>NC_090436.1:900883065-901483065 GCF_031143425.1 Pleurodeles waltl
GCAAAACCTCAAAATTTGGCTAAAAAAACACATTTTCCTCACATTTCGGTGACAGAAAGTTCTGGAATCTGAGAGGAGCCACAAATGTCCTTCCACCCAGCGTTCCCCTAATTCTCCCGATAAAAATGATACCTCACTTGTGTGGCTAGGCCTAGCGACCAAGACAGGAAATGCCCCAAAACGCAACGTGGACACATCACATTTTTTTTAAAGAAAACAGAGGTGTTTTTTGCAAAGTGCCTACCTGTAGATTTTGGCCTCTAGCTCAGCCGGCACCTAGGGAAACCTACCAAACCTGTGCATTTTTTAAAACTAGAGACCTAGGGGAATCCAAGATGGGGTGACTTGTGGGGCTTCGACCAGGTTCTGTTACCCAGAATCCTTTGCAAACCTCAAAATTTGGCTAAAAAAACACATTTTTCCTCACATTTTGGTGACACAAAGTTCTGGAATCAGAGAGGAGCCACAAATTTCCTTCCACCCAGCGTTCCCCTAAGTCTCCCGATAAAAATGATACCTCACTTGTGTGGGTAGGCCTAGCGCCCGTGACAGGAAATGCCCCAAAACGCAACGTGGACATATCACATTTTTTTAAAGAAAGCAGAGGTGTTTTTTTCAAAATGCCTACCTGTAGATTTTGGCCTCTAGCTCAGCCGGGCACCTAGGGACACCTACCAAACCTGTACATTTTTGAAAACTAGAGACCTAGGGGAATCCAAGATGGGGTGACTTGTGGGGCTTCGACCAGGTTCTGTTACCCAGAATCCTTTGCAAACCTCAAAATGTGGCTAAAAAAACACATTTTCCTCACATTTTGGTGACACAAAGTTCTGGAATCAGAGAGAAGCCACAAATTTCCTTCCCCCCAGCGTTCCGCTAAGTCTCCCGATAAAAATGATACCTCACTTGTGTGGGTAGGCCTAGCGCCCGTGACAGGAAATGCCCCAAAACGCAACGTGGACACATCACATTTTTTTAAAGAAAGCAGAGGTGTTTTTTGCAAAATGCCTACCTGTAGATTTTGGCCTCTAGCTCAGCCGGCACCTAGGGACACCCACCAAACCTGTAAATTTTTGAAAACTAGAGACCTAGGGGAATCCAAGATGGGGTGACTTGTGGGGCTCTGACCAGGTTCTGTTACTCAGAATCCTTTGCAAATCTCAAAATTTGGCTAAAAAAACACGTTTTCCTCACATTTCGGTGACAGAAAGTTCTGGAATCTGAGAGGAGCCACAAATGTCCTTCCACCCAGCGTTCCCCTAAGTCTCCCGATAAAAATGATACCTCACTTGTGTGGGTAGGCCTAGCGACCAAGACAGGAAATGCCCCAAAACGCAACGTGGACACATCACATTTTTTTAAAGAAAACAGAGGTGTTTTTTTGCAAAGTGCCTACCTGTAGATTTTGGCCTCTAGCTCAGCCGGCACCTAGGGAAACCTACCAAACCTGTGCATTTTTGAAAACTAGAGACCTAGGGGAATCCAAGATGGGGTGACTTGTGGGGCTTCGACCAGGTTCTGTTACCCAGAATCCTTTGCAAACCTCAAAATGTGGCTAAAAAAACACATTTTCCTCACATTTTGGTGACACAAAGTTCTGGAATCAGAGAGGAGCCACAAATTTCCTTCCCCCAGCGTTCCCCTAAGTCTCCCGATAAAAATGATACCTCACTTGTGTGGGTAGGCCTAGCGCCCGTGACAGGAAATGCCCCAAAACGCAACGTGGACACATCAAATTTTTTTAAAGAAAACAGAGGTGTTTTTTGCAAAGTGCCTACCTGTAGATTTTGGCCTCTAGCTCAGCCGGCACCTAGGGAAACCTACCAAACCTGTGCATTTTTGAAAACTAGAGACCTAGGGGAATCCAAGATGGGGTGACTTGTGGGGCTTCGACCAGGTTCTGTTACCCAGAATCCTTTGCAAACCTCAAAATTTGGCTAAAAAAACACATTTTCCTCACATTTTGGTGACACAAAGTTCTGGAATCAGAGAGGAGCCACAAAATTTCCTTCCACCCAGCGTTCCTCCAAGTCTCCCGATAAAAATGATACCTCACTTGTGTGGGTAGGCCTAGCGCCCGTGACAGGAAATGCCCCAAAACGCAACGTGCACACATCACATTTTTTGAAAGAAAACAGAGGTGTTTTTTGCAAAGTGCCTACCTGTAGATTTTGGCCTCTAGCTCAGCCGCGACCTAGGGAAGCCCACCAAACCTGTCTATTTCTGAAAAGTAGAGACCTAGGGGAATTCAAGATGGGGTGACTTGTGGGGCTCTGACCAGGTTCTGTTACCCAGCATCCTTTGCAAACCTCAAAATTTGGCTAAAAAAACACGTTTTCCTCACATTTTGGTGACAGAAAGTTCTGGAATCAGAGAGGAGCCACACATTTCCTTCCACCCAGCGTTCCCCCAAGTTTCCTGATAAAAATGATACCTCGCTTGTGTGGGTAGGCCTATCGCCCGCGACAGGAAACACCCCAAAACACAACGTGGACACATCACATTTTTTGAAAGAAAACAGAGGTGTTTTTTGCAAAGTGCCCTACCTGTATATTTTGGCCTCTAGCTCAGCCGGCACCTAGGGAAACCTACCAAACCTGTGCATTTTTGAAAACTAGAGACTTAGGGGAATCTAAGATGGGGTGACTTGTGGGACTCTGACCAGGTTCTGTTACCCAGAATCGTTTGCAAAACGCAAAATTTGGCGAAAAAAAACATGTTTTCCTCACATTTCGGTGACAGAAAGATCTGAAATCTGAGAGGAGCCACAAATTTCCTTCCACCCAGCGTTCCCCCAAGTCTCCCGATAAAAATGATACCTCACTTGTGTGGGTAGGCCTAGCGCCCGTGACAGGAAACGCCCCAAAACACAACGTGGACACATCACATTTTTTTAAAGAAAACAGAGGTGTTTTTTGCAAAGTGCCTACCTGTAGATTTGGGCCTCTAGCCCAGCCGGCACCTAGGGAAACCTACCAAACCTGTGCATTTTTGAAAACTAGAGACCTAGGGGAATCCAAGATGGGGTGACTTGTGGGGCTTCGACCAGGTTCTGTTACCCAGAATCCTTTGCAAACCTCAAAATGTGGCTAAAAAAACACATTTTCCTCACATTTTGGTGACACAAAGTTCTGGAATCAGAGAGGAGCCACAAATTTCCTTCCACCCAGCGTTCCCCTAAGTCTCCCGATAAAAATGATACCTCACTTGTGTGGGTAGGCCTAGCGCCCGTGACAGGAAATGCCCCAAACGCAACGTGGACATATCACATTTTTTTAAAGAAAGCAGAGGTGTTTTTTGCAAAATGCCTACCTGTAGATTTTGGCCTCTAGTTCAGCCGGCACCTAGGGACACCTACCAAACCTGTACATTTTTGAAAACTAGAGACCTAGGGGAATCCAAGATGGGGTGACTTGTGGGGCTTCGACCAGGTTCTGTTACCCAGAATCCTTTGCAAACCTCAAAATGTGGCTAAAAAAACACATTTTCCTCACATTTTGGTGACACAAAGTTCTGGAATCAGAGAGGAGCCACAAATTTCCTTCCCCCAGCGTTCCCCTAAGTCTCCCGATAAAAATGATACCTCACTTGTGTGGGTAGGCCTAGCGCCCGTGACAGGAAATGCCCCAAAACGCAACGTGGACACATCACATTTTTTTAAAGAAAGCAGAGGTGTTTTTTGCAAAATGCCTACCTGTAGATTTTGGCCTCTAGCTCAGCCGGCACCTAGGGACACCCACCAAACCTGTACATTTTTTAAAACTAGAGACCTAGGGGAATCCAAGATGGGGTGACTTATGGGGCTTCGACCAGGTTCTGTTACCCAGAATCCTTTGCAAACCTCAAAATGTGGCTAAAAAAACACATTTTCCTCACATTTTGGTGACACAAAGTTCTGGAATCAGAGAGGAGCCACAAATTTCCTTCCACCTAGCGTTCCCCTAAGTCTCCCGATAAAAATGATACCTCACTTGTGTGGGTAGGCCTAGCGCCCGTGACAGGAAATGCCCCAAAACGCAACGTGGACATATCACATTTTTTTAAAGAAAGCAGAGGTGTTTTTTGCAAAATGCCTACCTGTAGATTTTGGCCTCTAGCTCAGCCGGCACCTAGGGACACCTACCAAACCTGTACATTTTTGAAAACTAGAGACCTAGGGGAATCCTAGATGGGGTGACTTGTGGGGCTTCGACCAGGTTCTGTTACCCAGAATCCTTTGCAAACCTCAAAATGTGGCTAAAAAAACACATTTTCCTCACATTTTGGTGACACAAAGTTCTGGAATCAGAGAGGAGCCACAAATTTCCTTCCCCAGCGTTCCCCTAAGTCTCCCGATAAAAATGATACCTCACTTGTGTGGGTAGGCCTAGCGCCCGTGACAGGAAATGCCCCAAAACGCAACGTGGACACATCAAATTTTTTTAAAGAAAACAGAGGTGTTTTTTGCAAAGTGCCTACCTGTAGATTTTGGCCTCTAGCTCAGCCGGCACCTAGGGAAACCTACCAAACCTGTGCATTTTTGAAAACTAGAGACCTAGGGGAATCCAAGATGGGGTGACTTGTGGGGCTTCGACCAGGTTCTGTTACCCAGAATCCTTTGCAAACCTCAAAATTTGGCTAAAAAAAACACATTTTCCTCACATTTTGGTGACACAAAGTTCTGGAATCAGAGAGGAGCCACAAATTTCCTTCCACCCAGCGTTCCTCCAAGTCTCCCGATAAAAATGATACCTCACTTGTGTGGGTAGGCCTAGCGCCCGTGACAGGAAATGCCCCAAAACGCAACGTGGACACATCACATTTTTTTAAAGAAAGCAGAGATGTTTTTTGCAAAATGCCTACCTGTAGATTTTGGCCTCTAGCTCAGACGGCACCTAGGGACACCTACCAAACCTGTACATTTTTGAAAACTAGAGACCTAGGGGAATCCAAGATGGGGTGACTTGTGGGGCTCTGACCAGGTTCTGTTACTCAGAATCCTTTGCAAACCTCAAAATTTGGCTAAAAAAACACGTTTTCCTCACATTTCGGTGACAGAAAGTTCTGGAATCTGAGAGGAGCCACAAAGTTCCTTCCACCCAGCGTTCCCCTAAGTCTCCCGATAAAAATGATACCTCACTTGTGTGGGGTAGGCCTAGCGACCGTGACAGGAAATGCCCCAAAATGCAACATGGACACATCACATTTTTTTTAAAGAAAACAGAGGTGTTTTTTTGCAAAGTGCCTACCTGTAGATTTTGGCCTCTAGCTCAGCCAGCACCTAGGGAAACCTACCAAACCTGTGCATTTTTAAAAACTAGAGACCTAGGGGAATCCAAGATGGGGTGACTTGTGGGGCTTCGACCAGGTTCTGTTACCCAGAATCCTTTGCAAACCTCAAAACTTGGCTAAAAAAACACATTTTCCTCACATTTTGGTGACAGAAAGTTTTAGAATCAGAGAGGAGCCAAAAATGTCCTTCCACCCAGTGTTCCCCAAAGTCTCCCGATAAAAATGATACCTCACTTGTGTGGGTAGGCCTAGCGCCCACAACAGGAAATGCCCCAAAACGCAACGTGCACACATCACATTTTTTGAAAGAAAACAGAGGTGTTTTTTGCAAAGTGCCTACCTGTAGATTTTGGCCTCTAGCTCAGCGGGCACCTAGGGAAACCTACCAAACCTGTGCATTTTTTAAAACAAGAGACCTAGGGGAATCCAAGATGGGGTGACTTGTGAGGCTCTGACCAGGTTCTGTTACCCAGCATCCTTTGCAAATCTCAAAATTTGGCTGAAAAAACACGTTTTCCTCACATTTTGGTGACAAAAAGTTCTGGAATCAGAGAGGAGCCACAAATTTCCTTCCACCCAGCATTCCCCAAAGTCTCCTGATAAAAATGATACCTCACTTGTGTGGGTAGGCCTAGCACCCGCGACAGGAAATGCCCCAAAACGCAACGTGCACACATCACATTTTTTTAATGAAAACAGAGGTGTTTTTTGCAAAGTGCCTACCTGTAGATTTTGGCCTCTAGCTCAGCCGCGACCTAGGGAAGCCCACCAAACCTGTCTATTTCTGAAAACTAGAGACCTAGGGGAATTCAAGATGGGGTGACTTGTGGGGCTCTGACCAGGTTCTGTTACCCAGCATCCTTTGCAAACCTCAAAATTTGGCTAAAAAAACACGTTTTCCTCACATTTTGGTGACAGAAAGTTCTGGAATCAGAGAGGAGCCACAAATTTCCTTCCACCCAGCGTTCCCCAAGTTTCCTGATAAAAATGATACCTCGCTTGTGTGGGTAGGCCTAGCACCCGCGACAGGAAACACCCCAAAACACAACGTGGACACATCACATTTTTTGAAAGAAAACAGAGGTGTTTTTTGCAAAGTGCCTACCTGTATATTTTGGCCTCTAGCTCAGCCGGCACCTAGGGAAACCTACCAAACCTGTGCATTTTTTAAAACTAGAGACTTAGGGGAATCTAAGATGGGGTGACTTGTGGGACTCTGACCAGGTTCTGTTACCCAGAATCGTTTGCAAACCGCAAAATTTGGCGAAAAAAACATGTTTTCCTCACATTTCGGTGACAGAAAGTTCTGAAATCTGAGAGGAGCCACAAATTTCCTTCCACCCAGCGTTCCCCCAAGTCTCCCGATAAAAATGATACCTCACTTGTGTGGGGTAGGCCTAGCGCCCGTGACAGGAAACGCCCCAAAACACAACGTGGACACATCACATTTTTTTAAAGAAAACAGAGGTGTTTTTTGCAAAGTGCCTACCTGTAGATTTGGGCCTCTAGCCCAGCCGGCACCTAGGGAAACCTACCAAACCTGTGCATTTTTGAAAACTAGAGACCTAGGGGAATCCAAGATGGGGTGACTTGTGGGGCTTCGACCAGGTTCTGTTACCCAGAATCCTTTGCAAACCTCAAAATGTGGCTAAAAAAACACATTTTCCTCACATTTTGGTGACACAAAGTTCTGGAATCAGAGAGGAGCCACAAATTTCCTTCCACCCAGCGTTCCCCTAAGTCTCCCGATAAAAATGATACCTCACTTGTGTGGGTAGGCCTAGCGCCCGTGACAGGAAATGCCCCAAAACGCAACGTGGACATATCACATTTTTTTAAAGAAAGCAGAGGTGTTTTTTGCAAAATGCCTACCTGTAGATTTTGGCCTCTAGTTCAGCCGGCACCTAGGGACACCTACCAAACCTGTACATTTTTGAAAACTAGAGACCTAGGGGAATCCAAGATGGGGTGACTTGTGGGGCTTCGACCAGGTTCTGTTACCCAGAATCCTTTGCAAACCTCAAAATGTGGCTAAAAAAACACATTTTCCTCACATTTTGGTGACACAAAGTTCTGGAATCAGAGAGGAGCCACAAATTTCCTTCCCCCAGCGTTCCCCTAAGTCTCCCGATAAAAATGATACCTCACTTGTGTGGGTAGGCCTAGCGCCCGTGACAGGAAATGCCCCAAAACGCAACGTGGACACATCACATTTTTTTAAAGAAAGCAGAGGTGTTTTTTGCAAAATGCCTACCTGTAGATTTTGGCCTCTAGCTCAGCCGGCACCTAGGGACACCCACCAAACCTGTACATTTTTGAAAACTAGAGACCTAGGGGAATCCAAGATGGGGTGACTTGTGGGGCTTCGACCAGGTTCTGTTACCCAGAATCCTTTGCAAACCTCAAAATTTGGCTAAAAAAACACATTTTCCTCACATTTTGGTGACACAAAGTTCTGGAATCAGAGAGGAGCCACAAATTTCCTTCCACCCAGCGTTCCTCCAAGTCTCCCGATAAAAATGATACCTCACTTGTGTGGGTAGGCCTAGCGCCCACGACAGGAAATGCCCCAAAACGCAACGTGCACACATCACATTTTTTGAAAGAAAACAGAGGTGTTTTTTGCAAAGTGCCTACCTGTAGATTTTGGCCTCTAGCTCAGCCGCGACCTAGGGAAGCCCACCAAACCTGTCTATTTCTGAAAAGTAGAGACCTAGGGGAATTCAAGATGGGGTGACTTGTGGGGCTCTGACCAGGTTCTGTTACCCAGCATCCTTTGCAAACCTCAAAATTTGGCTAAAAAAACACGTTTTCCTCACATTTTGGTGACAGAAAGTTCTGGAATCAGAGAGGAGCCACACATTTCCTTCCACCCAGCGTTCCCCCAAGTTTCCTGATAAAAATGATACCTCGCTTGTGTGGGTAGGCCTAGCGCCCGCGACAGGAAACACCCCAAAACACAACGTGGACACATCACATTTTTTTAAAGAAAACAGAGGTGTTTTTTGCAAAGTGCCTACCTGTATATTTTGGCCTCTAGCTCAGCCGGCACCTAGGGAAACCTACCAAACCTGTGCATTTTTGAAAACTAGAGACTTAGGGGAATCTAAGATGGGGTGACTTGTGGGACTCTGACCAGGTTCTGTTACCCAGAATCGTTTGCAAACCGCAAAATTTGGCGAAAAAAACATGTTTTCCTCTCATTTCGGTGACAGAAAGTTCTGAAATCTGAGAGGAGCCACAAATTTCCTTCCACCCAGCGTTCCCCCAAGTCTCCCGATAAAAATGATACCTCACTTGTGTGGGTAGGCCTAGCGCCCGTGACAGGAAACGCCCCAAAACACAACGTGGACACATCACATTTTTTTAAAGAAAACAGAGGTGTTTTTTGCAAAGTGCCTACCTGTAGATTTGGGCCTCTAGCCCAGCCGGCACCTAGGGAAACCTACCAAACCTGTGCATTTTTGAAAACTAGAGACCTAGGGGAATCCAAGATGGGGTGACTTGTGGGGCTTCGACCAGGTTCTGTTACCCAGAATCCTTTGCAAACCTCAAAATGTGGCTAAAAAAACACATTTTCCTCACATTTTGGTGACACAAAGTTCTGGAATCAGAGAGGAGCCACAAATTTCCTTCCACCCAGCGTTCCCCTAAGTCTCCCGATAAAAATGATACCTCACTTGTGTGGGTAGGCCTAGCGCCCGTGACAGGAAATGCCCCAAAACGCAACGTGGACATATCACATTTTTTTAAAGAAAGCAGAGGTGTTTTTTGCAAAATGCCTACCTGTAGATTTTGGCCTCTAGTTCAGCCGGCACCTAGGGACACCTACCAAACCTGTACATTTTTGAAAACTAGAGACCTAGGGGAATCCAAGATGGGGTGACTTGTGGGGCTTCGACCAGGTTCTGTTACCCAGAATCCTTTGCAAACCTCAAAATGTGGCTAAAAAAACACATTTTCCTCACATTTTGGTGACACAAAGTTCTGGAATCAGGGAGGAGCCACAAATTTCCTTCCCCCAGCGTTCCCCTAAGTCTCCCGATAAAAATGATACCTCACTTGTGTGGGTAGGCCTAGCGCCCGTGACAGGAAATGCCCCAAAAAGCAACGTGGACACATCACATTTTTTTAAAGAAAGCAGAGGTGTTTTTTGCAAAATGCCTACCTGTAGATTTTGGCCTCTAGCTCAGCCGGCACCTAGGGACACCCACCAAACCTGTACATTTTTGAAAACTAGAGACCTAGGGGAATCCAAGATGGGGTGACTTATGGGGCTTCGACCAGGTTCTGTTACCCAGAATCCTTTGCAAACCTCAAAATGTGGCTAAAAAAACACATTTTCCTCACATTTTGGTGACACAAAGTTCTGGAATCAGAGAGGAGCCACAAATTTCCTTCCACCTAGCGTTCCCCTAAGTCTCCCGATAAAAATGATACCTCACTTGTGTGGGTAGGCCTAGCGCCCGTGACAGGAAATGCCCCAAAACGCAACGTGGACATATCACAGTTTTTTAAAGAAAGCAGAGGTGTTTTTTGCAAAATGCCTACCTGTAGATTTTGGCCTCTAGCTCAGCCGGCACCTAGGGACACCTACCAAACCTGTACATTTTTGAAAACTAGAGACCTAGGGGAATCCTAGATGGGGTGACTTGTGGGGCTTCGACAAGGTTCTGTGACCCAGAATCCTTTGCAAACCTCAAAAAGTGGCTAAAAAAACACATTTTCCTCACATTTTGGTGACACAAAGTTCTGGAATCAGAGAGGAGCCACAAATTTCCTTCCCCCAGCGTTCCCCTAAGTCTCCCGATAAAAATGATACCTCACTTGTGTGGGTAGGCCTAGCGCCCGTGACAGGAAATGCCCCAAAACGCAACGTGGACACATCACATTTTTTTAAAGAAAACAGAGGTGTTTTTTGCAAAGTGCCTACCTGTAGATTTTGGCCTCTAGCTCAGCCGGCACCTAGGGAAACCTACCAAACCTGTGCATTTTTGAAAACTAGAGACCTAGGGGAATCCAAGATGGGGTGACTTGTGGGGCTTCGACCAGGTTCTGTTACCCAGAATCCTTTGCAAACCTCAAAATTTGGCTAAAAAAACACATTTTCCTCACATTTTGGTGACACAAAGTTCTGGAATCAGAGAGGAGCCACAAATTTCCTTCCACCCAGCGTTCCTCCAAGTCTCCCGATAAAAATGATACCTCACTTGTGTGGGTAGGCCTAGCGCCCGTGACAGGAAATGCCCCAAAACGCAACGTGGACACATCACATTTTTTTAAAGAAAGCAGAGATGTTTTTTGCAAAATGCCTACCTGTAGATTTTGGCCTCTAGCTCAGACGGCACCTAGGGACACCTACCAAACCTGTACATTTTTGAAAACTAGAGACCTAGGGGAATCCAAGATGGGGTGACTTGTGGGGCTCTGACCAGGTTCTGTTACTCAGAATCCTTTGCAAACCTCAAAATTTGGCTAAAAAAACACGTTTTCCTCACATTTCGGTGACAGAAAGTTCTGGAATCTGAGAGGAGCCACAAAGTTCCTTCCACCCAGCGTTCCCCTAAGTCTCCCGATAAAAATGATACCTCACTTGTGTGGGTAGGCCTAGCGACCGTGACAGGAAATGCCCCAAAATGCAACATGGACACATCACATTTTTTTTAAAGAAAACAGAGGTGTTTTTTGCAAAGTGCCTACCTGTAGATTTTGGCCTCTAGCTCAGCCAGCACCTAGGGAAACCTACCAAACCTGTGCATTTTTAAAAACTAGAGACCTAGGGGAATCCAAGATGGGGTGACTTGTGGGGCTTCGACCAGGTTCTGTTACCCAGAATCCTTTGCAAACCTCAAAACTTGGCTAAAAAAACACATTTTCCTCACATTTTGGTGACAGAAAGTTTTGGAATCAGAGAGGAGCCAAAAATGTCCTTCCACCCAGTGTTCCCCAAAGTCTCCCGATAAAAATGATACCTCACTTGTGTGGGTAGGCCTAGCGCCCACAACAGGAAATGCCCCAAAACGCAACGTGCACACATCACATTTTTTGAAAGAAAACAGAGGTGTTTTTTTGCAAAGTGCCTACCTGTAGATTTTGGCCTCTAGCTCAGCGGGCACCTAGGGAAACCTACCAAACCTGTGCATTTTTTAAAACAAGAGACCTAGGGGAATCCAAGATGGGGTGACTTGTGAGGCTCTGACCAGGTTCTGTTACCCAGCATCCTTTGCAAATCTCAAAATTTGGCTGAAAAAACACGTTTTCCTCACATTTTGGTGACAAAAAGTTCTGGAATCAGAGAGGAGCCACAAATTTCCTTCCACCCAGCATTCCCCAAAGTCTCCCGATAAAAATGATACCTCACTTGTGTGGGTAGGCCTAGCGCCCACGACAGGAAATGCCCCAAAACGCAACGTGCACACATCACATTTTTTTAATGAAAACAGAGGTGTTTTTTGCAAAGTGCCTACCTGTAGATTTTGGCCTCTAGCTCAGCCGCGACCTAGGGAAGCCCACCAAACCTGTCTATTTCTGAAAACTAGAGACCTAGGGGAATTCAAGATGGGGTGACTTGTGGGGCTCTGACCAGGTTCTGTTACCCAGCATCCTTTGCAAACCTCAAAATTTGGCTAAAAAAACACGTTTTCCTCACATTTTGGTGACAGAAAGTTCTGGAATCAGAGAGGAGCCACAAATTTCCTTCCACCCAGCGTTCCCCCAAGTTTCCTGATAAAAATGATACCTCGCTTGTGTGGGTAGGCCTAGCACCCGCGACAGGAAACACCCCAAAACACAACGTGGACACATCACATTTTTTGAAAGAAAACAGAGGTGTTTTTTGCAAAATGCCTACCTGTAGATTTTGGCCTCTAGCTCAGCCGGCACCTAGGGAAACCTACCAAACCTGTGCATTTTTTAAAACTAGAGACTTAGGGGAATCTAAGATGGGGTGACTTGTGGGACTCTGACCAGGTTCTGTTACCCAGAATCGTTTGCAAACCTCAAAATTTGGCTAAAAAACATGTTTTCCTCACATTTCGGTGACAGAAAGTTCTGGAATCTGAGAGGAGCCACAAATTTCCTTCCACCCAGCGTTCCCCCAAGTCTCCCGATAAAAATGATATCTCACTTGTGTGGGTAGGCCTAGCGCCCGTGACAGGAATCGCCCCAAAACACAACGTGGACACATCACATTTTTTGAAAGAAAACAGAGGTGTTTTTTGCAAAGTGCCTACCTGTAGATTTGGGCCTCTAGCTCAGCCGGCACCTAGGGAAGCCCACCAAACCTGTCTATTTCTGAAAAGTAGAGACCTAGGGGAATTCAAGATGGGGTGACTTGTGGGGCTCTGACCAGGTTCTGTTACCCAGCATCCTTTGCAAACCTCAAAATTTGGCTAAAAAAACACGTTTTCCTCACATTTTGGTGACAGAAAGTTCTGGAATCAGAGAGGAGCCACACATTTCCTTCCACCCAGCGTTCCCCCAAGTTTCCTGATAAAAATGATACCTCGCTTGTGTGTGTAGGCCTAGCGCCCGCGACAGGAAACACCCCAAAACACAACGTGGACACATCACATTTTTTTAAAGAAAACAGAGGTGTTTTTTGCAAAGTGCCTACCTGTATATTTTGGCCTCTAGCTCAGCCGGCACCTAGGGAAACCTACCAAACCTGTGCATTTTTGAAAACTAGAGACTTAGGGGAATCTAAGATGGGGTGACTTGTGGGACTCTGACCAGGTTCTGTTACCCAGAATCGTTTGCAAACCGCAAAATTTGGCGAAAAAAACATGTTTTCCTCACATTTCGGTGACAGAAAGTTCTGAAATCTGAGAGGAGCCACAAATTTCCTTCCACCCAGCGTTCCCCCAAGTCTCCCGATAAAAATGATACCTCACTTGTGTGGGTAGGCCTAGCGCCCGTGACAGGAAACGCCCCAAAACACAACGTGGACACATCACATTTTTTTAAAGAAAACAGAGGTGTTTTTTGCAAAGTGCCTACCTGTATATTTTGGCCTCTAGCTCAGCCGGCACCTAGGGAAACCTACCAAACCTGTGCATTTTTGAAAACTAGAGACTTAGGGGAATCCAAGATGGGGTGACTTGTGGGGCTTCGACCAGGTTCTGTTACCCAGAATCCTTTGCAAACCTCAAAATGTGGCTAAAAAAACACATTTTCCTCACATTTTGGTGACACAAAGTTCTGGAATCAGAGAGGAGCCACAAATTTCCTTCCACCCGGCGTTCCCCTAAGTCTCCCGATAAAAATGATACCTCACTTGTGTGGGTAGGCCTAGCGCCCGTGACAGGAAATGCCCCAAAACCCAACGTGGACATATCACATTTTTTTAAAGAAAGCAGAGGTGTTTTTTGCAAAATGCCTACCTGTAGATTTTGGCCTCTAGCTCAGCCGGCACCTAGGGACACCTACCAAACCTGTACATTTTTGAAAACTAGAGACCTAGGGGAATCCAAGATGGGGTGACTTGTGGGGCTTCGACCAGGTTCTGTTACCCAGAATCCTTTGCAAACCTCAAAATGTGGCTAAAAAAACACATTTTCCTCACATTTTGGTGACACAAAGTTCTGGAATCAGAGAGAAGCCACAAATTTCCTTCCCCCCAGCGTTCCGCTAAGTCTCCCGATAAAAATGATACCTCACTTGTGTGGGTAGGCCTAGCGCCCGTGACAGGAAATGCCCCAAAACGCAACGTGGACACATCACATTTTTTTAAAGAAAGCAGAGGTGTTTTTTGCAAAATGCCTACCTGTAGATTTTGGCCTCTAGCTCAGCCGGCACCTAGGGACACCCACCAAACCTGTAAATTTTTGAAAACTAGAGACCTAGGGGAATCCAAGATGGGGTGACTTGTGGGGCTCTGACCAGGTTCTGTTACTCAGAATCCTTTGCAAACCTCAAAATTTGGCTAAAAAAACACATTTTCCTCACATTTCGGTGACAGAAAGTTCTGGAATCTGAGAGGAGCCACAAATGTCCTTCCACCCAGCGTTCCCCTAATTCTCCCGATAAAAATGATACCTCACTTGTGTGGCTAGGCCTAGCGACCAAGACAGGAAATGCCCCAAAACGCAACGTGGACACATCACATTTTTTTTAAAGAAAACAGAGGTGTTTTTTGCAAAGTGCCTACCTGTAGATTTTGGCCTCTAGCTCAGCCGGCACCTAGGGAAACCTACCAAACCTGTGCATTTTTTAAAACTAGAGACCTAGGGGAATCCAAGATGGGGTGACTTGTGGGGCTTCGACCAGGTTCTGTTACCCAGAATCCTTTGCAAACCTCAAAATTTGGCTAAAAAAACACATTTTCCTCACATTTTGGTGACACAAAGTTCTGGAATCAGAGAGGAGCCACAAATTTCCTTCCACCCAGCGTTCCCCTAAGTCTCCCGATAAAAATGATACCTCACTTGTGTGGGTAGGCCTAGCGCCCGTGACAGGAAATGCCCCAAAACGCAACGTGGACATATCACATTTTTTTAAAGAAAGCAGAGGTGTTTTTTTCAAAATGCCTACCTGTAGATTTTGGCCTCTAGCTCAGCCGGCACCTAGGGACACCTACCAAACCTGTACATTTTTGAAAACTAGAGACCTAGGGGAATCCAAGATGGGGTGACTTGTGGGGCTTCGACCAGGTTCTGTTACCCAGAATCCTTTGCAAACCTCAAAATGTGGCTAAAAAAACACATTTTCCTCACATTTTGGTGACACAAAGTTCTGGAATCAGAGAGAAGCCACAAATTTCCTTCCCCCCAGCGTTCCGCTAAGTCTCCCGATAAAAATGATACCTCACTTGTGTGGGTAGGCCTAGCGCCCGTGACAGGAAATGCCCCAAAACGCAACGTGGACACATCACATTTTTTTAAAGAAAGCAGAGGTGTTTTTTGCAAAATGCCTACCTGTAGATTTTGGCCTCTAGCTCAGCCGGCACCTAGGGACACCCACCAAACCTGTAAATTTTTGAAAACTAGAGACCTAGGGGAATCCAAGATGGGGTGACTTGTGGGGCTCTGACCAGGTTCTGTTACTCAGAATCCTTTGCAAATCTCAAAATTTGGCTAAAAAAACACGTTTTCCTCACATTTCGGTGACAGAAAGTTCTGGAATCTGAGAGGAGCCACAAATGTCCTTCCACCCAGCGTTCCCCTAAGTCTCCCGATAAAAATGATACCTCACTTGTGTGGGTAGGCCTAGCGACCAAGACAGGAAATGCCCCAAAACGCAACGTGGACACATCACATTTTTTTAAAGAAAACAGAGGTGTTTTTTGCAAAGTGCCTACCTGTAGATTTTGGCCTCTAGCTCAGCCGGCACCTAGGGAAACCTACCAAACCTGTGCATTTTTGAAAACTAGAGACCTAGGGGAATCCAAGATGGGGTGACTTGTGGGGCTTCGACCAGGTTCTGTTACCCAGAATCCTTTGCAAACCTCAAAATTTGGCTAAAAAAACAAATTTTCCTCACATTTTGGTGACACAAAGTTCTGGAATCAGAGAGGAGCCACAAATTTCCTTCCACCCAGCGTTCCTCCAAGTCTCCCGATAAAAATGATACCTCACTTGTGTGGGTAGGCCTAGCGCCCGTGACAGGAAATGCCCCAAAACGCAACGTGGACACATCACATTTTTTGAAAGAAAGCAGAGATGTTTTTTGCAAAATGCCTACCTGTAGATTTTGGCCTCTAGCTCAGCCGGCACCTAGGGACACCTACCAAACCTGTACATTTTTTAAAACTAGAGACCTAGGGGAATCCAAGATGGGGTGACTTGTGGGGCTCTGACCAGGTTCTGTTACTCAGAATCCTTTGCAAACCTCAAAATTTGGCTAAAAAAAACACGTTTTCCTCACATTTCGGTGACAGAAAGTTCTGGAATCTGAGAGGAGCCACAAAGTTCCTTCCACCCAGCGTTCCCCTAAGTCTCCCGATAAAAATTATACCTCACTTGTGTGGGTAGGCCTAGCGACCGTGACAGGAAATGCCCCAAAATGCAACATGGACACATCACATTTTTTTTAAAGAAAACAGAGGTGTTTTTTGCAAAGTGCCTACCTGTAGATTTTGGCCTCTAGCTCAGCCAGCACCTAGGGAAACCTACCAAACCTGTGCATTTTTAAAAACTAGAGACCTAGGGGAATCCAAGATGGGGTGACTTGTGGGTCTCTGACCAGGTTCTGTTACCCAGAATCCTTTGCAAACCTCAAAACTTGGCTAAAAAAACACATTTTCCTCACATTTTGGTGACAGAAAGTTTTGGAATCAGAGAGGAGCCAAAAATGTCCTTCCACCCAGTGTTCCCCAAAGTCTCCCGATAAAAATGATACCTCACTTGTGTGGGTAGGCCTAGCGCCCACGACAGGAAATGCCCCAAAACGCAACGTGCACACATCACATTTTTTGAAAGAAAACAGAGGTGTTTTTTGCAAAGTGCCTACCTGTAGATTTTGGCCTCTAGCTCAGCCGGCACCTAGGGAAACCTACCAAACCTGTGCATTTTTGAAAACAAGAGACCTAGGGGAATCCAAGATGGGGTGACTTGTGAGGCTCTGACCAGGTTCTGTTACCCAGCATCCTTTGCAAATCTCAAAATTTGGCTGAAAAAACACGTTTTCCTCACATTTTGGTGACAAAAAGTTCTGGAATCAGAGAGGAGCCACAAATTTCCTTCCACCCAGCGTTCCTCCAAGTCTCCCGATAAAAATGATACCTCACTTGTGTGGGTAGGCCTAGCGACCGTGACAGGAAATGCCCCAAAACGCATCGTGGACACATCAAATTTTTTGAAAGAAAACAGAGGTGTTTTTTGCAAAGTGCCTACCTGTAGATTTTGGCCTCTAGCTCAGCCAGCACCTAGGGAAACCTACCAAACCTGTGCATTTCTGAAAACTAGAGACCTAGGGGAATCCAAGATGGGGTGACTTGTGGGGCTCTGACCAGGTTCTGTTACCCAGAATCCTTTGCAAACCTCAAAATTTGGCTAAAAAAACACATTTTCCTCACATTTTGGTGAGAGAAAGTTTTGGAATCAGAGAGGAGCCAAAAATTTCCTTCCACCCAGCGTTCCCCATAGTCTCCCGATAAAAATGATACCTCACTTGTGTGGGTAGGCCTAGCGCCCACGACAGGAAATGCCCCAAAACGCAACGTGCACACATCACATTTTTTGAAAGAAAACAGAGGTGTTTTTTGCAAAGTGCCTACCTGTAGATTTTGGCCTCTAGCTCAGCCGGTACCTAGGGAAACCTACCAAACCTGTGCATTTTTTAAAACTAGTGACCTAGGGGAATCCAAGATGGGGTGACTTGTGGGGCTCTGACCAGGTTCTGTTACCCAGCATCCTTTGCAAACCTCAAAATTTGGCTAAAAAAACACGTTTTCCTCACATTTTGGTGACAGAAAGTTCTGGAATCAGAGTGGAGCCACAAATTTCCTTCCACCCAGCGTTCCCTCAAGTCTCCTGATAAAAATGATACCTCACTTGTGTGGGTAGGCCTAGCACCCGCGACAGGAAACGCCCCAAAACACAACGTGGACACATCACATTTTTTTAAAGAAAACAGAGGTGTTTTTTGCAAAGTGCCTACCTGTAGATTTTGGCCTCTAGCTCAGCTGGCACCTAAGAAAACCTACCAAACCTGTGCATTTTTGAAAACTAGAGACCTAGGGGAATCTGACCAGGTTCTGTTACCCAGCATCCTTTGCAAATCTCAAAATTTGGCTGAAAAAACACGTTTTCCCCACATTTTGGTGACAAAAAGTTCTGGAATCAGAGAGGAGCCACAAATTTCCTTCCACCCAGCGTTCCTCCAAGTCTCCCGATAAAAATGATACCTCACTTGTGTGGGTAGGCCTAGCGCCCACGACAGGAAATGACCCAAAACTCAACGTGGACACATCACATTTTTTGAAAGAAAGCAGAGGTGTTTTTTGCAAAATGCCTACCTGTAGATTTTGGCCTCTAGCTCAGCCGGCACCTAGGGACACCTACCAAACCTGTGCACTTTTGAAAACTAGAGACCTAGGGGAATCCAAGATGGGGTGACTTATGGGGCTCTGACCAGGTTCTGTTACCCAGCATCCTTTGCAAACCTCAAAATTTGGCTAAAGAAACACGTTTTCCTCACATTTTGGTGACAGAAAGTTCTGGAATCAGAGAGGAGCCACAAATTCCCTTCCACCCAGCGTTCCCCTAAGTCTCCCGATAAAAATGATACCTCACTTGTGTGGGTAGGCCTAGCGACCGTGACAGGAAATGCCCCAAAACGCAACGTGGACACATCACATTTTTTTAAAGAAAACAGAGGTGTTTTTTGCAAAGTGCCTACCTGTAGATTTTGGCCTCTAGCTCAGCCAGCACCTAGGGAAACCTACCAAACCTGTGCATTTCTGAAATCTAGAGACCTAGGGGAATCCAAGATGGGGTGACTTGTGGGGCTCTGACCAGGTTCTGTTACCCAGAATCCTTTGCAAACCTCAAAATTTGGCTGAAAAAACACATTTTCCTCACATTTTGGTGACAGAAAGTTTTGGAATCAGAGAGGAGCCAAAAATTTCCTTCCACCCAGCGTTCCCCAAAGTCTCCCGATAAAAATGATACCTCACTTGTGTGGGTAGGCCTAGCGCCCACGACAGGAAATGCCCCAAAACGCAACGTGCACACATCACATTTTTTGAAAGAAAACAGAGGTGTTTTTTGCAAAGTGCCTACCTGTAGATTTTGGCCTCTAGCTCAGCCGGCACCTAGGGAAACCTACCAAATCTGTGCATTTTTTAAAACTAGAGACCTACGGGAATCCAAGATGGGGTGACTTGTGGGGCTCTGACCAGGTTCTGTTACCCAGCATCCTTTGCAAACCTCAAAATTTGGCTAAAAAAACACGTTTTCCTCACATTTTGGTGACAGAAAGTTCTGGAATCAGAGAGGAGCCACAAATTTCCTTCCACCCAGCGTTCCCCCAAGTCTCCTGATAAAAATGATACCTCACTTGTGTGGGTAGGCCTAGCACCCGCGACAGGAAACGCCCCAAAACACAACGTGGACACATCACATTTTTTGAAAGAAAACAGAGGTGTTTTTTACAAAGTGCTTACCTGTAGATTTTGGCCTCTAGCTCAGCCGGCACCTAGGGAAACCTACCAAACCTGTGCATTTTTTAAAACTAGAGACCTAGGGGAATCCAAGATGGGGTGACTTGTGGGGCTCTGACCAGGTTCTGTTACCCAGAATCCTTTGCAAACCTCATAATTTGGCTAAAAAAACATGTTTTCCTCACATTTCGGTGAGAGAAAGTTCTGGAATCAGAGAGGAGCCACAAATTTCCTTCCACCCAGCGTTCCTCCAAGTCTCCCGATAAAAATGATACCTCACTTGTGTGGGTAGGCCTAGCGCCCGTGACAGGAAATGCCCCAAAACACAACGTGGACACATCACATTTTTTGAAAGAAAACAGAGGTGTTTTTTGCAAAGTGCCTACCTGTAGATTTGGGCCTCTAGCTCAGCCGGAACCTAGGGAAACCTACCAAACCTGTGCATTTTTGAAAACTAGAGACTTAGGGGAATCCAAGATGGGGTGACTTGTGGGGCTCTGACCAGGTTCTGTTACTCAGAATCCTTTGCAAACCTCAAAATTTGGCTAAAAAAACACTTTTTCCTCACATTTCGGTGACAGAAAGTTCTGGAATCTGAGAGGAGCCACAAATTTCCTTCCACCCAGCGTTCCCCTAAGTCTCCCGATAAAAATGATACCTCACTTGTGAGGGTAGGCCTAGCGACCGTGACAGGAAATGCCCCAAAACGCAACGTGGACACATCACATTTTCTGAAAGAAAACAGAGGTGTTTTTTGCAAAGTGCCTACGTGTAGATTTTGGCCTCTAGCTCAGCCAGCATCTAGGGAAACCTACCAAACCTGTGCATTTTTGAAAACTAGAGACCTAGGGGAATCCAAGATGGGGTGACTTGTGGGGCTCTGACCAGGTTCTGTTACCCAGAATCCTTTGCAAACCTCAAAATTTGTCTAAAAAAACACATTTTCCTCACATTTTGGTGACAGAAAGTTTTGGAATCAGAGAGGAGCCAAAAATTTCCTTCCACCCAGCGTTCCCCAAAGTCTCCCGATAAAAATGATACCTCCTTGTGTGGGTAGGCCTAGCGCCCACGACAGGAAATGCCCCAAAACGCAACGTGCACACATCAAATTTTTTGAAAGAAAACAGAGGTGTTTTTTGCAAAGTGCCTACCAGTAGATTTTGGCCTCTAGCTGAGCCGGCACCTAGGGAAACCTACCAAACCTGTGCATTTTTTAAAACTAGAGACCGAGGGGAATCCAAGATGGGGTGACTTGTGGGGCTTCGACCAGGTTCTGTTACCCAGAATCCTTTGCAAACCTCATAAATTTGGCTAAAAAAACACATTTTCCTCACATTTTGGTGACACAAAGTTCTGGAATCAGAGAGGAGCCACAAATTTCCTTCCACCCAGCGTTCCTCCAAGTCTCCCGATAAAAATGATACCTCACTTGTGTGGGTAGGCCTAGCGCCCGTGACAGGAAATGCCCCAAAACGCAACGTGGACACATCACATTTTTTGAAAGAAAGCAGAGATGTTTTTTGCAAAATGCCTACCTGTAGATTTTGGCCTCTAGCTCAGCCGGCACCTAGGGACACCTACCAAACCTGTACATTTTTGAAAACTAGAGACCTAGGGGAATCCAAGATGGGGTGACTTGTGGGGCTCTGACCAGGTTCTGTTACTCAGAATCCTTTGCAAACCTCAAAATTTGGCTAAAAAAACACGTTTTCCTCACATTTCGGTGACAGAAAGTTCTGGAATCTGAGAGGAGCCACAACGTTCCTTCCACCCAGCGTTCCCCTAAGTCTCCCGATAAAAATGATACCTCACTTGTGTGGGTAGGCCTAGCGACCGTGACAGGAAATGCCCCAAAATGCAACATGGACACATCACATTTTTTTTAAAGAAAACAGAGGTGTTTTTTGCAAAGTGCCTACCTGTAGATTTTGGCCTTTAGCTCAGCCAGCACCTAGGGAAACCTACCAAACCTGTGCATTTTTAAAAACTAGAGACCTAGGGGAATCCAAGATGGGCTGACTTGTGGGTCTCTGACCAGGTTCTGTTACCCAGAATCCTTTGCAAACCTCAAAACTTGGCTAAAAAAACACATTTTCCTCCCATTTTGGTGACAGAAAGTTTTGGAATCAGAGAGGAGCCAAAAATGTCCTTCCACCCAGTGTTCCCCAAAGTCTCCCGATAAAAATGATACCTCACTTGTGTGGGTAGGCCTAGCGCCCACGACAGGAAATGCCCCAAAACGCAACGTGCACACATCACATTTTTTGAAAGAAAACAGAGGTGTTTTTTGCAAAGTGCCTACCTGTAGATTTTGGCCTCTAGCTCAGCCGGCACCTAGGGAAACCTACCAAACCTGTGCATTTTTGAAAACAAGAGACCTAGGGGAATCCAAGATGGGGTGACTTGTGAGGCTCTGACCAGGTTCTGTTACCCAGCATCCTTCGCAAATCTCAAAATTTGGCTGAAAAAACACGTTTTCCTCACATTTTGGTGACAAAAAGTTCTGGAATCAGAGAGGAGCCACAAATTTCCTTCCACCCAGCGTTCCTCCAAGTCTCCCGATAAAAATGATACCTCACTTGTGTGGGTAGGCCTAGCGACCGTGACAGGAAATGCCCCAAAACGCATCGTGGACACATCAAATTTTTTGAAAGAAAACAGAGGTGTTTTTTGCAAAGTGCCTACAGGTAGATTTTGGCCTCTAGCTCAGCCAGCACCTAGGGAAACCTACCAAACCTGTGCATTTCTGAAAACTAGAGACCTAGGGGAATCCAAGATGGGGTGACTTGTGGGGCTCTGACCAGGTTCTGTTACCCAGAATCCTTTGCAAACCTCAAAATTTGGCTAAAAAAACACATTTTCCTCACATTTTGGTGAGAGAAAGTTTTGGAATCAGAGAGGAGCCAAAAATTTCCTTCCACCCAGCGTTCCCCATAGTCTCCCGATAAAAATTATACCTCACTTGTGTGGGTAGGCCTAGAGCCCACGACAGGAAATGCCCCAAAACGCAACGTGCACACATCACATTTTTTGAAAGAAAACAGAGGTGTTTTTTGCAAAGTGCCTACCTGTAGATTTTGGCCTCTAGCTCAGCCAGTACCTAGGGAAACCTACCAAACCTGTGCATTTTTTAAAACTAGAGACCTAGGGGAATCCAAGATGGGGTGACTTGTGGGGCTCTGACCAGGTTCTGTTACCCAGCATCCTTTGCAAACCTCAAAATTTGGCTAAAAAAACACGTTTTCCTCACATTTTGGTGACAGAAAGTTCTGGAATCAGAGTGGAGCCACAAATTTCCTTCCACCCAGCGTTCCCTCAAGTCTCCTGATAAAAATGATACCTCACTTGTGTGGGTAGGCCTAGCACCCGCGACAGGAAACGCCCCAAAACACAACGTGGACACATCACATTTTTTTAAAGAAAACAGAGGTTTTTTTTGCAAAGTGCCTACCTGTAGATTTTGGCCTCTAGCTCAGCTGGCACCTAGGGAAACCTACCAAACCTGTGCATTTTTGAAAACTAGAGACCTAGGGGAATCTGACCAGGTTCTGTTACCCAGCATCCTTTTCAAATCTCAAAATTTGGCTGAAAAAACACGTTTTCCCCACATTTTGGTGACAAAAAGTTCTGGAATCAGAGAGGAGCCACAAATTTCCTTCCACCCAGCGTTCCTCCAAGTCTCCCGATAAAAATGATACCTCACTTGTGTGGGTAGGCCTAGCGCCCACGACAGGAAATGACCCAAAACTCAACGTGGACACATCACATTTTTTTAAAGAAAGCAGAGGTGTTTTTTGCAAAATGCCTACCTGTAGATTTTGGCCTCTAGCTCAGCCGGCACCTAGGGACACCTACCAAACCTGTGCACTTTTGAAAACTAGAGACCTAGGGGAATCCAAGATGGGGTGACTTATGGGGCTCTGACCAGGTTCTGTTACCCAGCATCCTTTGCAAACCTCAAAATTTGGCTAAAGAAACACGTTTTCCTCACATTTTGGTGACAGAAAGTTCTGGAATCAGAGAGGAGCCACAAATTCCCTTCCACCCAGCGTTCCCCTAAGTCTCCCGATAAAAATGATACCTCACTTGTGTGGGTAGGCCTAGCGACCGTGACAGGAAATGCCCCAAAACGCAACGTGGACACATCACATTTTTTTAAAGAAAACAGAGGTGTTTTTTGCAAAGTGCCTACCTGTAGATTTTGGCCTCTAGCTCAGCCAGCACCTAGGGAAACCTACCAAACCTGTGCATTTCCGAAATCTAGAGACCTAGGGGAATCCAAGATGGGGTGACTTGTGGGGCTCTGACCAGGTTCTGTTACCCAGAATCCTTTGCAAACCTCAAAATTTGGCTGAAAAAACACATTTTCCTCACATTTTGGTGACAGAAAGTTTTGGAATTAGAGAGGAGCCAAAAATTTCCTTCCACCCAGCGTTCCCCAAAGTCTCCCGATAAAAATGATACCTCACTTGTGTGGGTAGGTCTAGCGCCCACGACAGGAAATGCCCCAAAACGCAACGTGCACACATCACATTTTTTTAAAGAAAACAGAGGTGTTTTTTGCAAAGTGCCTACCTGTAGATTTTGGCCTCTAGCTCAGCCGGCACCTAGGGAAACCTACCAAATCTGTGCATTTTTTAAAACTAGAGACCTAGGGGAATCCAAGATGGGGTGACTTGTGGGGCTCTGACCAGGTTCTGTTACCCAGCATCCTTTGCAAACCTCAAAATTTGGCTAAAAAAACACGTTTTCCTCACATTTTGGTGACAGAAAGTTCTGGAATCAGAGAGGAGCCACAAATTTCCTTCCACCCAGCGTTCCCCTAAGTCTCCCGATAAAAATGATACCTCACTTGTGTGGGTAGGCCTAGCGCCCGTGACAGGAAATGCCCCAAAACGCAACGTGGACATATCACATTTTTTTAAAGAAAGCAGAGGTGTTTTTTACAAAATGCCTACCTGTAGATTTTGGCCTCTAGCTCAGCCGGCACCTAGGGACACCCACCAAACCTGTAAATTTTTGAAAACTAGAGACCTAGGGGAATCCAAGATGGGGTGACTTGTGGGGCTCTGACCAGGTTCTGTTACTCAGAATCCTTTGCAAATCTCAAAATTTGGCTAAAAAAACACGTTTTCCTCACATTTCGGTGACAGAAAGTTCTGGAATCTGAGAGGAGCCACAAATGTCCTTCCACCCAGCGTTCCCCTAAGTCTCCCGATAAAAATGATACCTCACTTGTGTGGGTAGGCCTAGCGACCAAGACAGGAAATGCCCCAAAACGCAACGTGGACACATCACATTTTTTTAAAGAAAACAGAGGTGTTTTTTGCAAAGTGCCTACCTGTAGATTTTGGCCTCTAGCTCAGCCGGCACCTAGGGAAACCTACCAAACCTGTGCATTTTTGAAAACTAGAGACCTAGGGGAATCCAAGATGGGGTGACTTGTGGGGCTTCGACCAGGTTCTGTTACCCAGAATCCTTTGCAAACCTCAAAATTTGGCTAAAAAAACAAATTTTCCTCACATTTTGGTGACACAAAGTTCTGGAATCAGAGAGGAGCCACAAATTTCCTTCCACCCAGCGTTCCTCCAAGTCTCCCGATAAAAATGATACCTCACTTGTGTGGGTAGGCCTAGCGCCCGTGACAGGAAATGCCCCAAAACGCAACGTGGACACATCACATTTTTTTAAAGAAAGCAGAGATGTTTTTTGCAAAATGCCTACCTGTAGATTTTGGCCTCTAGCTCAGCCGGCACCTAGGGACACCTACCAAACCTGTACATTTTTGAAAACTAGAGACCTAGGGGAATCCAAGATGGGGTGACTTGTGGGGCTCTGACCAGGTTCTGTTACTCAGAATCCTTTGCAAACCTCAAAATTTGGCTAAAAAAACACGTTTTCCTCACATTTCGGTGACAGAAAGTTCTGGAATCTGAGAGGAGCCACAAAGTTCCTTCCACCCAGCGTTCCCCTAAGTCTCCCGATAAAAATTATACCTCACTTGTGTGGGTAGGCCTAGCGACCGTGACAGGAAATGCCCCAAAATGCAACATGGACACATCACATTTTTTTTAAAGAAAACAGAGGTGTTTTTTGCAAAGTGCCTACCTGTAGATTTTGGCCTCTAGCTCAGCCGGCACCTAGGGAAACCTACCAAATCTGTGCATTTTTTAAAACTAGAGACCTAGGGGAATCCAAGATGGGGTGACTTGTGGGGCTCTGACCAGGTTCTGTTACCCAGCATCCTTTGCAAACCTCAAAATTTGGCTAAAAAAACACGTTTTCCTCACATTTTGGTGACAGAAAGTTCTGGAATCAGAGAGGAGCCACAAATTTCCTTCCACCCAGCGTTCCCCTAAGTCTCCCGATAAAAATGATACCTCACTTGTGTGGGTAGGCCTAGCGCCCGTGACAGGAAATGCCCCAAAACGCAACGTGGACATATCACATTTTTTTAAAGAAAGCAGAGGTGTTTTTTGCAAAATGCCTACCTGTAGATTTTGGCCTCTAGCTCAGCCGGCACCTAGGGACACCTACCAAACCTGTACATTTTTGAAAACTAGAGACCTAGGGGAATCCAAGATGGGGTGACTTGTGGGGCTCTGACCAGGTTCTGTTACTCAGAATCCTTTGCAAACCTCAAAATTTGGCTAAAAAAACACGTTTTCCTCACATTTCGGTGACAGAAAGTTCTGGAATCTGAGAGGAGCCACAAAGTTCCTTCCACCCAGCGTTCCCCTAAGTCTCCCGATAAAAATTATACCTCACTTGTGTGGGTAGGCCTAGCGACCGTGACAGGAAATGCCCCAAAATGCAACATGGACACATCACATTTTTTTTAAAGAAAACAGAGGTGTTTTTTGCAAAGTGCCTACCTGTAGATTTTGGCCTCTAGCTCAGCCAGCACCTAGGGAAACCTACCAAACCTGTGCATTTTTAAAAACTAGAGACCTAGGGGAATCCAAGATGGGGTGACTTGTGGGTCTCTGACCAGGTTCTGTTACCCAGAATCCTTTGCAAACCTCAAAACTTGGCTAAAAAAACACATTTTCCTCACATTTTGGTGACAGAAAGTTTTGGAATCAGAGAGGAGCCAAAAATGTCCTTCCACCCAGTGTTCCCCAAAGTCTCCCGATAAAAATGATACCTCACTTGTGTGGGTAGGCCTAGCGCCCACGACAGGAAATGCCCCAAAACGCAACGTGCACACATCACATTTTTTGAAAGAAAACAGAGGTGTTTTTTGCAAAGTGCCTACCTGTAGATTTTGGCCTCTAGCTCAGCCGGCACCTAGGGAAACCTACCAAACCTGTGCATTTTTGAAAACAAGAGACCTAGGGGAATCCAAGATGGGGTGACTTGTGAGGCTCTGACCAGGTTCTGTTACCCAGCATCCTTTGCAAATCTCAAAATTTGGCTGAAAAAACACGTTTTCCTCACATTTTGGTGACAAAAAGTTCTGGAATCAGAGAGGAGCCACAAATTTCCTTCCACCCAGCGTTCCTCCAAGTCTCCCGATAAAAATGATACCTCACTTGTGTGGGTAGGCCTAGCGACCGTGACAGGAAATGCCCCAAAACGCATCGTGGACACATCAAATTTTTTGAAAGAAAACAGAGGTGTTTTTTGCAAAGTGCCTACCTGTAGATTTTGGCCTCTAGCTCAGCCAGCACCTAGGGAAACCTACCAAACCTGTGCATTTCTGAAAACTAGAGACCTAGGGGAATCCAAGATGGGGTGACTTGTGGGGCTCTGACCAGGTTCTGTTACCCAGAATCCTTTGCAAACCTCAAAATTTGGCTAAAAAAACACATTTTCCTCACATTTTGGTGAGAGAAAGTTTTGGAATCAGAGAGGAGCCAAAAATGTCCTTCCACCCAGCGTTCCCCATAGTCTCCCGATAAAAATGATACCTCACTTGTGTGGGTAGGCCTAGCGCCCACGACAGGAAATGCCCCAAAACGCAACGTGCACACATCACATTTTTTGAAAGAAAACAGAGGTGTTTTTTGCAAAGTGCCTACCTGTAGATTTTGGCCTCTAGCTCAGCCGGTACCTAGGGAAACCTACCAAACCTGTGCATTTTTTAAAACTAGAGACCTAGGGGAATCCAAGATGGGGTGACTTGTGGGGCTCTGACCAGGTTCTGTTACCCAGCATCCTTTGCAAACCTCAAAATTTGGCTAAAAAAACACGTTTTCCTCACATTTTGGTGACAGAAAGTTCTGGAATCAGAGTGGAGCCACAAATTTCCTTCCACCCAGCGTTCCCTCAAGTCTCCTGATAAAAATGATACCTCACTTGTGTGGGTAGGCCTAGCACCCGCGACAGGAAACGCCCCAAAACACATGGTGGACACATCACATTTTTTTAAAGAAAACAGAGGTGTTTTTTGCAAAGTGCCTACCTGTAGATTTTGGCCTCTAGCTCAGCTGGCACCTAAGGAAACCTACCAAACCTGTGCATTTTTGAAAACTAGAGACCTAGGGGAATCTGACCAGGTTCTGTTACCCAGCATCCTTTGCAAATCTCAAAATTTGGCTGAAAAAACACGTTTTCCTCACATTTTGGTGACAAAAAGTTCTGGAATCAGAGAGGAGCCACAAATTTCCTTCCACCCAGCGTTCCTCCAAGTCTCCCGATAAAAATGATACCTCACTTGTGTGGGTAGGCCTAGCGACCGTGACAGGAAATGCCCCAAAACGCATCGTGGACACATCAAATTTTTTTAAAGAAAGCAGAGGTGTTTTTTGCAAAATGCCTACCTGTAGATTTTGGCCTCTAGCTCAGCCGGCACCTAGGGACACCTACCAAACCTGTGCACTTTTGAAAACTAGAGACCTAGGGGAATCCAAGATGGGGTGACTTATGGGGCTCTGACCAGGTTCTGTTACCCAGCATCCTTTGCAAACCTCAAAATTTGGCTAAAAAAACACATTTTCCTCACATTTTGGTGAGAGAAAGTTTTGGAATCAGAGAGGAGCCAAAAATTTCCTTCCACCCAGCGTTCCCCTAAGTCTCCCGATAAAAATGATACCTCACTTGTGTGGGTAGGCCTAGCGACCGTGACAGGAAATGCCCCAAAACGCAACGTGGACACATCACATTTTTTGAAAGAAAACAGAGGTGTTTTTTGCAAAGTGCCTACCTGTAGATTTTGGCCTCTAGCTCAGCCGGTACCTAGGGAAACCTACCAAACCTGTGCATTTCTGAAATCTAGAGACCTAGGGGAATCCAAGATGGGGTGACTTGTGGGGCTCTGACCAGGTTCTGTTACCCAGCATCCTTTGCAAACCTCAAAATTTGGCTAAAAAAACACGTTTTCCTCACATTTTGGTGACAGAAAGTTCTGGAATCAGAGTGGAGCCACAAATTTCCTTCCACCCAGCGTTCCCTCAAGTCTCCTGATAAAAATGATACCTCACTTGTGTGGGTAGGCCTAGCACCCGCGACAGGAAACGCCCCAAAACACAACGTGGACACATCACATTTTTTTAAAGAAAACAGAGGTGTTTTTTGCAAAGTGCCTACCTGTAGATTTTGGCCTCTAGCTCAGCTGGCACCTAAGAAAACCTACCAAACCTGTGCATTTTTGAAAACTAGAGACCTAGGGGAATCTGACCAGGTTCTGTTACCCAGCATCCTTTGCAAATCTCAAAATTTGGCTGAAAAAACACGTTTTCCCCACATTTTGGTGACAAAAAGTTCTGGAATCAGAGAGGAGCCACAAATTTCCTTCCACCCAGCGTTCCTCCAAGTCTCCCGATAAAAATGATACCTCACTTGTGTGGGTAGGCCTAGCGCCCACGACAGGAAATGACCCAAAACTCAACGTGGACACATCACATTTTTTGAAAGAAAGCAGAGGTGTTTTTTGCAAAATGCCTACCTGTAGATTTTGGCCTCTAGCTCAGCCGGCACCTAGGGACACCTACCAAACCTGTGCACTTTTGAAAACTAGAGACCTAGGGGAATCCAAGATGGGGTGACTTATGGGGCTCTGACCAGGTTCTGTTACCCAGCATCCTTTGCAAACCTCAAAATTTGGCTAAAGAAACACGTTTTCCTCACATTTTGGTGACAGAAAGTTCTGGAATCAGAGAGGAGCCACAAATTCCCTTCCACCCAGCGTTCCCCTAAGTCTCCCGATAAAAATGATACCTCACTTGTGTGGGTAGGCCTAGCGACCGTGACAGGAAATGCCCCAAAACGCAACGTGGACACATCACATTTTTTTAAAGAAAACAGAGGTGTTTTTTGCAAAGTGCCTACCTGTAGATTTTGGCCTCTAGCTCAGCCAGCACCTAGGGAAACCTACCAAACCTGTGCATTTCTGAAATCTAGAGACCTAGGGGAATCCAAGATGGGGTGACTTGTGGGGCTCTGACCAGGTTCTGTTACCCAGAATCCTTTGCAAACCTCAAAATTTGGCTGAAAAAACACATTTTCCTCACATTTTGGTGACAGAAAGTTTTGGAATCAGAGAGGAGCCAAAAATTTCCTTCCACCCAGCGTTCCCCAAAGTCTCCCGATAAAAATGATACCTCACTTGTGTGGGTAGGCCTAGCGCCCACGACAGGAAATGCCCCAAAACGCAACGTGCACACATCACATTTTTTGAAAGAAAACAGAGGTGTTTTTTGCAAAGTGCCTACCTGTAGATTTTGGCCTCTAGCTCAGCCGGCACCTAGGGAAACCTACCAAATCTGTGCATTTTTTAAAACTAGAGACCTACGGGAATCCAAGATGGGGTGACTTGTGGGGCTCTGACCAGGTTCTGTTACCCAGCATCCTTTGCAAACCTCAAAATTTGGCTAAAAAAACACGTTTTCCTCACATTTTGGTGACAGAAAGTTCTGGAATCAGAGAGGAGCCACAAATTTCCTTCCACCCAGCGTTCCCCCAAGTCTCCTGATAAAAATGATACCTCACTTGTGTGGGTAGGCCTAGCACCCGCGACAGGAAACGCCCCAAAACACAACGTGGACACATCACATTTTTTGAAAGAAAACAGAGGTGTTTTTTACAAAGTGCTTACCTGTAGATTTTGGCCTCTAGCTCAGCCGGCACCTAGGGAAACCTACCAAACCTGTGCATTTTTTAAAACTAGAGACCTAGGGGAATCCAAGATGGGGTGACTTGTGGGGCTCTGACCAGGTTCTGTTACCCAGAATCCTTTGCAAACCTCATAATTTGGCTAAAAAAACATGTTTTCCTCACATTTCGGTGAGAGAAAGTTCTGGAATCAGAGAGGAGCCACAAATTTCCTTCCACCCAGCGTTCCTCCAAGTCTCCCGATAAAAATGATACCTCACTTGTGTGGGTAGGCCTAGCGCCCGTGACAGGAAATGCCCCAAAACACAACGTGGACACATCACATTTTTTGAAAGAAAACAGAGGTGTTTTTTGCAAAGTGCCTACCTGTAGATTTGGGCCTCTAGCTCAGCCGGAACCTAGGGAAACCTACCAAACCTGTGCATTTTTGAAAACTAGAGACTTAGGGGAATCCAAGATGGGGTGACTTGTGGGGCTCTGACCAGGTTCTGTTACTCAGAATCCTTTGCAAACCTCAAAATGTGGCTAAAAAAACACTTTTTCCTCACATTTCGGTGACAGAAAGTTCTGGAATCTGAGAGGAGCCACAAATTTCCTTCCACCCAGCGTTCCCCTAAGTCTCCCGATAAAAATGATACCTCACTTGTGAGGGTAGGCCTAGCGACCGTGACAGGAAATGCCCCAAAACGCAACGTGGACACATCACATTTTCTGAAAGAAAACAGAGGTGTTTTTTGCAAAGTGCCTACGTGTAGATTTTGGCCTCTAGCTCAGCCAGCATCTAGGGAAACCTACCAAACCTGTGCATTTTTGAAAACTAGAGACCTAGGGGAATCCAAGATGGGGTGACTTGTGGGGCTCTGACCAGGTTCTGTTACCCAGAATCCTTTGCAAACCTCAAAATTTGTCTAAAAAAACACATTTTCCTCACATTTTGGTGACAGAAAGTTTTGGAATCAGAGAGGAGCCAAAAATTTCCTTCCACCCAGCGTTCCCCAAAGTCTCCCGATAAAAATGATACCTCCTTGTGTGGGTAGGCCTAGCGCCCACGACAGGAAATGCCCCAAAACGCAACGTGCACACATCAAATTTTTTGAAAGAAAACAGAGGTGTTTTTTGCAAAGTGCCTACCTGTAGATTTTGGCCTCTAGCTGAGCCGGCACCTAGGGAAACCTACCAAACCTGTGCATTTTTTAAAACTAGAGACCGAGGGGAATCCAAGATGGGGTGACTTGTGGGGCTTCGACCAGGTTCTGTTACCCAGAATCCTTTGCAAACCTCAAAATGTGGCTAAAAAAACACATTTTCCTCACATTTTGGTGACACAAAGTTCTGGAATCAGAGAGGAGCCACAAATTTCCTTCCACCCAGCGTTCCTCCAAGTCTCCCGATAAAAATGATACCTCACTTGTGTGGGTAGGCCTAGCGCCCGTGACAGGAAATGCCCCAAAACGCAACGTGGACACATCACATTTTTTGAAAGAAAGCAGAGATGTTTTTTGCAAAATGCCTACCTGTAGATTTTGGCCTCTAGCTCAGCCGGCACCTAGGGACACCTACCAAACCTGTACATTTTTGAAAACTAGAGACCTAGGGGAATCCAAGATGGGGTGACTTGTGGGGCTCTGACCAGGTTCTGTTACTCAGAATCCTTTGCAAACCTCAAAATTTGGCTAAAAAAACACGTTTTCCTCACATTTCGGTGACAGAAAGTTCTGGAATCTGAGAGGAGCCACAACGTTCCTTCCACCCAGCGTTCCCCTAAGTCTCCCGATAAAAATGATACCTCACTTGTGTGGGTAGGCCTAGCGACCGTGACAGGAAATGCCCCAAAATGCAACATGGACACATCACATTTTTTTTAAAGAAAACAGAGGTGTTTTTTGCAAAGTGCCTACCTGTAGATTTTGGCCTTTAGCTCAGCCAGCACCTAGGGAAACCTACCAAACCTGTGCATTTTTAAAAACTAGAGACCTAGGGGAATCCAAGATGGGCTGACTTGTGGGTCTCTGACCAGGTTCTGTTACCCAGAATCCTTTGCAAACCTCAAAACTTGGCTAAAAAAACACATTTTCCTCCCATTTTGGTGACAGAAAGTTTTGGAATCAGAGAGGAGCCAAAAATGTCCTTCCACCCAGTGTTCCCCAAAGTCTCCCGATAAAAATGATACCTCACTTGTGTGGGTAGGCCTAGCGCCCACGACAGGAAATGCCCCAAAACGCAACGTGCACACATCACATTTTTTGAAAGAAAACAGAGGTGTTTTTTGCAAAGTGCCTACCTGTAGATTTTGGCCTCTAGCTCAGCCGGCACCTAGGGAAACCTACCAAACCTGTGCATTTTTGAAAACAAGAGACCTAGGGGAATCCAAGATGGGGTGACTTGTGAGGCTCTGACCAGGTTCTGTTACCCAGCATCCTTCGCAAATCTCAAAATTTGGCTGAAAAAACACGTTTTCCTCACATTTTGGTGACAAAAAGTTCTGGAATCAGAGAGGAGCCACAAATTTCCTTCCACCCAGCGTTCCTCCAAGTCTCCCGATAAAAATGATACCTCACTTGTGTGGGTAGGCCTAGCGACCGTGACAGGAAATGCCCCAAAACGCATCGTGGACACATCAAATTTTTTGAAAGAAAACAGAGGTGTTTTTTGCAAAGTGCCTACAGGTAGATTTTGGCCTCTAGCTCAGCCAGCACCTAGGGAAACCCACCAAACCTGTGCATTTCTGAAAACTAGAGACCTAGGGGAATCCAAGATGGGGTGACTTGTGGGGCTCTGACCAGGTTCTGTTACCCAGAATCCTTTGCAAACCTCAAAATTTGGCTAAAAAAACACATTTTCCTCACATTTTGGTGAGAGAAAGTTTTGGAATCAGAGAGGAGCCAAAAATTTCCTTCCACCCAGCGTTCCCCATAGTCTCCCGATAAAAATTATACCTCACTTGTGTGGGTAGGCCTAGAGCCCACGACAGGAAATGCCCCAAAACGCAACGTGCACACATCACATTTTTTGAAAGAAAACAGAGGTGTTTTTTGCAAAGTGCCTACCTGTAGATTTTGGCCTCTAGCTCAGCCGGTACCTAGGGAAACCTACCAAACCTGTGCATTTTTTAAAACTAGAGACCTAGGGGAATCCAAGATGGGGTGACTTGTGGGGCTCTGACCAGGTTCTGTTACCCAGCATCCTTTGCAAACCTCAAAATTTGGCTAAAAAAACACGTTTTCCTCACATTTTGGTGACAGAAAGTTCTGGAATCAGAGTGGAGCCACAAATTTCCTTCCACCCAGCGTTCCCTCAAGTCTCCTGATAAAAATGATACCTCACTTGTGTGGGTAGGCCTAGCACCCGCGACAGGAAACGCCCCAAAACACAACGTGGACACATCACATTTTTTTAAAGAAAACAGAGGTTTTTTTTGCAAAGTGCCTACCTGTAGATTTTGGCCTCTAGCTCAGCTGGCACCTAGGGAAACCTACCAAACCTGTGCATTTTTGAAAACTAGAGACCTAGGGGAATCTGACCAGGTTCTGTTACCCAGCATCCTTTGCAAATCTCAAAATTTGGCTGAAAAAACACGTTTTCCCCACATTTTGGTGACAAAAAGTTCTGGAATCAGAGAGGAGCCACAAATTTCCTTCCACCCAGCGTTCCTCCAAGTCTCCCGATAAAAATGATACCTCACTTGTGTGGGTAGGCCTAGCGCCCACGACAGGAAATGACCCAAAACTCAACGTGGACACATCACATTTTTTTAAAGAAAGCAGAGGTGTTTTTTGCAAAATGCCTACCTGTAGATTTTGGCCTCTAGCTCAGCCGGCACCTAGGGACACCTACCAAACCTGTGCACTTTTGAAAACTAGAGACCTAGGGGAATCCAAGATGGGGTGACTTATGGGGCTCTGACCAGGTTCTGTTACCCAGCATCCTTTGCAAACCTCAAAATTTGGCTAAAGAAACACGTTTTCCTCACATTTTGGTGACAGAAAGTTCTGGAATCAGAGAGGAGCCACAAATTCCCTTCCACCCAGCGTTCCCCTAAGTCTCCCGATAAAAATGATACCTCACTTGTGTGGGTAGGCCTAGCGACCGTGACAGGAAATGCCCCAAAACGCAACGTGGACACATCACATTTTTTTAAAGAAAACAGAGGTGTTTTTTGCAAAGTGCCTACCTGTAGATTTTGGCCTCTAGCTCAGCCAGCACCTAGGGAAACCTACCAAACCTGTGCATTTCCGAAATCTAGAGACCTAGGGGAATCCAAGATGGGGTGACTTGTGGGGCTCTGACCAGGTTCTGTTACCCAGAATCCTTTGCAAACCTCAAAATTTGGCTGAAAAAACACATTTTCCTCACATTTTGGTGACAGAAAGTTTTGGAATTAGAGAGGAGCCAAAAATTTCCTTCCACCCAGCGTTCCCCAAAGTCTCCCGATAAAAATTATACCTCACTTGTGTGGGTAGGTCTAGCGCCCACGACAGGAAATGCCCCAAAACGCAACGTGCACACATCACATTTTTTTAAAGAAAACAGAGGTGTTTTTTGCAAAGTGCCTACCTGTAGATTTTGGCCTCTAGCTCAGCCGGCACCTAGGGAAACCTACCAAATCTGTGCATTTTTTAAAACTAGAGACCTAGGGGAATCCAAGATGGGGTGACTTGTGGGGCTCTGACCAGGTTCTGTTACCCAGCATCCTTTGCAAACCTCAAAATTTGGCTAAAAAAACACGTTTTCCTCACATTTTGGTGACAGAAAGTTCTGGAATCAGAGAGGAGCCACAAATTTCCTTCCACCCAGCGTTCCCCTAAGTCTCCCGATAAAAATGATACCTCACTTGTGTGGGTAGGCCTAGCGCCCGTGACAGGAAATGCCCCAAAACGCAACGTGGACATATCACATTTTTTTAAAGAAAGCAGAGGTGTTTTTTGCAAAATGCCTACCTGTAGATTTTGGCCTCTAGCTCAGCCGGCACCTAGGGACACCTACCAAACCTGTACATTTTTGAAAACTAGAGACCTAGGGGAATCCAAGATGGGGTGACTTGTGGGGCTTTGACCAGGTTCTGTTACCCAGAATCCTTTGCAAACCTCAAAATGTGGCTAAAAAAACACATTTTCCTCACATTTTGGTGACACAAAGTTCTGGAATCAGAGAGAAGCCACAAATTTCCTTCCCCCCAGCGTTCCGCTAAGTCTCCCGATAAAAATGATACCTCACTTGTGTGGGTAGGCCTAGCGCCCGTGACAGGAAATGCCCCAAAACGCAACGTGGACACATCACATTTTTTTAAAGAAAGCAGAGGTGTTTTTTGCAAAATGCCTACCTGTAGATTTTGGCCTCTAGCTCAGCCGGCACCTAGGGACACCCACCAAACCTGTAAATTTTTGAAAACTAGAGACCTAGGGGAATCCAAGATGGGGTGACTTGTGGGGCTCTGACCAGGTTCTGTTACTCAGAATCCTTTGCAAATCTCAAAATTTGGCTAAAAAAACACGTTTTCCTCACATTTCGGTGACAGAAAGTTCTGGAATCTGAGAGGAGCCACAAATGTCCTTCCACCCAGCGTTCCCCTAAGTCTCCCGATAAAAATGATACCTCACTTGTGTGGGTAGGCCTAGCGACCAAGACAGGAAATGCCCCAAAACGCAACGTGGACACATCACATTTTTTTAAAGAAAACAGAGGTGTTTTTTGCAAAGTGCCTACCTGTAGATTTTGGCCTCTAGCTCAGCCGGCACCTAGGGAAACCTACCAAACCTGTGCATTTTTGAAAACTAGAGACCTAGGGGAATCCAAGATGGGGTGACTTGTGGGGCTTCGACCAGGTTCTGTTACCCAGAATCCTTTGCAAACCTCAAAATTTGGCTAAAAAAACAAATTTTCCTCACATTTTGGTGACACAAAGTTCTGGAATCAGAGAGGAGCCACAAATTTCCTTCCACCCAGCGTTCCTCCAAGTCTCCCGATAAAAATGATACCTCACTTGTGTGGGTAGGCCTAGCGCCCGTGACAGGAAATGCCCCAAAACGCAACGTGGACACATCACATTTTTTTAAAGAAAGCAGAGATGTTTTTTGCAAAATGCCTACCTGTAGATTTTGGCCTCTAGCTCAGCCGGCACCTAGGGACACCTACCAAACCTGTACATTTTTGAAAACTAGAGACCTAGGGGAATCCAAGATGGGGTGACTTGTGGGGCTCTGACCAGGTTCTGTTACTCAGAATCCTTTGCAAACCTCAAAATTTGGCTAAAAAAACACGTTTTCCTCACATTTCGGTGACAGAAAGTTCTGGAATCTGAGAGGAGCCACAAAGTTCCTTCCACCCAGCGTTCCCCTAAGTCTCCCGATAAAAATTATACCTCACTTGTGTGGGTAGGCCTAGCGACCGTGACAGGAAATGCCCCAAAATGCAACATGGACACATCACATTTTTTTTAAAGAAAACAGAGGTGTTTTTTGCAAAGTGCCTACCTGTAGATTTTGGCCTCTAGCTCAGCCGGCACCTAGGGAAACCTACCAAATCTGTGCATTTTTTAAAACTAGAGACCTAGGGGAATCCAAGATGGGGTGACTTGTGGGGCTCTGACCAGGTTCTGTTACCCAGCATCCTTTGCAAACCTCAAAATTTGGCTAAAAAAACACGTTTTCCTCACATTTTGGTGACAGAAAGTTCTGGAATCAGAGAGGAGCCACAAATTTCCTTCCACCCAGCGTTCCCCTAAGTCTCCCGATAAAAATGATACCTCACTTGTGTGGGTAGGCCTAGCGCCCGTGACAGGAAATGCCCCAAAACGCAACGTGGACATATCACATTTTTTTAAAGAAAGCAGAGGTGTTTTTTGCAAAATGCCTACCTGTAGATTTTGGCCTCTAGCTCAGCCGGCACCTAGGGACACCTACCAAACCTGTACATTTTTGAAAACTAGAGACCTAGGGGAATCCAAGATGGGGTGACTTGTGGGGCTCTGACCAGGTTCTGTTACTCAGAATCCTTTGCAAACCTCAAAATTTGGCTAAAAAAACACGTTTTCCTCACATTTCGGTGACAGAAAGTTCTGGAATCTGAGAGGAGCCACAAAGTTCCTTCCACCCAGCGTTCCCCTAAGTCTCCCGATAAAAATTATACCTCACTTGTGTGGGTAGGCCTAGCGACCGTGACAGGAAATGCCCCAAAATGCAACATGGACACATCACATTTTTTTTAAAGAAAACAGAGGTGTTTTTTGCAAAGTGCCTACCTGTAGATTTTGGCCTCTAGCTCAGCCAGCACCTAGGGAAACCTACCAAACCTGTGCATTTTTAAAAACTAGAGACCTAGGGGAATCCAAGATGGGGTGACTTGTGGGTCTCTGACCAGGTTCTGTTACCCAGAATCCTTTGCAAACCTCAAAACTTGGCTAAAAAAACACATTTTCCTCACATTTTGGTGACAGAAAGTTTTGGAATCAGAGAGGAGCCAAAAATGTCCTTCCACCCAGTGTTCCCCAAAGTCTCCCGATAAAAATGATACCTCACTTGTGTGGGTAGGCCTAGCGCCCACGACAGGAAATGCCCCAAAACGCAACGTGCACACATCACATTTTTTGAAAGAAAACAGAGGTGTTTTTTGCAAAGTGCCTACCTGTAGATTTTGGCCTCTAGCTCAGCCGGCACCTAGGGAAACCTACCAAACCTGTGCATTTTTGAAAACAAGAGACCTAGGGGAATCCAAGATGGGGTGACTTGTGAGGCTCTGACCAGGTTCTGTTACCCAGCATCCTTTGCAAATCTCAAAATTTGGCTGAAAAAACACGTTTTCCTCACATTTTGGTGACAAAAAGTTCTGGAATCAGAGAGGAGCCACAAATTTCCTTCCACCCAGCGTTCCTCCAAGTCTCCCGATAAAAATGATACCTCACTTGTGTGGGTAGGCCTAGCGACCGTGACAGGAAATGCCCCAAAACGCATCGTGGACACATCAAATTTTTTGAAAGAAAACAGAGGTGTTTTTTGCAAAGTGCCTACCTGTAGATTTTGGCCTCTAGCTCAGCCAGCACCTAGGGAAACCTACCAAACCTGTGCATTTCTGAAAACTAGAGACCTAGGGGAATCCAAGATGGGGTGACTTGTGGGGCTCTGACCAGGTTCTGTTACCCAGAATCCTTTGCAAACCTCAAAATTTGGCTAAAAAAACACATTTTCCTCACATTTTGGTGAGAGAAAGTTTTGGAATCAGAGAGGAGCCAAAAATGTCCTTCCACCCAGCGTTCCCCATAGTCTCCCGATAAAAATGATACCTCACTTGTGTGGGTAGGCCTAGCGCCCACGACAGGAAATGCCCCAAAACGCAACGTGCACACATCACATTTTTTGAAAGAAAACAGAGGTGTTTTTTGCAAAGTGCCTACCTGTAGATTTTGGCCTCTAGCTCAGCCGGTACCTAGGGAAACCTACCAAACCTGTGCATTTTTTAAAACTAGAGACCTAGGGGAATCCAAGATGGGGTGACTTGTGGGGCTCTGACCAGGTTCTGTTACCCAGCATCCTTTGCAAACCTCAAAATTTGGCTAAAAAAACACGTTTTCCTCACATTTTGGTGACAGAAAGTTCTGGAATCAGAGTGGAGCCACAAATTTCCTTCCACCCAGCGTTCCCTCAAGTCTCCTGATAAAAATGATACCTCACTTGTGTGGGTAGGCCTAGCACCCGCGACAGGAAACGCCCCAAAACACATGGTGGACACATCACATTTTTTTAAAGAAAACAGAGGTGTTTTTTGCAAAGTGCCTACCTGTAGATTTTGGCCTCTAGCTCAGCTGGCACCTAAGGAAACCTACCAAACCTGTGCATTTTTGAAAACTAGAGACCTAGGGGAATCTGACCAGGTTCTGTTACCCAGCATCCTTTGCAAATCTCAAAATTTGGCTGAAAAAACACGTTTTCCTCACATTTTGGTGACAAAAAGTTCTGGAATCAGAGAGGAGCCACAAATTTCCTTCCACCCAGCGTTCCTCCAAGTCTCCCGATAAAAATGATACCTCACTTGTGTGGGTAGGCCTAGCGACCGTGACAGGAAATGCCCCAAAACGCATCGTGGACACATCAAATTTTTTTAAAGAAAGCAGAGGTGTTTTTTGCAAAATGCCTACCTGTAGATTTTGGCCTCTAGCTCAGCCGGCACCTAGGGACACCTACCAAACCTGTGCACTTTTGAAAACTAGAGACCTAGGGGAATCCAAGATGGGGTGACTTATGGGGCTCTGACCAGGTTCTGTTACCCAGCATCCTTTGCAAACCTCAAAATTTGGCTAAAAAAACACATTTTCCTCACATTTTGGTGAGAGAAAGTTTTGGAATCAGAGAGGAGCCAAAAATTTCCTTCCACCCAGCGTTCCCCTAAGTCTCCCGATAAAAATGATACCTCACTTGTGTGGGTAGGCCTAGCGACCGTGACAGGAAATGCCCCAAAACGCAACGTGGACACATCACATTTTTTGAAAGAAAACAGAGGTGTTTTTTGCAAAGTGCCTACCTGTAGATTTTGGCCTCTAGCTCAGCCGGTACCTAGGGAAACCTACCAAACCTGTGCATTTCTGAAATCTAGAGACCTAGGGGAATCCAAGATGGGGTGACTTGTGGGGCTCTGACCAGGTTCTGTTACCCAGCATCCTTTGCAAACCTCAAAATTTGGCTAAAAAAACACGTTTTCCTCACATTTTGGTGACAGAAAGTTCTGGAATCAGAGTGGAGCCACAAATTTCCTTCCACCCAGCGTTCCCTCAAGTCTCCTGATAAAAATGATACCTCACTTGTGTGGGTAGGCCTAGCACCCGCGACAGGAAACGCCCCAAAACACAACGTGGACACATCACATTTTTTTAAAGAAAACAGAGGTGTTTTTTGCAAAGTGCCTACCTGTAGATTTTGGCCTCTAGCTCAGCTGGCACCTAGGGAAACCTACCAAACCTGTGCATTTTTGAAAACTAGAGACCTAGGGGAATCTGACCAGGTTCTGTTACCCAGCATCCTTTGCAAATCTCAAAATTTGGCTGAAAAAACACGTTTTCCCCACATTTTGGTGACAAAAAGTTCTGGAATCAGAGAGGAGCCACAAATTTCCTTCCACCCAGCGTTCCTCCAAGTCTCCCGATAAAAATGATACCTCACTTGTGTGGGTAGGCCTAGCGCCCACGACAGGAAATGACCCAAAACTCAACGTGGACACATCACATTTTTTTAAAGAAAGCAGAGGTGTTTTTTGCAAAATGCCTACCTGTAGATTTTGGCCTCTAGCTCAGCCGGCACCTAGGGACACCTACCAAACCTGTGCACTTTTGAAAACTAGAGACCTAGGGGAATCCAAGATGGGGTGACTTATGGGGCTCTGACCAGGTTCTGTTACCCAGCATCCTTTGCAAACCTCAAAATTTGGCTAAAGAAACACGTTTTCCTCACATTTTGGTGACAGAAAGTTCTGGAATCAGAGAGGAGCCACAAATTCCCTTCCACCCAGCGTTCCCCTAAGTCTCCCGATAAAAATGATACCTCACTTGTGTGGGTAGGCCTAGCGACCGTGACAGGAAATGCCCCAAAACGCAACGTGGACACATCACATTTTTTTAAAGAAAACAGAGGTGTTTTTTGCAAAGTGCCTACCTGTAGATTTTGGCCTCTAGCTCAGCCAGCACCTAGGGAAACCTACCAAACCTGTGCATTTCCGAAATCTAGAGACCTAGGGGAATCCAAGATGGGGTGACTTGTGGGGCTCTGACCAGGTTCTGTTACCCAGAATCCTTTGCAAACCTCAAAATTTGGCTGAAAAAACACATTTTCCTCACATTTTGGTGACAGAAAGTTTTGGAATTAGAGAGGAGCCAAAAATTTCCTTCCACCCAGCGTTCCCCAAAGTCTCCCGATAAAAATGATACCTCACTTGTGTGGGTAGGTCTAGCGCCCACGACAGGAAATGCCCCAAAACGCAACGTGCACACATCACATTTTTTTAAAGAAAACAGAGGTGTTTTTTGCAAAGTGCCTACCTGTAGATTTTGGCCTCTAGCTCAGCCGGCACCTAGGGAAACCTACCAAATCTGTGCATTTTTTAAAACTAGAGACCTAGGGGAATCCAAGATGGGGTGACTTGTGGGGCTCTGACCAGGTTCTGTTACCCAGCATCCTTTGCAAACCTCAAAATTTGGCTAAAAAAACACGTTTTCCTCACATTTTGGTGACAGAAAGTTCTGGAATCAGAGAGGAGCCACAAATTCCCTTCCACCCAGCGTTCCCCTAAGTCTCCCGATAAAAATGATACCTCACTTGTGTGGGTAGGCCTAGCGACCGTGACAGGAAATGCCCCAAAACGCAACGTGGACACATCACATTTTTTTAAAGAAAACAGAGGTGTTTTTTGCAAAGTGCCTACCTGTAGATTTTGGCCTCTAGCTCAGCCAGCACCTAGGGAAACCTACCAAACCTGTGCATTTCCGAAATCTAGAGACCTAGGGGAATCCAAGATGGGGTGACTTGTGGGGCTCTGACCAGGTTCTGTTACCCAGAATCCTTTGCAAACCTCAAAATTTGGCTGAAAAAACACATTTTCCTCACATTTTGGTGACAGAAAGTTTTGGAATTAGAGAGGAGCCAAAAATTTCCTTCCACCCAGCGTTCCCCAAAGTCTCCCGATAAAAATGATACCTCACTTGTGTGGGTAGGTCTAGCGCCCACGACAGGAAATGCCCCAAAACGCAACGTGCACACATCACATTTTTTTAAAGAAAACAGAGGTGTTTTTTGCAAAGTGCCTACCTGTAGATTTTGGCCTCTAGCTCAGCCGGCACCTAGGGAAACCTACCAAATCTGTGCATTTTTTAAAACTAGAGACCTAGGGGAATCCAAGATGGGGTGACTTGTGGGGCTCTGACCAGGTTCTGTTACCCAGCATCCTTTGCAAACCTCAAAATTTGGCTAAAAAAACACGTTTTCCTCACATTTTGGTGACAGAAAGTTCTGGAATCAGAGAGGAGCCACAAATTTCCTTCCACCCAGCGTTCCCCTAAGTCTCCCGATAAAAATGATACCTCACTTGTGTGGGTAGGCCTAGCGCCCGTGACAGGAAATGCCCCAAAACGCAACGTGGACATATCACATTTTTTTAAAGAAAGCAGAGGTGTTTTTTGCAAAATGCCTACCTGTAGATTTTGGCCTCTAGCTCAGCCGGCACCTAGGGACACCTACCAAACCTGTACATTTTTGAAAACTAGAGACCTAGGGGAATCCAAGATGGGGTGACTTGTGGGGCTTCGACCAGGTTCTGTTACCCAGAATCCTTTGCAAACCTCAAAATGTGGCTAAAAAAACACATTTTCCTCACATTTTGGTGACACAAAGTTCTGGAATCAGAGAGAAGCCACAAATTTCCTTCCCCCCAGCGTTCCGCTAAGTCTCCCGATAAAAATGATACCTCACTTGTGTGGGTAGGCCTAGCGCCCGTGACAGGAAATGCCCCAAAACGCAACGTGGACACATCACATTTTTTTAAAGAAAGCAGAGGTGTTTTTTGCAAAATGCCTACCTGTAGATTTTGGCCTCTAGCTCAGCCGGCACCTAGGGACACCCACCAAACCTGTAAATTTTTGAAAACTAGAGACCTAGGGGAATCCAAGATGGGGTGACTTGTGGGGCTCTGACCAGGTTCTGTTACTCAGAATCCTTTGCAAATCTCAAAATTTGGCTAAAAAAACACGTTTTCCTCACATTTCGGTGACAGAAAGTTCTGGAATCTGAGAGGAGCCACAAATGTCCTTCCACCCAGCGTTCCCCTAAGTCTCCCGATAAAAATGATACCTCACTTGTGTGGGTAGGCCTAGCGACCAAGACAGGAAATGCCCCAAAACGCAACGTGGACACATCACATTTTTTTAAAGAAAACAGAGGTGTTTTTTGCAAAGTGCCTACCTGTAGATTTTGGCCTCTAGCTCAGCCGGCACCTAGGGAAACCTACCAAACCTGTGCATTTTTTAAAACTAGAGACCTAGGGGAATCCAAGATGGGGTGACTTGTGGGGCTTCGACCAGGTTCTGTTACCCAGAATCCTTTGCAAACCTCAAAATTTGGCTAAAAAAACAAATTTTCCTCACATTTTGGTGACACAAAGTTCTGCAATCAGAGAGGAGCCACAAATTTCCTTCCACCCAGCGTTCCTCCAAGTCTCCCGATAAAAATGATACCTCACTTGTGTGGGTAGGCCTAGCGCCCGTGACAGGAAATGCCCCAAAACGCAACGTGGACACATCACATTTTTTTAAAGAAAGCAGAGATGTTTTTTGCAAAATGCCTACCTGTAGATTTTGGCCTCTAGCTCAGCCGGCACCTAGGGACACCTACCAAACCTGTACATTTTTGAAAACTAGAGACCTAGGGGAATCCAAGATGGGGTGACTTGTGGGGCTCTGACCAGGTTCTGTTACTCAGAATCCTTTGCAAACCTCAAAATTTGGCTAAAAAAACACGTTTTCCTCACATTTCGGTGACAGAAAGTTCTGGAATCTGAGAGGAGCCACAAAGTTCCTTCCACCCAGCGTTCCCCTAAGTCTCCCGATAAAAATTATACCTCACTTGTGTGGGTAGGCCTAGCGACCGTGACAGGAAATGCCCCAAAATGCAACATGGACACATCACATTTTTTTTAAAGAAAACAGAGGTGTTTTTTGCAAAGTGCCTACCTGTAGATTTTGGCCTCTAGCTCAGCCGGCACCTAGGGAAACCTACCAAATCTGTGCATTTTTTAAAACTAGAGACCTAGGGGAATCCAAGATGGGGTGACTTGTGGGGCTCTGACCAGGTTCTGTTACCCAGCATCCTTTGCAAACCTCAAAATTTGGCTAAAAAAACACGTTTTCCTCACATTTTGGTGACAGAAAGTTCTGGAATCAGAGAGGAGCCACAAATTTCCTTCCACCCAGCGTTCCCCTAAGTCTCCCGATAAAAATGATACCTCACTTGTGTGGGTAGGCCTAGCGCCCGTGACAGGAAATGCCCCAAAACGCAACGTGGACATATCACATTTTTTTAAAGAAAGCAGAGGTGTTTTTTGCAAAATGCCTACCTGTAGATTTTGGCCTCTAGCTCAGCCGGCACCTAGGGACACCTACCAAACCTGTACATTTTTGAAAACTAGAGACCTAGGGGAATCCAAGATGGGGTGACTTGTGGGGCTTCGACCAGGTTCTGTTACCCAGAATCCTTTGCAAACCTCAAAATGTGGCTAAAAAAACACATTTTCCTCACATTTTGGTGACACAAAGTTCTGGAATCAGAGAGAAGCCACAAATTTCCTTCCCCCCAGCGTTCCGCTAAGTCTCCCGATAAAAATGATACCTCACTTGTGTGGGTAGGCCTAGCGCCCGTGACAGGAAATGCCCCAAAACGCAACGTGGACACATCACATTTTTTTAAAGAAAGCAGAGGTGTTTTTTGCAAAATGCCTACCTGTAGATTTTGGCCTCTAGCTCAGCCGGCACCTAGGGACACCCACCAAACCTGTAAATTTTTGAAAACTAGAGACCTAGGGGAATCCAAGATGGGGTGACTTGTGGGGCTCTGACCAGGTTCTGTTACTCAGAATCCTTTGCAAATCTCAAAATTTGGCTAAAAAAACACATTTTCCTCACATTTCGGTGACAGAAAGTTCTGGAATCTGAGAGGAGCCACAAATGTCCTTCCACCCAGCGTTCCCCTAAGTCTCCCGATAAAAATGATACCTCACTTGTGTGGGTAGGCCTAGCGACCAAGACAGGAAATGCCCCAAAACGCAACGTGGACACATCACATTTTTTTAAAGAAAACAGAGGTGTTTTTTGCAAAGTGCCTACCTGTAGATTTTGGCCTCTAGCTCAGCCGGCACCTAGGGAAACCTACCAAACCTGTGCATTTTTGAAAACTAGAGACCTAGGGGAATCCAAGATGGGGTGACTTGTGGGGCTTCGACCAGGTTCTGTTACCCAGAATCCTTTGCAAACCTCAAAATTTGGCTAAAAAAACAAATTTTCCTCACATTTTGGTGACACAAAGTTCTGGAATCAGAGAGGAGCCACAAATTTCCTTCCACCCAGCGTTCCTCCAAGTCTCCCGATAAAAATGATACCTCACTTGTGTGGGTAGGCCTAGCGCCCGTGACAGGAAATGCCCCAAAACGCAACGTGGACACATCACATTTTTTTAAAGAAAGCAGAGATGTTTTTTGCAAAATGCCTACCTGTAGATTTTGGCCTCTAGCTCAGCCGGCACCTAGGGACACCTACCAAACCTGTACATTTTTGAAAACTAGAGACCTAGGGGAATCCAAGATGGGGTGACTTGTGGGGCTCTGACCAGGTTCTGTTACTCAGAATCCTTTGCAAACCTCAAAATTTGGCTAAAAAAACACGTTTTCCTCACATTTCGGTGACAGAAAGTTCTGGAATCTGAGAGGAGCCACAAAGTTCCTTCCACCCAGCGTTCCCCTAAGTCTCCCGATAAAAATTATACCTCACTTGTGTGGGTAGGCCTAGCGACCGTGACAGGAAATGCCCCAAAATGCAACATGGACACATCACATTTTTTTTAAAGAAAACAGAGGTGTTTTTTGCAAAGTGCCTACCTGTAGATTTTGGCCTCTAGCTCAGCCAGCACCTAGGGAAACCTACCAAACCTGTGCATTTTTAAAAACTAGAGACCTAGGGGAATCCAAGATGGGGTGACTTGTGGGTCTCTGACCAGGTTCTGTTACCCAGAATCCTTTGCAAACCTCAAAACTTGGCTAAAAAAACACATTTTCCTCACATTTTGGTGACAGAAAGTTTTGGAATCAGAGAGGAGCCAAAAATGTCCTTCCACCCAGTGTTCCCCAAAGTCTCCCGATAAAAATGATACCTCACTTGTGTGGGTAGGCCTAGCGCCCACGACAGGAAATGCCCCAAAACGCAACGTGCACACATCACATTTTTTGAAAGAAAACAGAGGTGTTTTTTGCAAAGTGCCTACCTGTAGATTTTGGCCTCTAGCTCAGCCGGCACCTAGGGAAACCTACCAAACCTGTGCATTTTTTAAAACAAGAGACCTAGGGGAATCCAAGATGGGGTGACTTGTGAGGCTCTGACCAGGTTCTGTTACCCAGCATCCTTTGCAAATCTCAAAATTTGGCTGAAAAAACACGTTTTCCTCACATTTTGGTGACAAAAAGTTCTGGAATCAGAGAGGAGCCACAAATTTCCTTCCACCCAGCGTTCCTCCAAGTCTCCCGATAAAAATGATACCTCACTTGTGTGGGTAGGCCTAGCGACCGTGACAGGAAATGCCCCAAAACGCATCGTGGACACATCAAATTTTTTGAAAGAAAACAGAGGTGTTTTTTGCAAAGTGCCTACCTGTAGATTTTGGCCTCTAGCTCAGCCAGCACCTAGGGAAACCTACCAAACCTGTGCATTTCTGAAAACTAGAGACCTAGGGGAATCCAAGATGGGGTGACTTGTGGGGCTCTGACCAGGTTCTGTTACCCAGAATCCTTTGCAAACCTCAAAATTTGGCTAAAAAAACACATTTTCCTCACATTTTGGTGAGAGAAAGTTTTGGAATCAGAGAGGAGCCAAAAATTTCCTTCCACCCAGCGTTCCCCATAGTCTCCCGATAAAAATGATACCTCACTTGTGTGGGTAGGCCTAGCGCCCACGACAGGAAATGCCCCAAAACGCAACGTGCACACATCACATTTTTTGAAAGAAAACAGAGGTGTTTTTTGCAAAGTGCCTACCTGTAGATTTTGGCCTCTAGCTCAGCCGGTACCTAGGGAAACCTACCAAACCTGTGCATTTTTTAAAACTAGAGACCTAGGGGAATCCAAGATGGGGTGACTTGTGGGGCTCTGACCAGGTTCTGTTACCCAGCATCCTTTGCAAACCTCAAAATTTGGCTAAAAAAACACGTTTTCCTCACATTTTGGTGACAGAAAGTTCTGGAATCAGAGTGGAGCCACAAATTTCCTTCCACCCAGCGTTCCCTCAAGTCTCCTGATAAAAATGATACCTCACTTGTGTGGGTAGGCCTAGCACCCGCGACAGGAAACGCCCCAAAACACATGGTGGACACATCACATTTTTTTAAAGAAAACAGAGGTGTTTTTTGCAAAGTGCCTACCTGTAGATTTTGGCCTCTAGCTCAGCTGGCACCTAAGGAAACCTACCAAACCTGTGCATTTTTGAAAACTAGAGACCTAGGGGAATCTGACCAGGTTCTGTTACCCAGCATCCTTTGCAAATCTCAAAATTTGGCTGAAAAAACACGTTTTCCCCACATTTTGGTGACAAAAAGTTCTGGAATCAGAGAGGAGCCACAAATTTCCTTCCACCCAGCGTTCCTCCAAGTCTCCCGATAAAAATGATACCTCACTTGTGTGGGTAGGCCTAGCGCCCACGACAGGAAATGACCCAAAACTCAACGTGGACACATCACATTTTTTTAAAGAAAGCAGAGGTGTTTTTTGCAAAATGCCTACCTGTAGATTTTGGCCTCTAGCTCAGCCGGCACCTAGGGACACCTACCAAACCTGTGCACTTTTGAAAACTAGAGACCTAGGGGAATCCAAGATGGGGTGACTTATGGGGCTCTGACCAGGTTCTGTTACCCAGCATCCTTTGCAAACCTCAAAATTTGGCTAAAGAAACACGTTTTCCTCACATTTTGGTGACAGAAAGTTCTGGAATCAGAGAGGAGCCACAAATTCCCTTCCACCCAGCGTTCCCCTAAGTCTCCCGATAAAAATGATACCTCACTTGTGTGGGTAGGCCTAGCGACCGTGACAGGAAATGCCCCAAAACGCAACGTGGACACATCACATTTTTTGAAAGAAAACAGAGGTGTTTTTTGCAAAGTGCCTACCTGTAGATTTTGGCCTCTAGCTCAGCCAGCACCTAGGGAAACCTACCAAACCTGTGCATTTCTGTTATCTAGAGACCTAGGGGAATCCAAGATGGGGTGACTTGTGGGGCTCTGACCAGGTTCTGTTACCCAGAATCCTTTGCAAACCTCAAAATTTGGCTGAAAAAACACATTTTCCTCACATTTTGGTGACAGAAAGTTTTGGAATCAGAGAGGAGCCAAAAATTTCCTTCCACCCAGCGTTCCCCAAAGTCTCCCGATAAAAATGATACCTCACTTGTGTGGGTAGGCCTAGCGCCCACGACAGGAAATGCCCCAAAACGCAACGTGCACACATCACATTTTTTGAAAGAAAACAGAGGTGTTTTTTGCAAAGTGCCTACCTGTAGATTTTGGCCTCTAGCTCAGCCGGCACCTAGGGAAACCTACCAAATCTGTGCATTTTTTAAAACTAGAGACCTAGGGGAATCCAAGATGGGGTGACTTGTGGGGCTCTGACCAGGTTCTGTTACCCAGCATCCTTTGCAAACCTCAAAATTTGGCTAAAAAAACACGTTTTCCTCACATTTTGGTGACAGAAAGTTCTGGAATCAGAGAGGAGCCACAAATTTCCTTCCACCCAGCGTTCCCCCAAGTCTCCTGATAAAAATGATACCTCACTTGTGTGGGTAGGCCTAGCACCCGCGACAGGAAAAACCCCAAAACACAACGTGGACACATCACATTTTTTGAAAGAAAATAGAGGTGTTTTTCACAAAGTGCTTACCTGTAGATTTTGGCCTCTAGCTCAGACGGCACCTAGGGAAACCTACCAAACCTGTGCATTTTTTAAAACTAGAGACCTAGGGGAATCCAAGATGGGATGACTTGTGGGGCTCTGACCAGGTTCTGTTACCCAGCATCCTTTGCAAACCTCAAAATTTGGCTAAAAAAACACGTTTTCCTCACATTTTGGTGACAGAAAGTTCTGGAATCAGAGAGGAGCCACAAATTTCCTTCCACCCAGCGTTCCCCCAAGTCTCCTGATAAAAATGATACCTCACTTGTGTGGGTAGGCCTAGCACCCGCGACAGGAAACGCCCCAAAACACAACGTGGACACATCACATTTTTTGAAAGAAAACAGAGGTGTTTTTTACAAAGTGCTTACCTGTAGATTTTGGCCTCTAGCTCAGCCGGCACCTAGGGAAACCTACCAAACCTGTGCATTTTTTAAAACTAGAGACCTAGGGGAATCCAAGATGGGGTGACTTGTGGGGCTCTGACCAGGTTCTGTTACCCAGAATCCTTTGCAAACCTCATAATTTGGCTAAAAAAACATGTTTTCCTCACATTTCGGTGAGAGAAAGTTCTGGAATCAGAGAGGAGCCACAAATTTCCTTCCACCCAGCGTTCCTCCAAGTCTCCCTATAAAAATGATACCTCACTTGTGTGGGTAGGCCTAGCGCCCGTGACAGGAAATGCCCCAAAACACAACGTGGACACATCACATTTTTTGAAAGAAAACAGAGGTGTTTTTTGCAAAGTGCCTACCTGTAGATTTGGGCCTCTAGCTCAGCCGGAACCTAGGGAAACCTACCAAACCTGTGCATTTTTGAAAACTAGAGACTTAGGGGAATCCAAGATGGGGTGACTTGTGGGGCTCTGACCAGGTTCTGTTACTCAGAATCCTTTGCAAACCTTAAAATTTGGCTAAAAAAACACTTTTTCCTCACATTTCGGTGACAGAAAGTTCTGGAATCTGAGAGGAGCCACAAATTTCCTTCCACCCAGCGTTCCCCTAAGTCTCCCGATAAAAATGATACCTCACTTGTGAGGGTAGGCCTAGCGACCGTGACAGGAAATGCCCCAAAACGCAACGTGGACACATCACATTTTCTGAAAGAAAACAGAGGTGTTTTTTGCAAAGTGCCTACGTGTAGATTTTGGCCTCTAGCTCAGCCAGCATCTAGGGAAACCTACCAAACCTGTGCATTTTTGAAAACTAGAGACCTAGGGGAATCCAAGATGGGGTGACTTGTGGGGCTCTGACCAGGTTCTGTTACCCAGAATCCTTTGCAAACCTCAAAATTTGTCTAAAAAAACACATTTTCCTCACATTTTGGTGACAGAAAGTTTTGGAATCAGAGAGGAGCCAAAAATTTCCTTCCACCCAGCGTTCCCCAAAGTCTCCCGATAAAAATGATACCTCCTTGTGTGGGTAGGCCTAGCGCCCACGACAGGAAATGCCCCAAAACGCAACGTGCACACATCAAATTTTTTGAAAGAAAACAGAGGTGTTTTTTGCAAAGTGCCTACCTGTAGATTTTGGCCTCTAGCTGAGCCGGCACCTAGGGAAACCTACCAAACCTGTGCATTTTTTAAAACTAGAGACCGAGGGGAATCCAAGATGGGGTGACTTGTGGGGCTTCGACCAGGTTCTGTTACCCAGAATCCTTTGCAAACCTCAAAATTTGGCTAAAAAAACACATTTTCCTCACATTTTGGTGACACAAAGTTCTGGAATCAGAGAGGAGCCACAAATTTCCTTCCACCCAGCGTTCCTCCAAGTCTCCCGATAAAAATGATACCTCACTTGTGTGGGTAGGCCTAGCGCCCGTGACAGGAAATGCCCCAAAACGCAACGTGGACACATCACATTTTTTTAAAGAAAGCAGAGATGTTTTTTGCAAAATGCCTACCTGTAGATTTTGGCCTCTAGCTCAGCCGGCACCTAGGGACACCTACCAAACCTGTACATTTTTGAAAACTAGAGACCTAGGGGAATCCAAGATGGGGTGACTTGTGGGGCTCTGACCAGGTTCTGTTACTCAGAATCCTTTGCAAACCTCAAAATTTGGCTAAAAAAACACGTTTTCCTCACATTTCGGTGACAGAAAGTTCTGGAATCTGAGAGGAGCCACAACGTTCCTTCCACCCAGCGTTCCCCTAAGTCTCCCGATAAAAATGATACCTCACTTGTGTGGGTAGGCCTAGCGACCGTGACAGGAAATGCCCCAAAATGCAACATGGACACATCACATTTTTTTTAAAGAAAACAGAGGTGTTTTTTGCAAAGTGCCTACCTGTAGATTTTGGCCTTTAGCTCAGCCAGCACCTAGGGAAACCTACCAAACCTGTGCATTTTTAAAAACTAGAGACCTAGGGGAATCCAAGATGGGCTGACTTGTGGGTCTCTGACCAGGTTCTGTTACCCAGAATCCTTTGCAAACCTCAAAACTTGGCTAAAAAAACACATTTTCCTCCCATTTTGGTGACAGAAAGTTTTGGAATCAGAGAGGAGCCAAAAATGTCCTTCCACCCAGTGTTCCCCAAAGTCTCCCGATAAAAATGATACCTCACTTGTGTGGGTAGGCCTAGCGCCCACGACAGGAAATGCCCCAAAACGCAACGTGCACACATCACATTTTTTGAAAGAAAACAGAGGTGTTTTTTGCAAAGTGCCTACCTGTAGATTTTGGCCTCTAGCTCAGCCGGCACCTAGGGAAACCTACCAAACCTGTGCATTTTTTAAAACAAGAGACCTAGGGGAATCCAAGATGGGGTGACTTGTGAGGCTCTGACCAGGTTCTGTTACCCAGCATCCTTCGCAAATCTCAAAATTTGGCTGAAAAAACACGTTTTCCTCACATTTTGGTGACAAAAAGTTCTGGAATCAGAGAGGAGCCACAAATTTCCTTCCACCCAGCGTTCCTCCAAGTCTCCCGATAAAAATGATACCTCACTTGTGTGGGTAGGCCTAGCGACCGTGACAGGAAATGCCCCAAAACGCATCGTGGACACATCAAATTTTTTGAAAGAAAACAGAGGTGTTTTTTGCAAAGTGCCTACAGGTAGATTTTGGCCTCTAGCTCAGCCAGCACCTAGGGAAACCTACCAAACCTGTGCATTTCTGAAAACTAGAGACCTAGGGGAATCCAAGATGGGGTGACTTGTGGGGCTCTGACCAGGTTCTGTTACCCAGAATCCTTTGCAAACCTCAAAATTTGGCTAAAAAAACACATTTTCCTCACATTTTGGTGAGAGAAAGTTTTGGAATCAGAGAGGAGCCAAAAATTTCCTTCCACCCAGCGTTCCCCATAGTCTCCCGATAAAAATTATACCTCACTTGTGTGGGTAGGCCTAGAGCCCACGACAGGAAATGCCCCAAAACGCAACGTGCACACATCACATTTTTTGAAAGAAAACAGAGGTGTTTTTTGCAAAGTGCCTACCTGTAGATTTTGGCCTCTAGCTCAGCCGGTACCTAGGGAAACCTACCAAACCTGTGCATTTTTTAAAACTAGAGACCTAGGGGAATCCAAGATGGGGTGACTTGTGGGGCTCTGACCAGGTTCTGTTACCCAGCATCCTTTGCAAACCTCAAAATTTGGCTAAAAAAACACGTTTTCCTCACATTTTGGTGACAGAAAGTTCTGGAATCAGAGTGGAGCCACAAATTTCCTTCCACCCAGCGTTCCCTCAAGTCTCCTGATAAAAATGATACCTCACTTGTGTGGGTAGGCCTAGCACCCGCGACAGGAAACGCCCCAAAACACAACGTGGACACATCACATTTTTTTAAAGAAAACAGAGGTGTTTTTTGCAAAGTGCCTACCTGTAGATTTTGGCCTCTAGCTCAGCTGGCACCTAGGGAAACCTACCAAACCTGTGCATTTTTTAAAACTAGAGACCTAGGGGAATCTGACCAGGTTCTGTTACCCAGCATCCTTTGCAAATCTCAAAATTTGGCTGAAAAAACACGTTTTCCCCTCATTTTGGTGACAAAAAGTTCTGGAATCAGAGAGGAGCCACAAATTTCCTTCCACCCAGCGTTCCTCCAAGTCTCCCGATAAAAATGATACCTCACTTGTGTGGGTAGGCCTAGCGCCCACGACAGGAAATGACCCAAAACTCAACGTGGACACATCACATTTTTTTAAAGAAAGCAGAGGTGTTTTTTGCAAAATGCCTACCTGTAGATTTTGGCCTCTAGCTCAGCCGGCACCTAGGGACACCTACCAAACCTGTGCACTTTTGAAAACTAGAGACCTAGGGGAATCCAAGATGGGGTGACTTATGGGGCTCTGACCAGGTTCTGTTACCCAGCATCCTTTGCAAACCTCAAAATTTGGCTAAAGAAACACGTTTTCCTCACATTTTGGTGACAGAAAGTTCTGGAATCAGAGAGGAGCCACAAATTCCCTTCCACCCAGCGTTCCCCTAAGTCTCCCGATAAAAATGATACCTCACTTGTGTGGGTAGGCCTAGCGACCGTGACAGGAAATGCCCCAAAACGCAACGTGGACACATCACATTTTTTTAAAGAAAACAGAGGTGTTTTTTGCAAAGTGCCTACCTGTAGATTTTGGCCTCTAGCTCAGCCAGCACCTAGGGAAACCTACCAAACCTGTGCATTTCCGAAATCTAGAGACCTAGGGGAATCCAAGATGGGGTGACTTGTGGGGCTCTGACCAGGTTCTGTTACCCAGAATCCTTTGCAAACCTCAAAATTTGGCTGAAAAAACACATTTTCCTCACATTTTGGTGACAGAAAGTTTTGGAATTAGAGAGGAGCCAAAAATTTCCTTCCACCCAGCGTTCCCCAAAGTCTCCCGATAAAAATGATACCTCACTTGTGTGGGTAGGTCTAGCGCCCACGACAGGAAATGCCCCAAAACGCAACGTGCACACATCACATTTTTTTAAAGAAAACAGAGGTGTTTTTTGCAAAGTGCCTACCTGTAGATTTTGGCCTCTAGCTCAGCCGGCACCTAGGGAAACCTACCAAATCTGTGCATTTTTTAAAACTAGAGACCTAGGGGAATCCAAGATGGGGTGACTTGTGGGGCTCTGACCAGGTTCTGTTACCCAGCATCCTTTGCAAACCTCAAAATTTGGCTAAAAAAACACGTTTTCCTCACATTTTGGTGACAGAAAGTTCTGGAATCAGAGAGGAGCCACAAATTTCCTTCCACCCAGCGTTCCCCCAAGTCTCCCGATAAAAATGATACCTCACTTGTGTGGGTAGGCCTAGCGACCGTGACAGGAAATGCCCCAAAACGCAACGTGGACACATCACATTTTTTTAAAGAAAACAGAGGTGTTTTTTGCAAAGTGCCTACCTGTAGATTTTGGCCTCTAGCTCAGCCAGCACCTAGGGAAACCTACCAAACCTGTGCATTTCCGAAATCTAGAGACCTAGGGGAATCCAAGATGGGGTGACTTGTGGGGCTCTGACCAGGTTCTGTTACCCAGAATCCTTTGCAAACCTCAAAATTTGGCTGAAAAAACACATTTTCCTCACATTTTGGTGACAGAAAGTTTTGGAATTAGAGAGGAGCCAAAAATTTCCTTCCACCCAGCGTTCCCCAAAGTCTCCCGATAAAAATGATACCTCACTTGTGTGGGTAGGTCTAGCGCCCACGACAGGAAATGCCCCAAAACGCAACGTGCACACATCACATTTTTTTAAAGAAAACAGAGGTGTTTTTTGCAAAGTGCCTACCTGTAGATTTTGGCCTCTAGCTCAGCCGGCACCTAGGGAAACCTACCAAATCTGTGCATTTTTTAAAACTAGAGACCTAGGGGAATCCAAGATGGGGTGACTTGTGGGGCTCTGACCAGGTTCTGTTACCCAGCATCCTTTGCAAACCTCAAAATTTGGCTAAAAAAACACGTTTTCCTCACATTTTGGTGACAGAAAGTTCTGGAATCAGAGAGGAGCCACAAATTTCCTTCCACTCAGCGTTCCCCCAAGTCTCCTGATAAAAATGATACCTCACTTGTGTGGGTAGGCCTAGCACCCGCGACAGGAAACGCCCCAAAACACAACGTGGACACATCACATTTTTTTAAAGAAAACAGAGGTGTTTTTTACAAAGTGCTTACCTGTAGATTTTGGCCTCTAGCTCAGCCGGCACCTAGGGAAACCTACCAAACCTGTGCATTTTTGAAAACTAGAGACCTAGGGGAATCCAAGATGGGGTGACTTGTGGGGCTCTGACCAGGTTCTGTTACCCAGAATCCTTTGCAAACCTCATAATTTGGCTAAAAAAATATGTTTTCCTCACATTTCGGTGACAGAAAGTTCTGGAATCAGAGAGGAGCCACAAATTTCCTTCCACCCAGCGTTCCTCCAAGTCTCCCGATAAAAATGATACCTCACTTGTGTGGGTAGGCCTAGCGCCCGTGACAGGAAATGCCCCAAAACACAATGTGGACACATCACATTTTTTGAAAGAAAACAGAGGTGTTTTTTGCAAAGTGCCTACCTGTAGATTTGGGCCTCTAGCTCAGCCGGCACCTAGGGAAACCTACCAAACCTGTGCATTTTTGAAAACTAGAGACTTAGGGGAATCCAAGATGGGGTGACTTGTGGGGCTCTGACCAGGTTCTGTTACTCAGAATCCTTTGCAAACCTCAAAATTTGGCTAAAAAAACACTTTTTCCTCACATTTCGGTGACAGAAAGTTCTGGAATCTGAGAGGAGCCACAAATTTCCTTCCACCCAGCGTTCCCCTAAGTCTCCCGATAAAAATGATACCTCACTTGTGAGGGTAGGCCTAGCGCCCACGACAGGAAATGCCCCAAAACGCAACGTGCACACATCAAATTTTTTGAAAGAAAACAGAGGTGTTTTTTGCAAAGTGCCTACCTGTAGATTTTGGCCTCTAGCTGAGCCGGCACCTAGGGAAACCTACCAAACCTGTGCATTTTTTAAAACTAGAGACCGAGGGGAATCCAAGATGGGGTGACTTGTGGGGCTCTGACCAGGTTCTGTTACCCAGCATCCTTTGCAAATCTCAAAATTTGACTGAAAAAACACGTTTTCCCCACATTTTGGTGACAAAAAGTTCTGGAATCAGAGAGGAGCCACAAATTTCCTTCCACCCAGCGTTCCTCCAAGTCTCCCGATAAAAATGATACCTCACTTGTGTGGGTAGGCCTAGCGCCCGCGACAGCAAATGACCCAAAACGCAACGTGGACACATCACATTTTTTGAAAGAAAGCAGAGGTGTTTTTTGCAAAATGCCTACCTGTAGATTTTGGCCTCTAGCTCAGCCGGCACCTAGGGACACCTACCAAACCTGTGCATTTTTTTAAACTAGAGACCTAGGGGAATCCAAGATGGGGTGACTTGTGGGGCTCTGACCAGGTTCTGTTACCCAGCATCCTTTGCAAACCTCAAAATTTGGCTAAAGAAACACGTTTTCCTCACATTTTGGTGACAGAAAGTTCTGGAATCAGAGAGGAGCCACAAATTTCCTTCCACCCAGTGTTCCCCCAAGTTTCCTGATAAAAATGATACCTCACTTGTGTGGGTAGGCCTAGCGCCCGCGACAGGAAACGCCCCAAAACACAACGTGGACACATCACATTTTTTGAAAGAAAACAGAGGTGTTTTTTGCAAAGTGCCTATCTGTAGATTTTGGCCTCTAGCTCAGCTGGCACCTAGGGAAACCTACCAAACCTGTGCATTTTTGAAAACTAGAGACCTAGGGGAATCCAAGATGGGGTGACTTGTGGGGCTCTGACCAGGTTCTGTTACCCAGAATCCTTTGCAAACCTCAAACTTTGGCTGAAAAAACACATTTTCTTCAAATTTTGATGACACAAACTTCTGGAATCAGGGAGGAGCCAAAAATGTCCTTCCACCCAGCGTTCCCCCAAGTCTCCCAATAAAAATGATACCTCACTTGTGTGGGTAGGCCTAGCGCCCACGACAGGAAATGCCCCAAAACGCAACGTGCACACATCACATTTTTTGAAAGAAAACAGAGGTGTTTTTTGCAAAGTGCCTACCTGTAGATTTTGGCCTCTAGCTCAGCCAGCACCTAGGGAAACCTACCAAACCTGTGCATTTCTGAAATCTAGAGACCTAGGGGAATCCAAGATGGGGTGACTTGTGGGGCTCTGACCAGGTTCTGTTACCCAGAATCCTTTGCAAACCTCAAAATTTGGCTGAAAAAACACATTTTCCTCACATTTTGGTGACAGAAAGTTTTGGAATCAGAGAGGAGCCAAAAATTTCCTTCCACCCAGCGTTCCCCAAAGTCTCCCGATAAAAATGATACCTCACTTGTGTGGGTAGGCCTAGCGCCCACAACAGGAAATGCCCCAAAACGCAACGTGCACACATCACATTTTTTGAAAGAAAACAGAGGTGTTTTTTGCAAAGTGCCTACCTGTAGATTTTGGCCTCTAGCTCAGCCGGCACCTAGGGAAACCTACCAAACCTGTGCATTTTTTAAAACTAGAGACCTAGGGGAATCCAAGATGGGGTGACTTGTGGGGCTCTGACCAGGTTCTGTTACTCAGAATCCTTTGCAAACCTCAAAATTTGGCTAAAAAAACACTTTTTCCTCACATTTCGGTGACAGAAAGTTCTGGAATCTGAGAGGAGCCACAAATTTCCTTCCACCCAGCGTTCCCCTAAGTCTCCCGATAAAAATGATACCTCACTTGTGAGGGTAGGCCTAGCGACCGTGACAGGAAATGCCCCAAAACGCAACGTGGACACATCACATTTTCTGAAAGAAAACAGAGGTGTTTTTTGCAAAGTGCCTACGTGTAGATTTTGGCCTCTAGCTCAGCCGGCACCTAGGGAAACCTACCAAACCTGTGCATTTTTGAAAACTAGAGACCTAGGGGAATCCAAGATGGGGTGACTTGTGGGGCTCTGACCAGGTTCTGTTACCCAGAATCCTTTGCAAACCTCAAAATTTGGCTAAAAAAACTCATTTTCCTCACATTTTGGTGACAGAAAGTTTTGGAATCAGAGAGGAGCCAAAAATGTCCTTCCACCCAGCGTTCCCCAAAGTCTCCCGATAAAAATGATACCTCCTTGTGTGGGTAGGCCTAGCGCCCACGACAGGAAATGCCCCAAAACGCAACGTGCACACATCACATTTTTTTAAAGAAAACAGAGGTGTTTTTTGCAAAGTGCCTACCTGTAGATTTTGGCCTCTAGCTCAGCCGGCACCTAGGGAAACCTACCAAACCTGTGCATTTTTGAAAACTAGAGACCGAGGGGAATCCAAGATGGGGTGACTTGTGGGGCTCTGACCAGGTTCTGTTACCCAGAATCCTTTGCAAACCTCAAAATTTGGCTGAAAAAACACGTTTTCCCCACATTTTGGTGACAAAAAGTTCTGGAATCAGAGAGGAGCCAAAAATGTCCTTCCACCCAGCGTTCCCCCAAGTCTCCCAATAAAAATGATACCTCACTTGTGTGGGTAGGCCTAGCGCCCACGACAGGAAATGCCCCAAAATGCAACGTGCACACATCACATTTTTTGAAAGAAAACAGAGGTGTTTTTTGCAAAGTGCCTACCTGTAGATTTTGGCCTCTAGCTCAGCCGGGACCTAGGGAAACCTACCAAACCTGTGCATTTTTGAAAACTAGAGACCTAGGGTAATCCAAGATGGGGTGACTTGTGGGGCTCTGACCAGGTTCTGTTACCCAGCATCCTTTGCAAACCTCAAAATTTGGCTAAAGAAACACGTTTTCCTCTCATTTTGGTGACTGAAAGTTCTGGAAGCAGAGAGGAGCCACAAATTTCCTTCCACCCAGCGTTCCCCCAAGTTTCCTGATAAAAATGATACCTCACTTGTGTGGGTAGGCCTAGCGCCCGCGACAGGAAACGCCCCAAAACACAACATGGACACATCAATTTTTTTTAAAGAAAACAGAGGTGTTTTTTGCAAAGTGCCTACCTGTATATTTTGGCCTCTAGCTCAGCCGGCACCTAGGGAAACCTACCAAACCTGTGCATTTTTGAAAACTAGAGACCTAGGGGAATCCACGATGGGGTGACTTGTGGGGCTCTGACCAGGTTCTGTTACCCAGAATCCTTTGCAAACCTCAAACTTTGGCTGAAAAAACACATTTTCCTCAAATTTTGGTGACAGAAACTTCTGGAATCAGGGAAGAGCCAAAAATGTCCTTCCACCCAGCGTTCCCCTAAGTCTCCCAATAAAAATGATACCTCACTTGTGTGGGTAGGCCTAGCGCCCGTGACAGGAAATGCCCCAAAACGCAACGTGGACACATCACATTTTTTTAAAGAAAGCAGAGGTGTTTTTTGCAAAATGCCTACCTGTAGATTTTGGCCTCTAGCTCAGCCGGCACCTAGGGACACCTACCAAACCTGTACATTTTTGAAAACTAGAGACCTAGGGGAATCCAAGATAGGGTGACTTGTGGGGCTCTGACCAGGTTCTGTTACTCAGAATCCTTTGCAAACCTCAAAACTTGGCTAAAAAAACACGTTTTCCTCACATTTCGGTGACAGAAAGTTCTGGAATCTGAGAGGAGCCACAAATTTCCTTCCACCCAGCGTTCCCCTAAGTCTCCCGATAAAAATGATACCTCACTTGTGTGGGTAGGCCTAGCGACCGTGACAGGAAATGCCCCAAAACGCAACGTGGACACATCACATTTTTTGAAAGAAAACAGAGGTGTTTTTTGCAAAGTGCCTACCCGAAGATTTTGGCCTCCAGCTCAGCCGGCACCTAGGGAAACCTACCAAACCTGTGCATTTTTGAAAACTAGAGACCTAGGGGAATCCAAGATGGGGTGACTTGTGGGGCTCTGACCAGGTTCTGTTACCCAGAATCCTTTGCAAACCTCAAAATTTGGCTAAAAAAACACATTTTCCTCACATTTTGGTGACACAAAGTTGTGGAATCAGAGAGGAGCCACCAATTTCCTTCCACCCAGCGTTCCTCCAAGTCTCCCGATAAAAATGATACCTCACTTGTGTGGGTAGGCCTAGCGCCCATGACAGGAAATGCCCCAAAACGCAACGTGGACACATCACATTTTTTGAAAGAAAGCAGAGGTGTTTTTTGCAAAATGCCTACCTGTAGATTTTGGCCTCTAGCTCAGCCGGCACCTAGGCACACCTACCAAACCTGTGCATTTTTTAAAACTAGAGACCTAGGGGAATCCAAGATGGGGTGACTTGTGGGGCTCTGACCAGGTTCTGTTACCCAGAATCCTTTGCAAACCTCAAAATTTGGCTAAAGAAACATGTTTTCCTCACATTTTGGTGACAGAAAGTTCTGGAATCAGAGAGGAGCCACAAATTTCCTTCCACCCAGCGTTCCCCCAAGTTTCCTGATAAAAATGATACCTCACTTGTGTGGGTAGGCCTAGCGCCCGCGACAGGAAACGCCCCAAAACGCAACGTGGACACATCACATTTTTTGAAAGAAAACAGAGGTGTTTTTTGCAAAGTGCCTACCTGAAGATTTTGGCCTCCAGCTCAGCCGGCACCTAGGGAAACCTACCAAACCTGTGCATTTTTGAAAACTAGAGACCTAGGGGAATCCAAGATGGGGTGACTTGTGGGGCTCTGACCAGGTTCTGTTACCCAGAATCCTTTGCAAACCTCAAAATTTGGCTAAAAAAACACATTTTCCTCACATTTTGGTGACACAAAGTTGTGGAATCAGAGAGGAGCCACCAATTTCCTTCCACCCAGCGTTCCTCCAAGTCTCCCGATAAAAATGATACCTCACTTGTGTGGGTAGGCCTAGCGCCCATGACAGGAAATGCCCCAAAACGCAACGTGGACACATCACATTTTTTTAAAGAAAGCAGAGGTGTTTTTTGCAAAATGCCTACCTGTAGATTTTGGCCTCTAGCTCAGCCGGCACCTAGGGACACCTACCAAACCTGTGCATTTTTTAAAACTAGAGACCTAGGGGAATCCAAGATGGGGTGACTTGTGGGGCTCTGACCAGGTTCTGTTACCCAGAATCCTTTGCAAACCTCAAAATTTGGCTAAAGAAACACGTTTTCCTCACATTTTGGTGACAGAAAGTTCTGGAATCAGAGAGGAGCCACAAATTTCCTTCCACCCAGCGTTCCCCCAAGTTTCCTGATAAAAATGATACCTCACTTGTGTCGGTAGGCCTAGCGCCCGCGACAGGAAACGCCCCAAAACACAACGTGGACACATCACATTTTTTGAAAGAAAACAGAGGTGTTTTTTGCAAAGTGCCTATCTGTAGATTTTGGCCTCTAGCTCAGCCGGCACCTAGGGAAACCTACCAAACCTGTGCATTTTTGAAAACTAGAGACCTAGGGGAATCCAAGATGGGGTGACTTGTGGGGCTCTGACCAGGTTCTGTTACCCAGAATCCTTTGCAAACCTCAAACTTTGGCTGAAAAAACACATTTTCTTCAAATTTTGGTGACACAAACTTCTGGAATCAGGGAGGAGCCAAAAATGTCCTTCCACCCAGCGTTCCCCCAAGTCTCCCAATAAAAATGATAACTCACTTGTGTGGGTAGGCCTAGCGCCCACGACAGGAAATGCCCCAAAACGCAACGTGCACACATCACATTTTTTGAAAGAAAACAGAGGTGTTTTTTGCAAAGTGCCTACCTGTAGATTTTGGCCTCTAGCTCAGCCGGGACCTAGGGAAACCTACCAAACCTGTGCATTTTTGAAAACTAGAGACCTAGGGTAATCCAAGATGGGGTGACTTGTGGGGCTCTGACCAGGTTCTGTTACCCAGCATCCTTTGCAAACCTCAAAATTTGGCTAAAGAAACACGTTTTCCTCTCATTTTGGTGACAGAAAGTTCTGGAAGCAGAGAGGAGCCACAAATTTCCTTCCACCCAGCGTTCCCCCAAGTTTCCTGATAAAAATGATACCTCACTTGTGTGGGTAGGCCTAGCGCCCGCGACAGGAAACGCCCCAAAACACAACATGGACACATCAATTTTTTTTAAAGAAAACAGAGGTGTTTTTTGCAAAGTGCCTACCTGTAGATTTTGGCCTCTAGCTCAGCCGGCACCTAGGGAAACCTACCAAACCTGTGCATTTTTGAAAACTAGAGACCTAGGGGAATCCACGATGGGGTGACTTGTGGGGCTCTGACCAGGTTCTGTTACCCAGAATCCTTTGCAAACCTCAAACTTTGGCTGAAAAAACACATTTTCCTCACATTTTGGTGACAGAAAGTTCTGGAATCAGAGAGGAGCCACAAATTTCCTTCCACCCAGCGTTCCTCCAAGTCTCCCGATAAAAATGATACCTCACTTGTGTGGGTAGGCCTAGCGCCCGTGACAGGAAATGCCCCAAAACACAACGTGGACACATCACATTTTTTGAAAGAAAACAGAGGTGTTTTTTGCAAAGTGCCTACCTGTAGATTTTGGCCTCTAGCTCAGCCGCGACCTAGGGAAGCCTACCAAACCTGTGCATTTCTGAAAACTAGAGACCTAGGGGAATTCAAGATGGGGTGACTTGTGGGGCTCTGACCAGGTTCTGTAACCCAGCATCGTTTGCAAACCTCAAAATTTGGCTAAAAAAACACGTTTTCCTCACATTTTGGTGACAGAAAGTTCTGGAATCAGAGAGGAGCCACAAATTTCCTTCCACCCAGCGTTCCCCCAAGTTTCCTGATAAAAATAATACCTCGCTTGTGTGGGTAGGCCTAGCGCCCGCGACAGGAAACACCCCAAAACACAACGTGGACACATCACATTTTTTTAAAGAAAACAGAGGTGTTTTTTGCAAAGTGCCTACCTGTATATTTTGGCCTCTAGCTCAGCCGGCACCTAGGGAAACCTACCAAACCTGTGCATTTTTGAAAACTAGAGACTTAGGGGAATTCAAGATGGGGTGACTTGTGGGGCTCTGACCAGGTTCTGTTACCCAGCATCCTTTGCAAACCTCAAAATTTGGCTAAAAAAACACGTTTTCCTCACATTTTGGTGACAGAAAGTTCTGGAATCAGAGAAGAGCCACAAATTTCCTTCCACCCAGCGTTCCCCCAAGTTTCCTGATAAAAATGATACCTCACTTGTGTGGGTAGGCCTAGCGCCCGCGACAGGAAACACCCCAAAACACAACGTGGACCCATCACATTTTTTGAAAGAAAACAGAGGTGTTTTTTGCAAAGTGCCTACCTGTATATTTTGGCCTCTAGCTCAGCCGGCACCTAGGGAAACCTACCAAACCTGTGCATTTTTGAAAACTAGAGACTTAGGGGAATCCAAGATGGGGTGACTTGTGGGGCTCTGACCAGGTTCTGTTACTCAGAATCCTTTGCAAACCTCAAAATTTGGCTAAAAAAACACGTTTTCCTCACATTTCGGTGACAGAAAGTTCTGGAATCTGAGAGGAGCCACAAATTTCCTTCCACCCAGCGTTCCCCTAAGTCTCCCGATAAAAATGATACCTCACTTGTGTGGGTAGGCCTAGCGACCGTGACAGGAAATGCCCCAAAACGCAACGTGGACACATCACATTTTTTGAAAGAAAACAGAGGTGTTTTTTGCAAAGTGCCTACCTGAAGATTTTGGCCTCTAGCTCAGCCGGCACCTAGGGAAACCTACCAAACCTGTGCATTTTTGAAAACTAGAGACCTAGGGGAATCCAAGATGGGGTGACTTGTGGGGCTTCGACCAGGTTCTGTTACCCAGAATCCTTTGCAAACCTCAAAATTTGGCTAAAAAAACACATTTTCCTCACATTTTGGTGACACAAAGTTCTGGAATCAGAGAGGAGCCACAAATTTCCTTCCACCCAGCGTTCCTCCAAGTCTCCAGATAAAAATGATACCTCACTTGTGTGGGTAGGCCTAGCGCCCATGACAGGAAATGCCCCAAAACGCAACGTGGACACATCACATTTTTTGAAAGAAAGCAGAGATGTTTTTTGCAAAATGCCTACCTGTAGATTTTGGCCTCTAGCTCAGCCGGCACCTAGGGACACCTACCAAACCTGTACATTTTTGAAAACTAGAGACCTAGGGGAATCCAAGATGGGGTGACTTGTGGGGCTCTGACCAGGTTCTGTTACCCAGAATCCTTTGCAAACCTCAAACTTTGGCTGAAAAAACACATTTTCCTCAAATTTTGGTGACAGAAACTTCTGGAATCAGGGAGGAGCCAAAAATGTCCTTCCACCCAGCGTTCCCCAAAGTCTCCCGATAAAAATGATACCTCACTTGTGTGGGTAGGCCTAGCGCCCACGACAGGAAATGCCCCAAAACGCAACGTGCACACATCACATTTTTTGAAAGAAAACAGAGATGTTTTTTGCAAAGTGCCTACCTGTAGATTTTGGCCTCTAGCTCAGCCGCGACCTAGGGAAGCCTACCAAACCTGTGCATTTCTGAAAACTAGAGACCTAGGGGAATTCAAGATGGGGTGACTTGTGGGGCTCTGACCAGGTTCTGTTACCCAGCATCCTTTGCAAACCTCAAAATTTGGCTAAAAAAACACGTTTTCCTCACATTTTGGTGACAGAAAGTTCTGGAATCAGAGAGGAGCCACAAATTTCCTTCCACCCAGCGTTCCCCCAAGTTTCCTGATAAAAATAATACCTCGCTTGTGTGGGTAGGCCTAGCGCCCGCGACAGGAAACACCCCAAAACACAACGTGGACACATCACATTTTTTGAAAGAAAACAGAGGTGTTTTTTGCAAAGTGCCTACCTGTATATTTTGGCCTCTAGCTCAGCCGGCACCTAGGGAAACCTACCAAACCTGTGCATTTTTGAAAACTAGAGACTTAGGGGAATCTAAGATGGGGTGACTTGTGGGACTCTGACCAGGTTCTGTTACCCAGAATCGTTTGCAAACCTCAAAATTTGGCTAAAAAAACATGTTTTCCTCACATTTCGGTGACAGAAAGTTCTGGAATCTGAGAGGAGCCACAAATTTCCTTCCACCCAGCGTTCCCCCAAGTCTCCCGATAAAAATGATATCTCACTTGTGTGGGTAGGCCTAGCGCCCGTGACAGGAATCGCCCCAAAACACAACGTGGACACATCACATTTTTTTAAAGAAAACAGAGGTGTTTTTTGCAAAGTGCCTACCTGTAGATTTGGGCCTCTAGCTCAGCCGGCACCTAGGGAAACCTACCAAACCTGTGCATTTTTTAAAACTAGAGACCTAGGGGAATTCAAGATGGGGTGACTTGTGGGGCTCTGACCAGGTTCTGTTACCCAGCATCCTTTGCAAACCTCAAAATTTGGCTAAAAAAACACGTTTTCCTCACATTTTGGTGACAGAAAGTTCTGGAATCAGAGAGGAGCCACAAATTTCCTTCCACCCAGCGTTCCCCCAAGTTTCCTGATAAAAATGATACCTCACTTGTGTGGGTAGGCCTAGCGCCCGCGACAGGAAACACCCCAAAACACAACGTGGATACATCACATTTTTTGAAAGAAAACAGAGGTGTTTTTTGCAAAGTGCCTACCTGTATATTTTGGCCTCTAGCTCAGCCGGCACCTAGGGAAACCTGCCAAACCTGTGCATTTTTGAAAACTAGAGACTTAGGGGAATCTAAGATGGGGTGACTTGTGGGACTCTGACCAGGTTCTGTTACCCAGAATCGTTTGCAAACCTCAAAATTTGGCTAAAAAAACATGTTTTCCTCACATTTCGGTGACAGAAAGTTCTGGAATATGAGAGGAGCCACAAATTTCCTTCCACCCAGCGTTCCCCCAAGTCTCCCGATAAAAATGATATCTCACTTGTGTGGGTAGGCCTAGCGCCCGTGACAGGAATCGCCCCAAAACACAACGTGGACACATCACATTTTTTTAAAGAAAACAGAGGTGTTTTTTGCAAAGTGCCTACCTGTAGATTTGGGCCTCTAGCTCAGCCGGCACCTAGGGAAACCTACCAAACCTGTGCATTTTTTAAAACTAGAGACCTAGGGGAATTCAAGATGGGGTGACTTGTGGGGCTCTGACCAGGTTCTGTTACCCAGCATCCTTTGCAAACCTCAAAATTTGGCTAAAAAAACACGTTTTCCCCACATTTTGGTGACAGAAAGTTCTGGAATCAGAGAGGAGCCACACATTTCCTTCCACCCAGCGTTCCCCCAAGTTTCCTGATAAAAATGATACCTCACTTGTGTGGGTATGCCTAGCGCCCGCGACAGGAAACACCCCAAAACACAACGTGGACACATCACATTTTTTTAAAGAAAACAGAGGTGTTTTTTGCAAAGTGCCTACCTGTATATTTTGCCCTCTAGCTCAGCCGGCACCTAGGGAAACCTACCAAACCTGTGCATTTTTGAAAACTAGAGACTTAGGGGAATCCAAGATGGGGTGACTTGTGGGGCTCTGACCAGGTTCTGTTACTCAGAATCCTTTGCAAACCTCAAAATTTGGCTAAAAAAACACGTTTTCCTCACATTTCGGTGACAGAAAGTTCTGGAATCTGAGAGGAGCCACAAATTTCCTTCCACCCAGCGTTCCCCTAAGTCTCCCGATAAAAATGATACCTCACTTGTGTGGGTAGGCCTAGCGACCGTGACAGGAAATGCCCCAAAACGCAACGTGGACACATCACATTTTTTGAAAGAAAACAGAGGTGTTTTTTGCAAAGTGCCTACCTGAAGATTTTGGCCTCTAGCTCAGCCGGCACCTAGGGAAACCTACCAAACCTGTGCATTTTTGAAAACTAGAGACCTAGGGGAATCCAAGATGGAGTGACTTGTGGGGCTTCGACCAGGTTCTGTTACCCAGAATCCTTTGCAAACCTCAAAATTTGGCTAAAAAAACACATTTTCCTCTCATTTTGGTGACACAAAGTTCTGGAATCAGAGAGGAGCCACAAATTTCCTTCCACCCTGCGTTCCTCCAAGTCTCCCGATAAAAATGATACCTCACTTGTGTGGGTAGGCCTAGCGCCCATGACAGGAAATGCCCCAAAACGCAACGTGGACACATCACATTTTTTGAAAGAAAGCAGAGATGTTTTTTGCAAAATGCCTACCTGTAGATTTTGGCCTCTAGCTCAGCCGGCACCTAGGGACACCTACCAAACCTGTACATTTTTGAAAACTAGAGACCTAGGGGAATCCAAGATGGGGTGACTTGTGGTGCTCTGACCAGGTTCTGTTACCCAGAATCCTTTGCAAACCTCAAACTTTGGCTGAAAAAACACATTTTCCTCAAATTTTGGTGACAGAAACTTCTGGAATCAGGGAAGAGCCAAAAATGTCATTCCACCCAGCGTTCCCCAAAGTCTCCCGATAAAAATGATACCTCACTTGTGTGGGTAGGCCTAGCGCCCACGACAGGAAATGCCCCAAAACGCAATGTGCACACATCACATTTTTTGAAAGAAAACAGAGATGTTTTTTGCAAAGTGCCTACCTGTAGATTTTGGCCTCTAGCTCAGCCGGCACCTAGGGAAGCCTACCAAACCTGTGCATTTCTGAAAACTAGAGACCTAGGGGAATTCAAGATGGGGTGACTTGTGGGGCTCTGACCAGGTTCTGTTACCCAGCATCCTTTGCAAACCTCAAAATTTGGCTAAAAAAACACGTTTTCCTCACATTTTGGTGACAGAAAGTTCTGGAATCAGAGAGGAGCCACAAATTTCCTTCCACCCAGCGTTCCCCCAAGTTTCCTGATAAAAATAATACCTCGATTGTGTGGGTAGGCCTAGCACCCGCGACAGGAAACACCCCAAAACACAACGTGGACACATCACATTTTTTGAAAGAAAACAGAGGTGTTTTTTGCAAAGTGCCTACCTGTATATTTTGGCCTCTATCTCAGCCGGCACCTAGGGAAACCTACCAAACCTGAGCATTTTTGAAAACTAGAGACTTAGGGGAATCTAAGATGGGGTGACTTGTGGGACTCTGACCAGGTTCTGTTACCCAGAATCGTTTGCAAACCTCAAAATTTGGCTAAAAAAACATGTTTTCCTCACATTTCGGTGACAGAAAGTTCTGGAATCTGAGAGGAGCCACAAATTTCCTTCCACCCAGCGTTCCCCCAAGTCTCCCGATAAAAATGATATCTCACTTGTGTGGGTAGGCCTAGCGCCCGTGACAGGAATCGCCCCAAAACACAACGTGGACACATCACATTTTTTGAAAGAAAACAGAGGTGTTTTTTGCAAAGTGCCTACCTGTATATTTTGGCCTCTAGCTCAGCCGGCACCTAGGGAAACCTGCCAAACCTGTGCATTTTTTAAAACTAGAGACTTAGGGGAATCTAAGATGGGGTGACTTGTGGGACTCTGACCAGGTTCTGTTACCCAGAATCGTTTGCAAACCTCAAAATTTGGCTAAAAAAACATGTTTTCCTCACATTTCGGTGACAGAAAGTTCTGGAATCTGAGAGGAGCCACAAATTTCCTTCCACCCAGCGTTCCCCCAAGTCTCCCGATAAAAATGATATCTCACTTGTGTGGGTAGGCCTAGCGCCCGTGACATGAATCGCCCCAAAACACAACGTGGACACATCACATTTTTTTAAAGAAAACAGAGGTGTTTTTTGCAAAGTGCCTACCTGTAGATTTGGGCCTCTAGCTCAGCCGGCACCTAGGGAAACCTACCAAACCTGTGCATTTTTGAAAACTAGAGACCTAGGGGAATTCAAGATGGGGTGACTTGTGGGGCTCTGACCAGGTTCTGTTACCCAGCATCCTTTGCAAACCTCAAAATTTGGCTAAAAAAACACGTTTTCCTCACATTTTGGTGACAGAAAGTTCTGGAATCAGAGAGGAGCCACACATTTCCTTCCACCCAGCGTTCCCCCAAGTTTCCTGATAAAAATGATACCTCACTTGTGTGGGTAGGCCTAGCGCCCGCGACAGGAAACACCCCAAAACACAACGTGGACACATCACATTTTTTTAAAGAAAACAGAGGTGTTTTTTGCAAAGTGCCTACCTGTATATTTTGGCCTCTAGCTCAGCCGGCACCTAGGGAAACCTACGAAACCTGTGCATTTTTGAAAACTAGAGACTTAGGGGAATCCAAGATGGGGTGACTTGTGGGGCTCTGACCAGGTTCTGTTACTCAGAATCCTTTGCAAACCTCAAAATTTGGCTAAAAAAACACGTTTTCCTCATTTCGGTGACAGAAAGTTCTGGAATCTGAGAGGAGCCACAAATTTCCTTCCACCCAGCGTTCCCCTAAGTCTCCCGATAAAAATGATACCTCACTTGTGTGGGTAGGCCTAGCGACCGTGACAGGAAATGCCCCAAAACGCAACGTGGACACATCACATTTTTTGAAAGAAAACAGAGGTGTTTTTTGCAAAGTGCCTACCTGAAGATTTTGGCCTCTAGCTCAGCCGGCACCTAGGGAAACCTACCAAACCTGTGCATTTTTGAAAACTAGAGACCTAGGGGAATCCAAGATGGGGTGACTTGTGGGGCTTCGACCAGGTTCTGTTACCCAGAATCCTTTGCAAACCTCAAAATTTGGCTAAAAAAACACATTTTCCTCACATTTTGGTGACACAAAGTTCTGGAATCAGAGAGGAGCCACAAATTTCCTTCCACCCTGCGTTCCTCCAAGTCTCCCGATAAAAATGATACCTCACTTGTGTGGGTAGGCCTAGCGCCCATAACAGGAAATGCCCCAAAACGCAACGTGGACACATCACATTTTTTGAAAGAAAGCAGAGATGTTTTTTGCAAAATGCCTACCTGTAGATTTTGGCCTCTAGCTCAGCCGGCACCTAGGGACACCTACCAAACCTGTACATTTTTGAAAACTAGAGACCTAGGGGAATCCAAGATGGGGTGACTTGTGGGGCTCTGACCAGGTTCTGTTACCCAGAATCCTTTGCAAACCTCAAACTTTGGCTGAAAAAACACATTTTCCTGAAATTTTGGTGACAGAAACTTCTGGAATCAGGGAGGAGCCAAAAATGTCCTTCCACCCAGCGTTCCCCAAAGTCTCCCGATAAAAATGATACCTCACTTGTGTGGGTAGGCCTAGCGCCCACGACAGGAAATGCCCCAAAACGCAATGTGCACACATCACATTTTTTGAAAGAAAACAGAGATGTTTTTTGCAAAGTGCCTACCTGTAGATTTTGGCCTCTAGCTCAGCCGCGACCTAGGGAAGCCTACCAAACCTGTGCATTTCTGAAAACTAGAGACCTAGGGGAATTCAAGATGGGGTGACTTGTGGGGCTCTGACCAGGTTCTGTTACCCAGCATCCTTTGCAAACCTCAAAATTTGGCTAAAAAAACACGTTTTCCTCACATTTTGGTGACAGAAAGTTCTGGAATCAGAGAGGAGCCACAAATTTCCTTCCACCCAGCGTTCCCCCAAGTTTCCTGATAAAAATAATACCTCGCTTGTGTGGGTAGGCCTAGCGCCCGCGACAGGAAACACCCCAAAACACAACGTGGACACATCACATTTTTTGAAAGAAAACAGAGGTGTTTTTTGCAAAGTGCCTACCTGTATATTTTGGCCTCTAGCTCAGCCGGCACCTAGGGAAACCTACCAAACCTGAGCATTTTTGAAAACTAGAGACTTAGGGGAATCTAAGATGGGGTGACTTGTGGGACTCTGACCAGGTTCTGTTACCCAGAATCGTTTGCAAACCTCAAAATTTGGCTAAAAAAACATGTTTTCCTCACATTTCGGTGACAGAAAGTTCTGGAATCTGAGAGGAGCCACAAATTTCCTTCCACCCAGCGTTCCCCCAAGTCTCCCGATAAAAATGATATCTCACTTGTGTGGGTAGGCCTAGCGCCCGTGACAGGAATCGCCCCAAAACACAACGTGGACACATCACATTTTTTTAAAGAAAACAGAGGTGTTTTTTGCAAAGTGCCTACCTGTAGATTTGGGCCTCTAGCTCAGCCGGCACCTAGGGAAACCTACCAAACCTGTGCATTTTTTAAAACTAGATACCTAGGGGAATTCAAGATGGGGTGACTTGTGGGGCTCTGACCAGGTTCTGTTACCCAGCATCCTTTGCAAACCTCAAAATTTGGCTAAAAAAACACGTTTTCCTCACATTTTGGTGACAGAAAGTTCTGGAATCAGAGAGGAGCCACAAATTTCCTTCCACCCAGCGTTCCCCCAAGTTTCCTGATAAAAATGATACCTCACTTGTGTGGGTAGGCCTAGCGCCCGCGACAGGAAACACCCCAAAACACAACGTGGACACATCACATTTTTTGAAAGAAAACAGAGGTGTTTTTTGCAAAGTGTCTACCTGTAGATTTTGGCCTCTAGCTCAGCCAGCACCTAGGGAAACCTACCAAACCTGTGCATTTCTGAAATCTAGAGACCTAGGGGAATCCAAGATGGGGTGACTTGTGGGGCTCTGACCAGGTTCTGTTACCCAGAATCCTTTGCAAACCTCAAACTTTGGCTGAAAAAACACATTTTCTTCAAATTTTGGTGACAGAAACTTCTGGAATCAGGGAGGAGCCAAAAATGTCCTTCCACCCAGCGTTCCCCAAAGAATCCCAATAAAAATGATACCTCACTTGTGTGGGTAGGCCTAGCGCCCACGACAGGAAATGCCCCAAAACGCAACGTGCACACATCACATTTTTTGAAAGAAAACAGAGGTGTTTTTTGCAAAGTGCCTACCTGTAGATTTTAGCCTCTAGCTCAGCCGGGACCTAGGGAAACCTACCAAACCTGTGCATTTTTGAAAACTAGAGACCTAGGGTAATCCAAGATGGGGTGACTTGTGGGGCTCTGACCAGGTTCTGTTACCCAGCATCCTTTGCAAACCTCAAAATTTGGCTAAAGAAACACGTTTTCCTCTCATTTTGGTGACAGAAAGTTCTGGAATCAGAGAGGAGCCACAAATTTCCTTCCACCCAGCGTTCCCCCAAGTTTCCTGATAAAAATGATACCTCACTTGTGTGGGTAGGCCTAGCGCCCGCGACAGGAAACGCCCCGAAACACAACATGGACACATCAATTTTTTTTAAAGAAAACAGAGGTGTTTTTTGCAAAGTGCCTACCTGTAGATTTTGGCCTCTAGCTCAGCCGGCACCTAGGGAAACCTACCAAACCTGTGCATTTTTGAAAACTAGAGACCTAGGGGAATCCACGATGGGGTGACTTGTGGGGCTCTGACCAGGTTCTGTTACCCAGAATCCTTTGCAAACCTCAAACTTTGGCTGAAAAAACACATTTTCCTCAAATTTTGGTGACAGAAACTTCTGGAATCAGGGAGGAGCCAAAAATGTCCTTCCACCCAGCGTTCCCCTAAGTCTCCCGATAAAAATGATACCTCACTTGTGTGGGTAGGACTAGCGCCCGTGACAGGAAATGCCCCAAAACGCAACGTGGACACATCACATTTTTTTAAAGAAAGCAGAGGTGTTTTTTGCAAAATGCCTACCTGTAGATTTTGGCCTCTAGCTCAGCCGGCACCTAGGGACACCTACCAAACCTGTACATTTTTGAAAACTAGAGACCTAGGGGAATCGAAGATGGGGTGACTTGTGGGGCTCTGACCAGGTTCTGTTACTCAGAATCCTTTGCAAACCTCAAAATCTGGCTAAAAAAACAAGTTTTCCTCACATTTCGGTGACAGAAAGTTCTGGAATCTGAGAGGAGCCACACGTTTCCTTCCACCCAGCGTTCCCCTAAGTCTCCCGATAAAAATGATACCTCACTTGTGTGGGTAGGCCTAGCGACCGTGACAGGAAATGCCCCAAAACGCAACGTGGACACATCACATTTTTTGAAAGAAAACAGAGGTGTTTTTTGCAAAGTGCCTACCTGTAGATTTTGGCCTCTAGCCCAGCCGGCACCTAGGGAAACCTACCAAACCTGTGCATTTTTTAAAACTAGAGACCTAGGGGAATCCAAGATGGGGTGACTTGTGGGTCTTCGACCAGGTTCTGTTACCCAGAATCCTTTGCAAACCTCCAAATGTGGCAAAAAAAACACATTTTCCTCACATTTTGGTGACACAAAGTTCTGGAATCAGAGAGGAGCCACAAATTTCCTTCCACCCAGCGTTCCCCTAAGTCTCCCGATAAAAATGATACCTCACTTGTGTGGGTAGGCCTAGCGCCCGTGACAGGAAATGCCCCAAAACGCAACGTGAACACATCACATTTTTTTAAAGAAAGCAGAGGTGTTTTTTGCAAAATGCCTACCTGTAGATTTTGGCCTCTAGCTCAGCCGGCACCTAGGGACACCTACCAAACCTGTACATTTTTGAAAACTAGAGACCTAGGGGAATCCAAGATGGGGTGACTTGTGGGGCTCTGACCAGGTTCTGTTACCCAGAATCCTTTGCAAACCTCAAACTTTGGATGAAAAAACACAGTTTCCTCAAATTTTGGTGACAGAAACTTCTGGAATCAGGGAGGAGCCAAAAATGTCCTTCCACCCAGCGTTCCCCAAAGTCTCCCGATAAAAATGATACCTCACTTGTGTGGGTAGGCCTAGCGCCCACGACAGGAAATGCCCCAAAACGCAACGTGCACACATCACATTTTTTGAAAGAAAACAGAGGTGTTTTTTGCAAAGTGCCTACCTGTAGATTTTGGCCTCTAGCTCAGCCGCGACCTAGGGAAGCCTACCAAACCTGTGCATTTCTGAAAACTAGAGACCTAGGGGAATTCAAGATGGGGTGACTTGTGGGGCTCTGACCAGGTTCTGTTACCCAGCATCCTTTGCAAACCTCAACATTTGGCTAAAAAAACACGTTTTCCTCACATTTTGGTGACAGAAAGTTCTGGAATCAGAGAGGAGCCACAAATTTCCTTCCACCCAGCGTTCCCCCAAGTTTCCTGATAAAAATAATACCTCGCTTGTGTGGGTAGGCCTAGCGCCCGCGACAGGAAACACCCCAAAACACAACGTGGACACATCACATTTTTTGAAAGAAAACAGAGGTGTTTTTTGCAAAGTGCCTACCTGTATATTTTGGCCTCTAGCTCAGCCGGCACCTAGGGAAACCTACCAAACCTGTGCATTTTTGAAAACTAGAGACTTAGGGGAATCTAAGATGGGGTGACTTGTGGGACTCTGACCAGGTTCTGTTACCCAGAATCGTTTGCAAACCTCAAAATTTGGCTAAAAAAACATGTTTTCCTCACATTTCGGTGACAGAAAGTTCTGGAATCTGAGAGGAGCCACAAATTTCCTTCCACCCAGCGTTCCCCCAAGTCTGCCGATAAAAATGATATCTCACTTGTGTGGGTAGGCCTAGCGCCCGTGACAGGAATCGCCCCAAAACACAACGTGGACACATCACATTTTTTTAAAGAAAACAGAGGTGTTTTTTGCAAAGTGCCTACCTGTAGATTTGGGCCTCTAGCTCAGCCGGCCCCTAGGGAAACCTACCAAACCTGTGCATTTTTTAAAACTAGAGACCTAGGGGAATTCAAGATGGGGTGACTTGTGGGGCTCTGACCAGGTTCTGTTACCCAGCATCCTTTGCAAACCTCAAAATTTGGCTAAAAAACACGTTTTCCTCACATTTTGGTGACAGAAAGTTCTGGAATCTGAGAGGAGCCACAAATTTCCTTCCACCCAGCGTTCCCCTAAGTCTCCCGATAAAAATGATACCTCACTTGTGTGGGTAGGCCTAGCGCCCGTGACAGGAAATGCCCCAAAACGCAACATGAACACATCACATTTTTTTTAAAGAAAGCAGAGGTGTTTTTTGCAAAATGCCTACCTGTAGATTTTGGCCTCTAGCTCAGCCGGCACCTAGGGACACCTACCAAACCTCTACATTTTTGAAAACTAGAGACCTAGGGGAATCCAAGATAGGGTGACTTGTGGGGATCTGACCAGGTTCTGTTACTCAGAATCCTTTGCAAACCTCAAAATTTGGCTAAAAAAACACGTTTTCCTCACATTTCGGTGACAGAAAGTTCTGGAATCTGAGAGGAGCCACAAATTTCCTTCCACCCAGCGTTCCCCTAAGTCTCCCGATAAAAATGATACCTCACTTGTGTGGGTAGGCCTAGCGACCGTGACAGGAAATGCCCCAAAACGCAACGTGGACACATCACATTTTTTGAAAGAAAACAGAGGTGTTTTTTGCAAAGTGCCTACCTGAAGATTTTGGCCTCTAGCTCAGCCGGCACCTAGGGACACCTACCAAACCTGTACATTTTTGAAAACTAGAGACCTAGGGGAATCCAAGATGGGGTGACTTGTGGGGCTCTGACCAGGTTCTGTTACCCAGAATCCTTTGCAAACCTCAAACTTTGGCTGAAAAAACACATTTTCCTCAAATTTTGGTGACAGAAACTTCTGGAATCAGCGTGGAGCCAAAAATGTCCTTCCACCCAGCGTTCCCCAAAGTCTCCCGATAAAAATGATACCTCACTTGTGTGGGTAGGCCTAGCGCCCACGACAGGAAATGCCCCAAAACGCAACGTGCACACATCACATTTTTTGAAAGAAAACAGAGGTGTTTTTTGCAAAGTGCCTACCTGTAGATTTTGGCCTCTAGCTCAGCCGCGACCTAGGGAAGCCTACCAAACCTGTGCATTTCTGAAAACTAGAGACCTAGGGGAATTCAAGATGGGGTGACTTGTGGGGCTCTGACCAGGTTCTGTTACCCAGCATCCTTTGCAAACCTCAAAATTTGGCTAAAAAAACACGTTTTCCTCACATTTTGGTGACAGAAAGTTCTGGAATCAGAGAGGAGCCACAAATTTCCTTCCACCCAGCGTTCCCCCAAGTTTCCTGTTAAAAATAATACCTCGCTTGTGTGGGTAGGCCTAGCGCCCGCGACAGGAAACACCCCAAAACACAACGTGGACACATCACATTTTTTGAAAGAAAACAGAGGTGTTTTTTGCAAAGTGCCTACCTGTATATTTTGGCCTCTAGCTCAGCCGGCACCTAGGGAAACCTACCAAACCTGTGCATTTTTGAAAACTAGAGACTTAGGGGAATCTAAGATGGGGTGACTTGTGGGACTCTGACCAGGTTCTGTTACCCAGAATCGTTTGCAAACCTCAAAATTTGGCTAAAAAAACATGTTTTCCTCACATTTCGGTGACAGAAAGTTCTGGAATCTGAGAGGAGCCACAAATTTCCTTCCACCCAGCGTTCCCCCAAGTCTGCCGATAAAAATGATATCTCACTTGTGTGGGTAGGCCTAGCGCCCGTGACAGGAATCGCCCCAAAACACAACGTGGACACATCACATTTTTTTAAAGAAAACAGAGGTGTTTTTTGCAAAGTGCCTACCTGTAGATTTGGGCCTCTAGCTCAGCCGGCACCTAGGGAAACCTACCAAACCTGTGCATTTTTGAAAACTAGAGACCTAGGGGAATTCAAGATGGGGTGACTTGTGGGGCTCTGACCAGGTTCTGTTACCCAGCATCCTTTGCAAACCTCAAAATTTGGCTAAAAAAACACGTTTTCCTCACATTTTGGTGACAGAAAGTTCTGGAATCTGAGAGGAGCCACAAATTTCCTTCCACCCAGCGTTCCCCCAAGTCTCCCGATAAAAATGATACCTCACTTGTGTGGGTAGGCCTAGCGCCCGTGACAGGAAACGCCCCAAAACGCAACGTGGACATATCACATTTTTTTAAAGAAAGCAGAGGTGTTTTTTGCAAAATGCCTACCTGTAGATTTTGGCCTTTAGCTCAGCCGGCACCTAGGGACACCTACCAAACCTGTACATTTTTGAAAACTAGAGACCTAGGGGAATCCAAGATGGGGTGACTTGTGGGGCTTCGACCAGGTTCTGTTACCCAGAATCCTTTGCAAACCTCAAAATGTGGCTAAAAAAACACATTTTCCTCACATTTTGGTGACACAAAGTTCTGGAATCAGAGAGGAGCCACAAATTTCCTTCCACCCAGCGTTCCCCTAAGTCTCCCGATAAAAATGATACCTCACTTGTGTGGGTAGGCCTAGCGCCCGTGACAGGAAATGCCCCAAAACGCAACGTGGACACATCACATTTTTTTAAAGAAAGCAGAGGTGTTTTTTGCAAAATGCCTACCTGTAGATTTTGGCCTCTAGCTCAGCCGGCACCTAGGGACACCTACCAAACCTGTACATTTTTGAAAACTAGAGACCTAGGGGAATCCAAGATGGGGTGACTTGTGGGGCTCTGACCAGGTTCTGTTACTCAGAATCCTTTGCAAACCTCAAAATTTGGCTAAAAAAGCACGTTTTCCTCACATTTCGGTGACAGAAAGTTCTGGAATCTGAGAGGAGCCACAAATTTGCTTCCACCCAGCGTTCCCGTAAGTCTCCCGATAAAAATGATACCTCACTTGTGTGGGTAGGCCTAGCGACCGTGACAGGAAATGCCCCAAAACGCAACGTGGACACATCACATTTTTTGAAAGAAAACAGAGGTGTTTTTTGCAAAGTGCCTACCTGTAGATTTTGGCCTCTAGCTCAGCCGCGACCTAGGGAAGCCTACCAAACCTGTGCATTTCTGAAAACTAGAGACCTAGGGGAATTCAAGATGGGGTGACTTGTGGGGCTCTGACCAGGTTCTGTTACCCAGCATCCTTTGCAAACCTCAAAATTTGGCTAAAAAAACACGTTTTCCTCACATTTTGGTGACAGAAAGTTCTGGAATCAGAGAGGAGCCACAAATTTCCTTCCACCCAGCGTTCCCCCAAGTTTCCTGTTAAAAATAATACCTCGCTTGTGTGGGTAGGCCTAGCGCCCGCGACAGGAAACACCCCAAAACACAACGTGGACACATCACATTTTTTGAAAGAAAACAGAGGTGTTTTTTGCAAAGTGCCTACCTGTATATTTTGGCCTCTAGCTCAGCCGGCACCTAGGGAAACCTACCAAACCTGTGCATTTTTGAAAACTAGAGACTTAGGGGAATCTAAGATGGGGTGACTTGTGGGACTCTGACCAGGTTCTGTTACCCAGAATCGTTTGCAAACCTCAAAATTTGGCTAAAAAAACATGTTTTCCTCACATTTCGGTGACAGAAAGTTCTGGAATCTGAGAGGAGCCACAAATTTCCTTCCACCCAGCGTTCCCCCAAGTCTGCCGATAAAAATGATATCTCACTTGTGTGGGTAGGCCTAGCGCCCGTGACAGGAATCGCCCCAAAACACAACGTGGACACATCACATTTTTTTAAAGAAAACAGAGGTGTTTTTTGCAAAGTGCCTACCTGTAGATTTGGGCCTCTAGCTCAGCCGGCACCTAGGGAAACCTACCAAACCTGTGCATTTTTGAAAACTAGAGACCTAGGGGAATTCAAGATGGGGTGACTTGTGGGGCTCTGACCAGGTTCTGTTACCCAGCATCCTTTGCAAACCTCAAAATTTGGCTAAAAAAACACGTTTTCCTCACATTTTGGTGACAGAAAGTTCTGGAATCTGAGAGGAGCCACAAATTTCCTTCCACCCAGCGTTCCCCCAAGTCTCCCGATAAAAATGATACCTCACTTGTGTGGGTAGGCCTAGCGCCCGTGACAGGAAACGCCCCAAAACGCAATGTGGACATATCACATTTTTTTAAAGAAAGCAGAGGTGTTTTTTGCAAAATGCCTACCTGTAGATTTTGGCCTTTAGCTCAGCCGGCACCTAGGGACACCTACCAAACCTGTACATTTTTGAAAACTAGAGACCTAGGGGAATCCAAGATGGGGTGACTTGTGGGGCTTCGACCAGGTTCTGTTACCCAGAATCCTTTGCAAACCTCAAAATGTGGCAAAAAAAACACATTTTCCTCACATTTTGGTGACACAAAGTTCTGGAATCAGAGAGGAGCCACAAATTTCCTTCCACCCAGCGTTCCCCTAAGTCTCCCGATAAAAATGATACCTCACTTGTGTGGGTAGGCCTAGCGCCCGTGACAGGAAATGCCCCAAAACGCAACGTGGACACATCACATTTTTTTAAAGAAAGCAGAGGTGTTTTTTGCAAAATGCCTACCTGTAGATTTTGGCCTCTAGCTCAGCCGGCACCTAGGGACACCTACCAAACCTGTACATTTTTGAAAACTAGAGACCTAGGGGAATCCAAGATGGGGTGACTTGTGGGGCTCTGACCAGGTTCTGTTACTCAGAATCCTTTGCAAACCTCAAAATTTGGCTAAAAAAGCACGTTTTCCTCACATTTCGGTGACAGAAAGTTCTGGAATCTGAGAGGAGCCACAAATTTGCTTCCACCCAGCGTTCCCGTAAGTCTCCCGATAAAAATGATACCTCACTTGTGTGGGTAGGCCTAGCGACCGTGACAGGAAATGCCCCAAAACGCAACGTGGACACATCACATTTTTTTAAAGAAAACAGAGGTGTTTTTTGCAAAGTGCCTACCTGTAGATTTTGGCCTCTAGCTCAGCCGGCACCTAGGGAAACCTACCAAACCTGTGCATTTTTGAAAACTAGAGACCTCGGGGAATGCAAGATGGGGTGACTTGTGGGGCTCTGACCAGGTTCTGTTACCCAGAATCCTTTGCAAACCTCAAAACTTGGCTAAAAAAACACATTTTCCTCACATTTTGGAGACAGAAAGTTTTGGAATCAGAGAGGAGCCAAAAATGTCCTTCCACCCAGTGTTCCCCAAAGTCTCCCGATAAAAATGATACCTCACTTGTGTGGGTAGGCCTAGCGCCCACGACAGGAAATGCCCCAAAACGCAACGTGCACACATCACATTTTTTTAAAGAAAGCAGAGGTGTTTTTTGCAAAGTGCCTACCTGTAGATTTTGGCCTCTAGCTCAGCCGGCACGTAGGAAAACCTACCAAACCTGTGCATTTTTAAAAACTAGAGACCTAGGGGAATCCAAGATGGGGTGACTTGTGGGGCTCTGACCAGGTTCTGTTACTCAGAATCCTTTGCAAACCTCAAAATTTGGCTAAAAAAGCACGTTTTCCTCACATTTCGGTGACAGAAAGTTCTGGAATCTGAGAGGAGCCACAAATTTCCTTCCACCCAGCATTCCCCTAAGTCTCCCGATAAAAATGATACCTCACTTGCGTGGGTAGGCCTAGCGACCGTGACAGGAAATGCCCCAAAATGCAACATGGACACATCACATTTTTTGAAAGAAAACAGAGGTGTTTTTTGCAAAGTGCCTACCTGTAGATTTTGGCCTCTAGCTCAGCCAGCACCTAGGGAAACCTACCAAACCTGTGCATTTTTGAAAACTAGAGACCTAGGGGAATCCAAGATGGGGTGACTTGTGGGGCTCTGACCAGGTTCTGTTACCCAGAATCCTTTGCAAACCTCAAAACTTGGCTAAAAAAACAAATTTTCCTCACATTTTGGTGACAGAAAGTTTTGGAATCAGAGAGGAGCCAAAAATGTCCTTCCACCCAGTGTTCCCCAAAGTCTCCCGATAAAAATGATACCTCACTTGTGTGGGTAGGCCTAGCGCCCACGACAGGAAATGCCCCAAAACGCAACGTGCACACATCACATTTTTTGAAAGAAAGCAGAGATGTTTTTTGCAAAATGCCTACCTGTAGATTTTGGCCTCTAGCTCAGCCGGCACCTAGGGACACCTACCAAACCTGTACATTTTTGAAAACTAGAGACCTAGGGGAATCCAAGATGGGGTGACTTGTGGGGCTCTGACCAGGTTCTGTTACTCAGAATCCTTTGCAAACCTCAAAATTTGGCTAAAAAAACACGTTTTCCTCACATTTCGGTGACAGAAAGTTCTGGAATCTGAGAGGAGCCACAAATTTCCTTCCACCCAGCGTTCCCCTAAGTCTCCCGATAAAAATGATACCTCACTTGTGTGGGTAGGCCTAGCGACCGTGACAGGAAATGCCCCAAAATGCAACATGGACACATCACATTTTTTTAAAGAAAACAGAGGTGTTTTTTGCAAAGTGCCTACCTGTAGATTTTGGCCTCTAGCTCAGCCAGCACCTGGGGAAACCTACCAAACCTGTGCATTTTTGAAAACTAGAGACCTAGGGGAATCCAAGATGGGGTGACTTGTGGGGCTCTGACCAGGTTCTGTTACCCAGAATCCTTTGCAAACCTCAAAACTTGGCTAAAAAAACACATTTTCCTCACATTTTGGAGATAGAAAGTTTTGGAATCAGAGAGGAGCCAAAAATGTCCTTCCACCCAGTGTTCCCCAAAGTCTCCCGATAAAAATGATACCTCACTTGTGTGGGTAGGCCTAGCGCCCACGACAGGAAATGCCCCAAAACGCAACGTGCACACATCACATTTTTTTAAAGAAAGCAGAGGTGTTTTTTGCAAAGTGCCTACCTGTAGATTTTGGCCTCTAGCTCAGCCGGCACGTAGGAAAACCTACCAAACCTGTGCATTTTTGAAAACAAGAGACCTAGGGGAATACAAGATGGGGTGACTTGTGAGGCTCTGACCAGGTTCTGTTACCCAGCATCCTTTGCAAATCTCAAAATTTGGCTGAAAAAACACGTTTTCCTCACATTTTGGTGACAAAAAGTTCTGGAATCAGAGAGGAGCCACACATTTCCTTCCACCCAGCGTTCCCCTAAGTCTCCCGATAAAAATTATACCTCACTTGTGTGGGTAGGCCTAGCGACCGTGACAGGAAATGCCCCAAAACGCAACGTGGACACATGACATTTTTTTAAAGAAAACAGAGGTGTTTTTTGCAAAGTGCCTACCTGTAGATTTTGGCCTCTAGCTCAGCCGGCACCTAGGGAAACCTACCAAACCTGTGCATTTTTGAAAACTAGAGACCTAGGGGAATCCAAGATGGGGTGACTTGTGGGGCTTCGACCAGGTTCTGTTACCCAGAATCCTTTGCAAACCTCAAAATTTGGCTAAAAAAACACATTTTCCTCACATTTTGGTGACACAAATTTCTGGAATCAGAGAGGAGCCACAAATTTCCTTCCACCCAGCGTTCCTCCAAGTCTCCCGATAAAAATGATACCTCACTTGTGTGGGTAGGCCTAGCGCCCGTGACAGGAAATGCCCCAAAACGCAACGTGGACACATCACATTTTTTTAAAGAAAGCAGAGATGTTTTTTGCAAAATGCCTACCTGTAGATTTTGGCCTCTAGCTCAGCCGGCACCTAGGGACACCTACCAAACCTGTACATTTTTGAAAACTAGAGACCTAGGGGAATCCAAGATGGGGTGACTTGTGGGGCTCTGACCAGGTTCTGTTACTCAGAATCCTTTGCAAACCTAAAAATTTGGCTAAAAAAACACGTTTTCCTCACATTTCCGTGACAGAAAGTTCTGGAATCTGAGAGGAGCCACAAATTTTCTTCCACCCAGCGTTCCCCTAAGTCTCCCGATAAAAATTATACCTCACTTGTGTGGGTAGGCCTAGCGACCGTGACAGGAAATGCCCCAAAATGCAACATGGACACATCACATTTTTTTACAGAAAACAGAGGTGTTTTTTGCAAAGTGCCTACCTGTAGATTTTGGCCTCTAGCTCAGCCAGCACCTAGGGAAACCTACCAAACCTGTGCATTTGTGAAAACTAGAGACCTAGGGGAATCCAAGATGGGGTGACTTGTGGGGCTCTGACCAGGTTCTGTTACCCAGAATCCTTTGCAAACCTCAAAACTTGGCTAAAAAAACACATTTTCCTCACATTTTGGTGACAGAAAGTTTTGGAATCAGAGAGGAGCCAAAAATGTCCTTCCACCCAGTGTTCCCCAAAGTCTCCCGATAAAAATGATACCTCACTTGTGTGGGTAGGCCTAGCGCCCACGACAGGAAATGCCCCAAAACGCAACGTGCACACATCGCATTTTTTGAAGAAAACAGAGGTGTTTTTTGCAAAGTGCCTACCTGTAGATTTTGGCCTCTAGCTCAGCCGGCACCTAGGGAAACCTACCAAACCTGTGCATTTTTGAAAACAAGAGACCTAGGGGAATCCAAGATGGGGTGACTTGTGAGGCTCTGACCAGGTTCTGTTACCCAGCATCTGTTGCAAATCTCAAAATTTGGCTGAAAAAACAAGTTTTCCTCACATTTTGGTGACAAAAAGTTCTGGAATCAGAGAGGAGCCACAAATTTCCTTCCACCCAGCGTTCCTCCAAGTCTCCCGATAAAAATGATACCTCACTTGTGTGGGTACGCCTAGCGCCCACAACAGGAAATGACCCAAAACGGAACGTGGACACATCACATTTTTTTAAAGAAAGCAGAGTTTTTTTTTGCAAAATGCCTACCTGTAGATTTTGGCCTCTAGCTCAGCCGGCACCTAGGGACAACTACCAAACCTGTGCATTTTTGAAAACTAGAGACCTAGGGGAATCCAAGATGGGGTGACTTGTGGGGCTCTGACCAGGTTCTGTTACTCAGAATCCTTTGCAAACCTCAAAATTTGGCTAAAAAAACACGTATTCCTCACATTTCGGTTACAGAAAGTTTTGGAATCTGAGAGGAGCCACAAATTTCCTTCCACCCAGCGTTCCCCTAAATCTCCCGATAAAAATGATATCTCACTTGTGTGGGTAGGCCTAGCGACCGTGACAGGAAATGCCCCAAAACGCAACGTGGACACATCACATTTTTTGAAAGAAAACAGAGGTGTTTTTTGCAAAGTGCCTACCTGTAGATTTTGGCCTCTAGCTCAGCCAGCACCTAGGGAAACCTACCAAACCTGTGCATTTCTGAAATCTAGAGACCTAGGGGAATCCAAGATGGGGTGACTTGTGGGGCTCTGACCAGGTTCTGTTACCCAGAATCCTTTGGAAACCTCAAAATTTGGCTGAAAAAACACATTTTCCTCACATTTTGGTGACAGAAAGTTTTGGAATCAGGGAGGAGCCAAAAATTTCCTTCCACCCAGCGTTCCCCAAAGTCTCCCGATAAAAATGATACCTCACTTGTGTGGGTAGGCCTAGCGCCCACGACAGGAAATGCCCCAAAACGCAACGTGCACACATTACATTTTTTGAAAGAAAACAGAGGTGTTTTTTGCAAAATGCCTACCTGTAGATTTTGGCCTCTAGCTCAGCCGGCACCTAGGGAAACCTACCAAACCTGTGCATTTTTTAAAACAAGAGACCTAGGGGAATCCATGATGGGGTGACTTGTGAGGCTCTGACCAGGTTCTGTTACCCAGCATCCTTTGCAAATCTCAAAATTTGGCTGAAAAAACACGTTTTCCTCACATTTTGGTGACAAAAAGTTCTGGAATCAGAGAGGAGCCACAAATTTCCTTCCACCCAGCGTTCCTCCAAGTCTCCCGATAAAAATGATACCTCACTTGTGTGGGTACGCCTAGCGCCCACGACAGGAAATGACCCAAAACGCAACGTGGACACATCACATTTTTTTAAAGAAAGCAGAGGTTTTTTTTGCAAAATGCCTACCTGTAGATTTTGGCCTCTAGCTCAGCCGGCACCTAGGGACAACTACCAAACCTGTGCATTTTTGAAAACTAGAGACCTAGGGGAATCCAAGATGGGGTGACTTGTGGGGCTCTGACCAGGTTCTGTTACTCAGAATCCTTTGCAAACCTCAAAATTTGGCTAAAAAAACACGTATTCCTCACATTTCGGTTACAGAAAGTTTTGGAATCTGAGAGGAGCCACAAATTTCCTTCCACCCAGCGTTCCCCTAAATCTCCCGATAAAAATGATATCTCACTTGTGTGGGTAGGCCTAGCGACCGTGACAGGAAATGCCCCAAAACGCAACGTGGACACATCACATTTTTTGAAAGAAAACAGAGATGTTTTTTGTAAAATGCCTACCTGTAGATTTTGGCCTCTAGCTCAGCCAGCACCTAGGGAAACCTACCAAACCTGTGCATTTCTGAAATCTAGAGACCTAGGGGAATCCAAGATGGGGTGACTTGTGGGGCTCTGACCAGGTTCTGTTACCCAGAATCCTTTGCAAACCTCAAAATTTGGCTGAAAAAACACATTTTCCTCACGTTTTGGTGACAGAAAGTTTTGGAATCAGGGAGGAGCCAAGAATTTCCTTCCACCCAGCGTTCCCCAAAGTCTCCCGATAAAAATGATACCTCACTTGTGTGGGTAGGCCTAGCGCCCACGACAGGAAATGCCCCAAAACGCAACGTGCACACATTACATTTTTTGAAAGAAAACAGAGGTGTTTTTTGCAAAGTGCCTTCCTGTAGATTTTGGCCTCTAGCTCAGCCGGCACCTAGGGAAACCTACCAAACCTGTGCATTTTTGAAAACAAGAGACCTAGGGGAATCCACGATGGGGTGACTTGTGAGGCTCTGACCAGGTTCTGTTACCCAGCATCCTTTGCAAATCTCAAAATTTGGCTGAAAAAACACATTTTCCTCACATTTTGGTGACAAAAAGTTCTGGAATCAGAGAGGAGCCACAAATTTCCTTCCACCCAGCGTTCCTCCAAGTCTCCCGATAAAAATGATACCTCACTTGTGTGGGTACGCCTAGCGCCCACGACAGGAAATGACCCAAAACGCAACGTGGACACATCACATTTTTTTAAAGAAAGCAGAGGTTTTTTTTGCAAAATGCCTACCTGTAGATTTTGGCCTCTAGCTCAGCCGGCACCTAGGGACAACTACCAAACCTGTGCATTTTTGAAAACTAGAGACCTAGGGGAATCCAAGATGGGGTGATTTGAGGGGCTCTGACCAGGTTCTGTTACTCAGAATCCTTTGCAAACCTCAAAATTTTGCTAAAAAAACACGTATTCCTCACATTTTGGTTACAGAAAGTTTTGGAATTTGAGACGAGCCACAAATTTCCTTCCACCCAGCGTTCCCGTAAATCTCCCGATAAAAATGATACCTCACTTGTGTGGGTAGGCCTAGCGACCGTGACAGGAAATGCCCCAAAACGCAACGTGGACACATCACATTTTTTTAAAGAAAACAGAGGTGTTTTTTGCAAAGTGCCTACCTGTAGATTTTGGCCTCTAGCTCAGCCAGCACCTAGGGAAACCTACCAAACCTGTGCATTTCTGAAAACTAGAGACCTAGGGGAATCCAAGATGGGGTGACTTGTGGGGCTCTGACCAGGTTCTGTTACCCAGAATCCTTTGCAAACCTCAAAATTTGGCTAAAAAAACACATTTTCCTCACATTTTGGTGAGAGAAAGTTTTGGAATCAGAGAGGAGCCAAAAATGTCCTTCCACCCAGCGTTCCCCATAGTCTCCTGATAAAAATGATACCTCACTTGTGTGGGTAGGCCTAGCGCCCACGACAGAAAATGCCCCAAAACGCAACGTGCACACATCACATTTTTTGAAAGAAAACAGAGGTGTTTTTTGCAAAGTGCCTACCTGTAGATTTTGGCCTCTAGCTCAGCCGGCACCTAGGGAAACCTACCAAACCTGTGCATTTTTGAAAACTAGAGACCTAGGGGAATCCAAGATGGGGTGACTTGTGGGGCTCTGACCAGGTTCTGTTACCCAGCATCCTTTGCAAACCTCAAAATTTGGCTAAAAAAACACGTTTTCCTCGCATTTTGGTGACAGAAAGTTCTGGAATCAGAGAGGAGCCACAAATTTCCTTCCACCCAGCGTTCCCTCAAGTCTCCTGATAAAAATGATACCTCACTTGTGTGGGTAGGCCTAGCACCCGCGACAGGAAACGCCCCAAAACACAACGTGGACACATCACATTTTTTGAAAGAAAACAGAGCTGTTTTTTACAAAGTGCTTACCTGTAGATTTTGGCCTCTAGCTCAGCCGGCACCTAGGGAAACCTACCAAACCTGTGCATTTTTGAAAACTAGAGACCTAGGGGAATCCAAGATGGGGTGACTTGTGGGGCTCTGACCAGGTTCTGTTACTCAGAATCCTTTGCAAACCTCAAAATTTGGCTAAAAAAACACGTTTTCCTCACATTTCGGTGACAGAAAGTTCTGGAATCTGAGAGGAGCCACAAATTTCCTTCCACCCAGCGTTCCCCTAAGTCTCCCGATAAAAATGATACCTCACTTGTGAGGGTAGGCCTAGCGACCGTGACAGGAAATGCCCCAAAACGCGACGTGGACACATCACATTTTTTGAAAGAAAACAGAGGTGTTTTTTGCAAAGTGCCTACCTGTAAATTTTGGCCTCTAGCTCAGCCAGCATCTAGGGAAACCTACCAAACCTGTGCATTTTTGAAAACTAGAGACCTAGGGGAATCCAAGATGTGGTGACTTGTGGGGCTCTGACCAGGTTCTGTTACCCAGAATCCTTTGCAAACCTCAAAATTTGGCTAACAAAACACATTTTCCTCACATTTTGGTGACAGAAAGTTTTGGAATCAGAGAGGAGCCAAAAATTTCCTTCCACCCAGCGTTCCCCAAAGTCTCCCGATAAAAATGATACCTCCTTGTGTGGGTAGGCCTAGCGCCCACGACAGGAAATGCCCCAAAACGCAACGTGCACACATCACATTTTTTGAAAGAAAACAGAGGTGTTTTTTGCAAAGTGCCTACCTGTAGATTTTGGCCTCTAGCTCAGCCGGCACCTAGGGACACCTACCAAACCTGTGCATTTTTGAAAACTAGAGACCTAGGGGAATCCAAGATGGGGTGACTTGTGGGGCACTGACCAGGTTCTGTTACCCAGCATCCTTTGCAAACCTCAAAATTTGGCTAAAGAAACACGTTTTCCTCACATTTTGGTGACAGAAAGTTCTGGAATCAGAGAGGAGCCACAAATTTCCTTCCACCCAGCGTTCCCCCACGTTTCCTGATAAAAATGATACCTCACTTGTGTGGGTAGGCATAGCGCCCGCGACAGGAAACGCCCCAAAACACAACGTGGACACATCACATTTTTTTAAAGAAAACAGAGGTGTTTTTTGCAAAGTGCCTACCTGTAGATTTTGGCCTCTAGCTCAGCCGGCACCTAGGGAAACCTACCAAACCTGTGCATTTTTTAAAACTAGAGACCCAGGGGAATCCAAGATGGGGTGACTTGTGGGGCTCTGACCAGGTTCTGTTACCCAGCATCCTTTGCAAACCTCAAAATTTGGCTAAAGAAACACGTTTTCCTCACATTTTGGTGACAGAAAGTTCTGGAATCAGAGAGGAGCCACAAATTTCCTTCCACCCAGCGTTCCCCTAAGTCTCCCGATAAAAATGATACCTCACTTGTGTGGGTAGGCCTAGCGACCGTGACAGGAAATGCCCCAAAACGCAACGTGGACACATCACATTTTTTGAAAGAAAACAGATGTGTTTTTTGCAAAGTGCCTACCTGTGGATTTTGGCCTCTAGCTCAGCCAGCACCTAGGGAAACCTACCAAACCTGTGCATTTCTGAAATCTAGAGACCTACGGGAATCCAAGATGGGGTGACTTGTGGGGCTCTGACCAGGTTCTGTTACCCAGAATCCTTTGCAAACCTCAAAATTTGGCTGAAAAAACACATTTTCCTCACATTTTGGTGACAGAAAGTTTTGGAATCAGAGAGGAGCCAAAAATTTCCTTCCACCCAGCGTTCCCCAAAGTCTCCCGATAAAAATGATACCTCACTTGTGTGGGTAGGCCTAGCGACCACGACAGGAAATGCCCCATAACGCAACGTGCACACATCACATTTTTTGAAAGAAAACAGGTGTTTTTTGCAAAGTGCCTACCTGTAGATTTTGGCCTCTAGCTCAGCCGGCACCTAGGGAAACCTACCAAACCTGTGCATTTTTGAAAACTAGAGACCTAGGGGAATCCAAGATGGGGTGACTTGTGGGGCTCTGACCAGGTTCTGTTACCCAGCATCCATTGCAAACCTCAAAATTTGGCTAAAAAAACACGTTTTCCTCACATTTTGGTGACAGAAAGTTCTGGAATCAGAGAGGAGCCACAAATTTCCTTCCACCCAGCGTTCCCCCAAGTCTCCTGATAAAAATGATACCTCACTTGTGTGGGTAGGCCTAGCACCCGCGACAGGAAACGCCCCAAAACACAACGTGGACACATCACATTTTTTTAAAGAAAACAGAGGTGTTTTTTACAAAGTGCTTACCTGTAGATTTTGGCCTCTAGCTCAGCCGGCACCTAGGGAAACCTACCAAACCTGTGCATTTTTGAAAACTAGAGACCTAGGGGAATCCAAGATGGGGTGACTTGTGGGGCTCTGACCAGGTTCTGTTACCCAGAATCCTTTGCAAACCTCATAATTTGGCTAAAAAAACATGTTTTCCTCACATTTCGGTGACAGAAAGTTCTGGAATCAGAGAGGAGCCACAAATTTCCTTCCACCCAGCGTTCCTCCAAGTCTCCCGATAAAAATGATACCTCACTTGTGTGGGTAGGCCTAGCGCCCGGGATAGGAAATGCCCCAAAACACAACGTGGACACATCACATTTTTTGAAAGAAAACAGAGGTGTTTTTTGCAAAGTGCCTACCTGTAGATTTGGGCCTCTAGCTCAGCCGGCACCTAGGGAAACCTACCAAACCTGTGCATTTTTGAAAACTAGAGACCTAGGGGAATCCACGATGGGGTGACTTGTGGGGCTCTGACCAGGTTCTGTTACTCAGAATCCTTTGCAAACCTCAAAATTTGGCTAAAAAAACACTTTTTCCTCACATTTCGGTGACAGAAAGTTCTGGAATCTGAGAGGAGCCACAAATTTCCTTCCACCCAGCGTTCCCCTAAGTCTCCCGATAAAAATGATACCTCACTTGTGAGGTAGGCCTAGCGACCGTGACAGGAAATGCCCCAAAACGCAACGTGGACACATCACATTTTCTGAAAGAAAACAGAGGTGTTTTTTGCAAAGTGCCTACCTGTAGATTTTGGCCTCTAGCTCAGCCAGCATCTAGGGAAACCTACCAAACCTGTGCATTTTTGAAAACTAGAGACCTAGGGGAATCCAAGATGGGGTGACTTGTGGGGCTCTGACCAGGTTCTGTTACCCAGCATCCTTTGCAAATCTCAAAATTTGGCTGAAAAAACACGTTTTCCCCACATTTTGGTGACAAAAAGTTCTGGAATCAGAGAGGAGCCACAAATTTCCTTCCACCCAGCGTTCCTCCAAGTCTCCCGATAAAAATGATACCTCACTTGTGTGGGTAGGCCTAGCGCCCACAACAGGAAATGACCCAAAACGCAACGTGGACACATCACATTTTTTTAAAGAAAGCAGAGGTGTTTTTTGCAAAATGCCTACCTGTAGATTTTGGCCTCTAGCTCAGCCGGCACCTAGGGACACCTACCAAACCTGTGCATTTTTGAAAACTAGAGACCTAGGGGAATCCAAGATGGGGTGACTTGTGGGGCTCTGACCAGGTTCTGTTACCCAGCATCCTTTGCAAACCTCAAAATTTGGCTAAAGAAACACGTTTTCCTCACATTTTGGTGACAGAAAGTTCTGGAATCAGAGAGGAGCCACAAATTTCCTTCCACCCAGCGTTCCCACAAGTTTCCTGATAAAAATGATACCTCACTTGTGTGGGTAGGCCTAGCGCCCGCGACAGGAATCGCCCCAAAACACAACGTGGACACATCACATTTTTTTAAAGAAAACAGAGGTGTTTTTTGCAAAGTGCCTATCTGTAGATTTTGGCCTCTAGCTCAGCCGGCACCTAGGGAAACCTACCAAACCTGTGCATTTTTGAAAACTAGAGACCTAGGGGAATCCAAGATGGGGTGACTTGTGGGGCTCTGACCAGGTTCTGTTACCCAGCATCCTTTGCAAACCTCAAAATTTGGCTAAAAAAACACGTTTTCCTCGCATTTTGGTGACAGAAAGTTCTGGAATCAGAGAGGAGCCACAAATTTCCTTCCACCCAGCGTTCCCTCAAGTCTCCTGATAAAAATGATACCTCACTTGTGTGGGTAGGCCTAGCACCCGCGACAGGAAACGCCCCAAAACACAACGTGGACACATCACATTTTTTGAAAGAAAACAGAGCTGTTTTTTACAAAGTGCTTACCTGTAGATTTTGGCCTCTAGCTCAGCCGGCACCTAGGGAAACCTACCAAACCTGTGCATTTTTGAAAACTAGAGACCTAGGGGAATCCAAGATGGGGTGACTTGTGGGGCTCTGACCAGGTTCTGTTACTCAGAATCCTTTGCAAACCTCAAAATTTGGCTAAAAAAACACGTTTTCCTCACATTTCGGTGACAGAAAGTTCTGGAATCTGAGAGGAGCCACAAATTTCCTTCCACCCAGCGTTCCCCTAAGTCTCCCGATAAAAATGATACCTCACTTGTGAGGGTAGGCCTAGCGACCGTGACAGGAAATGCCCCAAAACGCGACGTGGACACATCACATTTTTTGAAAGAAAACAGAGGTGTTTTTTGCAAAGTGCCTACCTGTAAATTTTGGCCTCTAGCTCAGCCAGCATCTAGGGAAACCTACCAAACCTGTGCATTTTTGAAAACTAGAGACCTAGGGGAATCCAAGATGTGGTGACTTGTGGGGCTCTGACCAGGTTCTGTTACCCAGAATCCTTTGCAAACCTCAAAATTTGGCTAACAAAACACATTTTCCTCACATTTTGGTGACAGAAAGTTTTGGAATCAGAGAGGAGCCAAAAATTTCCTTCCACCCAGCGTTCCCCAAAGTCTCCCAATAAAAATGATACCTCCTTGTGTGGGTAGGCCTAGCGCCCACGACAGGAAATGCCCCAAAACGCAACGTGCACACATCACATTTTTTGAAAGAAAACAGAGGTGTTTTTTGCAAAGTGCCTACCTGTAGATTTTGGCCTCTAGCTCAGCAGGCACCTAGGGAAACCTACCAACCCTGTGCATTTTTTAAAACTAGAGACCTAGGGGAATCCAAGATGGGGTGACTTGTGGGGCTCTGACCAGGTTCTGTTACCCAGCATCCTTTGCAAATCTCAAAATTTGGCTGAAAAAACACGTTTTCCCCTCATTTTGGTGACAAAAAGTTCTGGAATCAAAGAGGAGCCACAAATTTCCTTCCACCCAGCGTTCCTCCAAGTCTCCCGATAAACATGATACCTCACTTGTGTGGGTAGGCCTAGCGCCCACGACAGGAAATGACCCAAAACGCAACGTGGACACATCACATTTTTTGAAAGAAAGCAGAGGTGTTTTTTGCAAAATGCCTACCTGTAGATTTTGGCCTCTAGCTCAGCCGGCACCTAGGGACACCTACCAAACCTGTGCATTTTTGAAAACTAGAGACCTAGGGGAATCCAAGATGGGGTGACTTGTGGGGCACTGACCAGGTTCTGTTACCCAGCATCCTTTGCAAACCTCAAAATTTGGCTAAAGAAACACGTTTTCCTCACATTTTGGTGACAGAAAGTTCTGGAATCAGAGAGGAGCCACAAATTTCCTTCCACCCAGCGTTCCCCCACGTTTCCTGATAAAAATGATACCTCACTTGTGTGGGTAGGCATAGCGCCCGCGACAGGAAACGCCCCAAAACACAACGTGGACACATCACATTTTTTTAAAGAAAACAGAGGTGTTTTTTGCAAAGTGCCTACCTGTAGATTTTGGCCTCTAGCTCAGCCGGCACCTAGGGAAACCTACCAAACCTGTGCATTTTTTAAAACTAGAGACCCAGGGGAATCCAAGATGGGGTGACTTGTGGGGCTCTGACCAGGTTCTGTTACCCAGCATCCTTTGCAAACCTCAAAATTTGGCTAAAGAAACACGTTTTCCTCACATTTTGGTGACAGAAAGTTCTGGAATCAGAGAGGAGCCACAAATTTCCTTCCACCCAGCGTTCCCCTAAGTCTCCCGATATAAATGATACCTCACTTGTGTGGGTAGGCCTAGCGACCGTGACAGGAAATGCCCCAAAACGCAACGTGGACACATCACATTTTTTGAAAGAAAACAGATGTGTTTTTTGCAAAGTGCCTACCTGTGGATTTTGGCCTCTAGCTCAGCCAGCACCTAGGGAAACCTACCAAACCTGTGCATTTCTGAAATCTAGAGACCTACGGGAATCCAAGATGGGGTGACTTGTGGGGCTCTGACCAGGTTCTGTTACCCAGAATCCTTTGCAAACCTCAAAATTTGGCTGAAAAAACACATTTTCCTCACATTTTGGTGACAGAAAGTTTTGGAATCAGAGAGGAGCCAAAAATGTCCTTCCACCCAGCGTTCCCCAAAGTCTCCCGATAAAAATGATACCTCACTTGTGTGGGTAGGCCTAGCGACCACGACAGGAAATGCCCCATAACGCAACGTGCACACATCACATTTTTTGAAAGAAAACAGAGGTGTTTTTTGCAAAGTGCCTACCTGTAGATTTTGGCCTCTAGCTCAGCCGGCACCTAGGGAAACCTACCAAACCTGTGCATTTTTGAAAACTAGAGACCTAGGGGAATCCAAGATGGGGTGACTTGTGGGGCTCTGACCAGGTTCTGTTACCCAGCATCCATTGCAAACCTCAAAATTTGGCTAAAAAAACACGTTTTCCTCACATTTTGGTGACAGAAAGTTCTGGAATCAGAGAGGAGCCACAAATTTCCTTCCACCCAGCGTTCCCCCAAGTCTCCTGATAAAAATGATACCTCACTTGTGTGGGTAGGCCTAGCACCCGCGACAGGAAACGCCCCAAAACACAACGTGGACACATCACATTTTTTTAAAGAAAACAGAGGTGTTTTTTACAAAGTGCTTACCTGTAGATTTTGGCCTCTAGCTCAGCCGGCACCTAGGGAAACCTACCAAACCTGTGCATTTTTGAAAACTAGAGACCTAGGGGAATCCAAGATGGGGTGACTTGTGGGGCTCTGACCAGGTTCTGTTACCCAGAATCCTTTGCAAACCTCATAATTTGGCTAAAAAAACATGTTTTCCTCACATTTCGGTGACAGAAAGTTCTGGAATCAGAGAGGAGCCACAAATTTCCTTCCACCCAGCGTTCCTCCAAGTCTCCCGATAAAAATGATACCTCACTTGTGTGGGTAGGCCTAGCGCCCGTGACAGGAAATGCCCCAAAACACAACGTGGACACATCACATTTTTTGAAAGAAAACAGAGGTGTTTTTTGCAAAGTGCCTACCTGTAGATTTGGGCCTCTAGCTCAGCCGGCACCTAGGGAAACCTACCAAACCTGTGCATTTTTGAAAACTAGAGACCTAGGGGAATCCAAGATGGGGTGACTTGTGGGGCTCTGACCAGGTTCTGTTACTCAGAATCCTTTGCAAACCTCAAAATTTGGCTAAAAAAACACTTTTTCCTCACATTTCGGTGACAGAAAGTTCTGGAATCTGAGAGGAGCCACAAATTTCCTTCCACCCAGCGTTCCCCTAAGTCTCCCGATAAAAATGATACCTCACTTGTGAGGTAGGCCTAGCGACCGTGACAGGAAATGCCCCAAAACGCAACGTGGACACATCACATTTTCTGAAAGAAAACAGAGGTGTTTTTTGCAAAGTGCCTACCTGTAGATTTTGGCCTCTAGCTCAGCCAGCATCTAGGGAAACCTACCAAACCTGTGCATTTTTGAAAACTAGAGACCTAGGGGAATCCAAGATGGGGTGACTTGTGGGGCTCTGACCAGGTTCTGTTACCCAGCATCCTTTGCAAATCTCAAAATTTGGCTGAAAAAACACGTTTTCCCCACATTTTGGTGACAAAAAGTTCTGGAATCAGAGAGGAGACACAAATTTCCTTCCACCCAGCGTTCCTCCAAGTCTCCCGATAAAAATGATACCTCACTTGTGTGGGTAGGCCTAGCGCCCACGACAGGAAATGACCCAAAACGCAACGTGGACACATCAAATTTTTTGAAAGAAAGCAGAGGTGTTTTTTGCAAAATGCCTACCTGTAGATTTTGGCCTCTAGCTCAGCCGGCACCTAGGGACACCTACCAAACCTGTGCATTTTTGAAAACTAGAGACCTAGGGGAATCCAAGATGGGGTGACTTGTGGGGCTCTGACCAGGTTCTGTTACCCAGCATCCTTTGCAAACCTCAAAATTTGGCTAAAGAAACACGTTTTCCTCACATTTTGGTGACAGAAAGTTCTGGAATCAGAGAGGAGCCACAAATTTCCTTCCACCCAGCGTTCCCCCAAGTTTCCTGATAAAAATGATACCTCACTTGTGTGGGTAGGCCTAGCGCCCGCGACAGGAATCGCCCCAAAACAACGTGGACACATCACATTTTTTTTAAAGAAAACAGAGGTGTTTTTTGCAAAGTGCCTATCTGTAGATTTTGGCCTCTAGCTCAGCCGGCACCTAGGGAAACCTACCAAACCTGTGCATTTTTGAAAACTAGAGACCTAGGGGAATCCAAGATGGGGTGACTTGTGGGGCTCTGACCAGGTTCTGTTACCCAGAATCCTTTGCAAACCTCAAACTTTGGCTGAAACAACACATTTTCCTCAAATTTTGGTGACAGAAACTTCTGGAATCAGGGAGGAGCCAAAAATGTCCTTCCACCCAGCGTTCCCCAAAGTCTCCCAATAAAAATGATACCTCACTTGTGTGGGTCGGCCTAGCGCCCACGACAGGAAATGCCCCAAAACGCAACATGCACACATCACATTTTTTTAAAGAAAACAGAGGTGTTTTTTGCAAAGTGCCTACCTGTAGATTTTGGCCTCTAGCTCAGCCGGCACCTAGGGAAACCTACCAAACCTGTGCATTTTTGAAAACTAGAGACCTAGGGGAATCCACGATGGGGTGACTTGTGGGGCTCTGACCAGGTTCTGTTACCCAGAATCCTTTGCAAACCTCCAAATTTGGCTAAAAAACACATTTTCCTCACATTTTGGTGACAGAAAGTTCTGGAATCAGAGAGGAGCCACAACTTTCCTTCCACCCAGCGTTCCCCCAAGTCTCCCGATAAAAATGATACCTCACTTGTGTGGGTAGGCCTAGCGCCCGCGACAGGAAATGCCCCAAAACGCAATGTGGACACATCACATTTTTTGAAAGAAAACAGAGGTGTTTTTTGCAAAGTGCCTACCTGTAGATTTTGGCCTCTAGCTCAGCCGGCACCTAGGGAAACCTACCAAACCTGTGCATTTTTTAAAGCTAGAGACCTAGGGGAATCTAAGATGCGGTGACTTGTGGGGCTCTGACCAGGTTCTGTTACACAGAATCCTTTGCAAACCTCAAAATTTGGCTAAAAGAACATGTTTTCCTCACATTTCGGTGACAGAAAGTTCTGGAAACTGAGAGGAGCCACAAATTTCCTTCCACCCAGCGTTCCCCCAAGTCTCCTGATAAAAATGATACCTCACTTGTGTGGGTAGGCCTAGCGCCCGTGACAGGAAACGCCCCAAAACACAACGTGGACACATCACATTTTTTGAAAGAAAACAGAGGTGTTTTTTGCAAAGTGCCTACCTGTAGATTTTGGCCTCTAGCTCAGCCGGCACCTAGGGAAACCTACCAAACCTGTGCATTTTTTAAAACTAGAGACCTAGGGGAATTCAAGATGGGGTGACTTGTGGGGCTCTGACCAGGTTCTGTAACCCAGCATCCTTTGCAAACCTCAAAATTTGGCTAAAAAAACACGTTTTCTTCACATTTTGGTGACAGAAAGTTCTGGAATCAGAGAGGAGCCACAAATGTCCTTCAACCCAGCGTTCCACCAAATTTCCTGATAAAAATGATACCTCACTTGTGTGGGTAGGCCTAGCGCCCGCGACAGGAAACACCCCAAAACACAACGTGGACACATCACATTTTTTGAAAGAAAACAGAGGTGTTTTTTGCAAAGTGCCTACCTGTATATTTTGGCCTCTAGCTCAGCCGGCACCTAGGGAAACCTACCAAACCTGTGCATTTTTGAAAACTAGAGACTTAGGGGAATCTAAGATGGGGTGACTTGTGGAACTCTGACCAGGTTCTGTTACCCAGAATCGTTTGCAAACCTCAAAATTTGGCTAAAAAAACATGTTTTCCTCACATTTCGGTGACAGAAAGTTCTGAAATCTGAGAGGAGCCACATTCCTTCCACCCAGCGTTCCCCCAAGTCTCCCGATAAAAATGATACCTCACTTGTGTGGGTAGGCCGAGCGCCCGTGACAGGAAACGCCCCAAAACACAACGTGGACCCATCACATTTTTTTAAAGAAAACAGAGGTGTTTTTTGCAAAGTGCCTACCTGTAGATTTGGGCCTCTAGCTCAGCCGGCACCTAGGGACACCTACCAAACCTGTACATTTTTCAAAACTAGAGACCTAGGGGAATCCAAGATGGGGTGACTTGTGGGGCTCTGACCAGGTTCTGTTACTCAGAATCCTTTGCAAACCTCAAAATTCGGCTAAAAAAACACGCTTTCCTCACATTTCGGTGACAGAAATTTCTGGAATCTGAGAGGAGCCACGGATTTCCTTCCACTAACCCTTCCCCTAAGTCTCCCGATAAAAATGATACCTCACTTGTGTGGGCAGGCCTAACGCCTGCGACAGGAAACGCCCCAAAACACAACGTGGACACATCACATTTTTTTAAAGAAAACAGAGGTGTTTTTTGCAAAGTGCCTACCTGTAGATTTTGGCCTCTAGCTCAGCCGGCACTTAGGGAAACCTACCAAACCTGTGCATTTTTGAAAACTAGAGACCTAGGGGAATCCAAGATGGGGTGACTTGTGGTGCTCTGACCAGGTTCTGTTACCCAGAATCCTTTGCAAAATTCAAACTTTGGTTGAAAAAACACATTTTCCTCAAATTTTGGTGACAGAAACTTCTGGAATCAGGGAGGAGCCAGAAATTTCCTTCCACCCAGCGTTCCCCAAAGTCTTCCGATAAAAATGATACCTCACTTGTGTGGGTAGGCCTAGCGCCCACGACAGGAAATGCCCCAAAACGCAACGTGCACACATCACATTTTTTTAAAGAAAACAGAGGTGTTTTTTGCAAAGTGCCTACCTGTAGATTTTGGCCTCTAGCTCAGCCGGCACCTAGGGAAACCTACCAAACCTGTGCATTTTTGAAAACTAGAGACTTAGGGGAATCTAAGATGGGGTGACTCTTGGGACTCTGACCAGGTTCTGTTACCCAGAATTGTTTGCAAACCTCAAAATTTGGCTAATAAAACATGTTTTCCTCACATTTCGGTGACAGAAAGTTCTGGAATCTGAGAGGAGCCACAAATTTCCTTCCACCCAGCGTTCCCCCAAGTCTCCCGATAAAAATGATACCTCACTTGTGTGGGTAGGCCTAGCGCCCGTGACAGGAAACGCCCCAAAACACAACGTGAACACATCACATTTTTTTAAAGAAAACAGAGGTGTTTTTTGCAATGTGCCTACCTGTAGATTTGGGCCTCTAGCTCAGCCGGCACCTAGGGAAACCTACCAAACCTGTGCATTTTTGAAACCTAGAGACCTAGGGGAATCCAAGATGGGGTGACTTGTGGGGCTTCGACCAGGTTCTGTTACCCAGAATCCTTTGCAAACCTCAAAATTTGGCTAAAAAAACACATTTTCTTCACATTTTGGTGATACAAAGTTCTGGAATCAGAGAGGAGCCACAAATTTCCTTCCACCCAGCGTTCCTCCAAGTCTCCCGATAAAAATGATACCTCACTTGTGTGGGTAGGCCTAGCGCCCGTGACAGGAAATGCCCCAAAACGCAACGTGGACACCACATTTTTTAAAAGAAAGCAGAGGTGTTTTTTGCAAAATGCCTACCTGTAGATTTTGGCCTCTAGCTCAGCCGGCACCTAGGGACACCTACCAAACCTGTACATTTTTGAAAACTAGAGACCTAGGGGAATCCAAGATGGGGTGACATGTGGGGCTCTCACCAGGTTCTGTTACTCAGAATCCTTTGCAAACCTCAAAATTTGGCTAAAAAAACACGTTTTCCTCACATTTCGGTGACAGAAAGTTCTGGAATCTGAGAGGAGCCACAAATTTCCTTCCACCCAGCGTTCCCCTAAGTCTCCCGATAAAAATGATACCTCTTGTGTGGGTAGGCCTAGCGACCGTGACAGGAAATGCCCCAAAACGCAACGTGGACACATCACATTTTTTTAAAGAAAACAGAGGTGTTTTTTGCAAAGTGCCTACCTGTAGATTTTGGCCTCTAGCTCAGCCAGCACCTAGGGAAACCTACCAAACCTGTGCATTTTTGAAAACTAGAGACCTAGGGGAATCCAAGATGGGGTGACTTGTGGGGCTCTGACCAGGTTCTGTTACCCAGCATCCTTTGCAAACTTCAAAATTTGGCTAAAAAAACACGTTTTCCTCACATTTTGGTGACAGAAAGTTCTGGAATCAGAGAGGAGCCACAAATTTCCTTCCACCCAGCGTTCCCCCAAGTTTCCTGATAAAAATGATACCTCACTTGTGTGGGTAGGCCTAGCGCCCGCGACAGGAAACACCCCAAAACACAATGTGGACACATCACATTTTTTTAAAGAAAACAGAGGTGTTTTTTGCAAAGTGCCTACCTGTATATTTTGGCCTCTAGCTCAGCCGGCACCTAGGGACACCTACCAAACCTGTGCATTTTTGAAAACTAGAGACCTAGGGGAATCCAAGATGGGGTGACTTGTGGGGCTCTGACCAGGTTCTGTTACCCAGAATCCTTTGCAAAATTCAAACTTTGGTTGAAAAAACACATTTTCCTCAAATTTTGGTGACAGAAACTTCTGGAATCAGGGAGGAGCCAGAAATTTCCTTCCACCCAGCGTTCCCCAAAGTCTTCCGATAAAAATGATACCTCACTTGTGTGGGTAGGCCTAGCGCCCACGACAGGAAATGCCCCAAAACGCAACGTGCACACATCCCATTTTTTTAAAGAAAACAGAGGTGTTTTTTGCAAAGTGCCTACCTGTAGATTTTGGCCTCTAGCTCAGCCGGCACCTAGGGAAACCTACCAAACCTGTGCATTTTTGAAAACTAGAGACTTAGGGGAATCTAAGATGGGGTGACTCTTGGGACTCTGACCAGGTTCTGTTACCCAGAATTGTTTGCAAACCTCAAAATTTGGCTAATAAAACATGTTTTCCTCACATTTCGGTGACAGAAAGTTCTGGAATCTGAGAGGAGCCACAAATTTCCTTCCACCCAGCGTTCCCCCAAGTCTCCCGATAAAAATGATACCTCACTTGTGTGGGTAGGCCTAGCGCCCGTGACAGGAAACGCCCAAAACACAACGTGAACACATCACATTTTTTTAAAGAAAACAGAGGTGTTTTTTGCAATGTGCCTACCTGTAGATTTGGGCCTCTAGCTCAGCCGGCACCTAGGGAAACCTACCAAACCTGTGCATTTTTGAAACCTAGAGACCTAGGGGAATCCAAGATGGGGTGACTTGTGGGGCTTCGACCAGGTTCTGTTACCCAGAATCCTTTGCAAACCTCAAAATTTGGCTAAAAAAACACATTTTCTTCACATTTTGGTGACACAAAGTTCTGTAATCAGAGAGGAGCCACAAATTTCCTTCCACCCAGCGTTCCTCCAAGTCTCCCGATAAAAATGATACCTCACTTGTGTGGGTAGGCCTAGCGCCCGTGACAGGAAATGCCCCAAAACGCAACGTGGACACCACATTTTTTAAAAGAAAGCAGAGGTGTTTTTTGCAAAATGCCTACCTGTAGATTTTGGCCTCTAGCTCAGCCGGCACCTAGGGACACCTACCAAACCTGTACATTTTTGAAAACTAGAGACCTAGGGGAATCCAAGATGGGGTGACATGTGGGGCTCTCACCAGGTTCTGTTACTCAGAATCCTTTGCAAACCTCAAAATTTGGCTAAAAAAACACGTTTTCCTCACATTTCGGTGACAGAAAGTTCTGGAATCTGAGAGGAGCCACAAATTTCCTTCCACCCAGCGTTCCCCTAAGTCTCCCGATAAAAATGATACCTCTTGTGTGGGTAGGCCTAGCGACCGTGACAGGAAATGCCCCAAAACGCAACGTGGACACATCACATTTTTTTAAAGAAAACAGAGGTGTTTTTTGCAAAGTGCCTACCTGTAGATTTTGGCCTCTAGCTCAGCCAGCACCTAGGGAAACCTACCAAACCTGTGCATTTTTGAAAACTAGAGACCTAGGGGAATCCAAGATGGGGTGACTTGTGGGGCTCTGACCAGGTTCTGTTACCCAGCATCCTTTGCAAACCTCAAAATTTGGCTAAAAAACACGTTTTCCTCACATTTTGGTGACAGAAAGTTCTGGAATCAGAGAGGAGCCACAAATTTCCTTCCACCCAGCGTTCCCCCAAGTTTCCTGATAAAAATGATACCTCACTTGTGTGGGTAGGCCTAGCGCCCGCGACAGGAAACACCCCAAAACACAATGTGGACACATCAAATTTTTTTAAAGAAAACAGAGGTGTTTTTTGCAAAGTGCCTACCTGTATATTTTGGCCTCTAGCTCAGCCGGCACCTAGGGAAACCTACCAAACCTGTGCATTTTTGAAAACTAGAGACTTAGGGGAATCTAAGATGGGGTGACTTGTGGGACTCTGACCAGGTTCTGTTACCCAGAATCGTTTGCAAACCTCAAAATTTGGCTAAAAAAACATGTTTTCCTCACATTTCGGTGACGGAAAGTTCTGGAATCTGAGAGGAGCCACAAATTTCCTTCCACCCAGCATTCCCCCAAGTCTCCCGATAAAAATGATACCTCACTTGTGTGGGTAGGCCTAGCGCCCGTGACAGGAAACGCCCCAAAACACAACGTGGACACATCACATTTTTTTAAACAAAACAGAGGTGTTTTTTGCAAAGTGCCTACCTGTAGATTTTGGCCTCTAGCTCAGCCGGCACCTAGGGAAACCTACCAAACCTGTGCATTTTTGAAAACTAGAGACCTAGGGGAATCCACGATGGGGTGACTTGTGGGGCTCTGACCAGGTTCTGTTACCCAGAATCCTTTGCAAACCTCCAAATTTGGCTAAAAAAACACATTTTCCTCTCATTTTGGTGACAGAAAGTTCTGGAATCAGAGAGGAGCCACAAATTTCCTTCCACCCAGCGTTCCCCCAAGTCTCCCGATAAAAATGATACCTCACTTGTGTAGGTAGGCATAGCGCCCGCGACAGGAAATGCCCCAAAACGCAACGTGGACACATCACATTTTTTGAAAGAAAACAGAGGTGTTTTTTGCAAAGTGCCTACCTGTAGATTTTGGCCTCTAGCTCAGCCGGCACCTAGGGAAACTTACCAAACCTGTGCATTTTTTAAAGCTAGAGACCTAGGGGAATCTAAGATGCGGTGACTTGTGGGGCTCTGACCAGGTTCTGTTACCCAGAATCCTTTGCAAACCTCCAAATTTGGCTAAAAAAACACATTTTCCTCACATTTTGGTGACAGAAAGTTCTGGAATCAGAGAGGAGCCACAAATTTCCTTCCACCCAGCGTTCCCCCAAGTCTCCCGATAAAAATGATACCTCACTTGTGTGGGTAGGCATAGCGCCCGCGACAGGAAATGCCCCAAAACGCAACGTGGACACATCACATTTTTTGAAAGAAAACAGAGGTGTTTTTTGCAAAATGCCTACCTGTAGATTTTGGCCTCTAGATCAGCCGGCACCTAGGGACACCTACCAAACCTGTGCATTTTTGAAAACTAGAGACCTAGGGGAATCCAAGATGGGGTGACTTGTGGGGCTCTGACCAGGTTCTGTTACCCAGCATCCTTTGCAAACCTCAAAATTTGGCTAAAAAAACACGTTTTCCTCACATTTTGGTGACAGAAAGTTCTGGAATCAGAGAGGAGCCACAAATTTCCTTCCACCCAGCGTTCCCCCAAGTTTCCTGATAAAAATGATACCTCACTTGTGTGGGTAGGCCTAGCGCCCGCGACAGGAAACACCCCAAAACACAATGTGGACACATCACATTTTTTTAAAGAAAACAGAGGTGTTTTTTGCAAAGTGCCTACCTGTATATTTTGGCCTCTAGCTCAGCCGGCACCTAGGGACACCTACCAAACCTGTGCATTTTTGAAAACTAGAGACCTAGGGGAATCCAAGATGGGGTGACTTGTGGGGCTCTGACCAGGTTCTGTTACCCAGAATCCTTTGCAAAATTCAAACTTTGGTTGAAAAAACACATTTTCCTCAAATTTTGGTGACAGAAACTTCTGGAATCAGGGAGGAGCCAGAAATTTCCTTCCACCCAGCGTTCCCCAAAGTCTTCCGATAAAAATGATACCTCACTTGTGTGGGTAGGCCTAGCGCCCACGACAGGAAATGCCCCAAAACGCAACGTGCACACATCACATTTTTTTAAAGAAAACAGAGGTGTTTTTTGCAAAGTGCCTACCTGTAGATTTTGGCCTCTAGCTCAGCCGGCACCTAGGGAAACCTACCAAACCTGTGCATTTTTTAAAACTAGAGACTTAGGGGAATCTAAGATGGGGTGACTCTTGGGACTCTGACCAGGTTCTGTTACCCAGAATTGTTTGCAAACCTCAAAATTTGGCTAATAAAACATGTTTTCCTCACATTTCGGTGACAGAAAGTTCTGGAATCTGAGAGGAGCCACAAATTTCCTTCCACCCAGCGTTCCCCCAAGTCTCCCGATAAAAATGATACCTCACTTGTGTGGGTAGGCCTAGCGCCCGTGACAGGAAACGCCCAAAACACAACGTGAACACATCACATTTTTTTAAAGAAAACAGAGGTGTTTTTTGCAATGTGCCTACCTGTAGATTTGGGCCTCTAGCTCAGCCGGCACCTAGGGAAACCTACCAAACCTGTGCATTTTTGAAACCTAGAGACCTAGGGGAATCCAAGATGGGGTGACTTGTGGGGCTTCGACCAGGTTCTGTTACCCAGAATCCTTTGCAAACCTCAAAATTTGGCTAAAAAAACACATTTTCTTCACATTTTGGTGACACAAAGTTCTGGAATCAGAGAGGAGCCACAAATTTCCTTCCACCCAGCGTTCCTCCAAGTCTCCCGATAAAAATGATACCTCACTTGTGTGGGTAGGCCTAGCGCCCGTGACAGGAAATGCCCCAAAACGCAACGTGGACACCACATTTTTTAAAAGAAAGCAGAGGTGTTTTTTGCAAAATGCCTACCTGTAGATTTTGGCCTCTAGCTCAGCCGGCACCTAGGGACACCTACCAAACCTGTACATTTTTGAAAACTAGAGACCTAGGGGAATCCAAGATGGGGTGACATGTGGGGCTCTCACCAGGTTCTGTTACTCAGAATCCTTTGCAAACCTCAAAATTTGGCTAAAAAAACACGTTTTCCTCACATTTCGGTGACAGAAAGTTCTGGAATCTGAGAGGAGCCACAAATTTCCTTCCACCCAGCGTTCCCCTAAGTCTCCCGATAAAAATGATACCTCTTGTGTGGGTAGGCCTAGCGACCGTGACAGGAAATGCCCCAAAACGCAACGTGGACACATCACATTTTTTTAAAGAAAACAGAGGTGTTTTTTGCAAAGTGCCTACCTGTAGATTTTGGCCTCTAGCTCAGCCAGCACCTAGGGAAACCTACCAAACCTGTGCATTTTTGAAAACTAGAGACCTAGGGGAATCCAAGATGGGGTGACTTGTGGGGCTCTGACCAGGTTCTGTTACCCAGCATCCTTTGCAAACCTCAAAATTTGGCTAAAAAACACGTTTTCCTCACATTTTGGTGACAGAAAGTTCTGGAATCAGAGAGGAGCCACAAATTTCCTTCCACCCAGCGTTCCCCCAAGTTTCCTGATAAAAATGATACCTCACTTGTGTGGGTAGGCCTAGCGCCCGCGACAGGAAACACCCCAAAACACAATGTGGACACATCACATTTTTTTAAAGAAAACAGAGGTGTTTTTTGCAAAGTGCCTACCTGTATATTTTGGCCTCTAGCTCAGCCGGCACCTAGGGAAACCTACCAAACCTGTGCATTTTTGAAAACTAGAGACTTAGGGGAATCTAAGATGGGGTGACTTGTGGGACTCTGACCAGGTTCTGTTACCCAGAATCGTTTGCAAACCTCAAAATTTGGCTAAAAAAACATGTTTTCCTCACATTTCGGTGACGGAAAGTTCTGGAATCTGAGAGGAGCCACAAATTTCCTTCCACCCAGCATTCCCCCAAGTCTCCCGATAAAAATGATACCTCACTTGTGTGGGTAGGCCTAGCGCCCGTGACAGGAAACGCCCCAAAACACAACGTGGACACATCACATTTTTTTAAACAAAACAGAGGTGTTTTTTGCAAAGTGCCTACCTGTAGATTTTGGCCTCTAGCTCAGCCGGCACCTAGGGAAACCTACCAAACCTGTGCATTTTTGAAAACTAGAGACCTAGGGGAATCCACGATGGGGTGACTTGTGGGGCTCTGACCAGGTTCTGTTACCCAGAATCCTTTGCAAACCTCCAAATTTGGCTAAAAAAACACATTTTCCTCTCATTTTGGTGACAGAAAGTTCTGGAATCAGAGAGGAGCCACAAATTTCCTTCCACCCAGCGTTCCCCCAAGTCTCCCGATAAAAATGATACCTCACTTGTGTGGGTAGGCATAGCGCCCGCGACAGGAAATGCCCCAAAACGCAACGTGGACACATCACATTTTTTGAAAGAAAACAGAGGTGTTTTTTGCAAAGTGCCTACCTGTAGATTTTGGCCTCTAGCTCAGCCGGCACCTAGGGAAACTTACCAAACCTGTGCATTTTTTAAAGCTAGAGACCTAGGGGAATCTAAGATGCGGTGACTTGTGGGGCTCTGACCAGGTTCTGTTACCCAGAATCCTTTGCAAACCTCCAAATTTGGCTAAAAAAACACATTTTCCTCACATTTTGGTGACAGAAAGTTCTGGAATCAGAGAGGAGCCACAAATTTCCTTCCACCCAGCGTTCCCCCAAGTCTCCCGATAAAAATGATACCTCACTTGTGTGGGTAGGCATAGCGCCCGCGACAGGAAATGCCCCAAAACGCAACGTGGACACATCACATTTTTTGAAAGAAAACAGAGGTGTTTTTTGCAAAGTGCCTACCTGTAGATTTTGGCCTCAAGCTCAGCCGGCACTTAGGGAAACCTACCAAACCTGTGCATTTTTGAAAACTAGAGACCTAGGGGAATCCAAGATGGGGTGACTTGTGGGGCTCTGACCAGGTTCTGTTACCCAGAATCCTTTGCAAAATTCAAACTTTGGTTGAAAAAACACATTTTCCTCAAATTTTGGTGACAGAAACTTCTGGAATCAGGGAGGAGCCAGAAATTTCCTTCCACCCAGCGTTCCCCAAAGTCTTCCGATAAAAATGATACCTCACTTGTGTGGGTAGGCCTAGCGCCCACGACAGGAAATGCCCCAAAACGCAACGTGCACACATCACATTTTTTTAAAGAAAACAGAGGTGTTTTTTGCAAAGTGCCTACCTGTAGATTTTGGCCTCTAGCTCAGCCGGCACCTAGGGAAACCTACCAAACCTGTGCATTTTTGAAAACTAGAGACTTAGGGGAATCTAAGATGGGGTGACTCTTGGGACTCTGACCAGGTTCTGTTACCCAGAATCGTTTGCAAACCTCAAAATTTGGCTAATAAAACATGTTTTCCTCACATTTCGGTGACAGAAAGTTCTGGAATCTGAGAGGAGCCACAAATTTCCTTCCACCCAGCGTTCCCCCAAGTCTCCCGATAAAAATGATACCTCACTTGTGTGGGTAGGCCTAGCGCCCGTGACAGGAAACGCCCCAAAACACAACGTGAACACATCACATTTTTTTAAAGAAAGCAGAGGTGTTTTTTGCAAAATGCCTACCTGTAGATTTTGGCCTCTAGCTCAGCCGGCACCTAGGGACACCTACCAAACCTGTACATTTTTGAAAACTAGAGACCTAGGGGAATCCAAGATGGGGTGACATGTGGGGCTCTCACCAGGTTCTGTTACTCAGAATCCTTTGCAAACCTCAAAATTTGGCTAAAAAAACACGTTTTCCTCACATTTCGGTGACAGAAAGTTCTGGAATCTGAGAGGAGCCACAAATTTCCTTCCACCCAGCGTTCCCCTAAGTCTCCCGATAAAAATGATACCTCTTGTGTGGGTAGGCCTAGCGACCGTGACAGGAAATGCCCCAAAACGCAACGTGGACACATCACATTTTTTTAAAGAAAACAGAGGTGTTTTTTGCAAAGTGCCTACCTGTAGATTTTGGCCTCTAGCTCAGCCAGCACCTAGGGAAACCTACCAAATCTGTGCATTTTTGAAAACTAGAGACCTAGGGGAATCCAAGATGGGGCGACTTGTGGGGCTCTGACCAGGTTCTGTTACCCAGCATCCTTTGCAAACCTCAAAATTTGGCTAAAAAAACACGTTTTCCTCACATTTTGGTGACAGAAAGTTCTGGAATCAGAGAGGAGCCAAAAATTTCCTTCCACCCAGCGTTCCCCCAAGTTTCCTGAAAAAAATGATACCTCACTTGTGTGGGTAGGCCTAGCGCCCGCGACAGGAAACACCCCAAAACACAACGTGGACACATCACATTTTTTGAAACAAAACAGAGGTGTTTTTTGCAAAGTGCCTACCTGTAGATTTTGGCCTCTAGCTCAGCCGGCACCTAGGGAAACCTACCAAACCTGTGCATTTTTGAAAACTAGAGACCTAGGGGAATCCACGATGGGGTGACTTGTGGGGCTCTGACCAGGTTCTGTTACCCAGAATCCTTTGCAAACCTCCAAATTTGGCTAAAAAAACACATTTTCCTCACATTTTGGTGACAGAAAGTTCTGGAATCAGAGAGGAGCCACAAATTTCCTTCCACCCAGCGTTCCCCCAAGTCTCCCGATAAAAATGATACCTCACTTGTGTGGGTAGGCATAGCGCACGCGACAGGAAATGCCCCAAAACGCAACGTGGACACATCACATTTTTTGAAAGAAAACAGAGGTGTTTTTTGCAAAGTGCCTACCTGTATATTTTGGCCTCTAGCTCAGCCGGCACCTAGGGAAACTTACCAAACCTGTGCATTTTTTAAAGCTAGAGACCTAGGGGAATCTAAGATGCGGTGACTTGTGGGGCTCTGACCAGGTTCTGTTACCCAGAATCCTTTGCAAACCTCAAAATTTGGCTAAAAGAACATGTTTTCCTCACATTTCGGTGACAGAAAGTTCTGGAATCTGAGAGGAGCCACGGATTTCCTTCCACTCACCCTTCCCCTAAGTCTCCCGATAAAAATGATACCTCACTTGTGTGGGCAGGCCTAGCGCCCGCGACAGGAAACACCCCAAAACACAACGTGGACACATCACATTTTTTTAAAGAAAACAGAGGTGTTTTTTGCAAAGTGCCTACCTGTAGATTTTGGCCTCTAGCTCAGCCGGCACTTAGGGAAACCTACCAAACCTGTGCATTTTTGAAAACTAGAGACCTAGGGGAATCCAAGATGGGGTGACTTGTGGGGCTCTGACCAGGTTCTGTTACCCAGAATCCTTTGCAAACCTCAAACTTTGGTTGAAAAAACACATTTTCCTCAAATTTTGGTGACAGAAACTTCTGGAATCAGGGAGGAGCCAGAAATTTCCTTCCACCCAGCGTTCCCCAAAGTCTTCCGATAAAAATGATACCTCACTTGTGTGGGTAGGCCTAGCGCCCACAACAGGAAATGCCCCAAAACGCAACGTGCACACATCACATTTTTTTAAAGAAAACAGAGGTGTTTTTTGCAAAGTGCCTACCTGTAGATTTTGGCCTCTAGCTCAGCCGGCACCTAGGGAAATCTACCAAACCTGTGCATTTTTGAAAACTAGAGACTTAGGGGAATCTAAGATGGGTGACTTGTGGGACTCTGACCAGGTTCTGTTACCCAGAATCGTTTGCAAACCTCAAAATTTGGCTAAAAAAACATGTTTTCCTCACATTTCGGTGACAGAAAGTTCTGGAATCTGAGAGGAGCCACAAATTTCCTTCCACCCAGCGTTCCCCCAAGTCGTCTCCCGATAAAAATGATACCTCACTTGTGTGGGTAGGCCTAGCGCCCGTGACAGGAAACGCCCCAAAACACAACGTGGACACATCACATTTTTTGAAAGAAAACAGAGGTGTTTTTTGCAATGTGCCTACCTGTAGATTTGGGCCTCTAGCTCAGCCGGCACCTAGGGAAACCTACCAAACCTGTGCATTTTTTAAAACTAGAGACCTAGGGGAATCCAAGATGGGGTGACTTGTGGGGCTTCGACCAGGTTCTGTTACCCAGAATCCTTTGCAAACCTCAAAATTTGGCTAAAAAACCACATTTTCTTCACATTTTGGTGACACAAAGTTCTGGAATCATTGAGGAGCCACAAATTTCCTTCCACCCAGCGTTCCTCCAAGTCTCCCGATAAAAATTATACCTCACTTGTGTGGGTAGGCCTAGCGCCCGTGACAGGAAATGCCCCAAAACGCAACGTGGACACCACATTTTTTTAAAGAAAGCAGAGGTGTTTTTTGCAAAATGCCTACCTGTAGATTTTGGCCTCTAGCTCAGCCGGCACCTAGGGACACCTACCAAACCTGTACATTTTTGAAAACTAGAGACCTAGGGGAATCCAAGATGGGGTGACTTGTGGGGCTCTCACCAGGTTCTGTTACTCAGAATCCTTTGCAAACCTCAAAATTTGGCTAAAAAAACACGTTTTCCTCACATTTCGGTGACAGAAAGTTCTGGAATCTGAGAGGAGCCACAAATTTCCTTCCACCCAGCGTTCCCCTAAGTCTCCCGATAAAAATGATACCTCTTGTGTGGGTAGGCCTAGCGCCCGCGACAGGAAACACCCCAAAACACAATGTGGACACATCACATTTTTTTAAAGAAAACAGAGGTGTTTTTTGCAAAGTGCCTACCTGTATATTTTGGCCTCTAGCTCAGCCGGCACCTATGGAAACCTACCAAACCTGTGCATTTTTTAAAACTAGAGACTTAGGGGAATCTAAGATGGGGTGACTTGTGGGACTCTGACCAGGTTCTGTTACCCAGAATCGTTTGCAAACCTCAAAATTTGGCTAAAAAAACATGTTTTCCTCACATTTTGGTGACAGAAAGTTCTGGAATCTGAGAGGAGCCACAAATTTCCTTCCACCCAGCGTTCCCCCAAGTTTCCTGATAAAAATGATATCTCACTTGTGTGGGTAGGCCTAGCGCCTGCGACAGGAAACGCCCCAAAACACAACGTGGACACATCACATTTTTTGAAAGAAAACAGAGGTGTTTTTTGCCAAGTGCCTACCTGTAGATTTTGGCCTCTAGCTCAGCCGGTACTTAGGGAAACCTTCCAAACCTGTGCATTTTTGAAAGCTAGAGACCTAGGGGAATCCAAGATGGGGTGACTTGTGGGGCTCTGACCAGGTTCTGTTACCCAGAATCCTTTGCAAACCTCAAACTTTGGTTGAAAAAACACATTTTCCTCAAATTTTGGTGACAGAAACTTCTGGAATCAGGGAGGAGCCACAAATTTCCTTCCACCCAGCGTTCCCCAAAGTCTTCCGATAAAAATGATACCTCACTTGTGTGGGTAGGCCTAGCGCCCACGACAGGAAATGCCCCAAAACGCAACGTGCACTCATCACATTTTTTGAAAGAAAACAGAGGTGTTTTTTGCAAAGTGCCTACCTGTAGATTTTGGCCTCTAGCTCAGCCGCGACCTAGGGAAGCCTACCAAACCTGTGCATTTTTGAAAACTAGAGACCTAGGGGAATTCAAGATGGGGTGACTTGTGGGGCTCTGACCAGGTTCTGTTACCCAGCATCCTTTGCAAACCTCAAAATTTGGCTAAAAAAACACGTTTTCTTCACATTTTGGTGACAGAAAGTTCTGGAATCAGAGAGGAGCCACAAATGTCCTTCAACCCAGCGTTCCACCAAATTTCCTGATAAAAATGATACCTCACTTGTGTGGGTAGGCCTAGCGCCCGCGACAGGAAACACCCCAAAACACAACGTGGACACATCACATTTTTTGAAAGAAAACAGAGGTGTTTTTTGCAAAGTGCCTACCTGTATATTTTGGCCTCCAGCTCAGCCGGCACCTAGGGAAACCTACCAAACCTGTGCATTTTTGAAAACTAGAGACTTAGGGGAATCTAAGATTGGGTGACTTGTGGAACTCTGACCAGGTTCTGTTACCCAGAATCGTTTGCAATCCTCAAAATTTGGCTAAAAAAACATGTTTTCCTCACATTTCGGTGACAGAAAGTTCTGAAATCTGAGAGGAGCCACATTCCTTCCACCCAGCGTTCCCCCAAGTCTCCCGATAAAAATGATACCTCACTTGTGTGGGTAGGCCTAGCGCCCGTGACAGGAAACGCCCCAAAACACAACGTGGACACATCACATTTTTTTAAAGAAAACAGAGGTGTTTTTTGCAAAGTGCCTACCTGTAGATTTGGGCCTCTAGCTCAGCCGGCACCTAGGGACACCTACCAAACCTGTACATTTTTCAAAACTAGAGACCTAGGGGAATCCAAGATGGGGTGACTTGTGGGGCTCTGACCAGGTTCTGTTACTCAGAATCGTTTGCAAACCTCAAAATTTGGCTAAAAAAACACACTTTCCTCACATTTCGGTGACAGAAAGTTCTGGAATCTGAGAGGAGCCACGGATTTCCTTCCACTCACCCTTCCCCTAAGTCTCCCGATAAAAATGATACCTCACTTGTGTGGGCAGGCCTAGCGCCCGCGACAGGAAACGCCCCAAAACACAACGTGGACACATCACATTTTTTTAAAGAAAACAGAGGTGTTTTTTGCAAAGTGCCTACCTGTAGATTTTGGCCTCTAGCTCAGCCGGCACTTAGGGAAACCTACCAAACCTGTGCATTTTTGAAAACTAGAGACCTAGGGGAATGCAAGATGGGGTGACTTGTGGGGCTCTGACCAGGTTCTGTTACCCAGAATCCTTTGCAAACCTCAAACTTTGGTTGAAAAAACACATTTTCCTCAAATTTTGGTGACAGAAACTTCTGGAATCAGGGAGGAGCCAAAAATGTCCTTCCACCCAGCGTTCCCCAAAGTCTTCCGATAAAAATGATACCTCACTTGTGTGGGTAGGCCTAGCGCCCACGACAGGAAATGCCCCAAAACGCAACGTGCACACATCACATTTTTTGAAAGAAAACAGAGGTGTTTTTTGCAAAGTGCCTACCTGTAGATTTTGGCCTCTAGCTCAGCCGCGACCTAGGGAAGCCTACCAAACCTGTGCATTTTTGAAAACTAGAGACCTAGGGGAATTCAAGATGGGGTGACTTGTGGGGCTCTGACCAGGTTCTGTTACCCAGCATCCTTTGCAAACCTCAAAATTTGGCTAAAAAAACACGTTTCTTCACATTTTGGTGACAGAAAGTTCTGGAATCAGAGAGGAGCCACAAATGTCCTTCAACCCAGCGTTCCACCAAATTTCCTGATAAAAATGATACCTCACTGGTGTGGGTAGGCCTAGCGCCCGCGACAGGAAACACCCCAAAACACAACGTGGACACATCACATTTGTTTAAAGAAAACAGAGGTGTTTTTTGCAAAGTGCCTACCTGTATATTTTGGCCTCCAGCTCAGCCGGCACCTAGGGAAACCTACCAAACCTGTGCATTTTTGAAAACTAGAGACTTAGGGGAATCTAAGATGGGGTGACTTGTGGAACTCTGACCAGGTTCTGTTACCCAGAATCGTTTGCAAACCTCAAAATTTGGCTAAAAAAACATGTTTTCCTCACATTTCGGTGACAGAAAGTTCTGAAATCTGAGAGGAGCCACATTCCTTCCACCCAGCGTTCCCCCAAGTCTCCCAATAAAAATGATACCTCACTTGTGTGGGTAGGCCTAGCGCCCGTGACAGGAAACGCCCCAAAACACAACGTGGACACATCACATTTTTTTAAAGAAAACAGAGGTGTTTTTTGCAAAGTGCCTACCTGTAGATTTGGGCCTCTAGCTCAGCCGGCACCTAGGGACACCTACCAAACCTGTACATTTTTCAAAACTAGAGACCTAGGGGAATCCAAGATGGGGTGACTTGTGGGGCTCTGACCAGGTTCTGTTACTCAGAATCCTTTGCAAACCTCAACATTTGGCTAAAAAAACACGCTTTCCTCACATTTCGGTGACAGAAAGTTCTGGAATCTGAGAGGAGCCACGGATTTCCTTCCACTCACCCTTCCCCTAAGTCTCCCGATAAAAATGATACCTCACTTGTGTGGGCAGGCCTAGCGCCCGCGACAGGAAACACCCCAAAACACAACGTGGACTCATCACATTTTTTTAAAGAAAACAGAGGTGTTTTTTGCAAAGTGCCTGTCTGTAGATTTTGGCCTCTAGCTCAGCCGGCACTTAGGGAAACCTACCAAACCTGTGCATTTTTGAAAACTAGAGACCTAGGGGAATCCAAGATGGGGTGACTTGTGGGGCTCTGACCAGGTTCTGTTACCCAGAATCCTTTGCAAACCTCAAACTTTGGTTGAAAAAACACATTTTCCTCAAATTTTGGTGACAGAAACTTCTGGAATCAGGGAGGAGCCAGAAATTTCCTTCCACCCAGCGTTCCCCAAAGTCTTCCGATAAAAATGATACCTCACTTGTGTGGGTAGGCCTAGCGCCCACGACAGGAAATGCCCCAAAACGCAACGTGCACACATCACATTTTTTGAAAGAAAACAGAGGTGTTTTTTGCAAAGTGCCTACCTGTAGATTTTGGCCTCTAGCTCAGCCGGCACCTAGGAAAACCTACCAAACCTGTGCATTTTTGAAAACTAGAGACTTAGGGGAATCTAAGATGGGTGACTTGTGAGACTCTGACCAGGTTCTGTTACCCAGAATCGTTTGCAAACCTCAAAATTTGGCTAAAAAAACATGTTTTCCTCACATTTCGGTGACAGAAAGTTCTGGAATCTGAGAGGAGCCACGGATTTCCTTCCACTCACCCTTCCCCTAAGTCTCCCGATAAAAATGATACCTCACTTGTGTGGGTAGGCCTAGCGCCCGTGACAGGAAATGCCCCAAAACGCAACGTGGACACCACATTTTTTTAAAGAAAGCAGAGGTGTTTTTTGCAAAATGCCTACCTGTAGATTTTGGCCTCTAGCTCAGCCGGCACCTAGGGACACCTACCAAACCTGTACATTTTTGAAAACTAGAGACCTAGGGGAATCCAAGATGGGGTGACTTGTGGGGCTCTCACCAGGTTCTGTTACTCAGAATCCTTTGCAAACCTCAAAATTTGGCTAAAAAAACACGTTTTCCTCACATTTCGGTGACAGAAAGTTCTGGAATCTGAGAGGAGCCACAAATTTCCTTCCACCCAGCGTTCCCCTAAGTCTCCCGATAAAAATGATACCTCTTGTGTGGGTAGGCCTAGCGCCCGCGACAGGAAACACCCCAAAACACAATGTGGACACATCACATTTTTTTAAAGAGAACAGAGGTGTTTTTTGCAAAGTGCCTACCTGAATATTTTGGCCTCTAGCTCAGCCGGCACCTATGGAAACCTACCAAACCTGTGCATTTTTTAAAACTAGAGACTTAGGGGAATCTAAGATGGGGTGACTTGTGGGACTCTGACCAGGTTCTGTTACCCAGAATCGTTTGCAAACCTCAAAATTTGGCTAAAAAAACATGTTTTCCTCACATTTTGGTGACAGAAAGTTCTGGAATCAGAGAGGAGCCACAAATTTCCTTCCACCCAGCGTTCCCCCAAGTTTCCTGATAAAAATGATATCTCACTTGTGTGGGTAGGCCTAGCGCCTGCGACAGGAAACGCCCCAAAACACAACGTGGACACATCACATTTTTTGAAAGAAAACAGAGGTGTTTTTTGCCAAGTGCCTACCTGTAGATTTTGGCCTCTAGCTCAGCCGGCACTTAGGGAAACCTTCCAAACCTATGCATTTTTGAAAGCTAGAGACCTAGGGGAATCCAAGATGGGGTGACTTGTGGGGCTCTGACCAGGTTCTGTTACCCAGAATCCTTTGCAAACCTCAAACTTTGTTTGAAAAAACACATTTTCCTCAAATTTTGGTGACAGAAACTTCTGGAATCAGGGAGGAGCCAAAAATTTCCTTCCACCCAGCGTTCCCCAAAGTCTTCCGATAAAAATGATACCTCACTTGTGTGGGTAGGCCTAGCGCCCACGACAGGAAATGCCCCAAAACGCAACGTGCACACATCACATTTTTTGAAAGAAAACAGAGGTGTTTTTTGCAAAGTGCCTACCTGTAGATTTTGGCCTCTAGCTCAGCCGCGACCTAGGGAAGCCTACCAAACCTGTGCATTTTTGAAAACTAGAGACCTAGGGGAATTCAAGATGGGGTGACTTGTGGGGCTCTGACCAGGTTCTGTTACCCAGCATCCTTTGCAAACCTCAACATTTGGCTAAAAAAACACGTTTTCTTCACATTTTGGTGACAGAAAGTTCTGGAATCAGAGAGGAGCCACAAATGTACTTCAACCCAGCGTTCCACCAAATTTCCTGATAAAAATGATACCTCACTTGTGTGGGTAGGCCTAGCGCCCGCGACAGGAAACACCCCAAAACACAACGTGGACACATCAAATTTTTTGAAAGAAAACAGAGGTGTTTTTTGCAAAGTGCCTACCTGTATATTTTGGCCTCCAGCTCAGCCGGCACCTAGGGAAACCTACCAAACCTGTGCATTTTTGAAAACTAGAGACTTAGGGGAATCTAAGATTGGGTGACTTGTGGAACTCTGACCAGGTTCTGTTACCCAGAATCGTTTGCAAACCTCAAAATTTGGCTAAAAAAACATGTTATCCTCACATTTCGGTGACAGAAAGTTCTGAAATCTGAGAGGAGCCACATTCCTTCCACCCAGCGTTCCCCCAAGTCTCCCGATAAAAATGATACCTCACTTGTGTGGGTAGGCCTAGCGCCCGTGACAGGAAACGCCCCAAAACACAACGTGGACACATCACATTTTTTTAAAGAAAACAGAGGTGTTTTTTGCAAAGTGCCTACCTGTAGATTTGGGCCTCTAGCTCAGCCGGCACCTAGGGACACCTACCAAACCTGTACATTTTTCAAAACTAGAGACCTAGGGGAATCCAAGATGGGGTGACTTGTGGGGCTCTGACCAGGTTCTGTTACTCAGAATCCTTTGCAAACCTCAAAATTTGGCTAAAAAAACACGCTTTCCTCACATTTCGGTGACAGAAAGTTCTGGAATCTGAGAGGAGCCACGGATTTCCTTCCACTCACCCTTCCCCTAAGTCTCCCGATAAAAATGATACCTCACTTGTGTGGGCAGGCATAGCGCCCGCGACAGGAAACGCCCCAAAACACAACGTGGACACATCACATTTTTTTAAAGAAAACAGAGGTGTTTTTTGCAAAGTGCCTACCTGTAGATTTTGGCCTCTAGCTCAGCCGGCACTTAGGGAAACCTACCAAACCTGTGCATTTTTGAAAACTAGAGACCTAGGGGAATCCAAGATGGGGTGACTTGTGGGGCTCTGACCAGGTTCTGTTACCCAGAATCCTTTGCAAACCTCAAACTTTGGTTGAAAAAACACATTTTCCTCAAATTTTGGTGACAGAAACTTCTGGAATCAGGGAGGAGCCAGAAATGTCCTTCCACCCAGCGTTCCCCAAAGTCTTCCGATAAAAATGATACCTCACTTGTGTGGGTAGGCCTAGCGCCCACGACAGGAAATGCCCCAAAACGCAACGTGCACACATCACATTTTTTGAAAGAAAACAGAGGTGTTTTTTGCAAAGTGCCTACCTGTAGATTTTGGCCTCTAGCTCAGCCGGCACCTAGGAAAACCTACCAAACCTGTGCATTTTTGAAAACTAGAGACTTAGGGGAATCTAAGATGGGTGACTTGTGGGACTCTGACCAGGTTCTGTTACCCAGAATCGTTTGCAAACCTCAAAATTTGGCTAAAAAAACATGTTTTCCTCACATTTCGGTGACAGAAAGTTCTGGAATCTGAGAGGAGCCACAAATTTCCTTCCACCCAGCGTTCCCCCAAATCTCCCGATAAAAATGATACCTCACTTGTGTGGGTAGGCCTAGCGCCCGTGACAGGAAACGCCCCAAAACACAACGTGGACACATCACATTTTTTGAAAGAAAACAGAGGTGTTTTTTGCAATGTGCCTACCTGTAGATTTGGGCCTCTAGCTCAGCAGGCACCTAGGGAAACCTACCAAACCTGTGCATTTTTTAAAACTAGAGACCTAGGGGAATCCAAGATGGGGTGACTTGTGGGGCTTCGACCAGGTTCTGTTACCCAGAATCCTTTGCAAACCTCAAAATTTGGCTAAAAAAACACATTTTCTTCACATTTTGGTGACACAAAGTTCTGGAATCAGAGAGGAGCCACAAATTTCCTTCCACCCAGCGTTCCTCCAAGTCTCCCGATAAAAATGATACCTCACTTGTGTGGGTAGGCCTAGCGCCCGTGACAGGAAATGCCCCAAAACGCAACGTGGACACCACATTTTTTTAAAGAAAGCAGAGGTGTTTTTTGCAAAATGCCTACCTGTAGATTTTGGCCTCTAGCTCAGCCGGCACCTAGGGACACCTACCAAACCTGTACATTTTTGAAAACTAGAGACCTAGGGGAATCCAAGATGGGGTGACTTGTCGGGCTCTCACCAGGTTCTGTTACTCAGAATCCTTTGCAAACCTCAAAATTTGGCTAAAAAAACACGTTTTCCTCACATTTCGGTGACAGAAAGTTCTGGAATCTGAGAGGAGCCACAAATTTCCTTCCACCCAGCGTTCCCCTAAGTCTCCCGATAAAAATGATACCTCTTGTGTGGGTAGGCCTAGCGCCCGCGACAGGAAACACCCCAAAACACAATGTGGACACATCACATTTTTTTAAAGAAAACAGAGGTGTTTTTTGCAAAGTGCATACCTGTATATTTTGGCCTCTAGCTCAGCCGGCACCTAGGGAAACCTACCAAACCTGTGCATTTTTTTAAACTAGAGACTTAGGGGAATCTAAGATGGGGTGACTTGTGGGACTCTGACCAGGTTCTGTTACCCAGAATCGTTTGCAAACCTCAAAATTTGGCTAAAAAAACATGTTTTCCTCACATTTCGGTGACAGAAAGTTCTGGAATCTGAGAGGAGCCACAAATTTCATTCCACCCAGCGTTCCCCCAAGTCTCCCGATAAAAATGATACCTCACTTGTGTGGGTAGGCCTAGCGCCCGTGACAGGAAACGCCCCAAAACACAATGTGGACACATCACATTTTTTTAAAGAAAACAGAGGTGTTTTTTGCAAAGTGCCTACCTGTAGATTTGGGCCTCTAGCTCAGCCGGCACCTAGGGAAACCTACCAAACCTGTGCATTTTTGAAAACTAGAGACCTAGGGCAATCCAAGATGGGGTGACTTGTGGGGCTTCGACCAGGTTCTGTTACCCAGAATCCTTTGCAAACCTCAAAATTTGGCTAAAAAAACACATTTTCCTCACATTTTGGTGACACAAAGTTCTGGAATCAGAGACGAGCCACACATTTCCTTCCACCCAGCGTTCCTCCAAGTCTCCCGATAAAAATGATACCTCACTTGTGTGGGTAGGCCTAGCGCCCATGACAGGAAATGCCCCAAAACGCAACGTGGACACATCACATTTTTTTAAAGAAAGCAGAGGTGTTTTTTGCAAAATGCCTACCTGTAGATTTTGGCCTCTAGCTCAGCCGGCACCTAGGGACACCTACCAAGCCTGTACATTTTTGAAAACTAGAGACCTAGGGGAATCCAAGATGGGGTGACTTGTGGGGCTCTGACCAGGTTCTGTTACCCAGCATCCTTTGCAAACCTCAAAATTTGGCTAAAAAAACAAGTTTTCCTCACATTTTGGTGACAGAAAGTTCTGGAATCAGAGAGGAGCCACAAATTTCCTTCCACCCAGCGTTCCCCCAAGTTTCCTGATAAAAATGATACCTCACTTGTGTGGGTAGGCCTAGCGCCCGCGACAGGAAACACCCCAAAACACAATGTGGACACATCACATTTTTTTAAAGAAAACAGAGGTGTTTTTTGCAAAGTGCCTACCTGTATATTTTGGCCTCTAGCTCAGCCGGCACCTAGGGAAACCTACCAAACCTGTGCATTTCTGAAAACTAGAGACTTAGGGGAATCTAAGATGGGGTGACTTGTGGGACTCTGACCAGGTTCTGTTACCCAGAATCGTTTGCAAACCTCAAAATTTGGCTAAAAAAACATGTTTTCCTCACATTTCGGTGACAGAAAGTTCTGGAATCTGAGAGGAGCCACAAATTTCCTTCCACCCAGCGTTCCCCCAAGTCTCCCGATAAAAATGATACCTCACTTGTGTGGGTAGGCCTAGCGCCCGTGACAGGCAACGCCCCAAAACACAACGTGGACACATCACATTTTTTTAAAGAAAACAGAGGTGTTTTTTGCAAAGTGCCTACCTGTAGATTTGGGCCTCTAGCTCAGCCGGCACCTAGGGAAACCTACCAAACCTGTGCATTTTTGAAAACTAGAGACTTAGGGGAATCTAAGATGGCTGACTTGTGGGACTCTGACCAGGTTCTGTTACCCAGAATCGTTTGCAAACCTCAAAATTTGGCTAAAAAAAACATGTTTTCCTCACATTTCGGTGACAGAAAGTTCTGGAATCTGAGAGGAGCCACAAATTTCCTTCCACCCAGCGTTCCCCCAAGTCTCCCGATAAAAATGATACCTCACTTGTGTGGGTAGGCCTAGCGCCCGTGACAGGAAACGCCCCAAAACACAACGTGGACACATCACATTTTTTGAAAGAAAACAGAGGTGTTTTTTGCAATGTGCCTACCTGTAGATTTGGGCCTCTAGCTCAGCCGGCACCTAGGGAAACCTACCAAACCTGTGCATTTTTGAAAACTAGAGACCTAGGGGAATCCAAGATGGGGTGACTTGTGGGGCTTCGACCAGGTTCTGTTACCCAGAATCCTTTGCAAACCTCAAAATTTGGCTAAAAAAACACATTTTCCTCACATTTTGGTGACACAAAGTTCTGGAATCAGAGAGGAGTCACACATTTCCTTCCACCCAGCGTTCCTCCAAGTCTCCCGATAAAAATGATACCTCACTTGTGTGGGTAGGCCTAGCGCCAATGACAGGAAATGCCCCAAAACGCAACGTGGACACATCACATTTTTTGAAAGAAAACAGAGGTGTTTTTTGCAAAGTGCCTACCTGTAGATTTGGGCCTCTAGCTCAGCCGGCACCTAGGGAAACCTACCAAACCTGTGCATTTTTGAAAACTAGAGGCCTAGGGGAATCCAAGATGGGGTGACTTGTGAGGCTCTGACCAGGTTCTGTTACCCAGCATCCTTTGCAAATCTCAAAATTTGGCTGAAAAAACACGTTTTCCTCACATTTTGGTGACAGAAAGTTCTGGAATCTGAGAGGAGCCACAAATTTCCTTCCACCCAGCGTTCCCCTAAGTCTCCCGATAAAAATGATACCTCACTTGTGTGGGAAGGCCTAGCGACCGTGACAGGAAATGCCCCAAAACGCAACGTGGACACATCACATTTTTAAAAAGAAAACAGAGGTGTTTTTTGCAAAGTGCCTACCTGTAAATTTTGGCCTCTAGCTCAGCCAGCACCTAGGGAAACCTACCAAACCTGTGCATTTCTGAAAACTAGAGACCTGGGGGAATCCAAGATGGGGTGACTTGTGGGGCTCTGACCAGGTTCTGTTACCCAGAATCCTTTGCAAACCTCAAAATTTGGCTAAAAAAACACATTTTCCTCACATTTTGGTGACAGAAAGTTTTGGAATCAGAGAGGAGCCAAAAATTTCCTTCCACCCAGCGTTCCCCAAAGTCTCCCGATAAAAATGATACCTCAGTTGTGTGGGTAGGCCTAGCGCCCACGACAGGAAATGCCCCAAAACGCAACGTGCACACATCACATTTTTTGAAAGAAAACAGGTGTTTTTTGCAAAGTGCCTACCTGTAGATTTGGACCTCTAGCTCAGCCGGCACCTAGGGAAACCTACCAAACCTGTGCACTTTTTGAAAACTAGAGACCTAGGGGAATCCAAGATGGGGTGACTTGTGGGGCACTGACCAGGTTCTGTTACCCAGCATCCTTTGCAAACCTCAAAATTTGGCAAAAAATTCCTCACATTTTGGTGACAGAAAGTTCTGGAATCAGAGAGGAGCCACAAATTTCCTCCCACCCAGCGTTCCCCCAAGTCTCCTGATAAAAATGATACCTCACTTCTGTGGGTAGGCCTAGCACCCCCGACTGGAAACGCCCCAAAACACAACGTGGACACATCACATTTTTTTAAAGAAAACAAAGGTGTTTTTTGCAAAGTGCCTACCTGTAGATTTGGGCCTCTAGCTCAGCCGGCACCTAGGGACACCTACCAAACCTGTACATTTTTCAAAACTAGAGACCTAGGGGAATCCAAGATGGGGTGACTTGTGGGGCTCTGACCAGGTTCTGTTACTCAGAATCCTTTGCAAACCTCAAAATTTGGCTAAAAAAACACGCTTTCCTCACATTTCGGTGACAGAAAGTTCTGGAATCTGAGAGGAGCCACGGATTTCCTTCCACTCACCCTTCCCCTAAGTCTCCCGATAAAAATGATACCTCACTTGTGTGGGCAGGCATAGCGCCCGCGACAGGAAACGCCCCAAAACACAACGTGGACACATCACATTTTTTTAAAGAAAACAGAGGTGTTTTTTGCAAAGTGCCTACCTGTAGATTTTGGCCTCTAGCTCAGCCGGCACTTAGGGAAACCTACCAAACCTGTGCATTTTTGAAAACTAGAGACCTAGGGGAATCCAAGATGGGGTGACTTGTGGGGCTCTGACCAGGTTCTGTTACCCAGAATCCTTTGCAAACCTCAAACTTTGGTTGAAAAAACACATTTTCCTCAAATTTTGGTGACAGAAACTTCTGGAATCAGGGAGGAGCCAGAAATTTCCTTCCACCCAGCGTTCCCCAAAGTCTTCCGATAAAAATGATACCTCACTTGTGTGGGTAGGCCTAGCGCCCACGACAGGAAATGCCCCAAAACGCAACGTGCACACATCACATTTTTTGAAAGAAAACAGAGGTGTTTTTTGCAAAGTGCCTACCTGTAGATTTTGGCCTCTAGCTCAGCCGGCACCTAGGAAAACCTACCAAACCTGTGCATTTTTGAAAACTAGAGACTTAGGGGAATCTAAGATGGGTGACTTGTGGGACTCTGACCAGGTTCTGTTACCCAGAATCGTTTGCAAACCTCAAAATTTGGCTAAAAAAACATGTTTTCCTCACATTTCGGTGACAGAAAGTTCTGGAATCTGAGAGGAGCCACAAATTTCCTTCCACCCAGCGTTCCCCCAAGTCTCCCGATAAAAATGATACCTCACTTGTGTGGGTAGGCCTAGCGCCCGTGACAGGAAACGCCCCAAAACACAACGTGGACACATCACATTTTTTGAAAGAAAACAGAGGTGTTTTTTGCAATGTGCCTACCTGTAGATTTGGGCCTCTAGCTCAGCAGGCACCTAGGGAAACCTACCAAACCTGTGCATTTTTTAAAACTAGAGACCTAGGGGAATCCAAGATGGGGTGACTTGTGGGGCTTCGACCAGGTTCTGTTACCCAGAATCCTTTGCAAACCTCAAAATTTGGCTAAAAAAACACATTTTCTTCACATTTTGGTGACACAAAGTTCTGGAATCAGAGAGGAGCCACAAATTTCCTTCCACCCAGCGTTCCTCCAAGTCTCCCGATAAAAATGATACCTCACTTGTGTGGGTAGGCCTAGCGCCCGTGACAGGAAATGCCCCAAAACGCAACGTGGACACCACATTTTTTTAAAGAAAGCAGAGGTGTTTTTTGCAAAATGCCTACCTGTAGATTTTGGCCTCTAGCTCAGCCGGCACCTAGGGACACCTACCAAACCTGTACATTTTTGAAAACTAGAGACCTAGGGGAATCCAAGATGGGGTGACTTGTCGGGCTCTCACCAGGTTCTGTTACTCAGAATCCTTTGCAAACCTCAAAATTTGGCTAAAAAAACACGTTTTCCTCACATTTCGGTGACAGAAAGTTCTGGAATCTGAGAGGAGCCACAAATTTCCTTCCACCCAGCGTTCCCCTAAGTCTCCCGATAAAAATGATACCTCTTGTGTGGGTAGGCCTAGCGCCCGTGACAGGAAACACCCCAAAACACAATGTGGACACATCACATTTTTTTAAAGAAAACAGAGGTGTTTTTTGCAAAGTGCATACCTGTATATTTTGGCCTCTAGCTCAGCCGGCACCTAGGGAAACCTACCAAACCTGTGCATTTTTTAAAACTAGAGACTTAGGGGAATCTAAGATGGGGTGACTTGTGGGACTCTGACCAGGTTCTGTTACCCAGAATCGTTTGCAAACCTCAAAATTTGGCTAAAAAAACATGTTTTCCTCACATTTCGGTGACAGAAAGTTCTGGAATCTGAGAGGAGCCACAAATTTCATTCCACCCAGCGTTCCCCCAAGTCTCCCGATAAAAATGATACCTCACTTGTGTGGGTAGGCCTAGCGCCCGTGACAGGAAACGCCCCAAAACACAATGTGGACACATCACATTTTTTTAAAGAAAACAGAGGTGTTTTTTGCAAAGTGCCTACCTGTAGATTTGGGCCTCTAGCTCAGCCGGCACCTAGGGAAACCTACCAAACCTGTGCATTTTTGAAAACTAGAGACCTAGGGCAATCCAAGATGGGGTGACTTGTGGGGCTTCGACCAGGTTCTGTTACCCAGAATCCTTTGCAAACCTCAAAATTTGGCTAAAAAAACACATTTTCCTCACATTTTGGTGACACAAAGTTCTGGAATCAGAGACGAGCCACACATTTCCTTCCACCCAGCGTTCCTCCAAGTCTCCCGATAAAAATGATACCTCACTTGTGTGGGTAGGCCTAGCGCCCATGACAGGAAATGCCCCAAAACGCAACGTGGACACATCACATTTTTTTAAAGAAAGCAGAGATGTTTTTTGCAAAATGCCTACCTGTAGATTTTGGCCTCTAGCTCAGCCGGCACCTAGGGACACCTACCAAGCCTGTACATTTTTGAAAACTAGAGACCTAGGGGAATCCAAGATGGGGTGACTTGTGGGGCTCTGACCAGGTTCTGTTACCCAGCATCCTTTGCAAACCTCAAAATTTGGCTAAAAAAACACGTTTTCCTCACATTTTGGTGACAGAAAGTTCTGGAATCAGAGAGGAGCCACAAATTTCCTTCCACCCAGCGTTCCCCCAAGTTTCCTGATAAAAATGATACCTCACTTGTGTGGGTAGGCCTAGCGCCCGCGACAGGAAACACCCCAAAACACAATGTGGACACATCACATTTTTTTAAAGAAAACAGAGGTGTTTTTTGCAAAGTGCCTACCTGTATATTTTGGCCTCTAGCTCAGCCGGCACCTAGGGAAACCTACCAAACCTGTGCATTTCTGAAAACTAGAGACTTAGGGGAATCTAAGATGGGGTGACTTGTGGGACTCTGACCAGGTTCTGTTACCCAGAATCGTTTGCAAACCTCAAAATTTGGCTAAAAAAACATGTTTTCCTCACATTTCGGTGACAGAAAGTTCTGGAATCTGAGAGGAGCCACAAATATCCTTCCACCCAGCGTTCCCCCAAGTCTCCCGATAAAAATGATACCTCACTTGTGTGGGTAGGCCTAGCGCCCGTGACAGGCAACGCCCCAAAACACAACGTGGACACATCACATTTTTTGAAAGAAAACAGAGGTGTTTTTTGCAAAGTGCCTACCTGTAGATTTGGGCCTCTAGCTCAGCCGGCACCTAGGGAAACCTACCAAACCTGTGCATTTTTGAAAACTAGAGACTTAGGGGAATCTAAGATGGCTGACTTGTGGGACTCTGACCAGGTTCTGTTACCCAGAATCGTTTGCAAACCTCAAAATTTTGCTAAAAAAACATATTTTCCTCACATTTTGGTGACACAAAGTTCTGGAATCAGAGAGGAGCCACACATTTCCTTCCACCCAGCGTTCCTCCAAGTCTCCCGATAAAAATGATACCTCACTTGTGTGGGTAGGCCTAGCGCCAATGACAGGAAATGCCCCAAAACGCAACGTGGACACATCACATTTTTTGAAAGAAAACAGAGGTGTTTTTTGCAAAGTGCCTACCTGTAGATTTGGGCCTCTAGCTCAGCCGGCACCTAGGGAAACCTACCAAACCTGTGCATTTTTGAAAACTAGAGGCCTAGGGGAATCCAAGATGGGGTGACTTGTGAGGCTCTGACCAGGTTCTGTTACCCAGCATCCTTTGCAAATCTCAAAATTTGGCTGAAAAAACACGTTTTCCTCACATTTTGGTGACAGAAAGTTCTGGAATCTGAGAGGAGCCACAAATTTCCTTCCACCCAGCGTTCCCCTAAGTCTCCCGATAAAAATGATACCTCACTTGTGTGGGAAGGCCTAGCGACCGTGACAGGAAATGCCCCAAAACGCAACGTGGACACATCACATTTTTAAAAAGAAAACAGAGGTGTTTTTTGCAAAGTGCCTACCTGTAGATTTTGGCCTCTAGCTCAGCCAGCACCTAGGGAAACCTACCAAACCTGTGCATTTCTGAAAACTAGAGACCTGGGGGAATCCAAGATGGGGTGACTTGTGGGGCTCTGACCAGGTTCTGTTACCCAGAATCCTTTGCAAACCTCAAAATTTGGCTAAAAAAACACATTTTCCTCACATTTTGGTGACAGAAAGTTTTGGAATCAGAGAGGAGCCAAAAATTTCCTTCCACCCAGCGTTCCCCAAAGTCTCCCGATAAAAATGATACCTCAGTTGTGTGGGTAGGCCTAGCGCCCACGACAGGAAATGCCCCAAAACGCAACGTGCACACATCACATTTTTTGAAAGAAAACAGGTGTTTTTTGCAAAGTGCCTACCTGTAGATTTTGGCCTCTAGCTCAGCCGGCACCTAGGGAAACCTACCAAACCTGTGCACTTTTTGAAAACTAGAGACCTAGGGGAATCCAAGATGGGGTGACTTGTGGGGCTCTGACCAGGTTCTGTTACCCAGCATCCTTTGCAAACCTCAAAATTTGGCAAAAAATTCCTCACATTTTGGTGACAGAAAGTTCTGGAATCAGAGAGGAGCCACAAATTTCCTCCCACCCAGCGTTCCCCCAAGTCTCCTGATAAAAATGATACCTCACTTCTGTGGGTAGGCCTAGCACCCCCGACTGGAAACGCCCCAAAACACAACGTGGACACATGACATTTTTTGAAAGAAAACAGAGGTGTTTTTTACAAAGTGCTTACCTGTAGATTTTGGCCTCTAGCTCAGCCGGCACCTAGGGAAACCTACCAAACCTGTGCATTTTTGAAAACTAGAGACCTAGGGGAATCCAAGATGGGGTGACTTGTGGGGCTCTGACCAGGTTCTGTTACCCAGAATCCTTTGCAAACTTCTAAATTTGGCTAAAAAAACATGTTTTCCTCACATTTCGGTGACAGAAAGTTCTGGAATCAGAGAGGATCCACAAATTTCCTTCCACCCAGCGTTCCTCCAAGTCTCCCGATAAAAATGATACCTCACTTGTGTGGGTAGGCCTAGCGCCCACGACAGGAAATGCCCCAAAACGCAACGTGCACACATCACATTTTTTGAAAGAAAACAGAGGTGTTTTTTGCAAAGTGCCTACCTGTAGATTTTGGCCTCTAGCTCAGCCGACACCTAGGGAAACCTACCAAACCTGTGCATTTTTGAAAACTAGAGACCTAGGGGAATCCAAGATGGGGTGACTTGTGGGGCTCTGACCAGGTTCTGTTACCCAGCATCCTTTGCAAATCTCAAAATTTGGCTGAAAAAACACGTTTTCCCCACATTTTGGTGACAAAAAGTTCTGGAATCAGAGAGGAGCCACAAATTTCCTTCCACCCAGCGTTCCTCCAAGTCTCCCGATAAAAATGATACCTCACTTGTGTGGGTAGGCCTAGCGCCCATGACAGGAAATGACCCAAAACGCAACGTGGACACATCACATTTTTTTAAAGAAAGCAGAGGTGTTTTTTGCAAAATGCCTACCTGTAGATTTTGGCCTCTAGATCAGCCGGCACCTAGGGACACCTACCAAACCTGTGCATTTTTGAAAACTAGAGACCTAGGGGAATCCAAGATGGGGTGACTTGTGGGGCTCTGACCAGGTTCTGTTACCCAGAATCCTTTGGAAACCTCAAAATTTGGCTAAAAAAACATGTTTTCCTCACATTTCGGTGACAGAAAGTTCTGGAATCTGAGAGGAGCCACAAATTTCCTTCCACCCAGCGTTCCCCAAAGTCTCCCGATAAAAATGATACCTCACTTGTGTGGGTAGGCCTAGCAACCGTGACAGGAAATGCCCCAAAACACAACATGGACACATCACATTTTTTGAAAGAAAACAGAAGTGTTTTTTGCAAAGTGCCTACCTGTAGATTTGGGCCTCTAGCTCAGCCGGCACCTAGAGAAGCCTACCAAACCTGTGCATTTTTGAAAACTAGAGACTTAGGGGAATCCAAGATGGGGTGACTTGTGGGGCTCTGACCAGGTTCTGTTACCCAGAATCCTTTGCAAACCTCAAAATGTGGCTAAACAAACATGTTTTCCTCACATTTCGGAGACAGAAAGTTCTGGAATCAGAGAGGAGCCACAAATTTCCTTCCATCCAGCGTTCCCCCAAGTCTCCCGATAAAAATTATACCTCACTTGTGTGGGTAGGCCTAGCGCCCGCGACAGGAAATGCCCCAAAACACAACGTGGACACATCAAATTTTTTGAAAGAAAACAGAGGTTTTTTTTGCAAAGTGCTTACCTGTAGATTTTGGCCTCTAGCTCAGCCGGCACCTAGGGAAACCTACCAAACCTGTGCATTTTTGAAAACTAGAGACCTAGGGGAATCCAAGATGGGGTGACTTGTGGGGCTCTGACCAGGTTCTGTTACCCAGAATCCTTTGCAAACTTCTAAATTTGGCTAAAAAAACATGTTTTCCTCACATTTCGGTGACAGAAAGTTCTGGAATCAGAGAGGATCCACAAATTTCCTTCCACCCAGCGTTCCTCCAAGTCTCCCGATAAAAATGATACCTCACTTGTGTGGGTAGGCCTAGCGCCCACGACAGGAAATGCCCCAAAACGCAACGTGCACACATCACATTTTTTGAAAGAAAACAGAGGTGTTTTTTGCAAAGTGCCTACCTGTAGATTTTGGCCTCTAGCTCAGCCGACACCTAGGGAAACCTACCAAACCTGTGCATTTTTGAAAACTAGAGACCTAGGGGAATCCAAGATGGGGTGACTTGTGGGGCTCTGACCAGGTTCTGTTACCCAGCATCCTTTGCAAATCTCAAAATTTGGCTGAAAAAACACGTTTTCCCCACATTTTGGTGACAAAAAGTTCTGGAATCAGAGAGGAGCCACAAATTTCCTTCCACCCAGCGTTCCTCCAAGTCTCCCGATAAAAATGATACCTGACTTGTGTGGGTAGGCCTAGCGCCCACGACAGGAAATGACCCAAATTGCAACGTGGACACATCACATTTTTTGAAAGAAAGCAGAGGTGTTTTTTGCAAAATGCCTACCTGTAGATTTTGGCCTCTAGATCAGCCGGCACCTAGGGACACCTACCAAACCTGTGCATTTTTGAAAACTAGAGACCTAGGGGAATCCAAGATGGGGTGACTTGTGGGGCTCTGACCAGGTTCTGTTACCCAGAATCCTTTGGAAACCTCAAAATTTGGCTAAAAAAACATGTTTTCCTCACATTTCGGTGACAGAAAGTTCTGGAATCTGAGAGGAGCCACAAATTTCCTTCCACCCAGCGTTCCCCAAAGTCTCCCGATAAAAATGATACCTCACTTGTGTGGGTAGGCCTAGCAACCGTGACAGGAAATGCCCCAAAACACAACATGGACACATCACATTTTTTGAAAGAAAACAGAAGTGTTTTTTGCAAAGTGCCTACCTGTAGATTTGGGCCTCTAGCTCAGCCGGCACCTAGAGAAGCCTACCAAACCTGTGCATTTTTGAAAACTAGAGACTTAGGGGAATCCAAGATGGGGTGACTTGTGTGGCTCTGACCAGGTTCTGTTACCCAGAATCCTTTGCAAACCTCAAAATGTGGCTAAACAAACATGTTTTCCTCACATTTCGGAGACAGAAAGTTCTGGAATCAGAGAGGAGCCACAAATTTCCTTCCATCCAGCGTTCCCCCAAGTCTCCCGATAAAAATTATACCTCACTTGTGTGGGTAGGCCTAGCGCCCGTGACAGGAAATGCCCCAAAACACAACGTGGACACATCAAATTTTTTGAAAGAAAACAGAGGTTTTTTTTGCAAAGTGCCTACCTGTAGATTTTGGCCTCTAGCTCAGCCGGCACCTAGGGAAACCTACCAAACCTGTGCATTTTTGAAAACTAGAGACCTAGGGGAATCCAAGATGGGGTGACTTGTGGGGCTCTGACCAGGTTCTGTTACTCAGAATCCTTTGCAAACCTCAAAATTTGGCTAAAAAAACACGTTTTCCTCACATTTCGGTGACAGAAAGTTGTGGAATAGGAGAGGAGCCACAAATTTCCTTCCACCCAGCGTTCCCCTAAGTCTCCCGATAAAAATGATACCTCACTTGTGTGGGTAGGCCTAGCGACCGTGACAGGAAATGCCCCAAAACGCAACGTGGACACATCAAATTTTTTGAAAGAAAACAGAGATGTTTTTTGCAAAGTGCCTACCTGTAGATTTTGGCCTCTAGCTCAGCCGGCACCTAGAGAAGCCTACCAAACCTGTGCATTTTTGAAAACTAGAGACCTAGGGGAATCCAAGATGGGGTGACTTGTGGGGCTTTGACCAGGTTCTGTTACCCAGAATCTACCCAGAATCCTTTGCAAACCTCAAAATTTGGCTAAAAAACCACATTTTCCTAACATTTTGGTGACAGAAAGTTCTGGAATCAGAGAGGAGCCACAAATTTCCTTCCACCCAGCGTTCCTATAAGTCTCCCGATAAAAATGATACCTCACTTGTGTGGGTAGGCCTAGCGCCCGTGACAGGAAATTTCCCAAAACACAACGTGAACACATCACATTTTTTTAAAGAAAACAGAGGTGTTTTTTGCAAAATGCCTACCTGTAGATCTTGGCCTCTAGCTCAGCCGGCACCTAGGGACACCTACCAAACCTGTGCATTTCTGAAAACTAGAGACCTAGGGGAATCCAAGATGGGGTGACTTGTGCGGCTCTGACCAGGTTCTGTTACCCAGAATCCTTTGCAAACCTCAAAATTTGGCTAAAAAAACACGTTTTCCTCACATTTCGGTGACAGAAAGTTCTGGAATCGGAGAGGAGCCACAAATTTCCTTCCACCCAGCGTTCCCCTAATTCTCCCGATAAAAATGATACCTCACTTGTGTGGGTAGGCCTAGCGCCCGTGACAGGAAATGCCCCAAAACACAACGTGGACACATCACATTTTTTGAAAGAAAACAGAGGTGTTTTTTGCAATGTGCCTACCTGTAGATTTGGGCCTCTAGCTCAGCAGGCACCTAGGGAAACCTACCAATTCTGTGCATTTTTTAAAACTAGAGACCTAGGGGAATCCAAGATGGGGTGACTTGTGGGGCTTCGACCAGGTTCTGTTACCCAGAATCCTTTGCAAACCTCAAAATTTGGCTAAAAAAACACATTTTCTTCACATTTTGGTGACACAAAGTTCTGGAATCAGAGAGGAGCCACAAATTTCCTTCCACCCAGCGTTCCTCCAAGTCTCCCGATAAAAATGATACCTCACTTGTGTGGGTAGGCCTAGCGCCCGTGACAGGAAATGCCCCAAAACGCAACGTGGACACCACATTTTTTTAAAGAAAGCAGAGGTGTTTTTTGCAAAATGCCTACCTGTAGATTTTGGCCTCTAGCTCAGCCGGCACCTAGGGACACCTACCAAACCTGTACATTTTTGAAAACTAGAGACCTAGGGGAATCCAAGATGGGGTGACTTGTCGGGCTCTCACCAGGTTCTGTTACTCAGAATCCTTTGCAAACCTCAAAATTTGGCTAAAAAAACACGTTTTCCTCACATTTCGGTGACAGAAAGTTCTGGAATCTGAGAGGAGCCACAAATTTCCTTCCACCCAGCGTTCCCCTAAGTCTCCCGATAAAAATGATACCTCTTGTGTGGGTAGGCCTAGCGCCCGTGACAGGAAACACCCCAAAACACAATGTGGACACATCACATTTTTTTAAAGAAAACAGAGGTGTTTTTTGCAAAGTGCATACCTGTATATTTTGGCCTCTAGCTCAGCCGGCACCTAGGGAAACCTACCAAACCTGTGCATTTTTTAAAACTAGAGACTTAGGGGAATCTAAGATGGGGTGACTTGTGGGACTCTGACCAGGTTCTGTTACCCAGAATCGTTTGCAAACCTCAAAATTTGGCTAAAAAAACATGTTTTCCTCACATTTCGGTGACAGAAAGTTCTGGAATCTGAGAGGAGCCACAAATTTCATTCCACCCAGCGTTCCCCCAAGTCTCCCGATAAAAATGATACCTCACTTGTGTGGGTAGGCCTAGCGCCCGTGACAGGAAACGCCCCAAAACACAACGTGGACACATGACATTTTTTGAAAGAAAACAGAGGTGTTTTTTGCAAAGTGCCTACCTGTAGATTTGGGCCTCTAGCTCAGCCGGCACCTAGGGAAACCTACCAAACCTGTGCATTTTTGAAAACTAGAGACCTAGGGCAATCCAAGATGGGGTGACTTGTGGGGCTTCGACCAGGTTCTGTTACCCAGAATCCTTTGCAAACCTCAAAATTTGGCTAAAAAAACACATTTTCCTCACATTTTGGTGACACAAAGTTCTGGAATCAGAGACGAGCCACACATTTCCTTCCACCCAGCGTTCCTCCAAGTCTCCCGATAAAAATGATACCTCACTTGTGTGGGTAGGCCTAGCGCCCATGACAGGAAATGCCCCAAAACGCAACGTGGACACATCACATTTTTTTAAAGAAAGCAGAGGTGTTTTTTGCAAAATGCCTACCTGTAGATTTTGGCCTCTAGCTCAGCCGGCACCTAGGGACACCTACCAAGCCTGTACATTTTTGAAAACTAGAGACCTAGGGGAATCCAAGATGGGGTGACTTGTGGGGCTCTGACCAGGTTCTGTTACCCAGCATCCTTTGCAAACCTCAAAATTTGGCTAAAAAAACACGTTTTCCTCACATTTTGGTGACAGAAAGTTCTGGAATCAGAGAGGAGCCACAAATTTCCTTCCACCCAGCGTTCCCCCAAGTTTCCTGATAAAAATGATACCTCACTTGTGTGGGTAGGCCTAGCGCCCGCGACAGGAAACACCCCAAAACACAATGTGGACACATCACATTTTTTTAAAGAAAACAGAGGTGTTTTTTGCAAAGTGCCTACCTGTATATTTTGGCCTCTAGCTCAGCCGGCACCTAGGGAAACCTACCAAACCTGTGCATTTCTGAAAACTAGAGACTTAGGGGAATCTAAGATGGGGTGACTTGTGGGACTCTGACCAGGTTCTGTTACCCAGAATCGTTTGCAAACCTCAAAATTTGGCTAAAAAAACATGTTTTCCTCACATTTCGGTGACAGAAAGTTCTGGAATCTGAGAGGAGCCACAAATATCCTTCCACCCAGCGTTACCCAAGTCTCCCGATAAAAATGATACCTCACTTGTGTGGGTAGGCCTAGCGCCCGTGACAGGCAACGCCCCAAAACACAACGTGGACACATCACATTTTTGAAAGAAAACAGAGGTGTTTTTTGCAAAGTGCCTACCTGTAGATTTGGGCCTCTAGCTCAGCCGGCACCTAGGGAAACCTACCAAACCTGTGCATTTTGAAAACTAGAGACTTAGGGGAATCTAAGATGGCTGACTTGTGGGACTCTGACCAGGTTCTGTTACCCAGAATCGTTTGCAAACCTCAAAATTTGGCTAAAAAAACACATTTTCCTCACATTTTGGTGACACAAAGTTCTGGAATCAGAGAGGAGCCACACATTTCCTTCCACCCAGCGTTCCCCTAAGTCTCCCGATAAAAATGATACCTCACTTGTGTGGGAAGGCCTAGCGACCGTGACAGGAAATGCCCCAAAACGCAACGTGGACACATCACATTTTTAAAAAGAAAACAGAGGTGTTTTTTGCAAAGTGCCTACCTGTAGATTTTGGCCTCTAGCTCAGCCAGCACCTAGGGAAACCTACCAACCTGTGCATTTCTGAAAACTAGAGACCTGGGGAATCCAAGATGGGGTGACTTGTGGGGCTCTGACCAGGTTCTGTTACCCAGAATCCTTTGCAAACCTCAAATTTGGCTAAAAAAACACATTTTCCTCACATTTTGGTGACAGAAAGTTTTGGAATCAGAGAGGAGCCAAAAATTTCCTTCCACCCAGCGTTCCCCAAAGTCTCCCGATAAAAATGATACTCAGTTGTGTGGGTAGGCCTAGCGCCCACGACAGGAAATGCCCCAAAACGCAACGTGCACACATCACATTTTTTGAAAGAAAACAGGTGTTTTTTGCAAAGTGCCTACCTGTAGATTTTGGCCTCTAGCTCAGCCGGCACCTAGGGAAACCTACCAAACCTGTGCACTTTTTGAAAACTAGAGACCTAGGGAATCCAAGATGGGGTGACTTGTGGGGCTCTGACCAGGTTCTGTTACCCAGCATCCTTTGCAAACCTCAAAATTTGGCAAAAAATTCCTCACATTTTGGTGACAGAAAGTTCTGGAATCAGAGAGGAGCCACAAATTTCCTCCCACCCAGCGTTCCCCCAAGTCTCCTGATAAAAATGATACCTCACTTCTGTGGGTAGGCCTAGCACCCCCGACTGGAAACGCCCCAAAACACAACGTGGACACATGACATTTTTTGAAAGAAAACAGAGGTTTTTTTGCAAAGTGCCTACCTGTAGATTTTGGCCTCTAGCTCAGCCGGCACCTAGGGAAACCTACCAAACCTGTGCATTTTTGAAAACTAGAGACCTAGGGGAATCCAAGATGGGGTGACTTGTGGGCTCTGACCAGGTTCTGTTACTCAGAATCCTTTGCAAACCTCAAAATTTGGCTAAAAAAACACGTTTTCCTCACATTTCGGTGACAGAAAGTTGTGGAATAGGAGAGGAGCCACAAATTTCCTTCCACCCAGCGTTCCCCTAAGTCTCCCGATAAAAATGATACCTCACTTGTGTGGGTAGGCCTAGCGACCGTGACAGGAAATGCCCCAAAACGCAACGTGGACACATCAAATTTTTTGAAAGAAAACAGAGATGTTTTTTGCAAAGTGCCTACCTGTAGATTTTGGCCTCTAGCTCAGCCGGCACCTAGAGAAGCCTACCAAACCTGTGCATTTTTGAAAACTAGAGACCTAGGGGAATCCAAGATGGGGTGACTTGTGGGGCTTTGACCAGGTTCTGTTACCCAGAATCTACCCAGAATCCTTTGCAAACCTCAAAATTTGGCTAAAAAACCACATTTTCCTAACATTTTGGTGACAGAAAGTTCTGGAATCAGAGAGGAGCCACAAATTTCCTTCACCCAGCGTTCCTATAAGTCTCCCGATAAAAATGATACCTCACTTGTGTGGGTAGGCCTAGCGCCCGTGACAGGAAATTTCCCAAAACGCAACGTGAACACATCACATTTTTTTAAAGAAAACAGAGGTGTTTTTGCAAAATGCCTACCTGTAGATCTTGGCCTCTAGCTCAGCCGGCACCTAGGGACACCTACCAAACCTGTGCATTTCTGAAAACTAGAGACCTAGGGGAATCCAAGATGGGGTGACTTGTGCGGCTCTGACCAGGTTCTGTTACCCAGAATCCTTTGCAAACCTCAAAATTTGGCTAAAAAAACACGTTTTCCTCACATTTCGGTGACAGAAAGTTCTGGAATCGGAGAGGAGCCACAAATTTCCTTCCACCCAGCGTTCCCCTAATTCTCCCGATAAAAATGATACCTCACTTGTGTGGGTAGGCCTAGCGCCCGTGACAGGAAATGCCCCAAAACACAACGTGGACACATCACATTTTTTGAAAGAAAACAGAGGTGTTTTTTGCAATGTGCCTACCTGTAGATTTGGGCCTCTAGCTCAGCAGGCACCTAGGGAAACCTACCAAACCTGTGCATTTTTTAAAACTAGAGACCTAGGGGAATCCAAGATGGGGTGACTTGTGGGGCTTCGACCAGGTTCTGTTACCCAGAATCCTTTGCAAACCTCAAAATTTGGCTAAAAAAACACATTTTCTTCACATTTTGGTGACACAAAGTTCTGGAATCAGAGAGGAGCCACAAATTTCCTTCACCCAGCGTTCCTCCAAGTCTCCCGATAAAAATGATACCTCACTTGTGTGGGTAGGCTAGCGCCCGTGACAGGAAATGCCCCAAAACGCAACGTGGACACCACATTTTTTTAAAGAAAGCAGAGGTGTTTTTTGCAAAATGCCTACCTGTAGATTTTGGCCTCTAGCTCAGCCGGCACCTAGGGACACCTACCAAACCTGTACATTTTTGAAAACTAGAGACCTAGGGGAATCCAAGATGGGGTGACTTGTCGGGCTCTCACCAGGTTCTGTTACTCAGAATCCTTTGCAAACCTCAAAATTTGGCTAAAAAACACGTTTTCCTCACATTTCGGTGACAGAAAGTTCTGGAATCTGAGAGGAGCCACAAATTTCCTTCCACCCAGCGTTCCCCTAAGTCTCCCGATAAAAATGATACCTCTTGTGTGGGTAGGCCTAGCGCCCGTGACAGGAAACACCCCAAAACACAATGTGGACACATCACATTTTTTTAAAGAAAACAGAGGTGTTTTTTGCAAAGTGCATACCTGTATATTTTGGCCTCTAGCTCAGCCGGCACCTAGGGAAACCTACCAAACCTGTGCATTTTTTTAAAACTAGAGACTTAGGGGAATCTAAGATGGGGTGACTTGTGGGACTCTGACCAGGTTCTGTTACCCAGAATCGTTTGCAAACCTCAAAATTTGGCTAAAAAAACATGTTTTCCTCACATTTCGGTGACAGAAAGTTCTGGAATCTGAGAGGAGCCACAAATTTCATTCCACCCAGCGTTCCCCCAAGTCTCCCGATAAAAATGATACCTCACTTGTGTGGGTAGGCCTAGCGCCCGGTGACAGGAAACGCCCCAAAACACAACGTGGACACATGACATTTTTTGAAAGAAAACAGAGGTGTTTTTTGCAAAGTGCCTACTGTAGATTTGGGCCTCTAGCTCAGCCGGCACCTAGGGAAACCTACCAAACCTGTGCATTTTTGAAAACTAGAGACCTAGGGCAATCCAAGATGGGGTGACTTGTGGGGCTTCGACCAGGTTCTGTTACCCAGAATCCTTTGCAAACCTCAAAATTTGGCTAAAAAAACACATTTTCCTCACATTTTGGTGGACACAAAGTTCTGGAATCAGAGACGAGCCACACATTCCTTCCACCCAGCGTTCCTCCAAGTCTCCCGATAAAAATGATACCTCACTTGTGTGGGTAGGCCTAGCGCCCATGACAGGAAATGCCCCAAAACGCAACGTGGACACATCACATTTTTTTAAAGAAAGCAGAGGTGTTTTTTGCAAAATGCCTACCTGTAGATTTTGGCCTCTAGCTCAGCCGGCACCTAGGGACACCTACCAAGCCTGTACATTTTTGAAAACTAGAGACCTAGGGAATCCAAGATGGGGTGACTTGTGGGCTCTGACCAGGTTCTGTTACCCAGCATCCTTTGCAAACCTCAAAATTTGGCTAAAAAAACACGTTTTCCTCACATTTTGGTGACAGAAAGTTCTGGAATCAGAGAGGAGCCACAAATTTCCTTCCACCCAGCGTTCCCCCAAGTTTCCTGATAAAAATGATACCTCACTTGTGTGGGTAGGCCTAGCGCCCGCGACAGGAAACACCCCAAAACACAATGTGGACACATCACATTTTTTTAAGAAAACAGAGGTGTTTTTTGCAAAGTGCCTACCTGTATATTTTGGCCTCTAGCTCAGCCGGCACCTAGGGAACCTACCAAACCTGTGCATTTCTGAAAACTAGAGACTTAGGGGAATCTAAGATGGGTGACTTGTGGGACTCTGACCAGGTTCTGTTACCCAGAAATCGTTTGCAAACCTCAAAATTTGGCTAAAAAAACATGTTTTCCTCACATTTCGGTGACAGAAAGTTCTGGAATCTGAGAGGAGCCACAAATATCCTTCCACCCAGCGTTACCCAAGTCTCCCGATAAAAATGATACCTCACTTGTGTGGGTAGGCCTAGCGCCCGTGACAGGCAACGCCCCAAAACACAACGTGGACACATCACATTTTTTGAAAGAAAACAGAGGTGTTTTTTGCAAAGTGCCTACCTGTAGATTTGGGCCTCTAGCTCAGCCGGCACCTAGGGAAACCTACCAAACCTGTGCATTTTTGAAAACTAGAGACTTAGGGGAATCTAAGATGGCTGACTTGTGGGACTCTGACCAGGTTCTGTTACCCAGAATCGTTTGCAAACCTCAAAATTTGGCTAAAAAAACACATTTTCCTCACATTTTGGTGACACAAAGTTCTGGAATCAGAGAGGAGCCACACATTTCCTTCCACCCAGCGTTCCCCTAAGTCTCCCGATAAAAATGATACCTCACTTGTGTGGGAAGGCCTAGCGACCGTGACAGGAAATGCCCCAAAACGCAACGTGGACACATCACATTTTTAAAAAGAAAACAGAGGTGTTTTTTGCAAAGTGCCTACCTGTAGATTTTGGCCTCTAGCTCAGCCAGCACCTAGGGAAACCTACCAAACCTGTGCATTCTGAAAACTAGAGACCTGGGGGAATCCAAGATGGGGTGACTTGTGGGGCTCTGACCAGGTTCTGTTACCCAGAATCCTTTGCAAACCTCAAAATTTGGCTAAAAAAACACATTTTCCTCACATTTTGGTGACAGAAAGTTTTGAATCAGAGAGGAGCCAAAAATTTCCTTCCACCCAGCGTTCCCAAAGTCTCCCGATAAAAATGATACCTCAGTTGTGTGGGTAGGCCTAGCGCCCACGACAGGAAATGCCCCAAAACGCAACGTGCACACATCACATTTTTTGAAAGAAAACAGGTGTTTTTTGCAAAGTGCCTACCTGTAGATTTTGGCCTCTAGCTCAGCCGGCACCTAGGGAAACCTACCAAACCTGTGCACTTTTTGAAAACTAGAGACCTAGGGGAATCCAAGATGGGGTGACTTGTGGGGCTCTGACCAGGTTCTGTTACCCAGCATCCTTTGCAAACCTCAAAATTTGGCAAAAAATTCCTCACATTTTGGTGACAGAAAGTTCTGGAATCAGAGAGGAGCCACAAATTTCCTCCCACCCAGCGTTCCCCCAAGTCTCCTGATAAAAATGATACCTCACTTCTGTGGGTAGGCCTAGCACCCCCGACTGGAAACGCCCCAAAACACAACGTGGACACATGACATTTTTTGAAAGAAAACAGAGGTTTTTTTTGCAAAGTGCCTACCTGTAGATTTTGGCCTCTAGCTCAGCCGGCACCTAGGGAAACCTACCAAACCTGTGCATTTTTGAAAACTAGAGACCTAGGGGAATCCAAGATGGGGTGACTTGTGGGGCTCTGACCAGGTTCTGTTACTCAGAATCCTTTGCAAACCTCAAAATTTGGCTAAAAAAACACGTTTTCCTCACATTTCGGTGACAGAAAGTTGTGGAATAGGAGAGGAGCCACAAATTTCCTTCCACCCAGCGTTCCCCTAAGTCTCCCGATAAAAATGATACCTCACTTGTGTGGGTAGGCCTAGCGACCGTGACAGGAAATGCCCCAAAACACAACGTGGACACATCAAATTTTTTGAAAGAAAACAGAGATGTTTTTTGCAAAGTGCCTACCTGTAGATTTTGGCCTCTAGCTCAGCCGGCACCTAGAGAAGCCTACCAAACCTGTGCATTTTTGAAAACTAGAGACCTAGGGGAATCCAAGATGGGGTGACTTGTGGGGCTTTGACCAGGTTCTGTTACCCAGAATCTACCCAGAATCCTTTGCAAACCTCAAAATTTGGCTAAAAAACCACATTTTCCTAACATTTTGGTGACAGAAAGTTCTGGAATCAGAGAGGAGCCACAAATTTCCTTCCACCCAGCGTTCCTATAAGTCTCCCGATAAAAATGATACCTCACTTGTGTGGGTAGGCCTAGCGCCCGTGACAGGAAATTTCCCAAAACGCAACGTGAACACATCACATTTTTTTAAAGAAAACAGAGGTGTTTTTTGCAAAATGCCTACCTGTAGATCTTGGCCTCTAGCTCAGCCGGCACCTAGGGACACCTACCAAACCTGTGCATTTCTGAAAACTAGAGACCTAGGGGAATCCAAGATGGGGTGACTTGTGCGGCTCTGACCAGGTTCTGTTACCCAGAATCCTTTGCAAACCTCAAAATTTGGCTAAAAAAACACGTTTTCCTCACATTTCGGTGACAGAAAGTTCTGGAATCGGAGAGGAGCCACAAATTTCCTTCCACCCAGCGTTCCCCTAATTCTCCCGATAAAAATGATACCTCACTTGTGTGGGTAGGCCTAGCGCCCGTGACAGGAAATGCCCCAAAACACAACGTGGACACATCACATTTTTTGAAAGAAAACAGAGGTGTTTTTTGCAATGTGCCTACCTGTAGATTTGGGCCTCTAGCTCAGCAGGCACCTAGGGAAACCTACCAAACCTGTGCATTTTTTAAAACTAGAGACCTAGGGGAATCCAAGATGGGGTGACTTGTGGGGCTTCGACCAGGTTCTGTTACCCAGAATCCTTTGCAAACCTCAAAATTTGGCTAAAAAAACACATTTTCTTCACATTTTGGTGACACAAAGTTCTGGAATCAGAGAGGAGCCACAAATTTCCTTCCACCCAGCGTTCCTCCAAGTCTCCCGATAAAAATGATACCTCACTTGTGTGGGTAGGCCTAGCGCCCGTGACAGGAAATGCCCCAAAACGCAACGTGGACACCACATTTTTTTAAAGAAAGCAGAGGTGTTTTTTGCAAAATGCCTACCTGTAGATTTTGGCCTCTAGCTCAGCCGGCACCTAGGGACACCTACCAAACCTGTACATTTTTGAAAACTAGAGACCTAGGGGAATCCAAGATGGGGTGACTTGTCGGGCTCTCACCAGGTTCTGTTACTCAGAATCCTTTGCAAACCTCAAAATTTGGCTAAAAAAACACGTTTTCCTCACATTTCGGTGACAGAAAGTTCTGGAATCTGAGAGGAGCCACAAATTTCCTTCCACCCAGCGTTCCCCTAAGTCTCCCGATAAAAATGATACCTCTTGTGTGGGTAGGCCTAGCGCCCGTGACAGGAAACACCCCAAAACACAATGTGGACACATCACATTTTTTTAAAGAAAACAGAGGTGTTTTTTGCAAAGTGCATACCTGTATATTTTGGCCTCTAGCTCAGCCGGCACCTAGGGAAACCTACCAAACCTGTGCATTTTTTAAAACTAGAGACTTAGGGGAATCTAAGATGGGGTGACTTGTGGGACTCTGACCAGGTTCTGTTACCCAGAATCGTTTGCAAACCTCAAAATTTGGCTAAAAAAACATGTTTTCCTCACATTTCGGTGACAGAAAGTTCTGGAATCTGAGAGGAGCCACAAATTTCATTCCACCCAGCGTTCCCCCAAGTCTCCCGATAAAAATGATACCTCACTTGTGTGGGTAGGCCTAGCGCCCGTGACAGGAAACGCCCCAAAACACAACGTGGACACATGACATTTTTTGAAAGAAAACAGAGGTGTTTTTTGCAAAGTGCCTACCTGTAGATTTGGGCCTCTAGCTCAGCCGGCACCTAGGGAAACCTACCAAACCTGTGCATTTTTGAAAACTAGAGACCTAGGGCAATCCAAGATGGGGTGACTTGTGGGGCTTCGACCAGGTTCTGTTACCCAGAATCCTTTGCAAACCTCAAAATTTGGCTAAAAAAACACATTTTCCTCACATTTTGGTGACACAAAGTTCTGGAATCAGAGACGAGCCACACATTTCCTTCCACCCAGCGTTCCTCCAAGTCTCCCGATAAAAATGATACCTCACTTGTGTGGGTAGGCCTAGCGCCCATGACAGGAAATGCCCCAAAACGCAACGTGGACACATCACATTTTTTTAAAGAAAGCAGAGGTGTTTTTTGCAAAATGCCTACCTGTAGATTTTGGCCTCTAGCTCAGCCGGCACCTAGGGACACCTACCAAGCCTGTACATTTTTGAAAACTAGAGACCTAGGGGAATCCAAGATGGGGTGACTTGTGGGGCTCTGACCAGGTTCTGTTACCCAGCATCCTTTGCAAACCTCAAAATTTGGCTAAAAAAACACGTTTTCCTCACATTTTGGTGACAGAAAGTTCTGGAATCAGAGAGGAGCCACAAATTTCCTTCCACCCAGCGTTCCCCCAAGTTTCCTGATAAAAATGATACCTCACTTGTGTGGGTAGGCCTAGCGCCCGCGACAGGAAACACCCCAAAACACAATGTGGACACATCACATTTTTTTAAAGAAAACAGAGGTGTTTTTTGCAAAGTGCCTACCTGTATATTTTGGCCTCTAGCTCAGCCGGCACCTAGGGAAACCTACCAAACCTGTGCATTTCTGAAAACTAGAGACTTAGGGGAATCTAAGATGGGGTGACTTGTGGGACTCTGACCAGGTTCTGTTACCCAGAATCGTTTGCAAACCTCAAAATTTGGCTAAAAAAACATGTTTTCCTCACATTTCGGTGACAGAAAGTTCTGGAATCTGAGAGGAGCCACAAATATCCTTCCACCCAGCGTTACCCAAGTCTCCCGATAAAAATGATACCTCACTTGTGTGGGTAGGCCTAGCGCCCGTGACAGGCAACGCCCCAAAACACAACGTGGACACATCACATTTTTTGAAAGAAAACAGAGGTGTTTTTTGCAAAGTGCCTACCTGTAGATTTGGGCCTCTAGCTCAGCCGGCACCTAGGGAAACCTACCAAACCTGTGCATTTTTGAAAACTAGAGACTTAGGGGAATCTAAGATGGCTGACTTGTGGGACTCTGACCAGGTTCTGTTACCCAGAATCGTTTGCAAACCTCAAAATTTGGCTAAAAAAACACATTTTCCTCACATTTTGGTGACACAAAGTTCTGGAATCAGAGAGGAGCCACACATTTCCTTCCACCCAGCGTTCCCCTAAGTCTCCCGATAAAAATGATACCTCACTTGTGTGGGAAGGCCTAGCGACCGTGACAGGAAATGCCCCAAAACGCAACGTGGACACATCACATTTTTAAAAAGAAAACAGAGGTGTTTTTTGCAAAGTGCCTACCTGTAGATTTTGGCCTCTAGCTCAGCCAGCACCTAGGGAAACCTACCAAACCTGTGCATTTCTGAAAACTAGAGACCTGGGGGAATCCAAGATGGGGTGACTTGTGGGGCTCTGACCAGGTTCTGTTACCCAGAATCCTTTGCAAACCTCAAAATTTGGCTAAAAAAACACATTTTCCTCACATTTTGGTGACAGAAAGTTTTGGAATCAGAGAGGAGCCAAAAATTTCCTTCCACCCAGCGTTCCCCAAAGTCTCCCGATAAAAATGATACCTCAGTTGTGTGGGTAGGCCTAGCGCCCACGACAGGAAATGCCCCAAAACGCAACGTGCACACATCACATTTTTTGAAAGAAAACAGGTGTTTTTTGCAAAGTGCCTACCTGTAGATTTTGGCCTCTAGCTCAGCCGGCACCTAGGGAAACCTACCAAACCTGTGCACTTTTTGAAAACTAGAGACCTAGGGGAATCCAAGATGGGGTGACTTGTGGGGCTCTGACCAGGTTCTGTTACCCAGCATCCTTTGCAAACCTCAAAATTTGGCAAAAAATTCCTCACATTTTGGTGACAGAAAGTTCTGGAATCAGAGAGGAGCCACAAATTTCCTCCCACCCAGCGTTCCCCCAAGTCTCCTGATAAAAATGATACCTCACTTCTGTGGGTAGGCCTAGCACCCCCGACTGGAAACGCCCCAAAACACAACGTGGACACATGACATTTTTTGAAAGAAAACAGAGGTGTTTTTTACAAAGTGCTTACCTGTAGATTTTGGCCTCTAGCTCAGCCGGCACCTAGGGAAACCTACCAAACCTGTGCATTTTTGAAAACTAGAGACCTAGGGGAATCCAAGATGGGGTGACTTGTGGGGCTCTGACCAGGTTCTGTTACCCAGAATCCTTTGCAAACTTCTAAATTTGGCTAAAAAAACATGTTTTCCTCACATTTCGGTGACAGAAAGTTCTGGAATCAGAGAGGATCCACAAATTTCCTTCCACCCAGCGTTCCTCCAAGTCTCTCGATAAAAATGATACCTCACTTGTGTGGGTAGGCCTAGCGCCCACGACAGGAAATGCCCAAAACGCAACGTGCACACATCACATTTTTTGAAAGAAAACAGAGGTGTTTTTTGCAAAGTGCCTACCTGTAGATTTTGGCCTCTAGCTCAGCCGACACCTAGGGAAACCTACCAAACCTGTGCATTTTTGAAAACTAGAGACCTAGGGGAATCCAAGATGGGGTGACTTGTGGGGCTCTGACCAGGTTCTGTTACCCAGCATCCTTTGCAAATCTCAAAATTTGGCTGAAAAAACACGTTTTCCCCACATTTTGGTGACAAAAAGTTCTGGAATCAGAGAGGAGCCACAAATTTCCTTCCACCCAGCGTTCCTCCAAGTCTCCCGATAAAAATGATACCTCACTTGTGTGGGTAGGCCTAGCGCCCACGACAGGAAATGACCCAAAACGCAACGTGGACACATCACATTTTTTTAAAGAAAGCAGAGGTGTTTTTTGCAAAATGCCTACCTGTAGATTTTGGCCTCTAGATCAGCCGGCACCTAGGGACACCTACCAAACCTGTGCATTTTTGAAAACTAGAGACCTAGGGGAATCCAAGATGGGGTGACTTGTGGGGCTCTGACCAGGTTCTGTTACCCAGAATCCTTTGGAAACCTCAAAATTTGGCTAAAAAAACATGTTTTCCTCACATTTCGGTGACAGAAAGTTCTGAAATCTGAGAGGAGCCACAAATTTCCTTCCACCCAGCGTTCCCCAAAGTCTCCCGATAAAAATGATACCTCACTTGTGTGGGTAGGCCTAGCAACCATGACAGGAAATGCCCCAAAACACAACATGGACACATCACATTTTTTGAAAGAAAACAGAAGTGTTTTTTGCAAAGTGCCTACCTGTAGATTTGGGCCTCTAGCTCAGCCGGCACCTAGAGAAGCCTACCAAACCTGTGCATTTTTGAAAACTAGAGACTTAGGGGAATCCAAGATGGGGTGACTTGTGGGGCTCTGACCAGGTTCTGTTACCCAGAATCCTTTGCAAACCTCAAAATGTGGCTAAACAAACATGTTTTCCTCACATTTCGGAGACAGAAAGTTCTGGAATCAGAGAGGAGCCACAAATTTCCTTCCATCCAGCGTTCCCCCAAGTCTCCCGATAAAAATTATACCTCACTTGTGTGGGTAGGCCTAGCGCCCGCGACAGGAAATGCCCCAAAACACAACGTGGACACATCAAATTTTTTGAAAGAAAACAGAGGTTTTTTTTGCAAAGTGCTTACCTGTAGATTTTGGCCTCTAGCTCAGCCGGCACCTAGGGAAACCTACCAAACCTGTGCATTTTTGAAAACTAGAGACCTAGGGGAATCCAAGATGGGGTGACTTGTGGGGCTCTGACCAGGTTCTGTTACCCAGAATCCTTTGCAAACTTCTAAATTTGGCTAAAAAAACATGTTTTCCTCACATTTCGGTGACAGAAAGTTCTGGAATCAGAGAGGATCCACAAATTTCCTTCCACCCAGCGTTCCTCCAAGTCTCCCGATAAAAATGATACCTCACTTGTGTGGGTAGGCCTAGCGCCCACGACAGGAAATGCCCCAAAACGCAACGTGCACACATCACATTTTTTGAAAGAAAACAGAGGTGTTTTTTGCAAAGTGCCTACCTGTAGATTTTGGCCTCTAGCTCAGCCGACACCTAGGGAAACCTACCAAACCTGTGCATTTTTGAAAACTAGAGACTTAGGGGAATCCAAGATGGGGTGACTTGTGGGGCTCTGACCAGGTTCTGTTACCCAGCATCCTTTGCAAATCTCAAAATTTGGCTGAAAAAACACGTTTTCCCCACATTTTGGTGACAAAAAGTTCTGGAATCAGAGAGGAGCCACAAATTTCCTTCCACCCAGCGTTCCTCCAAGTCTCCCGATAAAAATGATACCTCAATTGTGTGGGTAGGCCTAGCGCCCACGACAGCAAATGACCCAAAACGCAACGTGGACACATCACATTTTTTGAAAGAAAGCAGAGGTGTTTTTTGCAAAATGCCTACCTGTAGATTTTGGCCTCTAGATCAGCCGGCACCTAGGGACACCTACCAAACCTGTGCATTTTTGAAAACTAGAGACCTAGGGGAATCCAAGATGGGGTGACTTGTGGGGCTCTGACCAGGTTCTGTTACACAGAATCCTTTGGAAACCTCAAAATTTGGCTAAAAAAACATGTTTTCCTCACATTTCGGTGACAGAAAGTTCTGGAATCTGAGAGGAGCCACAAATTTCCTTCCACCCAGCGTTCCCCAAAGTCTCCCGATAAAAATGATACCTCACTTGTGTGGGTAGGCCTAGCAACCGTGACAGGAAATGCCCCATAACACAACATGGACACATCACATTTTTTGAAAGAAAACAGAAGTGTTTTTTGCAAAGTGCCTACCTGTAGATTTGGGCCTCTAGCTCAGCCGGCACCTAGAGAAGCCTACCAAACCTGTGCATTTTTGAAAACTAGAGACTTAGGGGAATCCAAGATGGGGTGACTTGTGGGGCTCTGACCAGGTTCTGTTACCCAGAATCCTTTGCAAACCTCAAAATGTGGCTAAACAAACATGTTTTCCTCACATTTCGGAGACAGAAAGTTCTGGAATCAGAGAGGAGCCACAAATTTCCTTCCATCCAGCGTTCCCCCAAGTCTCCCGATAAAAATTATACCTCACTTGTGTGGGTAGGCCTAGCGCCCGCGACAGGAAATGCCACAAAACGCAACATGGACACATCAAATTTTTTTAAAGAAAACAGAGGTGTTTTTTGCAAAGTGCCTACCTGTAGATTTTGGCCTCTGGCTCAGCCGGAACCTAGGTAAACCTACCAAACCTGTGCATTTTTGAAAACTAGAGACCTAGGGGAATCCAAGATGGGGTGACTTGTGGGGCTCTGACCAGGTTCTGTTACCCAGAATCCTTTGCAAACCTCAAAATTTGGCCAAAAAAAAACCGTTTTCCTCACATTTCGGTGACAGAAAGTTCTGGAATCTGAGAGGAGCCACAAATTTCCTTCCACCCAGCGTTCCCCCAAGTCTCCCGATAAAAATGATACCTCACTTGTGTGGGTAGGCCTAGCGCCCGTGACAGGAAATGCCCCAAAACACAACGTGGACACATCAAATTTTTTGAAAGAAAACAGAGGTTTTTTTTGCAAAGTGCCTACCTGTAGATTTTGGCCTCTAGCTCAGCCGGCACCTAGGGAAACCTACCAAACCTGTGCATTTTTGAAAACTAGAGACCTAGGGGAATCCAAGATGGGGTGACTTGTGGGGCTCTGACCAGGTTCTGTTACTCAGAATCCTTTGCAAACCTCAAAATTTGGCTAAAAAAACACGTTTTCCTCACATTTCGGTGACAGAAAGTTGTGGAATAGGAGAGGAGCCACAAATTTCCTTCCACCCAGCGTTCCCCTAAGTCTCCCGATAAAAATGATACCTCACTTGTGTGGGTAGGCCTAGCGACCGTGACAGGAAATGCCCCAAAACGCAACGTGGACACATCAAATTTTTTGAAAGAAAACAGAGATGTTTTTTGCAAAGTGCCTACCTGTAGATTTTGGCCTCTAGCTCAGCCGGCACCTAGAGAAGCCTACCAAACCTGTGCATTTTTGAAAACTAGAGACCTAGGGGAATCCAAGATGGGGTGACTTGTGGGGCTTTGACCAGGTTCTGTTACCCAGAATCTACCCAGAATCTTTTGCAAACCTCAAAATTTGGCTAAAAAAACACATTTTCCTAACATTTTGGTGACAGAAAGTTCTGGAATCAGAGAGGAGCCACAAATTTCCTTCCACCCAGCGTTCCTCCAAGTCTCCCGATAAAAATGATACCTCACTTGTGTGGGTAGGCCTAGCGCCCGTGACAGGAAATTTCCCAAAACGCAACGTGAACACATCACATTTTTTTAAAGAAAACAGAGGTGTTTTTTGCAAAATGCCTACCTGTAGATCTTGGCCTCTAGCTCAGCCGGCACCTAGGGACACCTACCAAACCTGTGCATTTCTGAAAACTAGAGACCTAGGGGAATCCAAGATGGGGTGACTTGTGCGGCTCTGACCAGGTTCTGTTACCCAGAATCCTTTGCAAACCTCAAAATTTGGCTAAAAAAACACGTTTTCCTCACATTTCGGTGACAGAAAGTTCTGGAATCGGAGAGGAGCCACAAATTTCCTTCCACCCAGCGTTCCCCTAATTCTCCCGATAAAAATGATACCTCACTTGTGTGGGTAGGCCTAGCGCCCGTGACAGGAAATGCCCCAAAACACAACGTGGACACATCACATTTTTTTAAAGAAAACAGAGGTGTTTTTTGCAAAGTGCCTACCTGTAGATTTTGGCCTCTAGCTCAGCCGGCACCTAGGGAAACCTACCAAACCTGTGCATTTTTGAAAACTAGAGACCTAGGGGAATCCAAGATGGGGTTAATTGTGGGGCTCTGACCAGGTTCTGTTACCCAGCATCCTTTGCAAACCTCAAAATTTGGCTAAAAAAACACGTTTTCCTCACATTTTGGTGACAGAAAGTTCTGGAATCAGAGAGGAGCCACAAATTTCCTTCCACCCAGCGTTCCCCCAAGTCTCCTGATAAAAATGATACCTCACTTGTGTGGGTAGGCCTAGCGCCCGCGACAGGAAACGCTCCAAAACACAACGTGGACACATCACATTTTTTTAAAGAAAACAGAGGTGTTTTTTGCCAAGTGGCAACCTGTAGATTTTGGCCTCTAGCTCAGCCGGCAGCTAGGGAAACCTACCAAACCTGTGCATTTTTTAAAACTAGAGACCTAGGGGAATCCAAGATGGGGTGACTTGTGGGGCTCTGACCAGGTTCTGTTACCCAGAATCCTTTGCAAACCTCAAAATTTGGTTAAAAAAACACATTTTCCTCACATTTTGGTGACAGAAAGTTCTGGAATCAGATAGGAGCCACAAATTCCTTCCACCCAGCGTTCCCCCAAGTCTCCCGATAAAAATGATACCTCACTTGTGTGGGTAGGCCTACCGCCCGCGACAGGAAATGCCCCAAAACGCAACGTGGACACATCACATTTTTTTAAAGAAAACAGAGGTGTTTTTTGCAAAGTGCCTACCTGTAGATTTGGGCCTCTAGCTCAGCCGGCACCTTGGGGAACCTACCAAACCTGTGCATTTTTGAAAACTAGAGACCTAGGGGAATCCAAGATGGGGTGACTTGTGGGGCTTTGACCAGGTTCTGTTACCCAGAATCCTTTGCAAACCTCAAAATTTGTTTAAAAAAACACATTTTCCTCACATTTTGGTGACAGAAAGTTCTGGAATCAGAAAGGAGCCACAAATTCCTTCCACCCAGCGTTCCCCCAAGTCTCCCGATAAAAATGATACCTCACTTTTGTGGTTAGGCCTACCGCCCGTGACAGGAAATGCCCCAAAACGCAACGTGGACACATCACATTTTTTTCAAGAAAATAGAGGTGTTTTTTGCAAAGTGCCTTCCTGTAGATTTTGGCCTCTAGCTCAGCCGGCACCTTGGGGATCCTACCAAACCCGTGCATTTTTGAAAACTAGAGACCTAGGGGAATCCAAGATGGGGTGACTTGTGGGGCTTTGACCAGGTTCTGTTACCCAGAATCCTTTGCAAACCTCAAAATTTGGCTAAAAAATACATTTTCCTCACATTTCGGTGACAGAAAGTTCTGGAATCTGGGAGGAGGCACGAATTTCCTTCCACCCAGCGTTCCCCCAAGTCTCCCGATAAAAATGATACATCACTTGTGTGGGTAGGCCTAGCGCCCGTGACAGGAAATGCCCCAAAACACAACGTGGACACATCACATTTTTTGAAAGAAAACAGAGGTGTTTTTTGCAAAGTGCATACCTGTAGATTTTGGCCTCTAGCTCAGCCGGCACCTAGGGAAACCTACCAAACCTGTGCATTTTTGAAAACTAGAGACCTAGGAGAATCCAAGATGGGGTGACTTGTGGGGCTCTGACCAGGTCCTGTTACCCAGAATCCTTTGCAAACCTCAAAATGTGGCTAAACAAACATGTTTTCCTCACATTTCGGAGACAGAAAGTTCTGGAATCAGAGAGGAGCCACAAATTTCCTTCCACCCAGCGTTCCCCCAAGTCTCCCGATAAAAATGATACCCCACTTGTGTGGGTAGGCCTAGCGCCCGCGACAGGAAATGCCACAAAACGCAACATGGACACATCACATTTTTTTAAAGAAAACTGAGGTGTTTTTTGCAAAGTGCCTACCTGTAGATTTTGGCCTCTAGCTCAGCCGGTACCTAGGGAATCCTACCAAACCTGTGCATTTTTTAAAACTAGAGACCTAGGGGAATCCAAGATGGGGTGACTTGTGGGGCTCTGACCAGGTTCTGTTACCCAGAATCCTTTGCAAACCTCAAAATGTGGCTAAAAAAAAACGTTTTCCTCACATTTCGGTGACAGAAAGTTCTGGAATCTGGGAGGAGGCACGAATTTACTTCCACCCAGCGTTCCCCCAAGTCTCCCGATAAAAATGATACCTCACTTGTGTGGGTAGGCCTAGCGCCCGTGACAGGAAATGCCCCAAAACACAACTTGGACACATCACATTTTTTGAAAGAAAACAGAGGTGTTTTTTGCAAAGTGCCTACCTGTAGATTTTGGCCTCTAGCTCAGCCGGCACGTTGGAAAACCTACCAAACCTGTGCATTTTTGAAAACTAGAGACCTATGGGAATCCAAGATGGGGTGACTTGTGGGGCTCTGACCAGGTTCTGTTACTCAGAATCCTTTGCAAACCTCAAAATGTGGCTAAAAAAACACGTTTTCCTCACATTTCGGTGACAGAAAGTTCTGGAATCTGAGAGGAGCCACAAATTTCCTTCCACCCAGCGTTCCCCCAAGTCTCCCGATAAAAATGATACCTCACTTGTGTAGGTAGGCCTAGCGACCGTGACAGGAAATGCCCCAAAACGCAACGTGGACACATCACATTTTTTTAAATAAAACAGAGGTGTTTTTTGCAAAGTGCCTACCTGTAGATTTTGGCCTCTAGCTCTGCCAGCACCTAGGGAAACTTACCAAACCTGTGCATTTTTGAAAACTAGAGACCTAGGGGAATCCAAGATGGGGTGACTTGTGGGGCTCTGACCAGGTTCTGTTACCCAGAATCCTTTGCAAACCTCAAAATTTGGCTAAAAAAAAACGTTTTCCTCACATTTCCGTGACAGAAAGTTCTGGAATCAGAGAGGAGCCACAAATTTCCTTCCACCCAGCGTTCCTCCAAGTCTCCCGATAAAAATGATACCTCACTTGTGTGGGTAGGCCTAGCGCCCGTGACAGGAAATTCCCCAAAACGCAACGTGAACACATCACATTTTTTTAAAGAAAACAGAGGTGTTTTTTGCAAAATGCCTACCTGTAGATCTTGGCCTCTAGCTCAGCCGGCACCTAGGGACACCTACCAAACCTGTGCATTTCTGAAAACTAGAGACCTAGGGGAATCCAAGATGGGGTGACTTGTGCGGCTCTGACCAGGTTCTGTTACCCAGAATCCTTTGCAAACCTCAAAATTTGGCTAAAAAAACACGTTTTACTTACATTTCGGTGACAGAAAGTTCTGGAATCGGAGAGGAGCCACAAATTTCCTTCCACCCAGCGTTCCCCTAATTCTCCCGATAAAAATGATACCTCACTTGTGTGGGTAGGCCTAGCGCCCGTGACAGGAAATGCCCCAAAACACAACGTGGACACATCACATTTTTTTAAAGAAAACAGAGGTGTTTTTTGCAAAGTGGCAACCTGTAGATTTGGGCCTCTAGCTCAGCCGGCACCTTGGGGAACCTACCAAACCTGTGCATTTTTGAAAACTAGAGACCTAGGGGAATCCAAGATGGGGTGACTTGTGGGGCTTTGACCAGGTTCTGTTACCCAGAATCCTTTGCAAACCTCAAAATTTGTTTAAAAAAACACATTTTCCTCACATTTTGGTGACAGAAAGTTCTGGAATCAGAAAGGAGCCACAAATTCCTTCCACCCAGCGTTCCCCCAAGTCTCCCGATAAAAATGATACCTCACTTTTGTGGTTAGGCCTACCGCCCGTGACAGGAAATGCCCCAAAACGCAACGTGGACACATCACATTTTTTTCAAGAAAATAGAGGTGTTTTTTGCAAAGTGCCTTCCTGTAGATTTTGGCCTCTAGCTCAGCCGGCACCTTGGGGAACCTACCAAACCCGTGCATTTTTGAAAACTAGAGACCTAGGGGAATCCAAGATGGGGTGACTTGTGGGGCTTTGACCAGGTTCTGTTACCCAGAATCCTTTGCAAACCTCAAAATTTGGCTAAAAAATACATTTTCCTCACATTTCGGTGACAGAAAGTTCTGGAATCTGGGAGGAGGCACGAATTTCCTTCCACCCAGCGTTCCCCCAAGTCTCCCGATAAAAATGATACATCACTTGTGTGGGTAGGCCTAGCGCCCGTGACAGGAAATGCCCCAAAACACAACGTGGACACATCACATTTTTTGAAAGAAAACAGAGGTGTTTTTTGCAAAGTGCATACCTGTAGATTTTGGCCTCTAGCTCAGCCGGCACCTAGGGAAACCTACCAAACCTGTGCATTTTTTAAAACTAGAGACCTAGGGGAATCCAAGATGGGGTGACTTGTGGGGCTCTGACCAGGTCCTGTTACCCAGAATCCTTTGCAAACCTCAAAATTTGGCTAAACAAACATGTTTTCCTCACATTTCGGAGACAGAAAGTTCTGGAATCAGAGAGGAGCCACAAATTTCCTTCCACCCAGCGTTCCCCCAAGTCTCCCGATAAAAATGATACCTCACTTGTGTGGGTAGGCCTAGCGCCCGCGACAGGAAATGCCACAAAACGCAACATGGACACATCACATTTTTTGAAAGAAAACTGAGGTGTTTTTTGCAAAGTGCCTACCTGTAGATTTTGGCCTCTAGCTCAGCCGGTACCTAGGGAATCCTACCAAACCTGTGCATTTTTTAAAACTAGAGACCTAGGGGAATCCAAGATGGGGTGACTTGTGGGGCTCTGACCAGGTTCTGTTACCCAGAATCCTTTGCAAACCTCAAAATTTGGCTAAAAAAAAACGTTTTCCTCACATTTCAGTGACAGAAAGTTCTGGAATCTGGGAGGAGGCACGAATTTACTTCCACCCAGCGTTCCCCCAAGTCTCCCGATAAAAATGATACCTCACTTGTGTGGGTAGGCCTAGCGCCCGTGACAGGAAATGCCCCAAATCACAACTTGGACACATCACATTTTTTTGAAAGAAAACAGAGGTGTTTTTTGCAAAGTGCCTACCTGTAGATTTTGGCCTCTAGCTCAGCCGGCACGTAGGAAAACCTACCAAACCTGTGCATTTTTGAAAATTAGAGACCTAGGGGAATCCAAGATGGGGTGACTTGTGGGGCTCTGACCAGGTTCTGTTACTCAGAATCCTTTGCAAACCTCAAAATGTGGCTAAAAAAACACGTTTTCCTCACATTTCGGTGACAGAAAGTTCTGGAATCTGAGAGGAGCCACAAATTTCCTTCCACCCAGCGTTCCCCCAAGTCTCCCGATAAAAATGATACCTCACTTGTGTGGGTAGGCCTAGCGACCGTGACAGGAAATGCCCCAAAACGCAACGTGGACACATCACATTTTTTTAAATAAAACAGAGGTGTTTTTTGCAAAGTGCCTACCTGTAGATTTTGGCCTCTAGCTCTGCCAGCACCTAGGGAAACTTACCAAACCTGTGCATTTTTGAAAACTAGAGACCTAGGGGAATCCAAGATGGGGTGACTTGTGGGGCTCTGACCAGGTTCTGTTACCCAGAATCCTTTGCAAACCTCAAAATTTGGCTAAAAAAAAACGTTTTCCTCACATTTCCGTGACAGAAAGTTCTGGAATCAGAGGGGAGCCACAAATTTCCTTCCACCCAGCGTTCCTCCAAGTCTCCCGATAAAAATGATACCTCACTTGTGTGGGTAGGCCTAGCGCCCGTGACAGGAAATTCCCCAAAACGCAACGTGAACACATCACATTTTTTTAAAGAAAACAGAGGTGTTTTTTGCAAAATGCCTACCTGTAGATCTTGGCCTCTAGCTCAGCCGGCACCTAGGGACACCTACCAAACCTTTGCATTTCTGAAAACTAGAGACCTAGGGGAATCCAAGATGGGGTGACTTGTGCAGCTCTGACCAGGTTCTGTTACCCAGAATCCTTTGCAAACCTCAAAATTTGGCTAAAAAAACACGTTTTCCTCACATTTCGGTGACAGAAAGTTCGGGAATCGGAGAGGAGCCACAAATTTCCTTCCACCCAGCGTTCCCCTAATTCTCCCGATAAAAATGATACCTCACTTGTGTGGGTAGGCCTAGCGCCCGTGACAGGAAATGCCCCAAAACACAACGTGGACACATCACATTTTTTTAAAGAAAACAGAGGTGTTTTTTGCAAAGTGCCTACCTGTAGATTTTGGCCTCTAGCTCAGCCGGCACCTAGGGAAACCTACCAAACCTGTGCATTTTTGAAAACTAGAGACCTAGGGGAATCCAGAATGGGGTTAATTGTGGGGCTCTGACCAGGTTCTGTTACCCAGCATCCTTTGCAAACCTCAAAATTTGGCTAAAAAAATACGTTTTCCTCACATTTTGGTGACAGAAAGTTCTGGAATCAGAGAGGAGCCACAAATTTCCTTCCACCCAGCGTTCCCCCAAGTCTCCTGATAAATATGATACCTCACTTGTGTGGGTAGGCCTAGCGCCCGCGACAGGAAACGCCCCAAAACACAACGTGGACACATCACATTTTTTTAAAGAAAACAGAGGTGTTTTTTGCCAAGTGGCAACCTGTAGATTTTGGCCTCTAGCTCAGCCGGCAGCTAGGGAAACCTACCAAACCTGTGCATTTTTTAAAACTAGAGACCTAGGGGAATCCAAGATGGGGTGACTTGTGAGGCTCTGACCAGGTTCTGTTACCCAGAATCCTTTGCAAACCTCAAAATTTGGTTAAAAAAACACATTTTCCTCACATTTTGGTGACAGAAAGTTCTGGAATCAGAAAGGAGCCACAAATTCCTTCCACCCAGCGTTCCCCCAAGTCTCCCGATAAAAATGATACCTCACTTTTGTGGTTAGGCCTACCGCCCGTGACAGGAAATGCCCCAAAACGCAACGTGGACACATCACATTTTTTTCAAGAAAATAGAGGTGTTTTTTGCAAAGTGCCTTCCTGTAGATTTTGGCCTCTAGCTCAGCCGGCACCTTGGGGAACCTACCAAACCTGTGCATTTTTGAAAACTAGAGACCTAGGGGAATCCAAGATGGGGTGACTTGTGGGGCTTTGACCAGGTTCTGTTACCCAGAATCCTTTGCAAACCTCAAAATTTGGCTAAAAAATACATTTTCCTCACATTTTGGTGACAGAAAGTTCTGGAATCTGAGAGGAGCCACAAATTTCATTCCACCCAGCGTTCCCCCAAGTCTCCCGATAAAAATCATACCTCACTTGTGTGGGTAGGCCTAGCGACCGTGACAGGAAATGCCCCAAAACGCAACGTGGACACATCACATTTTTTGAAAGAAAACAGAGGTGTTTTTTACAAAGTGCCTACCTGTAGATTTTGGCCTCTAGCTCAGCCAGCACCTAGGGAAACTTACCAAACCTGTGCATTTTTGAAAACTAGAGACCTAGGGGAATCCAAGATGGGGTGACTTGTGGGGCTCTGACCAGGTTCTGTTACCCAGAATCCTTTGCAAACCTCAAAATTTGGCTAAAAAAAAAACGTTTTCCTCACATTTCGGTGACAGAAAGTTCTGGAATCTGAGAGGAGCCACAAATTTCCTTCCACCCAGCGTTCCCCCAAGTCTCCCGATAAAAATGATACCTCACTTGTGTGGGTAGGCCTAGCGCCCGCGACAGGAAACGCCCCAAAACACAACGTGTACACATCACATTTTTTTAAAGAAAACAGAGGTGTTTTTTGCAAAATGCCTACCTGTAGATTTTGGCCTCTAGCTCAGCCAGCACCTCGGGAAACTTACCAAACCTGTGCATTTATGAAAACTAGAGACCTAGGGGAATCCAAGATGGGGTGACTTGTGGGGCTCTGACCAGGTTCTGTTACCCAGAATCCTTTGCAAACCTCAAAATTTGGCAAGAATAAAAACGTTTTCCTCACATTTCGGTGACAGAAAGTTCTGGAATCTGAGAGGAGCCACAAATTTCCTTCCACCCAGCGTTCCCCCAAGTCTCCCGATAAAAATGATACCTCACTTGTGTGGGTAGGCCTAGCGCCCGTGACAGGAAATGCCCCAAAACACAACGTGGACACATCACATTTTTTTAAAGAAAACAGAGTTGTTTTTTGCAAAGTGCCTACCTGTAGATTTTGGCCTCTAGCTCAACCGGCACCTAGGGAAACCTACCAAACCTGTGCATTTTTGAAAACTAGAGACCTAGGGGAATCCAAGATGGGGTGACTTGTGGGGCTCTGACCAGGTTCTGTTACCCAGAATCCTTTGCAAACCTCAAAATTTGGCTAAAAAAACATGTTTTCCTCACATTTCGGTGACAAAAAGTTCTGGAATCTGAGAGGAGCCACAAATTTCCTTCCACCCAGCATTCCCCCAAGTCTCCTGATAAAAATAATACCTCACTTGTGTGGGTAGGCCTACTGCCCGCGACAGGAAACGCCCCAAAACGCAACGTGGACACATCACATTTTTTTCAAGAAAACAGAGGTGTTTTTTGCAAAGTGCCTACCTGTAGATTTTGGCCTCTAGCTCAGCCGGCACCTTGGGGAACCTACCAAACCTGTGCATTTTTGAAAACTAGAGACCTAGGGGAATCCAAGATGGGGTGACTTGTGGGGCTTTGACCAGGTTCTGTTACCCAGAATCCTTTGCAAACCTCAAAATTTGGCTAAAAAATACATTTTCCTCACATTTTGGTGACAGAAAGTTCTGGAATCTGAGAGGAGCCACAAATTTCCTTCCACCCAGCGTTCCCCTAAGTCTCCCGATAAAAATGATACCTCACTTGTGTGTGTAGACCTAGCTCCCATGACAGGAAATGCCCCAAAACGCAACGTGGACACATCACATTTTTTTAAAGAAAACAGAGGTGTTTTTTGCAAAATGCCTACCTGTAGATTTTGGCCTCTAGCTCAGCCAGCACCTAGGGAAACCTACCAAACCTGTGCATTTTTGAAAACTAGAGACCTAGGGGAATCCAAGATGGGGTGACTTGTGGGGCTCTGACCAGGTTCTGATACCCAGAATCCTTTGCAAACTTCAAAATTTGGCTAAAAATAAAACGTTTTCCTCACATTTCGGTGACAGAAAGTTCTGGAATCTGAGAGGAGCCACAAATTTCCTTCCACCCAGCGTTCCCCCAAGTCTCCCGATAAAAATGATACCTCACTTGTGTGGGTAGGCCTAGCGCCCGTGACAGGAAATGCCCCAAAACACAACGTGGACACATCACATTTTTTGAAAGAAAACAGAGGTGTTTTTTGCAAACTGCCTACCTGTAGATTTGGGCCTCTAGCTCAGCCGGCACCTTGGGGAACCTACCAAACCTGTGCATTTTTGAAAACTAGAGACCTAGGGAAATCCAAGATGGGGTGACTTGTGGGGCTTTGACCAGGTTCTGTTACCCAGAATCCTTTGCAAACCTCAAAATTTGGCTAAAAAAACATGTTTTCCTCACATTTAGGTGACAAAGAGTTCTGGAATCAGAGAGGAGCCACAAATTTCCTTCCACCCAGCGTTCCCCCAAGTCTCCGATAAAAATGATACCTCACTTGTGTGGGTAGGCCTAGCGCCCGTGACAGGAAACACCCCAAAACACAACGTGGACACATCACATTTTTTTAAAGAAAACAGAGGTGTTTTTTGCAAAGTGCCTACCTGTAGATTTGGGCCTCTAGCTCAGCTGGCACCTTGGGGAACCTACCAAACCTGTGCATTTTTGAAAACTAGAGACCTAGGGAAATCCAAGATGGGGTGACTTGTGGGGCTTTGACCAGGTTCTGTTACCCAGAATCCTTTGCAAACCTAAAAATTTGGCTAAAAAATAAATTTTCCCCTCATTTTGGTGACAGAAAGTTCTGGAATCAGAGAGGTGCCACAAATTTCCTTCCACCCCGCTTTCCCCCAAGTCTCCCGATAAAAATGATACCTCACTTGTGTGTGTAGGCCTAGCTCCCATGAAAGGAAATGCCCCAAAACGCAACGTGGACACATCACATTTTTTGAAAGAAAACAGAGGTGTTTTTTGCAAAATGCTTACCTGTAGATTTTGGCCTCTAGCTCAGCCAGCACCTAGGGAAACCTACCAAACCTGTGCATTTATGAAAACTAGAGACCTAGGGGAATCCAAGATGGGGTGACTTGTGGGGCTCTGACCAGGTTCTGTTACCCAGAACCCTTTGCAAACCTCAAAATTTGGATAAAAAAACAGGTTTTCCTCACATTTCGGTGACAGAAAGTTCTGGAATCTGAGAGGAGCCACAAATTTCCTTCCACCCAGCGTTCCCCTAAGTCTCCCGATAAAAATGATACCTCACTTGTATGGGTAGGCCTAGCGACCGTGATAGGAAATGCCCCAAAACACAACGTGGACACATCACATTTTTTGAAAGAAAACAGAGGTGTTTTTTGCAAAGTGCATACCTGTAGATTTTGGCCTCTAGCTCAGCCGGCACCTAGGGAAACCTACCAAACCTGTGCATTTTTGAAAACTAGAGACCTAGGGGAATCCAAGATGGGGTGACTTGTGGGGCTCTGACCAGGTCCTGTTACCCAGAATCCTTTGCAAACCTCAAAATTTGGCTAAACAAACATGTTTTCCTCACATTTCGGAGACAGAAAGTTCTGGAATCAGAGAGGAGCCACAAATTTCCTTCCACCCAGCGTTCCCCCAAGTCTCCCGATAAAAATGATACCTCACTTGTGTGGGTAGGCCTACCGCCCGCGACAGGAAATGCCACAAAACGCAACATGGACACATCACATTTTTTGAAAGAAAACTGAGGTGTTTTTTGCAAAGTGCCTACCTGTAGATTTTGGCCTCTAGCTCAGCCGGCACCTAGGGAATCCTACCAAACCTGTGCATTTTTTAAAACTAGAGACCTAGGGGAATCCAAGATGGGGTGACTTGTGGGGCTCTGACCAGGTTCTGTTACCCAGAATCCTTTGCAAACCTCAAAATTTGGCTAAAAAAAAACGTTTTCCTCACATTTCGGTGACAGAAAGTTCTGGAATCTGGGAGGAGGCACGAATTTCCTTCCACCCAGCGTTCCCCCAAGTCTCCCGATAAAAATGATACCTCACTTGTGTGGGTAGGCCTAGCGCCCGTGACAGGAAATGCCCCAAAACACAACGTGGACACATCACATTTTTTGAAAGAAAACAGAGGTGTTTTTTGCAAAATGCCTACCTGTAGATTTTGGCCTCTAGCTCAGCCAGCACCTAGGGAAACCTACCAAACCTGTGCATTTATGAAAACTAGAGACCTAGGGGAATCCAAGATGGGGTGACTTGTGGGGCTCTGACCAGGTTCTGTTACCCAGAACCCTTTGCAAACCTCAAAATTTGGCTAAAAAAACAAGTTTTCCTCACATTTCGGTGACAGAAAGTTCTGGAATCTGAGAGGAGCCACAAATTTCCTTCCACCCAGCGTTCCCCTAAGTCTCCCGATAAAAATGATACCTCACTTGTATGGGTAGGCCTAGCGACCGTGATAGGAAATGCCCCAAAACACAACGTGGACACATCACATTTTTTGAAAGAAAACAGAGGTGTTTTTTGCAAAGTGCATACCTGTAGATTTTGGCCTTTAGCTCAGCCGGCACCTAGGGAAACCTACCAAACCTGTGCATTTTTGAAAACTAGAGACCTAGGGGAATCCAAGATGGGGTGACTTGTGGGGCTCTGACCAGGTCCTGTTACCCAGAATCCTTTGCAAACCTCAAAATTTGGCTAAACAAACATGTTTTCCTCACATTTCGGAGACAGAAAGTTCTGGAATCAGAGAGGAGCCACAAATTTCCTTCCACCCAGCGTTCCCCCAAGTCTCCCGATAAAAATGATACCTCACTTGTGTGGGTAGGCCTAGCGCCCGCGACAGGAAATGCCACAAAACGCAACATGGACACATCACATTTTTTGAAAGAAAACAGAGGTGTTTTTTGCAAAGTGCCTACCTGTAGATTTTGGCCTCTAGCTCAGCCGGTACCTAGGGAATCCTACCAAACCTGTGCATTTTTTAAAACTAGAGACCTAGGGGAATCCAAGATGGGGTGACTTGTGGGGCTCTGACCAGGTTCTGTTACCCAGAATCCTTTGCAAACCTCAAAATTTGGCCAAAAAAAAACATTTTCCTCACATTTCGGTGACAGAAAGTTCTGGAATCTGGGAGGAGGCACGAATTTCCTTCCACCCAGCGTTCCCCCTAGTCTCCCGATAAAAATGATACCTCACTTGTGTGGGTAGGCCTAGCGCCTGTGACAGGAAATGCCCCAAAACACAACGTGGACACATCACATTTTTTGAAAGAAAACAGAGGTGTTTTTTGCAAAGTGCATACCTGTAGATTTTGGCCTCTAGCTCAGCCGGCACCTAGGGAAACCTACCAAACCTGTGCATTTTTGAAAACTAGAGACCTAGGGGAATCCAAGATGGGGTGACTTGTGGGGCTCTGACCAGGTCCTGTTACCCAGAATCCTTTGCAAACCTCAAAATTTGGCTAAACAAACATGTTTTCCTCACATTTCGGAGACAGAAAGTTCTGGAATCAGAGAGGAGCCACAAATTTCCTTCCACCCAGCGTTCCCCCAAGTCTCCCGATAAAAATGATACCTCACTTGTGTGGGTAGGCCTAGCGCCCGCGACAGGAAATGCCACAAAACGCAACATGGACACATCACATTTTTTGAAAGAAAACTGAGGTGTTTTTTGCAAAGTGCCTACCTGTAGATTTTGGCCTCTAGCTCAGCCGGTACCTAGGGAATCCTACCAAACCGGTGCATTTTTTAAAACTAGAGACCTAGGGGAATCCAAGATGGGGTGACTTGTGGGGCTCTGACCAGGTTCTGTTACCCAGAATCCTTTGCAAACCTCAAAATTTGGCTAAAAAAAAACGTTTTCCTCACATTTCGGTGACAGAAAGTTCTGGAATCTGGGAGGAGGCACGAATTTACTTCCACCCAGCGTTCCCCCAAGTCTCCCGATAAAAATGATACCTCACTTGTGTGGGTAGGCCTAGCGCCCGTGACAGGAAATGCCCCAAAACACAACTTGGACACATCACATTTTTTGAAAGAAAACAGAGGTGTTTTTTGCAAAGTGCCTACCTGTAGATTTTGGCCTCTAGGTCAGCCGGCACGTAGGAAAACCTACCAAACCTGTGCATTTTTGAAAACTAGAGACCTAGGGAAATCCAAGATGGGGTGACTTGTGGGGCTCTGACCAGGTTCTGTTACTCAGACTCCTTTGCAAACCTCAAAATGTGGCTAAAAAAACACGTTTTCCTCACATTTCGGTGACTGAAAGTTCTGGAATCTGAGAGGAGCCACAAATTTCCTTCCACCCAGCGTTCCCCCAAGTCTCCCGATAAAAATGATACCTCACTTGTGTGGGTAGGCCTAGCGACCGTGACAGGAAATGCCCCAAAACGCAACGTGGACACATCACATTTTTTTAAATAAAACAGAGGTGTTTTTTGCAAAGTGCCTACCTGTAGATTTTGGCCTCTAGCTCTGCCAGCACCTAGGGAAACTTACCAAACCTGTGCATTTTTGAAAACTAGAGACCTAGGGGAATCCAAGATGGGGTGACTTGTGGGGCTCTGACCAGGTTCTGTTACCCAGAATCCTTTGCAAACCTCAAAATTTGGCTAAAAAAAAACGTTTTCCTCACATTTCCGTGACAGAAAGTTCTGGAATCTGAGAGGAGCCACAAATTTCCTTCCACCCAGCGTTCCCCCAAGTCTCCCGATAAAAATGATACCTCACTTGTGTGGGTAGGCCTAGCGCCCGTGACAGGAAATGCCCCAAAACACAACGTGGACACATCACATTTTTTGAAAGAAAACAGAGGTGTTTTTTGCAAACTGCCTACCTGTAGATTTTGGCCTCTAGCTCAACCGGCACCTAGGGAAACCTACCAAACCTGTGCATTTTTGAAAACTAGAGACCTAGGGGAATCCAAATGGGGTGACTTGTGGGGCTCTGACCAGGTTCTGTTACCCAGAATTCTTTGCAAACCTCACAATTTGGCTAAAAAAACACGCTTTCCTCACATTTCGGTGACTGAAAGTTCTGGAATCTGAGAGGAGCAACGAATTTCCTTCCACCCACCCTTCCCCTAAGTCTCCTGATAAAAATGATACCTCACTTGTGTGGGCAGGCGTAGCGCCCGTGACAGGAAATGCCCCAAAACACAACGTGGACACATCACATTTTTTTAAAGAAAACAGAGGTGTTCTTTGCAAAGTGCCTACCTGTAGATTTTGGCCTCTAGCTCAGCCGGCACCTAGGGAAACCTACCAAACCTGTGCATTTTTGAAAACTAGAGACCTAGGGGAATCCAAGATGGGGTGACTTGTGGGGCTCTGACCAGGTTCTGTTACCCAGAATTCTTTGCAAACCTCACAATTTGGCTAAAAAAAACACGCTTTCCTCACATTTTGGTGACAGAAAGTTCTGGAATCTGTGAGGAGCCACGAATTTCCTTCCACCCACCCTTCCCCTAAGTCTCCCGATAAAAATTATACCTCACTTGTGTGGGCAGGCCTAGCGCCCGTGACAGTAAATGCCCCAAAATACAACGTGGACACATGAATTTTTTTTTAAAAAAACAGAGGTGTTTTTTGCAAAGTGCCTACCTGTAGATTTTGGCCTCTAGCTCAGCCGGCACCTAGGGAAACCTACCAAACCTGTGCATTTTTGAAAACTAGAGACCTAGGGGAATCCAAGATGGGGTGACTTGTGGGGCTCTGACCAGGTTCTGTTACCCAGAATTCTTTGCAAACCTCACAATTTGGCTAAAAAAAACACGCTTTCCTCACATTTCGGTGACAGAAAGTTCTGGAATCTGTGAGGAGCCACGAATTTCCTTCCACCCACCCTTCCCCTAAGTCTCCCGATAAAAATTATACCTCACTTGTGTGGGCAGGCCTAGCGCCCGTGACAGTAAATGCCCCAAAATACAACGTGGACACATGAAATTTTTTTTTTTAAAACAGAGGTGTTTTTTGCAAAGTGCCTACCTATAGATTTTGGCCTCTAGCTCAGCCGGCACCTAGGGAAACCTACCAAACCTGTGCATTTTTGAAAACTAGAGACCTAGGGGAATCCAAGATGGGGTGACTTGTGGGGCTCTGACCAGGTTCTGTTACCCAGAATCCTTTGCAAACCTCAAAATTTGGCTAAAAAAACACATTTTCCTCACATTTCGGTGACAGAAAGTTCTGGAATCTGAGAGGAGCCACAAATTTCCTTCCACCCAGCGTTCCCCCAAGTCTCCTGATAAAACTGATGCCTCACTTGTGTGGGTAGGCCTAGCGCCCGCGACAGGAAACGCTCCAAAACACAACGTGGACACATCACATTTTTTTAAAGAAAACAGAGGTGTTTTTTGCAAAGTGCCTACCTGTAGATTTTGGCCTCTAGCTCCGGCGGCAGCTAGGGAAACCTACCAAACCTGTGCATTTTTGAAAACTAGAGACCTAGGGGAATCCAAGATGGGGTGACTTGTGGGGCTCTGACCAGGTTCTGTTATCCAGAATCCTTTGCAAACCTCAAAATTTGGTTAAAAAAACACATTTTCCTCACATTTTGGTGACAGAAAGTTCTGGAATCAGAGAGGAGCCACAAATTCCTTCCACCCAGCGTTCCCCCAAGTCTCCCGATAAAAATGATACCTCACTTGTGTGGGTAGGCCTACCGCCCGCGACAGGAAATGCCCCAAAACGCAACGTGGACACATCACATTTTTTTCAAGAAAACAGAGTTGTTTTTTGCAAAGTGCCTACCTGTAGATTTTGGCCTCTAGCTCAGCCGGCACCTAGGGAAACCTACCAAACCTGTGCATTTTTGAAAACTAGAGACCTAGGGGAATCCAAGATGGGGTGACTTGTGGGGCTCTGACCAGGTTCTGTTACCCAGAATCCTTTGCAAACCTCAAAATTTGGCTAAAAAAACATGTTTTCCTCACATTTCGGTGACAAAAAGTTCTGGAATCTGAGAGGAGCCACAAATTTCCTTCCACCCAGCGTTCCCACAAGTCTCCCGATAAAAATGATACCTCACTTGTGTGGGTAGGCCTAGCGCCCGTGACAGGAAATGCCCCAAAACACAACTTGGACACATCACATTTTTTGAAAGAAAACAGAGGTGTTTTTTGCAAAGTGCCTACCTGTAGATTTTGGCCTCTAGCTCAGCCGGCACCTTGGGGAACCTACCAAACCTGTGCATTTTTGAAAACTAGAGACCTAGGGGAATCCAAGATGGGGTGACTTGTGGGGCTTTGACCAGGTTCTGTTACCCAGAATCCTTTGCAAACCTCAAAATTTGGCTAAAAAATACATTTTCCTCACATTTTGGTGACAGAAAGTTCTGGAATCTGAGAGGAGCCACAAATTTCCTTCCACCCAGCGTTCCCCTAAGTCTCCCGATAAAAATGATACCTCACTTGTGTGTGTAGACCTAGCTCCCATGACAGGAAATGCCCCAAAACGCAACGTGGACACATCACATTTTTTGAAAGAAAACAGAGGTGTTTTTTGCAAAATGCCTACCTGTAGATTTTGGCCTCTAGCTCAGCCAGCACCTAGGGAAACCTACCAAACCTGTGCATTTTTGAAAACTAGAGACCTAGGGGAATCCAAGATGGGGTGACTTGTGGGGCTCTGACCAGGTTCTGTTACCCAGAATCCTTTGCAAACCTCAAAATTTGGCTAAAAATAAAACGTTTTCCTCACATTTCGGTGACAGAAAGTTCTGGAATCTGAGAGGAGCCACAAATTTCCTTCACCCAGCGTTCCCCCAAGTCTCCCGATAAAAATGATACCTCACTTGTGTGGGTAGGCCTAGCGCCCGTGACAGGAAATGCCCCAAAACACAACGTGGACACATCACATTTTTTGAAAGAAAACAGAGGTGTTTTTTGAAAACTGCCTACCTGTAGATTTGGGCCTCTAGCTCAGCCGGCACCTTGGGGAACCTACCAAACCTGTGCATTTTTGAAAACTAGAGACCTAGGGAAATCCAAGATGGGGTGACTTGTGGGGCTTTGACCAGGTTCTGTTACCCAGAATCCTTTGCAAACCTCAAAATTTGGCTAAAAAAACATGTTTTCCTCACATTTAGGTGACAAAGAGTTCTGGAATCAGAGAGGAGCCACAAATTTCCTTCCACCCAGCGTTCCCCCAAGTCTCCGATAAAAATGATACCTCACTTGTGTGGGTAGGCCTAGCGCCCGTGACAGGAAACACCCCAAAACACAACGTGGACACATCACATTTTTTTAAAGAAAACAGAGGTGTTTTTTGCAAAGTGCCTACCTGTAGATTTGGGCCTCTAGCTCAGCCGGCACCTTGGGGAACCTACCAAACCTGTGCATTTTTGAAAACTAGAGACCTAGGGAAATCCAAGATGGGGTGACTTGTGGGGCTTTGACCAGGTTCTGTTACCCAGAATCCTTTGCAAACCTAAAAATTTGGCTAAAAAATAAATTTTCCCCTCATTTTGGTGACAGAAAGTTCTGGAATCAGAGAGGTGCCACAAATTTCCTTCCACCCCGCTTTCCCCCAAGTCTCCCGATAAAAATGATACCTCACTTGTGTGTGTAGGCCTAGCTCCCATGAAAGGAAATGCCCCAAAACGCAACGTGGACACATTACATTTTTTGAAAGAAAACAGAGGTGTTTTTTGCAAAATGCCTACCTATAGATTTTGGCCTCTAGCTCAGCCAGCACCTAGGGAAACCTACCAAACCTGTGCATTTATGAAAACTAGAGACCTAGGGGAATCCAAGATGGGGTGACTTGTGGGGCTCTGACCAGGTTCTGTTACCCAGAACCCTTTGCAAACCTCAAAATTTGGCTAAAAAAACAAGTTTTCCTCACATTTCGGTGACAGAAAGTTCTGGAATCTGAGAGGAGCCACAAATTTCCTTCCACCCAGCGTTCCCCTAAGTCTCCCGATAAAAATGATACCTCACTTGTATGGGTAGGCCTAGCGACCGTGATAGGAAATGCCCCAAAACACAACGTGGACACATCACATTTTTTGAAAGAAAACAGAGGTGTTTTTTGCAAAGTGCATACCTGTAGATTTTGGCCTCTAGCTCAGCCGGCACCTAGGGAAACCTACCAAACCTGTGCATTTTTGAAAACTAGAGACCTAGGGGAATCCAAGATGGGGTGACTTGTGGGGCTCTGACCAGGTCCTGTTACCCAGAATCCTTTGCAAACCTCAAAATTTGGCTAAACAAACATGTTTTCCTCACATTTCGGAGACAGAAAGTTCTGGAATCAGAGAGGAGCCACAAATTTCCTTCCACCTAGCGTTCCCCCAAGTCTCCCGATAAAAATGATACCTCACTTGTGTGGGTAGGCCTAGCGCCCGCGACAGGAAATGCCACAAAACGCAACATGGACACATCACATTTTTTTAAAGAAAACTGAGGTGTTTTTTGCAAAGTGCCTACCTGTAGATTTTGGCCTCTAGCTCAGCCGGCACCTAGGGAATCCTACCAAACCTGTGCATTTTTTAAAACTAGAGACCTAGGGGAATCCAAGATGGGGTGACTTGTGGGGCTCTGACCAGGTTCTGTTACCCAGAATCCTTTGCAAACCTCAAAATTTGGCTAAAAAAAAACGTTTTCCTCACATTTCGGTGACAGAAAGTTCTGGAATCTGGGAGGAGGCACGAATTTCCTTCCACCCAGCGTTCCCCCAAGTCTCCCGATAAAAATGATACCTCACTTGTGTGGGTAGGCCTAGCGCCCGTGACAGGAAATGCCCCAAAACACAACGTGGACACATCACATTTTTTTAAAGAAAACAGAGGTGTTTTTTGCAAAGTGCATACCTGTAGATTTTGGCCTCTAGCTCAGCCGGAACCTAGGGAAACCTACCAAACCTGTGCATTTTTGAAAACTAGAGACCTAGGGGAATCGAAGATGGGGTGACTTGTGGGGCTCTGACCAGGTCCTGTTACCCAGAATCCTTTGCAAACCTCAAAATTTGGCTAAACAAACATGTTTTCCTCACATTTCGGAGACAGAAAGTTCTGGAATCAGAGAGGAGCCACAAATTTCCTTCCACCCAGCGTTCCCACAAGTCTCCCGATAAAAATGATACCTCACTTGTGTGGGTAGGCCTAGCGCCCGTGACAGGAAATGCCCCAAAACACAACTTGGACACATCACATTTTTTGAAAGAAAACAGAGGTGTTTTTTGCAAAGTGCCTACCTGTAGATTTTGGCCTCTAGCTCAGCCGGCACCTTGGGGAACCTACCAAACCTGTGCATTTTTGAAAACTAGAGACCTAGGGGAATCCAAGATGGGGTGACTTGTGGGGCTTTGACCAGGTTCTGTTACCCAGAATCCTTTGCAAACCTCAAAATTTGGCTAAAAAATACATTTTCCTCACATTTTGGTGACAGAAAGTTCTGGAATCTGAGAGGAGCCACAAATTTCCTTCCACCCAGCGTTCCCCTAAGTCTCCCGATAAAAATGATACCTCACTTGTGTGTGTAGACCTAGCTCCCATGACAGGAAATGCCCCAAAACGCAACGTGGACACATCACATTTTTTGAAAGAAAACAGAGGTGTTTTTTGCAAAATGCCTACCTGTAGATTTTGGCCTCTAGCTCAGCCAGCACCTAGGGAAACCTACCAAACCTGTGCATTTTTGAAAACTAGAGACCTAGGGGAATCCAAGATGGGGTGACTTGTGGGGCTCTGACCAGGTTCTGTTACCCAGAATCCTTTGCAAACCTCAAAATTTGGCTAAAAATAAAACGTTTTCCTCACATTTCGGTGACAGAAAGTTCTGGAATCTGAGAGGAGCCACAAATTTCCTTCACCCAGCGTTCCCCCAAGTCTCCCGATAAAAATGATACCTCACTTGTGTGGGTAGGCCTAGCGCCCGTGACAGGAAATGCCCCAAAACACAACGTGGACACATCACATTTTTTGAAAGAAAACAGAGGTGTTTTTTGAAAACTGCCTACCTGTAGATTTGGGCCTCTAGCTCAGCCGGCACCTTGGGGAACCTACCAAACCTGTGCATTTTTGAAAACTAGAGACCTAGGGAAATCCAAGATGGGGTGACTTGTGGGGCTTTGACCAGGTTCTGTTACCCAGAATCCTTTGCAAACCTCAAAATTTGGCTAAAAAAACATGTTTTCCTCACATTTAGGTGACAAAGAGTTCTGGAATCAGAGAGGAGCCACAAATTTCCTTCCACCCAGCGTTCCCCCAAGTCTCCGATAAAAATGATACCTCACTTGTGTGGGTAGGCCTAGCGCCCGTGACAGGAAACACCCCAAAACACAACGTGGACACATCACATTTTTTTAAAGAAAACAGAGGTGTTTTTTGCAAAGTGCCTACCTGTAGATTTGGGCCTCTAGCTCAGCCGGCACCTTGGGGAACCTACCAAACCTGTGCATTTTTGAAAACTAGAGACCTAGGGAAATCCAAGATGGGGTGACTTGTGGGGCTTTGACCAGGTTCTGTTACCCAGAATCCTTTGCAAACCTAAAAATTTGGCTAAAAAATAAATTTTCCCCTCATTTTGGTGACAGAAAGTTCTGGAATCAGAGAGGTGCCACAAATTTCCTTCCACCCCGCTTTCCCCCAAGTCTCCCGATAAAAATGATACCTCACTTGTGTGTGTAGGCCTAGCTCCCATGAAAGGAAATGCCCCAAAACGCAACGTGGACACATTACATTTTTTGAAAGAAAACAGAGGTGTTTTTTGCAAAATGCCTACCTATAGATTTTGGCCTCTAGCTCAGCCAGCACCTAGGGAAACCTACCAAACCTGTGCATTTATGAAAACTAGAGACCTAGGGGAATCCAAGATGGGGTGACTTGTGGGGCTCTGACCAGGTTCTGTTACCCAGAACCCTTTGCAAACCTCAAAATTTGGCTAAAAAAAAACGTTTTCCTCACATTTCGGTGACAGAAAGTTCTGGAATCTGGGAGGAGGCACGAATTTCCTTCCACCCAGCGTTCCCCCAAGTCTCCCGATAAAAATGATACCTCACTTGTGTGGGTAGGCCTAGCGCCCGTGACAGGAAATGCCCCAAAACACAACGTGGACACATCACATTTTTTTAAAGAAAACAGAGGTGTTTTTTGCAAAGTGCATACCTGTAGATTTTGGCCTCTAGCTCAGCCGGAACCTAGGGAAACCTACCAAACCTGTGCATTTTTGAAAACTAGAGACCTAGGGGAATCGAAGATGGGGTGACTTGTGGGGCTCTGACCAGGTCCTGTTACCCAGAATCCTTTGCAAACCTCAAAATTTGGCTAAACAAACATGTTTTCCTCACATTTCGGAGACAGAAAGTTCTGGAATCAGAGAGGAGCCACAAATTTCCTTCCACCCAGCGTTCCCCCAAGTCTCCCGATAAAAATGATACCTCACTTGTGTGGGTAGGCCTAGCGCCCGCGACAGGAAATGCCACAAAACGCAACATGGACACATCACATTTTTTGAAAGAAAACTGAGGTGTTTTTTGCAAAGTGCCTACCTGTAGATTTTGGCCTCTAGCTCAGCCGGTACCTAGGGAATCCTACCAAACCTGTGCATTTTTTAAAACTAGAGACCTAGGGGAATCCAAGATGGGGTGACTTGTGGGGCTCTGACCAGGTTCTGTTACCCAGAATCCTTTGCAAACCTCAAAATTTGGCTAAAAAAAAACGTTTTCCTCACATTTCGGTGACAGAAAGTTCTGGAATCTGGGAGGAGGCACGAATTTACTTCCACCCAGCGTTCCCCCAAGTCTCCCGATAAAAATGATACCTCACTTGTGTGGGTAGGCCTAGCGCCCGTGACAGGAAATGCCCCAAAACACAACTTGGACACATCACATTTTTTGAAAGAAAACAGAGGTGTTTTTTGCAAAGTGCCTACCTGTAGATTTTGGCCTCTAGCTCAGCCGGCACGTAGGAAAACCTACCAAACCTGTGCATTTTTGAAAACTAGAGACCTAGGGGAATCCAAGATGGGGTGACTTGTGGGGCTCTGACCAGGTTCTGTTACTCAGAATCCTTTGCAAACCTCAAAATGTGGCTAAAAAAACACGTTTTCCTCACATTTCGGTGACAGAAAGTTCTGGAATCTGAGAGGAGCCACAAATTTCCTTCCACCCAGCGTTCCCCCAAGTCTCCCGATAAAAATGATACCTCACTTGTGTGGGTAGGCCTAGCGACCGTGACAGGAAATGCCCCAAAACGCAACGTGGACACATCACATTTTTTTAAATAAAACAGAGGTGTTTTTTGCAAAGTGCCTACCTGTAGATTTTGGCCTCTAGCTCTGCCAGCACCTAGGGAAACTTACCAAACCTGTGCATTTCTGAAAACTAGAGACCTAGGGGAATCCACGATGGGGTGACTTGTGGGGCTCTGACCAGGTTCTGTTACCCAGAATCCTTTGCAAACCTCAAAATTTGGCTAAAAAAAAACGTTTTCCTCACATTTCCGTGACAGAAAGTTCTGGAATCTGAGAGGAGCCACAAATTTCCTTCCACCCAGCGTTCCCCCAAGTCTCCCGATAAAAATGATACCTCACTTGTGTGGGTAGGCCTAGCGCCCGTGACAGGAAATGCCCCAAAACACAACGTGGACACATCACATTTTTTGAAAGAAAACAGAGGTGTTTTTTGCAAACTGCCTACCTGTAGATTTTGGCCTCTAGCTCAACCGGCACCTAGGGAAACCTACCAAACCTGTGCATTTTTGAAAACTAGAGACCTAGGGGAATCCAAATGGGGTGACTTGTGGGGCTCTGACCAGGTTCTGTTACCCAGAATTCTTTGCAAACCTCACAATTTGGCTAAAAAAACACGCTTTCCTCACATTTCGGTGACAGAAAGTTCTGGAATCTGAGAGGAGCCACGAATTTCCTTCCACCCACCCTTCCCCTAAGTCTCCTGATAAAAATGATACCTCACTTGTGTGGGCAGGCGTAGCGCCCGTGACAGGAAATGCCCCAAAACACAACGTGGACACATCACATTTTTTTAAAGAAAACAGAGGTGTTTTTTGCAAAGTGCCTACCTGTAGATTTTGGCCTCTAGCTCAGCCGGCACCTAGGGAAACCTACCAAACCTGTGCATTTTTGAAAACTAGAGACCTAGGGGAATCCAAGATGGGGTGACTTGTGGGGCTCTGACCAGGTTCTGTTACCCAGAATTCTTTGCAAACCTCACAATTTGGCTAAAAAAAACACGCTTTCCTCACATTTCGGTGACAGAAAGTTCTGGAATCTGTGAGGAGCCACGAATTTCCTTCCACCCACCCTTCCCCTAAGTCTCCCGATAAAAATTATACCTCACTTGTGTGGGCAGGCCTAGCGCCCGTGACAGTAAATGCCCCAAAATACAACGTGGACACATGAATTTTTTTTTTTAAAAACAGAGGTGTTTTTTGCAAAGTGCCTACCTGTAGATTTTGGCCTCTAGCTCAGCCGGCACCTAGGGAAACCTACCAAACCTGTGCATTTTTGAAAACTAGAGACCTAGGGGAATCCAAGATGGGGTGACTTGTGGGGCTCTGACCAGGTTCTGTTACCCAGAATCCTTTGCAAACCTCAAAATTTGGCTAAAAAAACACATTTTCCTCACATTTCGGTGACAGAAAGTTCTGGAATCTGAGAGGAGCCACAAATTTCCTTCCACCCAGCGTTCCCCCAAGTCTCCCGATAAAAATGATACCTCACTTGTGTGGGTAGGCCTAGCGCCCGTGACAGGAAATGCCCCAAAACACAACGTGGACACATCACATTTTTTTAAAGAAAACAGAGGTGTTTTTTGCAAAGTGCATACTTGTAGATTTTGGCCTCTAGCTCAGCCGGCACCTAGGGAAACCTACCAAACCTGTGCATTTTTGAAAACTAGAGACCTAGGGGAATCCAAGATGGGGTGACTTGTGGGGCTCTGACCAGGTCCTGTTACCCAGAATCCTTTGCAAACCTCAAAATTTGGCTAAACAAACATGTTTTCCTCACATTTCGGAGACAGAAAGTTCTGGAATCAGAGAGGAGCCACAAATTTCCTTCCACCCAGCGTTCCCCCAAGTCTCCCGATAAAAATGATACCTCACTTGTGTGGGTAGGCCTAGCGCCCGCGACAGGAAATGCCACAAAACGCAACATGGACACATCACATTTTTTGAAAGAAAACTGAGGTGTTTTTTGCAAAGTGCCTACCTGTAGATTTTGGCCTCTAGCTCAGCCGGTACCTAGGGAATCCTACCAAACCTGTGCATTTTTTAAAACTAGAGACCTAGGGGAATCCAAGATGGGGTGACTTGTGGGGCTCTGACCAGGTTCTGTTACCCAGAATCCTTTGCAAACCTCAAAATTTGGCTAAAAAAAAACGTTTTCCTCACATTTCGGTGACAGAAAGTTCTGGAATCTGGGAGGAGGCACGAATTTACTTCCACCCAGCGTTCCCCCAAGTCTCCCGATAAAAATGATACCTCACTTGTGTGGGTAGGCCTAGCGCCCGTGACAGGAAATGCCCCAAAACACAACTTGGACACATCAATTTTTTTTAAAGAAAACAGAGGTGTTTTTTGCAAAGTGCCTACCTGTAGATTTTGGCCTCTAGCTCAGCCGGCACGTAGGAAAACCTACCAAACCTGTGCATTTTTAAAAACTAGAGACCTAGGGGAATCCAAGATGGGGTGACTTGTGGGGCTCTGACCAGGTTCTGTTACTCAGAATCCTTTGCAAACCTCAAAATGTGGCTAAAAAAACACGTTTTCCTCACATTTCGGTGACAGAAAGTTCTGGAATCTGAGAGGAGCCACAAATTTCCTTCCACCCAGCGTTCCCCCAAGTCTCCCGATAAAAATGATACCTCACTTGTGTGGGTAGGCCTAGCGACCGTGACAGGAAATGCCCCAAAACGCAACGTGGACACATCACATTTTTTTAAATAAAACAGAGGTGTTTTTTGCAAAGTGCCTACCTGTAGATTTTGGCCTCTAGCTCTGCCAGCACCTAGGGAAACTTACCAAACCTGTGCATTTTTGAAAACTAGAGACCTAGGGGAATCCAAGATGGGGTGACTTGTGGGGCTCTGACCAGGTTCTGTTACCCAGAATCCTTTGCAAACCTCAAAATTTGGCTAAAAAAAAACGTTTTCCTCACATTTCCGTGACAGAAAGTTCTGGAATCTGAGAGGAGCCACAAATTTCCTTCCACCCAGCGTTCCCCCAAGTCTCCCGATAAAAATGATACCTCACTTGTGTGGGTAGGCCTAGCGCCCGTGACAGGAAATGCCCCAAAACACAACGTGGACACATCACATTTTTTGAAAGAAAACAGAGGTGTTTTTTGCAAACTGCCTACCTGTAGATTTTGGCCTCTAGCTCAACCGGCACCTAGGGAAACCTACCAAACCTGTGCATTTTTGAAAACTAGAGACCTAGGGGAATCCAAATGGGGTGACTTGTGGGTCTCTGACCAGGTTCTGTTACCCAGAATTCTTTGCAAACCTCACAATTTGGCTAAAAAAACACGCTTTCCTCACATTTCGGTGACAGAAAGTTCTGGAATCTGAGAGGAGCCACGAATTTCCTTCCACCCACCCTTCCCCTAAGTCTCCTGATAAAAATGATACCTCACTTGTGTGGGCAGGCGTAGCGCCCGTGACAGGAAATGCCCCAAAACACAACGTGGACACATCACATTTTTTTAAAGAAAACAGAGGTGTTTTTTGCAAAGTGCCTACCTGTAGATTTTGGCCTCTAGCTCAGCCGGCACCTAGGGAAACCTACCAAACCTGTGCATTTTTGAAAACTAGAGACCTAGGGGAATCCAAGATGGGGTGACTTGTGGGGCTCTGACCAGGTTCTGTTACCCAGAATTCTTTGCAAACCTCACAATTTGGCTAAAAAAAACACGCTTTCCTCACATTTCGGTGACAGAAAGTTCTGGAATCTGTGAGGAGCCACGAATTTCCTTCCACCCACCCTTCCCCTAAGTCTCCCGATAAAAATTATACCTCACTTGTGTGGGCAGGCCTAGCGCCCGTGACAGTAAATGCCCCAAAATACAACGTGGACACATGAAATTTTTTTTTTAAAAACAGAGGTGTTTTTTGCAAAGTGCCTACCTGTAGATTTTGGCCTCTAGCTCAGCCGGCACCTAGGGAAACCTACCAAACCTGTGCTTTTTTGAAAACTAGAGACCTAGGGGAATCCAAGATGGGGTGACTTGTGGGGCTCTGACCAGGTTCTGTTACCCAGAATCCTTTGCAAACCTCAAAATTTGGCTAAAAAAACACATTTTCCTCACATTTCGGTGACAGAAAGTTCTGGAATCTGAGAGGAGCCACAAATTTCCTTCCACCCAGCGTTCCCCCAAGTCTCCTGATAAAACTGATGCCTCACTTATGTGGGTAGGCCTAGCGCCCGCGACAGGAAACGCTCCAAAACACAACGTGGACACATCACATTTTTTTAAAGAAAACAGAGGTGTTTTTTGCAAAGTGCCTACCTGTAGATTTTGGCCTCTAGCTCAGGCGGCAGCTAGGGAAACCTACCAAACCTGTGCATTTTTGAAAACTAGAGACCTAGGGGAATCCAAGATGGGGTGACTTGTGGGGCTCTGACCAGGTTCTGTTACCCAGAATCCTTTGCAAACCTCAAAATTTGGTTAAAAAAACACATTTTCCTCACATTTTGGTGACAGAAAGTTCTGGAATCAGAGAGGAGCCACAAATTCCTTCCACCCAGCGTTCCCCCAAGTCTCCCGATAAAAATGATACCTCACTTGTGTGGGTAGGCCTACCGCCCGCGACAGGAAATGCCCCAAAACGCAACGTGGACACATCACATTTTTTTCAAGAAAACAGAGTTGTTTTTTGCAAAGTGCCTACCTGTAGATTTTGGCCTCTAGCTCAGCCGGCACCTAGGGAAACCTACCAAACCTGTGCATTTTTGAAAACTAGAGACCTAGGGGAATCCAAGATGGGGTGACTTGTGGGGCTCTGACCAGGTTCTGTTACCCAGAATCCTTTGCAAACCTCAAAATTTGGCTAAAAAAACATGTTTTCCTCACATTTCGGTGACAAAAAGTTCTGGAATCTGAGAGGAGCCACAAATTTCCTTCCACCCAGCGTTCCCCCAAGTCTCCTGATAAAAATAATACCTCACTTGTGTGGGTAGGCCTACCGCCCGCGACAGGAAACGCCCCAAAACGCAACGTGGACACATCACATTTTTTTCAAGAAAACAGAGGTGTTTTTTGCAAAGTGCCTACCTGTAGATTTTGGCCTCTAGCTCAGCCGGCACCTTGGGGAACCTACCAAACCTGTGCATTTTTGAAAACTAGAGACCTAGGGGAATCCAAGATGGGGTGACTTGTGGGGCTTTGACCAGGTTCTGTTACCCAGAATCCTTTGCAAACCTCAAAATTTGGCTAAAAAATACATTTTCCTCACATTTTGGTGACAGAAAGTTCTGGAATCTGAGAGGAGCCACAAATTTCCTTCCACCCAGCGTTCCCCTAAGTTTCCCGATAAAAATGATACCTCACTTGTGTGTGTAGACCTAGCTCCCATGACAGGAAATGCCCCAAAACGCAACGTGGACACATCACATTTTTTGAAAGAAAACAGAGGTGTTTTTTGCAAAATGCCTACCTGTAGATTTTGGCCTCTAGCTCAGCCAGCACCTAGGGAAACCTACCAAACCTGTGCATTTTTGAAAACTAGAGACCTAGGGGAATCCAAGATGGGGTGACTTGTGGGGCTCTGACCAGGTTCTGTTACCCAGAATCCTTTGCAAACCTCAAAATTTGGCTAAAAATAAAACGTTTTCCTCACATTTCGGTGACAGAAAGTTCTGGAATCTGAGAGGAGCCACAAATTTCCTTCCACCCAGCGTTCCCCCAAGTCTCCCGATAAAAATGATACCTCACTTGTGTGGGTAGGCCTAGCGCCCGTGACAGGAAATGCCCCAAAACACAACGTGGACACATCACATTTTTTGAAAGAAAACAGAGGTGTTTTTTGAAAACTGCCTACCTGTAGATTTGGGCCTCTAGCTCAGCCGGCACCTTGGGGAACCTACCAAACCTGTGCATTTTTGAAAACTAGAGACCTAGGGAAATCCAAGATGGGGTGACTTGTGGGGCTTTGACCAGGTTCTGTTACCCAGAATCCTTTGCAAACCTCAAAATTTGGCTAAAAAAACATGTTTTCCTCACATTTAGGTGACAAAGAGTTCTGGAATCAGAGAGGAGCCACAAATTTCCTTCCACCCAGCGTTCCCCCAAGTCTCCGATAAAAATGATACCTCACTTGTGTGGGTAGGCCTAGCGCCCGTGACAGGAAACACCCCAAAACACAACGTGGACACATCACATTTTTTTAAAGAAAACAGAGGTGTTTTTTGCAAAGTGCCTACCTGTAGATTTGGGCCTCTAGCTCAGCCGGCACCTTGGGGAACCTACCAAACCTGTGCATTTTTGAAAACTAGAGACCTAGGGAAATCCAAGATGGGGTGACTTGTGGGGCTTTGACCAGGTTCTGTTACCCAGAATCCTTTGCAAACCTAAAAATTTGGCTAAAAAATAAATTTTCCCCTCATTTTGGTGACAGAAAGTTCTGGAATCAGAGAGGTGCCACAAATTTCCTTCCACCCCGCTTTCCCCCAAGTCTCCCGATAAAAATGATACCTCACTTGTGTGTGTAGGCCTAGCTCCCATGAATGGAAATGCCCCAAAACGCAACGTGGACACATTACATTTTTTGAAAGAAAACAGAGGTGTTTTTTGCAAAATGCCTACCTATAGATTTTGGCCTCTAGCTCAGCCAGCACCTAGGGAAACCTACCAAACCTGTGCATTTATGAAAACTAGAGACCTAGGGGAATCCAAGATGGGGTGACTTGTGGGGCTCTGACCAGGTTCTGTTACCCAGAACCCTTTGCAAACCTCAAAATTTGGCTAAAAAAACAAGTTTTCCTCACATTTCGGTGACAGAAAGTTCTGGAATCTGAGAGGAGCCACAAATTTCCTTCCACCCAGCGTTCCCCTAAGTCTCCCGATAAAAATGATACCTCACTTGTATGGGTAGGCCTAGCGACCGTGATAGGAAATGCCCCAAAACACAACGTGGACACATCACATTTTTTGAAAGAAAACAGAGGTGTTTTTTGCAAAGTGCATACCTGTAGATTTTGGCCTCTAGCTCAGCCGGCACCTAGGGAAACCTACCAAACCTGTGCATTTTTGAAAACTAGAGACCTAGGGGAATCCAAGATGGGGTGACTTGTGGGGCTCTGACCAGGTCCTGTTACCCAGAATCCTTTGCAAACCTCAAAATTTGGCTAAACAAACATGTTTTCCTCACATTTCGGAGACAGAAAGTTCTGGAATCAGAGAGGAGCCACAAATTTCCTTCCACCCAGCGTTCCCCCAAGTCTCCCGATAAAAATGATACCTCACTTGTGTGGGTAGGCCTAGCGCCCGCGACAGGAAATGCCACAAAACGCAACATGGACACATCACATTTTTTTAAAGAAAACTGAGGTGTTTTTTGCAAAGTGCCTACCTGTAGATTTTGGCCTCTAGCTCAGCCGGCACCTAGGGAATCCTACCAAACCTGTGCATTTTTTAAAACTAGAGACCTAGGGGAATCCAAGATGGGGTGACTTGTGGGGCTCTGACCAGGTTCTGTTACCCAGAATCCTTTGCAAACCTCAAAATTTGGCTAAAAAAAAACATTTTCCTCACATTTCGGTGACTGAAAGTTCTGGAATCTGGGAGGAGGCACGAATTTCCTTCCACCCAGCGTTCCCCCAAGTCTCCCGATAAAAATGATACCTCACTTGTGTGGGTAGGCCTAGCGCCCGTGACAGGAAATGCCCCAAAACACAACGTGGACACATCACATTTTTTGAAAGAAAACAGAGGTGTTTTTTGCAAAGTGCATACCTGTAGATTTTGGCCTCTAGCTCAGCCGGAACCTAGGGAAACCTACCAAACCTGTGCATTTTTGAAAACTAGAGACCTAGGGGAATCGAAGATGGGGTGACTTGTGGGGCTCTGACCAGGTCCTGTTACCCAGAATCCTTTGCAAACCTCAAAATTTGGCTAAACAAACATGTTTTCCTCACATTTCGGAGACAGAAAGTTCTGGAATCAGAGAGGAGCCACAAATTTCCTTCCACCCAGCGTTCCCCCAAGTCTCCCGATAAAAATGATACCTCACTTGTGTGGGTAGGCCTAGCGAACGCGACAGGAAATGCCACAAAACGCAACATGGACACATCACATTTTTTGAAAGAAAACTGAGGTGTTTTTTGCAAAGTGCCTACCTGTAGATTTTGGCCTCTAGCTCAGCCGGTACCTAGGGAATCCTACCAAACCTGTGCATTTTTTAAAACTAGAGACCTAGGGGAATCCAAGATGGGGTGACTTGTGGGGCTCTGACCAGGTTCTGTTACCCAGAATCCTTTGCAAACCTCAAAATTTGGCTAAAAAAAAACGTTTTCCTCACATTTCGGTGACAGAAAGTTCTGGAATCTGGGAGGAGGCACGAATTTACTTCCACCCAGCGTTCCCCCAAGTCTCCCGATAAAAATGATACCTCACTTGTGTGGGTAGGCCTAGCGCCCGTGACAGGAAATGCCCCAAAACACAACTTGGACACATCACATTTTTTGAAAGAAAACAGAGGTGTTTTTTGCAAAGTGCCTACCTGTAGATTTTGGCCTCTAGCTCAGCCGGCACGTAGGAAAACCTACCTAACCTGTGCATTTTTGAAAACTAGAGACCTAGGGGAATCCAAGATGGGGTGACTTGTGGGGCTCTGACCAGGTTCTGTTACTCAGAATCCTTTGCAAACCTCAAAATGTGGCTAAAAAAACACGTTTTCCTCACATTTCGGTGACAGAAAGTTCTGGAATCTGAGAGGAGCCACAAATTTCCTTCCACCCAGCGTTCCCCCAAGTCTCCCGATACAAATGATTCCTCACTTGTGTGGGTAGGCCTAGCGACCGTGACAGGAAATGCCCCAAAACGCAACGTGGACACATCACATTTTTTTAAATAAAACAGAGGTGTTTTTTGCAAAGTGCCTACCTGTAGATTTTGGCCTCTAGCTCTGCCAGCACCTAGGGAAACTTACCAAACCTGTGCATTTTTGAAAACTAGAGACCTAGGGGAATCCACGATGGGGTGACTTGTGGGGCTCTGACCAGGTTCTGTTACCCAGAATCCTTTGCAAACCTCAAAATTTGGCTAAAAAAAAACGTTTTCCTCACATTTCCGTGACAGAAAGTTCTGGAATCTGAGAGGAGCCACAAATTTCCTTCCACCCAGCGTTCCCCCAAGTCTCCCGATAAAAATGATACCTCACTTGTGTGGGTAGGCCTAGCGCCCGTGACAGGAAATGCCCCAAAACACAACGTGGACACATCACATTTTTTGAAAGAAAACAGAGGTGTTTTTTGCAAACTGCCTACCTGTAGATTTTGGCCTCTAGCTCAACCGGCACCTAGGGAAACCTACCAAACCTGTGCATTTTTGAAAACTAGAGACCTAGGGGAATCCAAATGGGGTGACTTGTGGGGCTCTGACCAGGTTCTGTTACCCAGAATTCTTTGCAAACCTCACAATTTGGCTAAAAAAACACGCTTTCCTCACATTTCGGTGACAGAAAGTTCTGGAATCTGAGAGGAGCCACGAATTTCCTTCCACCCACCCTTCCCCTAAGTCTCCTGATAAAAATGATACCTCACTTGTGTGGGCAGGCGTAGCGCCCGTGACAGGAAATGCCCCAAAACACAACGTGGACACATCACATTTTTTTAAAGAAAACAGAGGTGTTTTTTGCAAAGTGCCTACCTGTAGATTTTGGCCTCTAGCTCAGCCGGCACCTAGGGAAACCTACCAAACCTGTGCATTTTTGAAAACTAGAGACCTAGGGGAATCCAAGATGGGGTGACTTGTGGGGCTCTGACCAGGTTCTGTTACCCAGAATTCTTTGCAAACCTCACAATTTGGCTAAAAAAAACACGCTTTCCTCACATTTCGGTGACAGAAAGTTCTGGAATCTGTGAGGAGCCACGAATTTCCTTCCACCCACCCTTCCCCTAAGTCTCCCGATAAAAATTATACCTCACTTGTGTGGGCAGGCCTAGCGCCCGTGACAGTAAATGCCCCAAAATACAACGTGGACACATGAATTTTTTTTTTTAAAAACAGAGGTGTTTTTTGCAAAGTGCCTACCTGTAGATTTTGGCCTCTAGCTCAGCCGGCACCTAGGGAAACCTACCAAACCTGTGCATTTTTGAAAACTAGAGACCTAGGGGAATCCAAGATGGGGTGACTTGTGGGGCTCTGACCAGGTTCTGTTACCCAGAATCCTTTGCAAACCTCAAAATTTGGCTAAAAAAACAAATTTTCCTCACATTTCGGTGACAGAAAGTTCTGGAATCTGAGAGGAGCCTCAAATTTCCTTCCACCCAGCGTTCCCCCAAGTCTCCCGATAAAAATGATACCTCACTTGTGTGGGTAGGCCTAGCGCCCGTGACAGGAAATGCCCCAAAACACAACGTGGACACATCACATTTTTTGAAAGAAAACAGAGGTGTTTTTTGCAAAGTGCATACTTGTAGATTTTGGCCTCTAGCTCAGCCGGCACCTAGGGAAACCTACCAAACCTGTGCATTTTTGAAAACTAGAGACCTAGGGGAATCCAAGATGGGGTGACTTGTGGGGCTCTGACCAGGTCCTGTTACCCAGAATCCTTTGCAAACCTCAAAATTTGGCTAAACAAACATGTTTTCCTCACATTTCGGAGACAGAAAGTTCTGGAATCAGAGAGGAGCCACAAATTTCCTTCCACCCAGCGTTCCCCCAAGTCTCCCGATAAAAATGATACCTCACTTGTGTGGGTAGGCCTAGCGCCCGCGACAGGAAATGCCACAAAACGCAACATGGACACATCACATTTTTTGAAAGAAAACTGAGGTGTTTTTTGCAAAGTGCCTACCTGTAGATTTTGGCCTCTAGCTCAGCCGGTACCTAGGGAATCCTATCAAACCTGTGCATTTTTTAAAACTAGAGACCTAGGGGAATCCAAGATGGGGTGACTTGTGGGGCTCTGACCAGGTTCTGTTACCCAGAATCCTTTGCAAACCTCAAAATTTGGCTAAAAAAAAACGTTTTCCTCACATTTCGGTGACAGAAAGTTCTGGAATCTGGGAGGAGGCACGAATTTACTTCCACCCAGCGTTCCCCCAAGTCTCCCGATAAAAATGATTCCTCACTTGTGTGGGTAGGCCTAGCGCCCGTGACAGGAAATGCCCCAAAACACAACTTGGACACATCAATTTTTTTTAAAGAAAACAGAGGTGTTTTTTGCAAAGTGCCTACCTGTAGATTTTGGCCTCTAGCTCAGCCGGCACGTAGGAAAACCTACCAAACCTGTGCATTTTTAAAAACTAGAGACCTAGGGGAATCCAAGATGGGGTGACTTGTGGGGCTCTGACCAGGTTCTGTTACTCAGAATCCTTTGCAAACCTCAAAATGTGGCTAAAAAAACACGTTTTCCTCACATTTCGGTGACAGAAAGTTCTGGAATCTGAGAGGAGCCACAAATTTCCTTCCACCCAGCGTTCCCCCAAGTCTCCCGATAAAAATGATACCTCACTTGTGTGGGTAGGCCTAGCGACCGTGACAGGAAATGCCCCAAAACGCAACGTGGACACATCACATTTTTTTAAATAAAACAGAGGTGTTTTTTGCAAAGTGCCTACCTGTAGATTTTGGCCTCTAGCTCTGCCAGCACCTAGGGAAACTTACCAAACCTGTGCATTTTTGAAAACTAGAGACCTAGGGGAATCCAAGATGGGGTGACTTGTGGGGCTCTGACCAGGTTCTGTTACCCAGAATCCTTTGCAAACCTCAAAATTTGGCTAAAAAAAAACGTTTTCCTCACATTTCCGTGACAGAAAGTTCTGGAATCTGAGAGGAGCCACAAATTTCCTTCCACCCAGCGTTCCCCCAAGTCTCCCGATAAAAATGATACCTCACTTGTGTGGGTAGGCCTAGCGCCCGTGACAGGAAATGCCCCAAAACACAACTTGGACACATCAATTTTTTTTAAAGAAAACAGAGGTGTTTTTTGCAAAGTGCCTACCTGTAGATTTTGGCCTCTAGCTCAGCCGGCACGTAGGAAAACCTACCAAACCTGTGCATTTTTAAAAACTAGAGACCTAGGGGAATCCAAGATGGGGTGACTTGTGGGGCTCTGACCAGGTTCTGTTACTCAGAATCCTTTGCAAACCTCAAAATGTGGCTAAAAAAACACGTTTTCCTCACATTTCGGTGACAGAAAGTTCTGGAATCTGAGAGGAGCCACAAATTTCCTTCCACCCAGCGTTCCCCCAAGTCTCCCGATAAAAATGATACCTCACTTGTGTGGGTAGGCCTAGCGACCGTGACAGGAAATGCCCCAAAACGCAACGTGGACACATCACATTTTTTTAAATAAAACAGAGGTGTTTTTTGCAAAGTGCCTACCTGTAGATTTTGGCCTCTAGCTCTGCCAGCACCTAGGGAAACTTACCAAACCTGTGCATTTTTGAAAACTAGAGACCTAGGGGAATCCAAGATGGGGTGACTTGTGGGGCTCTGACCAGGTTCTGTTACCCAGAATCCTTTGCAAACCTCAAAATTTGGCTAAAAAAAAACGTTTTCCTCACATTTCCGTGACAGAAAGTTCTGGAATCTGAGAGGAGCCACAAATTTCCTTCCACCCAGCGTTCCCCCAAGTCTCCCGATAAAAATGATACCTCACTTGTGTGGGTAGGCCTAGCGCCCGTGACAGGAAATGCCCCAAAACACAACGTGGACACATCACATTTTTTGAAAGAAAACAGAGGTGTTTTTTGCAAACTGCCTACCTGTAGATTTTGGCCTCTAGCTCAACCGGCACCTAGGGAAACCTACCAAACCTGTGCATTTTTGAAAACTAGAGACCTAGGGGAATCCAAATGGGGTGACTTGTGGGGCTCTGACCAGGTTCTGTTACCCAGAATTCTTTGCAAACCTCACAATTTGGCTAAAAAAACACGCTTTCCTCACATTTCGGTGACAGAAAGTTCTGGAATCTGAGAGGAGCCACGAATTTCCTTCCACCCACCCTTCCCCTAAGTCTCCTGATAAAAATGATACCTCACTTGTGTGGGCAGGCGTAGCGCCCGTGACAGGAAATGCCCCAAAACACAACGTGGACACATCACATTTTTTTAAAGAAAACAGAGGTGTTTTTTGCAAAGTGCCTACCTGTAGATTTTGGCCTCTAGCTCAGCCGGCACCTAGGGAAACCTACCAAACCTGTGCATTTTTTAAAACTAGAGACCTAGGGGAATCCAAGATGGGGTGACTTGTGGGGCTCTGACCAGGTTCTGTTACCCAGAATTCTTTGCAAACCTCACAATTTGGCTAAAAAAAACACGCTTTCCTCACATTTCGGTGACAGAAAGTTCTGGAATCTGTGAGGAGCCACGAATTTCCTTCCACCCACCCTTCCCCTAAGTCTCCCGATAAAAATTATACCTCACTTGTGTGGGCAGGCCTAGCGCCCGTGACAGTAAATGCCCCAAAATACAACGTGGACACATGAAATTTTTTTTTTAAAAACAGAGGTGTTTTTTGCAAAGTGCCTACCTGTAGATTTTGGCCTCTAGCTCAGCCGGCACCTAGGGAAACCTTCCAAACCTGTGCTTTTTTGAAAACTAGAGACCTAGGGGAATCCAAGATGGGGTGACTTGTGGGGCTCTGACCAGGTTCTGTTACCCAGAATCCTTTGCAAACCTCAAAATTTGGCTAAAAAAACACATTTTCCTCACATTTCGGTGACAGAAAGTTCTGGAATCTGAGAGGAGCCACAAATTTCCTTCCACCCAGCATTCCCCCAAGTCTCCTGATAAAACTGATGCCTCACTTATGTGGGTAGGCCTAGCGCCCGCGACAGGAAACGCTCCAAAACACAACGTGGACACATCACATTTTTTTAAAGAAAACAGAGGTGTTTTTTGCAAAGTGCCTACCTGTAGATTTTGGCCTCTAGCTCAGGCGGCAGCTAGGGAAACCTACCAAACCTGTGCATTTTTGAAAACTAGAGACCTAGGGGAATCCAAGATGGGGTGACTTGTGGGGCTCTGACCAGGTTCTGTTACCCAGAATCCTTTGCAAACCTCAAAATTTGGTTAAAAAAACACATTTTCCTCACATTTTGGTGACAGAAAGTTCTGGAATCAGAGAGGAGCCACAAATTCCTTCCACCCAGCGTTCCCCCAAGTCTCCTGATAAAAATAATACCTCACTTGTGTGGGTAGGCCTACCGCCCGCGACAGGAAACGCCCCAAAACGCAACGTGGACACATCACATTTTTTTCAAGAAAACAGAGGTGTTTTTTGCAAAGTGCCTACCTGTAGATTTTGGCCTCTAGCTCAGCCGGCACCTTGGGGAACCTACCAAACCTGTGCATTTTTGAAAACTAGAGACCTAGGGGAATCCAAGATGGGGTGACTTGTGGGGCTTTGACCAGGTTCTGTTACCCAGAATCCTTTGCAAACCTCAAAATTTGGCTAAAAAATACATTTTCCTCACATTTTGGTGACAGAAGGTTCTGGAATCTGAGAGGAGCCACAAATTTCCTTCCACCCAGCGTTCCCCTAAGTTTCCCGATAAAAATGATACCTCACTTGTGTGTGTAGACCTAGCTCCCATGACAGGAAATGCCCCAAAACGCAACGTGGACACATCACATTTTTTGAAAGAAAACAGAGGTGTTTTTTGCAAAATGCCTACCTGTAGATTTTGGCCTCTAGCTCAGCCAGCACCTAGGGAAACCTACCAAACCTGTGCATTTTTGAAAACTAGAGACCTAGGGGAATCCAAGATGGGGTGACTTGTGGGGCTCTGACCAGGTTCTGTTACCCAGAATCCTTTGCAAACCTCAAAATTTGGCTAAAAATAAAACGTTTTCCTCACATTTCGGTGACAGAAAGTTCTGGAATCTGAGAGGAGCCACAAATTTCCTTCCACCCAGCGTTCCCCCAAGTCTCCCGATAAAAATGATACCTCACTTGTGTGGGTAGGCCTAGCGCCCGTGACAGGAAATGCCCCAAAACACAACGTGGACACATCACATTTTTTGAAAGAAAACAGAGGTGTTTTTTGAAAACTGCCTACCTGTAGATTTGGGCCTCTAGCTCAGCCGGCACCTTGGGGAACCTACCAAACCTGTGCATTTTTGAAAACTAGAGACCTAGGGAAATCCAAGATGGGGTGACTTGTGGGGCTTTGACCAGGTTCTGTTACCCAGAATCCTTTGCAAACCTCAAAATTTGGCTAAAAAAACATGTTTTCCTCACATTTAGGTGACAAAGAGTTCTGGAATCAGAGAGGAGCCACAAATTTCCTTCCACCCAGCGTTCCCCCAAGTCTCCGATAAAAATGATACCTCACTTGTGTGGGTAGGCCTAGCGCCCGTGACAGGAAACACCCCAAAACACAACGTGGACACATCACATTTTTTTAAAGAAAACAGAGGTGTTTTTTGCAAAGTGCCTACCTGTAGATTTGGGCCTCTAGCTCAGCCGGCACCTTGGGGAACCTACCAAACCTGTGCATTTTTGAAAACTAGAGACCTAGGGAAATCCAAGATGGGGTGACTTGTGGGGCTTTGACCAGGTTCTGTTACCCAGAATCCTTTGCAAACCTAAAAATTTGGCTAAAAAATAAATTTTCCCCTCATTTTGGTGACAGAAAGTTCTGGAATCAGAGAGGTGCCACAAATTTCCTTCCACCCCGCTTTCCCCCAAGTCTCCCGATAAAAATGATACCTCACTTGTGTGTGTAGGCCTAGCTCCCATGAATGGAAATGCCCCAAAACGCAACGTGGACACATTACATTTTTTGAAAGAAAACAGAGGTGTTTTTTGCAAAATGCCTACCTATAGATTTTGGCCTCTAGCTCAGCCAGCACCTAGGGAAACCTACCAAACCTGTGCATTTATGAAAACTAGAGACCTAGGGGAATCCAAGATGGGGTGACTTGTGGGGCTCTGACCAGGTTCTGTTACCCAGAACCCTTTGCAAACCTCAAAATTTGGCTAAAAAAACAAGTTTTCCTCACATTTCGGTGACAGAAAGTTCTGGAATCTGAGAGGAGCCACAAATTTCCTTCCACCCAGCGTTCCCCTAAGTCTCCCGATAAAAATGATACCTCACTTGTATGGGTAGGCCTAGCGACCGTGATAGGAAATGCCCCAAAACACAACGTGGACACATCACATTTTTTGAAAGAAAACAGAGGTGTTTTTTGCAAAGTGCATACCTGTAGATTTTGGCCTCTAGCTCAGCCGGCACCTAGGGAAACCTACCAAACCTGTGCATTTTTGAAAACTAGAGACCTAGGGGAATCCAAGATGGGGTGACTTGTGGGGCTCTGACCAGGTCCTGTTACCCAGAATCCTTTGCAAACCTCAAAATTTGGCTAATCAAACATGTTTTCCTCACATTTCGGAGACAGAAAGTTCTGGAATCAGAGAGGAGCCACAAATTTCCTTCCACCCAGCGTTCCCCCAAGTCTCCCGATAAAAATGATACCTCACTTGTGTGGGTAGGCCTAGCGCCCGCGACAGGAAATGCCACAAAACGCAACATGGACACATCACATTTTTTTAAAGAAAACTGAGGTGTTTTTTGCAAAGTGCCTACCTGTAGATTTTGGCCTCTAGCTCAGCCGGCACCTAGGGAATCCTACCAAACCTGTGCATTTTTTAAAACTAGAGACCTAGGGGAATCCAAGATGGGGTGACTTGTGGGGCTCTGACCAGGTTCTGTTACCCAGAATCCTTTGCAAACCTCAAAATTTGGCTAAAAAAAAACATTTTCCTCACATTTCGGTGACTGAAAGTTCTGGAATCTGGGAGGAGGCACGAATTTCCTTCCACCCAGCGTTCCCCCAAGTCTCCCGATAAAAATGATACCTCACTTGTGTGGGTAGGCCTAGCGCCCGTGACAGGAAATGCCCCAAAACACAACGTGGACACATCACATTTTTTGAAAGAAAACAGAGGTGTTTTTTGCAAAGTGCATACCTGTAGATTTTGGCCTCTAGCTCAGCCGTAACCTAGGGAAACCTACCAAACCTGTGCATTTTTGAAAACTAGAGACCTAGGGGAATCGAAGATGGGGTGACTTGTGGGGCTCTGACCAGGTCCTGTTACCCAGAATCCTTTGCAAACCTCAAAATTTGGCTAAACAAACATGTTTTCCTCACATTTCGGAGACAGAAAGTTCTGGAATCAGAGAGGAGCCACAAATTTCCTTCCACCCAGCGTTCCCCCAAGTCTCCCGATAAAAATGATACCTCACTTGTGTGGGTAGGCCTAGCGAACGCGACAGGAAATGCCACAAAACGCAACATGGACACATCACATTTTTTGAAAGAAAACTGAGGTGTTTTTTGCAAAGTGCCTACCTGTAGATTTTGGCCTCTAGCTCAGCCGGTACCTAGGGAATCCTACCAAACCTGTGCATTTTTTAAAACTAGAGACCTAGGGGAATCCAAGATGGGGTGACTTGTGGGGCTCTGACCAGGTTCTGTTACCCAGAATCCTTTGCAAACCTCAAAATTTGGCTAAAAAAAAACGTTTTCCTCACATTTCGGTGACAGAAAGTTCTGGAATCTGGGAGGAGGCACGAATTTACTTCCACCCAGCGTTCCCCCAAGTCTCCCGATAAAAATGATACCTCACTTGTGTGGGTAGGCCTAGCGCCCGTGACAGGAAATGCCCCAAAACACAACTTGGACACATCACATTTTTTGAAAGAAAACAGAGGTGTTTTTTGCAAAGTGCCTACCTGTAGATTTTGGCCTCTAGCTCAGCCGGCACGTAGGAAAACCTACCTAACCTGTGCATTTTTGAAAACTAGAGACCTAGGGGAATCCAAGATGGGGTGACTTGTGGGGCTCTGACCAGGTTCTGTTACTCAGAATCCTTTGCAAACCTCAAAATGTGGCTAAAAAAACACGTTTTCCTCACATTTCGGTGACAGAAAGTTCTGGAATCTGAGAGGAGCCACAAATTTCCTTCCACCCAGCGTTCCCCCAAGTCTCCCGATACAAATGATTCCTCACTTGTGTGGGTAGGCCTAGCGACCGTGACAGGAAATGCCCCAAAACGCAACGTGGACACATCACATTTTTTTAAATAAAACAGAGGTGTTTTTTGCAAAGTGCCTACCTGTAGATTTTGGCCTCTAGCTCTGCCAGCACCTAGGGAAACTTACCAAACCTGTGCATTTTTGAAAACTAGAGACCTAGGGGAATCCACGATGGGGTGACTTGTGGGGCTCTGACCAGGTTCTGTTACCCAGAATCCTTTGCAAACCTCAAAATTTGGCTAAAAAAAAAACGTTTTCCTCACATTTCCGTGACAGAAAGTTCTGGAATCTGAGAGGAGCCACAAATTTCCTTCCACCCAGCGTTCCCCCAAGTCTCCCGATAAAAATGATACCTCACTTGTGTGGGTAGGCCTAGCGACCGTGACAGGAAATGCCCCAAAACGCAACGTGGACACATCACATTTTTTTAAATAAAACAGAGGTGTTTTTTGCAAAGTGCCTACCTGTAGATTTTGGCCTCTAGCTCTGCCAGCACCTAGGGAAACTTACCAAACCTGTGCATTTTTGAAAACTAGAGACCTAGGGGAATCCAAGATGGGGTGACTTGTGGGGCTCTGACCAGGTTCTGTTACCCAGAATCCTTTGCAAACCTCAAAATTTGGCTAAAAAAAAACGTTTTCCTCACATTTCCGTGACAGAAAGTTCTGGAATCTGAGAGGAGCCACAAATTTCCTTCCACCCAGCGTTCCCCCAAGTCTCCCGATAAAAATGATACCTCACTTGTGTGGGTAGGCCTAGAGCCCGTGACAGGAAATGCCCCAAAACACAACGTGGACACATCACATTTTTTGAAAGAAAACAGAGGTGTTTTTTGCAAACTGCCTACCTGTAGATTTTGGCCTCTAGCTCAACCGGCACCTAGGGAAACCTACCAAACCTGTGCATTTTTGAAAACTAGAGACCTAGGGGAATCCAAATGGGGTGACTTGTGGGGCTCTGACCAGGTTCTGTTACCCAGAATTCTTTGCAAACCTCACAATTTGGCTAAAAAAACACGCTTTCCTCACATTTCGGTGACAGAAAGTTCTGGAATCTGAGAGGAGCCACGAATTTCCTTCCACCCACCCTTCCCCTAAGTCTCCTGATAAAAATGATACCTCACTTGTGTGGGCAGGCGTAGCGCCCGTGACAGGAAATGCCCCAAAACACAACGTGGACACATCACATTTTTTTAAAGAAAACAGAGGTGTTTTTTGCAAAGTGCCTACCTGTAGATTTTGGCCTCTAGCTCAGCCGGCACCTAGGGAAACCTACCAAACCTGTGCATTTTTGAAAACTAGAGACCTAGGGGAATCCAAGATGGGGTGACTTGTGGGGCTCTGACCAGGTTCTGTTACCCAGAATTCTTTGCAAACCTCACAATTTGGCTAAAAAAAACACGCTTTCCTCACATTTCGGTGACAGAAAGTTCTGGAATCTGTGAGGAGCCACGAATTTCCTTCCACCCACCCTTCCCCTAAGTCTCCCGATAAAAATTATACCTCACTTGTGTGGGCAGGCCTAGCGCCCGTGACAGTAAATGCCCCAAAATACAACGTGGACACATGAATTTTTTTTTTTAAAAACAGAGGTGTTTTTTGCAAAGTGCCTACCTGTAGATTTTGGCCTCTAGCTCAGCCGGCACCTAGGGAAACCTACCAAACCTGTGCATTTTTGAAAACTAGAGACCTAGGGGAATCCAAGATGGGGTGACTTGTGGGGCTCTGACCAGGTTCTGTTACCCAGAATCCTTTGCAAACCTCAAAATTTGGCTAAAAAAACAAATTTTCCTCACATTTCGGTGACAGAAAGTTCTGGAATCTGAGAGGAGCCTCAAATTTCCTTCCACCCAGCGTTCCCCCAAGTCTCCCGATAAAAATGATACCTCACTTGTGTGGGTAGGCCTAGCGCCCGTGACAGGAAATGCCCCAAAACACAACGTGGACACATCACATTTTTTGAAAGAAAACAGAGGTGTTTTTTGCAAAGTGCATACTTGTAGATTTTGGCCTCTAGCTCAGCCGGCACCTAGGGAAACCTACCAAACCTGTGCATTTTTGAAAACTAGAGACCTAGGGGAATCCAAGATGGGGTGACTTGTGGGGCTCTGACCAGGTCCTGTTACCCAGAATCCTTTGCAAACCTCAAAATTTGGCTAAACAAACATGTTTTCCTCACATTTCGGAGACAGAAAGTTCTGGAATCAGAGAGGAGCCACAAATTTCCTTCCACCCAGCGTTCCCCCAAGTCTCCCGATAAAAATGATACCTCACTTGTGTGGGTAGGCCTAGCGCCCGCGACAGGAAATGCCACAAAACGCAACATGGACACATCACATTTTTTGAAAGAAAACTGAGGTGTTTTTTGCAAAGTGCCTACCTGTAGATTTTGGCCTCTAGCTCAGCCGGTACCTAGGGAATCCTACCAAACCTGTGCATTTTTTAAAACTAGAGACCTAGGGGAATCCAAGATGGGGTGACTTGTGGGGCTCTGACCAGGTTCTGTTACCCAGAATCCTTTGCAAACCTCAAAATTTGGCTAAAAAAAAAACGTTTTCCTCACATTTCGGTGACAGAAAGTTCTGGAATCTGGGAGGAGGCACGAATTTACTTCCACCCAGCGTTCCCCCAAGTCTCCCGATAAAAATGATTCCTCACTTGTGTGGGTAGGCCTAGCGCCCGTGACAGGAAATGCCCCAAAACACAACTTGGACACATCAATTTTTTTTAAAGAAAACAGAGGTGTTTTTTGCAAAGTGCCTACCTGTAGATTTTGGCCTCTAGCTCAGCCGGCACGTAGGAAAACCTACCAAACCTGTGCATTTTTAAAAACTAGAGACCTAGGGGAATCCAAGATGGGGTGACTTGTGGGGCTCTGACCAGGTTCTGTTACTCAGAATCCTTTGCAAACCTCAAAATGTGGCTAAAAAAACACGTTTTCCTCACATTTCGGTGACAGAAAGTTCTGGAATCTGAGAGGAGCCACAAATTTCCTTCCACCCAGCGTTCCCCCAAGTCTCCCGATAAAAATGATACCTCACTTGTGTGGGTAGGCCTAGCGACCGTGACAGGAAATGCCCCAAAACGCAACGTGGACACATCACATTTTTTTAAATAAAACAGAGGTGTTTTTTGCAAAGTGCCTACCTGTAGATTTTGGCCTCTAGCTCTGCCAGCACCTAGGGAAACTTACCAAACCTGTGCATTTTTGAAAACTAGAGACCTAGGGGAATCCAAGATGGGGTGACTTGTGGGGCTCTGACCAGGTTCTGTTACCCAGAATCCTTTGCAAACCTCAAAATTTGGCTAAAAAAAAACGTTTTCCTCACATTTCCGTGACAGAAAGTTCTGGAATCTGAGAGGAGCCACAAATTTCCTTCCACCCAGCGTTCCCCCAAGTCTCCCGATAAAAATGATACCTCACTTGTGTGGGTAGGCCTAGCGCCCGTGACAGGAAATGCCCCAAAACACAACGTGGACACATCACATTTTTTGAAAGAAAACAGAGGTGTTTTTTGCAAACTGCCTACCTGTAGATTTTGGCCTCTAGCTCAACCGGCACCTAGGGAAACCTACCAAACCTGTGCATTTTTGAAAACTAGAGACCTAGGGGAATCCAAATGGGGTGACTTGTGGGGCTCTGACCAGGTTCTGTTACCCAGAATTCTTTGCAAACCTCACAATTTGGCTAAAAAAACACGCTTTCCTCACATTTCGGTGACAGAAAGTTCTGGAATCTGAGAGGAGCCACGAATTTCCTTCCACCCACCCTTCCCCTAAGTCTCCTGATAAAAATGATACCTCACTTGTGTGGGCAGGCGTAGCGCCCGTGACAGGAAATGCCCCAAAACACAACGTGGACACATCACATTTTTTTAAAGAAAACAGAGGTGTTTTTTGCAAAGTGCCTACCTGTAGATTTTGGCCTCTAGCTCAGCCGGCACCTAGGGAAACCTACCAAACCTGTGCATTTTTGAAAACTAGAGACCTAGGGGAATCTAAGATGGGGTGACTTGTGGGGCTCTGACCAGGTTCTGTTACCCAGAATTCTTTGCAAACCTCACAATTTGGCTAAAAAAAACACGCTTTCCTCACATTTCGGTGACAGAAAGTTCTGGAATCTGTGAGGAGCCACGAATTTCCTTCCACCCACCCTTCCCCTAAGTCTCCCGATAAAAATTATACCTCACTTGTGTGGGCAGGCCTAGCGCCCGTGACAGTAAATGCCCCAAAATACAACGTGGACACATGAAATTTTTTTTTTAAAAACAGAGGTGTTTTTTGCAAAGTGCCTACCTGTAGATTTTGGCCTCTAGCTCAGCCGGCACCTAGGGAAACCTACCAAACCTGTGCTTTTTTGAAAACTAGAGACCTAGGGGAATCCAAGATGGGGTGACTTGTGGGGCTCTGACCAGGTTCTGTTACCCAGAATCCTTTGCAAACCTCAAAATTTGGCTAAAAAAACACATTTTCCTCACATTTCGGTGACAGAAAGTTCTGGAATCTGAGAGGAGCCACAAATTTCCTTCCACCCAGCGTTCCCCCAAGTCTCCTGATAAAACTGATACCTCACTTGTGTGGGTAGGCCTAGCGCCCGCGACAGGAAACGCTCCAAAACACAACGTGGACACATCACATTTTTTTAAAGAAAACAGAGGTGTTTTTTGCAAAGTGCCTACCTGTAGATTTTGGCCTCTAGCTCAGGCGGCAGCTAGGGAAACCTACCAAACCTGTGCATTTTTGAAAACTAGAGACCTAGGGGAATCCAAGATGGGGTGACTTGTGGGGCTCTGACCAGGTTCTGTTACCCAGAATCCTTTGCAAACCTCAAAATTTGGTTAAAAAAACACATTTTCCTCACATTTTGGTGACAGAAAGTTCTGGAATCAGAGAGGAGCCACAAATTCCTTCCACCCAGCGTTCCCCCAAGTCTCCCGATAAAAATGATACCTCACTTGTGTGGGTAGGCCTACCGCCCGCGACAGGAAATGCCCCAAAACGCAACGTGGACACATCACATTTTTTTCAAGAAAACAGAGTTGTTTTTTGCAAAGTGCCTACCTGTAGATTTTGGCCTCTAGCTCAGCCGGCACCTAGGGAAACCTACCAAACCTGTGCATTTTTGAAAACTAGAGACCTAGGGGAATCCAAGATGGGGAGACTTGTGGGGCTCTGACCAGGTCCTGTTACCCAGAATCCTTTGCAAACCTCAAAATTTGGCTAAAAAAACATGTTTTCCTCACATTTCGGTGACAAAAAGTTCTGGAATCTGAGAAGAGCCACAAATTTCCTTCCACCCAGCGTTCCCCCAAGTCTCCTGATAAAAATAATACCTCACTTGTGTGGGTAGGCCTACCGCCCGCGACAGGAAACGCCCCAAAACGCAACGTGGACACATCACATTTTTTTCAAGAAAACAGAGGTGTTTTTTGCAAAGTGCCTACCTGTAGATTTTGGCCTCTAGCTCAGCCGGCACCTTGGGGAACCTACCAAACCTGTGCATTTTTGAAAACTAGAGACCTAGGGGAATCCAAGATGGGGTGACTTGTGGGGCTTTGACCAGGTTCTGTTACCCAGAATCCTTTGCAAACCTCAAAAATTGGCTAAAAAATACATTTTCCTCACATTTTGGTGACAGAAAGTTCTGGAATCTGAGAGGAGCCACAAATTTCCTTCCACCCAGCGTTCCCCTAAGTCTCCCGATAAAAATGATACCTCACTTGTGTGTGTAGACCTAGCTCCCATGACAGGAAATGCCCCAAAACGCAACGTGGACACATCACATTTTTTGAAAGAAAACAGAGGTGTTTTTTGCAAAATGCCTACCTGTAGATTTTGGCCTCTAGCTCAGCCAGCACCTAGGGAAACCTACCAAACCTGTGCATTTTTGAAAACTAGAGACCTAGGGGAATCCAAGATGGGGTGACTTGTGGGGCTCTGACCAGGTTCTGTTACCCAGAATCCTTTGCAAACCTCATAATTTGGTTAAAAATAAAACGTTTTCCTCACATTTCGGTGACAGAAAGTTCTGGAATCAGAGAGGAGCCACAAATTTCCTTCCACCCAGCGTTCCCCCAAGTCTCCCGATAAAAATGATACCTCACTTGTGTGGGTAGGCCTAGCGCCCGTGACAGGAAATGCCCCAAAACACAACGTGGACACATCACATTTTTTGAAAGAAAACAGAGGTGTTTTTTGCAAACTGCCTACCTGTAGATTTTGGCCTCTAGCTCAACCGGCACCTAGGGAAACCTACCAAACCTGTGCATTTTTGAAAACTAGAGACCTAGGGGAATCCAAATGGGGTGACTTGTGGGGCTCTGACCAGGTTCTGTTACCCAGAATTCTTTGCAAACCTCACAATTTGGCTAAAAAAACACGCTTTCCTCACATTTCGGTGACAGAAAGTTCTGGAATCTGAGAGGAGCCACGAATTTCCTTCCACCCACCCTTCCCCTAAGTCTCCTGATAAAAATGATACCTCACTTGTGTGGGCAGGCGTAGCGCCCGTGACAGGAAATGCCCCAAAACACAACGTGGACACATCACATTTTTTTAAAGAAAACAGAGGTGTTTTTTGCAAAGTGCCTACCTGTAGATTTTGGCCTCTAGCTCAGCCGGCACCTAGGGAAACCTACCAAACCTGTGCATTTTTGAAAACTAGAGACCTAGGGGAATCCAAGATGGGGTGACTTGTGGGGCTCTGACCAGGTTCTGTTACCCAGAATTCTTTGCAAACCTCACAATTTGGCTAAAAAAAACACGCTTTCCTCACATTTCGGTGACAGAAAGTTCTGGAATCTGTGAGGAGCCACGAATTTCCTTCCACCCACCCTTCCCCTAAGTCTCCCGATAAAAATTATACCTCACTTGTGTGGGCAGGCCTAGCGCCCGTGACAGTAAATGCCCCAAAATACAACGTGGACACATGAAATTTTTTTTTTAAAAACAGAGGTGTTTTTTGCAAAGTGCCTACCTGTAGATTTTGGCCTCTAGCTCAGCCGGCACCTAGGGAAACCTACCAAACCTGTGCTTTTTTGAAAACTAGAGACCTAGGGGAATCCAAGATGGGGTGACTTGTGGGGCTCTGACCAGGTTCTGTTACCCAGAATCCTTTGCAAACCTCAAAAATTGGCTAAAAAAACACATTTTCCTCACATTTCGGTGACAGAAAGTTCTGGAATCTGAGAGGAGCCACAAATTTCCTTCCACCCAGCGTTCCCCCAAGTCTCCTGATAAAACTGATACCTCACTTGTGTGGGTAGGCCTAGCGCCCGCGACAGGAAACGCTCCAAAACACAACGTGGACACATCACATTTTTTTAAAGAAAACAGAGGTGTTTTTTGCAAAGTGCCTACCTGTAGATTTTGGCCTGTAGCTCAGGCGGCAGCTAGGGAAACCTACCAAACCTGTGCATTTTTGAAAACTAGAGACCTAGGGGAATCCAAGATGGGGTGACTTGTGGGGCTCTGACCAGGTTCTGTTACCCAGAATCCTTCGCAAACCTCAAAATTTGGTTAAAAAAACACATTTTCCTCACATTTTGGTGACAGAAAGTTCTGGAATCAGAGAGGAGCCACAAATTCCTTCCACCCAGCGTTCCCCCAAGTCTCCCGATAAAAATGATACCTCACTTGTGTGGGTAGGCCTACCGCCCGCGACAGGAAATGCCCCAAAACGCAACGTGGACACATCACATTTTTTTCAAGAAAACAGAGTTGTTTTTTGCAAAGTGCCTACCTGTAGATTTTGGCCTCTAGCTCAGCCGGCACCTAGGGAAACCTACCAAACCTGTGCATTTTTGAAAACTAGAGACCTAGGGGAATCCAAGATGGGGTGACTTGTGGGGCTCTGACCAGGTTCTGTTACCCAGAATCCTTTGCAAACCTCAAAATTTGGCTAAAAAAACATGTTTTCCTCACATTTCGGAGACAAAAAGTTCTGGAATCTGAGAGGAGCCACAAATTTCCTTCCACCCAGCGTTCCCCCAAGTCTCCTGATAAAAATAATACCTCACTTGTGTGGGTAGGCCTACCGCCCGCGACAGGAAACGCCCCAAAACGCAACGTGGACACATCACATTTTTTTCAAGAAAACAGAGGTGTTTTTTGCAAAGTGCCTACCTGTAGATTTTGGCCTCTAGCTCAGCCGGCACCTTGGGGAACCTACCAAACCTGTGCATTTTTGAAAACTAGAGACCTAGGGGAATCCAAGATGGGGTGACTTGTGGGGCTTTGACCAGGTTCTGTTACCCAGAATCCTTTGCAAACCTCAAAATTTGGCTAAAAAATACATTTTCCTCACATTTTGGTGACAGAAAGTTCTGGAATCTGAGAGGAGCCACAAATTTCCTTCCACCCAGCGTTCCCCTAAGTCTCCCGATAAAAATGATACCTCACTTGTGTGTGTAGACCTAGCTCCCATGACAGGAAATGCCCCAAAACGCAACGTGGACACATCACATTTTTTGAAAGAAAACAGAGGTGTTTTTTGCAAAATGCCTACCTGTAGATTTTGGCCTCTAGCTCAGCCAGCACCTAGGGAAACCTACCAAACCTGTGCATTTTTGAAAACTAGAGACCTAGGGGAATCCAAGATGGGGTGACTTGTGGGGCTCTGACCAGGTTCTGTTACCCAGAATCCTTTGCAAACCTCATAATTTGGCTAAAAATAAAACGTTTTCCTCACATTTCGGTGACAGAAAGTTCTGGAATCTGAGAGGAGCCACAAATTTCCTTCCACCCAGCGTTCCCCCAAGTCTCCCGATAAAAATGATACCTCACTTGTGTGGGTAGGCCTAGCGCCCGTGACAGGAAATGCCCCAAAACACAACGTGGACACATCACATTTTTTGAAAGAAAACAGAGGTGTTTTTTGCAAACTGCCTACCTGTAGATTTTGGCCTCTAGCTCAGCCGGCACCTAGGGAAACCTACCAAAACTGTGCATTTTTTAAAACTATAGACCTAGGGGAATCCAAGATGGGGTGACTTGTGGGGCTCTGACCAGGTTCTGTTACCCAGAATTCTTTGCAAACCACACAATTTGGCTAAAAAAACACGCTTTCCTCACATTTCGGTGACAGAAAGTTCTGGAATCTGAGAGGAGCCACGGATTTCCTTCCACCCACCCTTCCCCTAAGTCTCCCGATAAAAATGATACCTCACTTGTGTGGGCAGGCCTAGCGCCCGTGACAGGAAATGCCCCAAAACACAACGTGGACACATCACATTTTTTTAAAGAAAACAGAGGTGTTTTTTGCAAAGTGCCTACCTGTAGATTTTGGCCTTTAGCTCAGCCGGCACCTAGGGAAACCTACCAAACCTGTGCATTTTTGAAAACTAGAAACCCAGGGGAATCCAAGATGGGGTGACTTGTGGGACTCTGACCAGGTTCTGTTACCCAAAATCCTTTGCAAACCTCAAAATTTGGCTAAAAAAACACGTTTTCCTCACATTTCGGTGACAGAAAGTTCTGGAATCTGAGAGGAGCCACAAATTTCCTTCCACCCAGCGTTCCCCCCAGTCTCCCGATAAAAATGATACCTCACTTGTGTGGGTAGGCCTAGCGCCCTCGACAGGAAATGGCCCAAAACACAACGTGGACATAGCAAATTTTTTCATAGAAAACAGGGCCTACCTGTGGATTTTGGCCTCTAGCTCATCCGGCCCGAGAGGGGGGCAGAAATGGCCTAAAATAAATTTGCCCCAACCACCCCCCCCCCGGGAGTGACCCTTGCCTACGGGGTCGCTCCCCCTGCGTGATATTGGCGGCAAAAAAAATATCCCCTTGGGGGCAGATTGGCGTAGCAAAAATCAGCCGATAAATGGCCTAAATACAATTTTCCCCTCCGGGGGAGCGACCCTTGTCCAAGGGGTCGTTCCCCATCTGTATAACAAAAAAAACCAACAATCCCTGGTGCCTAGTGGTTTCTGCCCCCCTTGGGGGCAAATCGGCCTAATCAAAATAGGCTGATTTACCCCCCAGTGGGGCAGAAATGGCCTAAATATAATTTGCCCCCCAGGGGAGCGACTAAAGGGTCGCTCCCCTTGCGTGAAATTCACGTAAAAAAAAAAAAACTCCCTGGTGTCTAGTGGTTTCTATCCCCCAAGGGGGGCAGAAATGGCCTAAATATAATTTGCCCCCTAGGGGAGTGACCCTTGCCTAAGGGGTCGCTCCCCACACCTAAAACAAAAAAATAAACAAAAACAAAAGAAAAATATATATATATCCCTGGTGCCCCTCTGGGGGCCCCCCCTTTATACCCCCCCTGGGGGCAGATCGGCCTAATAATAGGCCGATCTGCCCTCAGGGGGTTCCCAAAAAATGCCCCCCCTGGGAGCGACCTTTGCCCTGGTGTCTAGTGGGAGTTTCAAAAGCCGGATTGCAAGCAATCCGGCTTTTGAAACGCTTGGAGAGACTTCAAAGGGAAGGAAATACATTTCCTTCCCTTTGAAGCCTCTCTGGGCCTCCCCCACATGATCGAAAGAGAAATGCAAAGCATTTCTCTTTCGATCGCGCTGGAAGTGGGGAGGCTCTGTGATTGTCAGCGTGTGCTTGTGCGCTGACGTCACAGGGGGGGTCGGGGTGGAAGGGGAAGGGCTTCCCCTTCCATCCCTGACTTGGGGGGGGGGGTGGGGGGAACCCCACAGAGGGAGTGCTAGTGCTCCCTCTGGGCTCTGTGACCAGGACGTAATGGTTACGTCCTGGGCACAGCAGCACTGTGCCTCATGACGTAACCATTACGTCCTGGGCACAGAACCGGTTAAAGATAACCCGATACATGACACCTCTTACTTTAAAGATACACATTACAGTCAACTTCTTCCAAGGAAGAACCCTCATATACAGACCACCAGGACCCCACACTATTAGAAATGGCCCTTTCTGCCCAAATATTTTGCCTTCCTCCTCCTCCCCTTTTTGCTGATTCATTTTTTGTTGGCTATAGGACTCTGGGCACTTTACCACTGCTAACCAGTGCCAAAGTGCATGTGCTCACTCCCCTAAAACACTGTAACATTGCTGTATCCTCATTTGCCATAGTTAATCTACTCATAAATCCCAGTAAAGTGCACCTTAAGTGCCCAGGGCCTGTAAATTAAATGCTACTAGTGGACCTAAAGCACCGATTGTTCCACTCACTTAAGTAGACACTTAAACATGCCTCTGGCCTGGCACTGCAGAGCCTGTATGTGCAGTTTAACCACCATGCCGACTTGCCATTTAAAACTCCACTCCAAGCCATAAACTCCCCTTTTATTTCACATAAGGCAACTCTAAAGTAGGCTCCAGTAAGCCCATAGGGCAGGGTTGCTGTGTAAGTAAAAGGCAGGACATATACTTTTTAGTTTACATGTCCTGGTAGTGAAAAACTCTCAAATTCATTTTTGACTACTGAGGGGGATGGGAGGGGGGCTACCCCTCTCATTGGACAACCGTGGGGATTCCTTAAAACATATATTAAGTGTAATTTCTGATTGGAAAGAGTTGTCATGTTTAGTACCTATAGAAATGTAATGATAAATCCTCTTTAATGGTAAAGTAGAATTTATCATTACAATTTTTAAAATGCCACTTTTAGAAAGTTGGCATTTTTCTGCTCTTAGCCCGGTGTGCCTGCTACCTGTCTCCAATACACGTCTGGGGTGGGTGACAGCTTGGCCTTGTGTATTCCCTATAGACAGCCACACACAAAGGGAGATTAGATGTGACTTGTTGGGGCTTAATGGGCCATGACTGGCCTAATGGGGGGCAGAGCTTAGCTCTGCCGTACCTATACCTGAAGAGGCTTGTACTGCCCACACACAAGAGGGTTTAACAACCCTGCATTGTCACTCCAGCCAGCTTGGAGCCAGGACAGGGGAGACAGGACGTTTGTGCACTTCAAAGGTATGCCTATAGAAGCTTCTCCCACCTCCCAGAACCAGAGCACCAAAGTGGAAAATATTGGACCTCAGACACCACCACTTCACTATACTTCTGGACCTGTGGATACTCTGCTAAGAAGAAGGACTGCTGTGCTGCTGAAAGAACTGTCTCTCTGCCGGACTCCGGCTTGGCTGACCTGCTGCCCTCCTTGCCTTATAGTAAGAAGGACTGGGCCTGTATCTCTCCAGCCCAGAACCAAAGTGACTTCAAGGGCTTGTTGGCTTGCCTCTTGTTTTCTGAAGTCTCAGGGACACAAAAGACTTCCAACTGACTCGCTACAGCACCTGGACGCTGCCATCCATCTGTCTACCCTACCAAATGATTTCACCCCAGTGCCTGGGACGTTGGAAGTGGGTCTAAGGTGCTCTGCCTTCTGTGGTCTGTCTCAGAACCGACGCCAGAGAACACGAAGCCTTGCAAAGCAACGCCGCAAAGACTGCGTATCAGGAGTTAAGGCACTGTGTTCAGCGGACACTGGTGGGTCCCTGTAGCCGGCCCACGCTCCATTGTGGTCAGCCTGAATGTGTGACTTTGTCCTGGTCTGGTGCAACCAGATAACCACAGTTGCCACTTTGCTCTTTTATTTGCTATTTTCACCTAAATCGTTAAAACGGCATATCTCAAGAACTACTTATTGGATTCTTGTTGTTTTTGTTTTGTTTTGTTTTTCTCATTAAATTAAGCTCTATTATTCTAACCTGGTGTTGACTATTTTTGCATGGTGTTGTTACTGTTTTACTGTTTTAAGTGTTGCACAAATACTTTACACATTGCTTCTTAAATTAAGCCTGACTGCTTTGTGCCAAGCTACCGGAGGGTGAGCACAGGCTAATTTAAGTTGTGTATCTGACTTACACTGACTAGGATTGTGGTCCCTACTTGGGAAGGGTACATACCTCTGCTAATTAGAGACCTAGGGCCAGATGTAGGAAACGATTTGCGACTCGCAAACGGCAAAAATTGCCGTTTGCGAGTCGCAAATGTGAGTTTCCTATTCAGAAATGCGTTTTGCGAGTCGGGACCGACTCGCAAAATGCATTTCCGACTCGCAAATAGGAAGGGGTGTTCCCTTCCTATTTGCGACTCGCAGTGGGATGCAATAAATGGAGTCGCAGTTACCATCCACTTGAAGTGGATGGTAACCCACTCGCAAATTGGAAGGGGTCCCCATGGGACCCCTTCCACTTTGTGAATGGACCCAAAAATATTTTTTCAGGGCAGGGAGTGGTCCAAGGGACCACTCCCTGCCCTGAAAAAATACCGAAACTAAAGGTTTCGTTTTTTTTTTTAAGTGCAGCTCGTTTTCCTTTAAGGAAAACGGGCTACACTTTAAAAAAAAATAAAACTGCTTTATTTAAAGCAGTCACGAACACGGAGGTCTGCTGACTACAGCAGGCCTCCATGTTTGCGAGTGCCTTGACTCGCTATGGGGCCGCAATTTGCGACCCACCTCATGAATATTCATGAGGTGGGTATTGCGACCCCATAGCGAGTCGCAGTCGGTGTCTGAGACACCGTACTGCATAACATTTTGCGAGTTGCAAATAGCGAGTCGCTATGACTCGCTATTTGCAAGTCGCAAAATGTTTCTTTTCTACATCTGGCCCCTAGTTTCTAACACACACCAATTTCGACAGAGACATCATAAATGTCATGACACCCCTAATCTTAAACTCCAGCACCTTCAGCCTCTTTGGAGACCTTTCACCTAGAAGACCACCCAACTGAAAACGAACCCCTTCTAGAACCCTCAGAAACCTTGGTCTCACCCATCACATTACCGAACCCACCTACACCGCCCAATTTTCTCCTCAATTAGCAAAATCACTGTCGACAAGCCAACAATTATAATTTCCCTCACCACCGCAGACTGATCACCACCGAACCCGCAGGCCACAGCTGGAAAAGCATCACAGAAGAGGACTGGGCTCCTGTCCATTGGCCTGAGCATGCCAGCAAATGGCCAGATGCCATCAAGAACCTCATGAGCTAGATCACTGCACTCAGGCTGGCAAAACACCACTGTAAGCAACTGGACTGCACATGGAGAATAAGTCAAAATACCACAGATAAACACATCTTTAAATCTGCTGTAAGATGCTACCACCAGCAGAGAGGGAACACCAAGTGCATAGTTCATGCAGACCACATCAAATCTGGCACAAACAGCAGCAAAGAACTGTTGGCCATGATAAAAGATTTCACCACACCTCCTGATGCCTTCAGAAACATTACCCCCTCACAAGACCTTTGAAACAAGCCCTCTGAATTCTTCTGTATAAAAACACCTCCATATCTAGCAACTTTGACTCTCAACTGAACCCTGTCACTTTAACTTCCCATCATGGCTAAAGAAAGAACCCCAGCCTCAAGCCTTCCTGTCACCACTACCAAAACCACCACTACCATCAAAGCCATCCACTTGGGGGTCCCATCTGACCCCTGCCCCCACAATGCCTTCACCAAAGACTCCTACCGATCGTCAAAGCACAATCAACCATCCTCAACACCTCAGTCACATTCCTAGACACCTTGAAACAGGCCACCATTACACTCCTTTTCAAGAAACCATCCGATGACCCAGCCATGCTCTCTAACTGCACATCTATCTACCTCTGTCCATACCTAGCCAGGATCTCAGAAAAACTAATCAACCAACGCATCACCAACCACCCCAGTGACCACCAGCTCCCCAATACCACACAGTGCAGGTTTAGGCCCAGCCACAGTACACAAACAGCGCTAATTGCCACCAAAAACAGCTTCTGCATGATCCTTGACAGAAGAGAAATGGCAGCCCTTATTCTCCTCAACATCTCTGTAGCATTTGACACAGTCTCACATTCAATCTTCATCAGGCACCTCCATCAGATTGGTATCCAAGGACCTGTTCTCCGCTGAATCTTCTCCTTTTTAACAGATAGAGCACAAGCTGTCAGCTTGGCACCATACTCTTCAGAAGCCATCAAACTCAAGCTGCAGAGTACCTCAAGATTAATTGCTCAGCCCCACCTCTTCAACTCATACCTTATCCCTCTGACCAATGACAAATCTCATTCGTGCACACAACATCAACATCTTCTCCTAATCCAATAACATACAACTCATACTCTCCCTCTCAAACAAAACCCCCAGCGCAAGAAACAAGCTCACTGTCTGTATCACGTAGGTTGCTAAATGGATCAAAGCCAACTATCGCAAGCTCAACACCCACAAGACAGAAGTGGTGATCATTGGCAAAAACAGCTCACCTTGGTACTCCAACTGGGGGCTGGCCAAACCTGGACCCACACCCGCAACCCATGCCAGGAACCTCAGAATCATAATTTAGAGTGAACTGACCATGACCGCACAAGTCAAGCTGTCACTGTATCCTGCTTCCACATCCTGAAAAATGCTGAGGAAGATCTTCAAATGACTCCCATGCAATAGGTGAGCAGTAGGCAGATCCCGCATGATCCGCTGCTGAGGTGATTATGGCCCCCTGTCCAGATATGCCATTTCACTTCCGGGACATGAGCAGAGGCATTAGAAGGCACTGGGAGACGCGGAGGAACCACATCTGAAGTTCTCTGCTGATTCCCGCATCGAGCCGCAAGGTAAGCGGTGGACGACACAGCAGTCAAAGCTGACTGTCAGGTATTGAGCATTGTGCCTTCTGTAGAGCAGGAGGAGCATGGAGTGATGCTCCTTTTTTTGGGTGCTCCTGTCGGGGCAGCTACAGGAAGGGAGTTTTCCCTGGATACTCAGCAATGTTTGATCTGCCCGCCTGCGCCTATAATAAGGACAGTGAGGACAGCGAGGATAGTAGCCCTCCCAACCGGTAAGCTCACATATATGCATGACTACGACTATACACTATAAATTGGACCTTAGGGCATGAGTTATAGTTGCATAAAAGACCTCTAACTATAACTGCTGAATTTCTATGGTTTTGTACGAGTAAATTCAGAACCTAACTATAATGTCCCTGTAGCCTTTTGTTTTTTCAGTGTATACATATGTATATATTGTTAGAAATGGGGTTTCTGGTTGGCTAGGGTATGCACCTAAGCCAGACAGAACCCACCTAAGTTAGTCAGGGCGAGGGAGTTACACACCCAAGATAACATCTGCTCACCCCCTTGGTAGCTTGGCACGAGCAGTCAGGCCTATCCCAGAGGCAATGTGTAAAGGGATTGCTCAACACACACAGCACACGTGACAGAATAAATACACCACAAAGGAAAAACAATAGCAAGTTATATAAAAATAAACTGTATTCCATAAAACATCATTAGACCAAACACATGTCAGTAATACCCTGCTACCCAAGCAGTTGTCAGAACATTACTCATTTACTACTACTCTGCAAAAAACAGCAGTAGTTACATAAAACACATAGGTTACTGGCTATCTTGCAACATAAGCAGTACTCAGGTTGTCATTGTTACTAAAAAGCGCGTCGTGGTAAAACACGTATCACCAAAAATGCACATAGTGCAGTAAACCCATCATCAAAAATGCCAAACCAACATCATGAAGCCCATAAAGTGAAACATCAACAATTAGCACATAACATAAATCCACCCTGCCAGGCAGGTGTATGGCAGGCAGACAGTACAACCATTCATCCATTATATCTCCTGCCCAGGGGTGGTAGCGCCTCAGTGCTCCTTTTATAAAATATATGGTAATTGTGACACTTCACTCCCTCGGTCCAACGAGAAGGAGCTCCTGTACTCCTCATAAGGGGAAGGTGGTAATGGCAGCAGATTGTGGGCAGGACCAGAGACCTCCATTGGGGGTCACCACCCCCTCCTGCTACATGAGCCGCGACGGAAGAGGAACCCGGGTGAGGAACAGAGGTTTAGCCAGCCTCTTTTGCCTTAGGGGACCATGCGTCTCCTATTACGGGAGGTGTCCTCACCTCTACTGAGGCCCTTAGGAGGCCCGGCTTGTCTCTTCAGTGGAGGGACCTCTCTTTCTGGGTCCCCTCGCAAAACGCCATGCTCCGTTGGCAGCCACCTACGTTCTGGAGGTGGCTACAGGTAGAAGCAGCTTACTGGCAAGCTGCGGTCCTGGGGACTGTATCTGGGACCTCGTTGGGTCTCCCGCGTCGTCGGGGCTGGCATGCTCCTTTTTCCTCCTCCCCCTGGATGTCTAGCTCTGAGTGTGGGCCAGCCCGCAGCGGTGAACACACCTAAACAGGAGCCTGCTGGTGCCCCCTGGGCACTGCACACAGCTCTTTTCACCCTGGGGGCACCACACAGAGCACAATCGCTCTGGATCCGTTTTCCTGTGCTCCAGGGCCACTCCACGAAGTGTGTTCAGATGCGCTAGCTCCCCGGCTTCCCGTGAGTGGATGGGGTGGGCAGCGATGACTGCCCGTAGCGCATTTTTCAGCGCTCGAGGGCAGATGCAGATAAAGCCCTTCTCCTTCACTGGGCTCAGAAGACATACCAAATAAAATGTAGCAATATCTTCATGATTAGGGACACAAAGCGCTCTTCTAGCACTTTAAGAGGTAAAATTACAGGGGAATAGGGGACACAGCACCCAGCCCCTGGAGACAGCAAAAGGGGGCACAGGGCTGTAGGACCCAAGCAAACAGGCCAGCACAAAGGGTTGCAGTCAGTGGCAGTTCCTCCTAGTGACCCTGCAGGACACAAGTCAGCCCTACAGCAGCTGTCCCAAGGCGGTTCCTGGCAAGTCCCTCCAGCAGCATCCTGTGTCCAGTTCAGTAGTTCATTGGTGTCTCTCTAACATGGGGAAAACCCCCTGTATTTATACTGTTTTCCACAACTTTAATAAAAGGGGAGAAGCGGTTCCAACCAGTCTTAACTGGTTCTAGGAGTGTCCCCTCTCTCCTCCAGCACAGGCTCCAGACATCAGTGGAGGGTCAACGAGCCCTTTGTGTGAGGCCAGGGCAGAGCCTTTACAAATGCAGGTGAGCCCCGCCTCTACTTCTCTCAGCCCAGGAAGACCATTCAGTATGAAGATGCACCTCTGTGACACCTCCACCCTCCCTGTGTACAGGCTAACTGAAAAGTATGCATAAAGCCCAGCTGTCACTCTGCCCCAGACGTGGACTGGAGTCAAGCTACAAAACACTAGAATCATAAGCACAGTGAAATATGAACTTTCTAGATGTGGCATTTCTATAATGGTAATAAAAATTCCACCGACACCAGTAAGCAGCATTTCTCACTACCATTACAACCATACCAAACATGCCAGCGTTACCCCTCATAGACCAGACAATACCTCCTAGACATAAGGTAGGGCATTTCCAATGCAATCCTATGAGCAAGGCAGCACTCACAGCAGTGAGAAACCAAATATACTGTTTGTCACCACCAGGACAAGCCACACAACCAGGCACATGCCCTGCCTTTTACATACATAGCACCCTGTCCATAGGGCTAGCTAGGGCTTATCTTAGGGTGACTCACATCTAGTAAAAGGGGAAATCTAGGCCTGACAAGTAAATTTAGATGCCAGGTCCCTGTGTCAGTAAACTGTGCATGCAGGCCCTGTGCTAGCAGGCCTGAGACAGGTTTGAAAGGCTACTTCTGTGGGTGGTGCAAGCTGTGCTGCAGGCCCACTAGTAGTATTTAATTTACAGGCCCCGGGTACAGGGATACCACTGTACAAGGGACTTACAGGTAAATTAAATGTGCAAATTAGGTGCAAGCCAATCATACCAACTTTGGAAGGGAGAGCACGTCACGTTAGCATGGAGCAGCAGTAATAAAGTGCTCAGGGTCCTAGAGCTAACAAAAAGAGGTCAGAAAAAATAGTTGGAGGAAGGCAAAAAGTTTGGAAATCACCCTGTAAATAGGGCCAGGTCCAACACAACCTCCCACCAACCTAAAGCCAGGGGAGACCAATCAATACTTTGATGGGCTTCCCTGGTTGGGGCAATAGAACACAGACCCTGGCCTGCAACTGCAGGGGCACCCTCCTGTTCTACACCAATTTGATCCCAGTTGGATCCTTCTGTCAATGCTTCCCAGAAAGCCTAGGCTTACCAGGGGCCTCTGGTATCTGAAACCTCACTGAGTGGGGGGCGGTAGTCCCAGCTGCATAGCTGTCTCTGTCCACTCCACTCCTCACCATTTCAGGGGTTCTACCCTGCCACTGATCCACCAGACTAGGATCCATACCAGTAGGCTGAACAGTGGCTAGGGGTGAGGCTCTCCTCTCCCTGCCCCTCCTTTTAGAGTCCCACCACTTTCTCCTAGGAGTGGTACCTCCAGAATCCAGAACTGTCAGGGCGCTGTGAACAGCCATCCTGCACAATTCTCCCACCAGCCCGGGGTTACCACCCTGCAACTGGCCTCCCAACCGAGGGTCTGCACCCTTGGATTGAACCGGGGTCCAGGGTGAGTCTCCCTGGCCCGCCCCCCACGTCTAGATTTCCACACCCCTCCACCATGGAGAGTACCCCTAGGAATCACACCTGGCGGGGGGGATTGGGCCAACCCCCCCCCCCCCATCAGGTCAGAACTTACCCCCTGAACCTGACCATCCAGCCCAGGGTCACCACCCAAAGACTGGGTCATTGTCTGGCAAACCAGGATTTCCTGGGGAGTACATCTACCCCCCACAAGGAAAACACCTTCCCGAAGGGCTGCTCTAGAGTCTGGCTGGCACCGGTCTGTCCCCTCCTGGCGATCACTCATGGAACCCTCAAGGCTCTGGGACTGGATCTTGGGCATCGTGGGACTCAGCCCACCTCCATTCCCTCTCCTCTGCGACCGGATATGGGATCCCTTACCCATCCCACTATTCTAGGACCTACCTGGGACACTGCAAGCCTTTCCCACCTCACCTGGTTGGGAAGTACGTAGACCACTCCCTTCAGGAGCACCCTCAAATGCCTTACCAGACCATCTGGCACTCACCCAGAGGTCTGCCTTCTTTGCATGCTCCCTGGGGTCTGAGAGCTCACACTCTGTGTTTCCTCAAGCAAAAATTGATTTAGGAAACTTGATTTGGAACCACAAATCAGCAATCATGATTTGGAACCACAAATCAGCAATAATTAACAAGAAACTTGATGGAACCACAAATCAGCAATACTTAACAAGAAACTTGACCAGCCTGTAGCCAACCATTTTAACCTTGTGGACCATTTACTATCAGATTTGAAGATTTTCCCTGTGGAACATGTTTTAAAGGAAGAACTACTGGACATCAGAGAAAATTTCTGGATGTACCGTTTAAAATCACTGCATCCAGATGGACTGAACATCACTGACAACACCACTTGATTTCTGCATATCTGAAGAGTTCTCAGGACTGCATTGATTCCACATTCCAATTGGAATCTTCACTCATGATGCTTTTTGAAAATCCACCAGTGTCAGCTGTGCAGCCACTGAGCAAACCATCTTGTACTACCTGAGGAAGGCGGAAGCTGAAACATTGTAGTAGAAATATATTTTTTTGTTCTTAATGAGATCATCTGTTTGAGTCACTTCTTTCTTGGATATTACATTTTCCTGTGACGCATTGTATCCTTTGGGATCCAGATTTTTGCCCTGGCTGGCTGTTGTTTTCTTGTGATCCTACATCTTCCAGTATATATATATATATGTTTTTCTCTTTTTTACAGGTTGGACAATTTAGGACGTCTAGACTTATGATTACCTACTAAACCATTGTTCAATAAATCAGTCTAGTTGGGCTATCAATTGTCTAGATTTTAATTGTAGATTTTGGTCAGGGAGCAACTTCAGCTTTTCCTTAGCATTGTGGAGGCATAAGGGCTTCAGCACATTTTGTTTGGATTGTCCATTTTCCTACAGGTTGGACAATTTAGGGCTTTTGAACTTATGATTACCTACTAAATCATGTTTCAATCAGTCTGGTTGTGCTATCAATTGTCTATATTTCAATTGTAGGTTCTGGTCAGAGGGCAACTTCAGCTTTTCCTTAGCATTGCAGTGGCATAAAGGCTTCAACACATGCTTTAGGGTTGTCCAGTGTGCAACCTTAATCATAGTATGTGGTGCTGGCTTATGTTGTCATTTGTTTAGCCTTGCTTAGTGACTTAGCTTGGCTAAAATGTTTGAAGTTCACTGGTCTGACTGCCCACAAAATGAACCTTTAATCTTTTTATGGCATGCAGGGGAGGGGGATCACGGTCACCACAGGTGCAATGCGGGCTATTCTCCTCCTGACAGGGGATTATTTTGTGTGTTTTTTCTGTTTGTTGTTTCACTTTTGGGGGGCTATCCCTTCTTGGGAGAATGGGTGGATTCTTGGGGATGTGGGGTTCACGCAGTATACAAAAGAGCAGATTTGAGTGCAGGTTTGAGTTGCTGAGTAAAAATCAGTGGAAGATCGCTTTTGAAAGGCAGGATGCTATTTGTAATGGGTTGTGAAATTAGATATATATCTTGTTATATAAATGGTATGTCAAACAGACAGAAATATGTGGGAGTTGGTTAGGGGTTTCCTGTCTAGATGTTATATTCCTGCAGGAAATTCATCTAAAGACCAGCTATCCCAAATTTAATATTTCTAAGAAATATGTGAAGACTTTTTTGCTTCTGCAGGTCTGGTGGGGGGTGGCATTTCTCCTAGAGAAGGGGCTCAACTGGCAGGTCTGTGATGTGATTAGAGACCCCCAGGCAGGTGGCAATGGTTGAAGGTCTAAGTTAATGGTGCTCCACTAAACTTGGTTAATTACTAAGCTCCAGTGTCTGATGACCCAGATGCATTGTCACAGATGCACAAGATTGCCATGGGAGCTATTGAGCCCAAGGTTTAGGGGGACGGCTTCAATTGTATTCAGGATTTTGGTGGTCATTATGACCCCGGCGGATGGGGGTAAAATGGGGAAAAGTACTGCCAACAGGCTGGCGGTACTTTTCCCCATATTAAGACATTGGCGGTTTGGCTCAAGCCAAACCGCCAATGTACCACACCATCCGCCACTGCGGTAATGGCCGCCGGGCTAGAGACTTCAGTCTCCAGCCCGGCTGCCGTCACTAGCCCGCCTGCGAGATTATGACCCTGCCTACCCCCATGGTTTTCATGGCTACCTTACTGCCATGAAAACCATGGCGGTAGGCACTATCAGTGACAGGGAATACCTTCCCTGTCACTAATAGGGGTATTCCCCGCCCCCTCCCCAGATTTCCCCACCCCCTTCCTCTCCAGACCCCCCCATACATGCACCTTCATACACACATTCACACACTCATTCTCACATTCAGGCACACATGCAGACATCCATTCACACACACATCCACACACACTTACATACATACAGGCACACACGCAAACACACAACATATCATAAATGCTCTCACACATCCATACATGCACACACCTGCATTCACGCACGCACAGACATACACCCCCCCACACACACACACAACATCCCTCACCCTCCTCCCCTGTCGGAGCACCTGACTTACCTTTTGTGAGGGGGTCCTCCGGCAGGAAACGGGACAGGGCGCTGCTGCCAGCAGCAGCAGCATCCGCCAGCAGAACACTGCCAGGCCGTATCATGTGTCATGATACGGTCTGCGGCGGTCTACTGGCATGGCACTGCTGCTGGCAGCAGCGCCACCTTACCGCCATCTGCCGGCATGGCCACAGCTGGATTTCCTCCATCCTTTTGGCGGAAATCCGGCTGTGGTCATAATCCGGCTAACGGCTGGTAGCCGCGGCAACAGTCTTTTGGCGGCCGTCGCCGTAGTGGTAGGCGTTATATACCGCCAATGTTATAATGAGGCCCTTAGTCTTGGATACCTCAAACAAAATCATAAATACAACTTAAATCAAACACCAAAAAAGTCCTTGATATAATTAAGCATGGTCTTGCTTTGTTAGATCCGTGGCGGTGTGATCATCCCAGTATCACTCAATTTATTTGTTTTTCACAAAGATATCATACTGGTCGATTCTGACATCTGGGCCAATTCTTTTTCCAACCACTTTGTGGTCTAAATTATGATTAAGGCAGAGTCAGCAAGGAATGAGAGGCATAATTGGCAGTTGGATCGGTCACTATTATCTGATGAGGCATGGCTTGCCGATATGCGGCAGTTTATTTGGGATTTCCTTCTGTTAAATCAGGGCACGGCCTCAATCTTTTCTGTGTGGTTGGCTTTTTAAGCTGTGACAAGGGGCCATATAACTGCTCATCAGGCCTGCCAATATAAGAATCATAAAAACAAATTGTCCTGCTCCAAGGGGCTGTACACTTGGCCTCAAGGGTCAATTCCAGAACTAGCTGGTCTCCTTCTACAGATGTGAATCTTTCAAAAGCTAAGTATAATCTGCTGCAATGTTTTACTTTAGGGGAAATAGAGAGTTTAAGGGCATACCAGCAGAGACTGCATTAAGATAGTCAGAAAATTGGCAGATTCTTGGCGTGGTCCCCTCGGGTAAGACAGGAATCCTCAGTGGTTAGGGAATTAGTTAACTTGACCACAGGTGCAATAGTTTCTGGCAAAGTCAAGGACTCAGAACTGTTTTTGCAGCACTAAAAGCTCTGTATGAGCCTAGCTATCAGACTACGGAGCTTCAGTTATCAAATTATTTTCATTCAGTTAGCCTCCAGAGAATGACCAGCTCTCAGGCTGAAAAACGTATTGCTACCATGTACCTTAGGGAAATACAGGAAGCTCTCTCTCCTATGCCAAATGGCAAGGCGGCTGGCAACAATGGCTTCCCAGTCGAATTTGATAAAATATTTGTCAAGGATCCCTTACCCTTTTTGACTGATTTGTTCAATGTGATTAAAGAAGGTTGTGAGGTAGCCCATACATTTAAGGAATCCACAATAGTTTTTTAAAGAAATGAAAAAATCTTTGTGAGGTTAATTCATACCACTCCAATAGTCTGCTTAACGCGGACTATAAGTTATTTATGAAGATATGGGCTACCAGTACTACTCTCCTTGCTCAAACTCTAATCCATAGGGACCAGATGGGTTTTGTGGCTGGCCAGTCAATGGCTGTCAATACTGTTTTTTTAGTACAAGCATTAGATTATTTCTCAACTAATAATCCTAGCACAACAGTAATAATGGCGGATGCTGACAAAGCTTTTGATTTAGTCAATTGGCATGCTCTGTTTCTCTCTTGAGAAATTTGGTATTCAATCCAGTTTATTAGCATGCTTACAAAGTTATATCAAGGCACTCAACCTAAAGTAATTTAATTCTCAGTCAGTGGGAGAATTTGACATCAATCGAGAGACTAGGCAGGGATGTCCCCTTTTTCCTATTTTATTTACCTTTTTTCTTGAGCCCCTTACCGTTAGGATTAGGGCCAAATTGGCTATTGAAGCCCCTATAGTCGGAATGCCCAAATTGGAAATGTTTTCTGACGATGTTATTCTTTACTTGAAACCTGACTGTGACAATGTATGGAGAGTGTTGGGAGAATTCTCCCAGTTTCAAGATATTGGAGGCCATAAAATTAATCAAAAGAAAACTGAACTGCTTCTCTTCAATACTCCCACCAGCTGTCATCCTCCTTCTCTACAGCAACAAGCTCTATCCCAAGCCCCTATTAGATGTCTTGGGATTCATGTAACCAACAACTTGTCTCAGGTGTATCAATTATATGACGTCCAAATGTTTCATAAAATAAAGGGTCTTTTGGATAGATGGGCACTTCTCCCTTTGACTTTGATAGGCTGGGTGGTCCTTATCAAAATTTCCATTCTCCCACTTCTACTGTTTTTATTCTCAAATGTTCCCATTAAAAAAAGTAAGAGCTATTTTAACGATCTTGACACTATGGCCCCGATTTATGAGGGCCTAGCGCCATTCCAATGCCACATTAGCATAATTTGTTTTACGCTAATGTGGCATGTGAAGGCCAAAAACACTGTTCCATATTTACAAAGTGGTGCAATGCTTGCATTTCGCCTCTTTGTATCCCCTTGCGCCACATTATGCTTGCACCAGGCATAATGTATGCAAGGAGGCGTTCCGGTGCTAGGGGGGCTAAAAAAATGACACACAGAAATCTAAGAGATTTCTTTACATCATTTTTATCCGCCTTATTAATGCCTGCTAGGAGCAGGCGTTAAAGGAGGCTCCAGTTGTTTGAAATGGGCCTCTGGGTGCTTTGCAGGATTAGCATCAAAACATTTTATGCTAATCCTGCAAAGTGCAGGACTAGCATCAAAAATTATGATGCTAGCACCCCTGAGTACCACCATTGTGTGCCATATTTTAAATAGGACGCATAGATAGTGAGGTAGGGGGGTGCTAAGGGGCACAAGAAAAGTGGCGCCACTTTTCAAAAATCTGCCCCTATGTTTAGACAGTTTATATGGTACCATAAAACACCTAGGGTGAAGTATTCAGTGCTTCAGCTTGAGATCGCACAGGGTTGGCTGGCCCTCCCCCTATACAGACCTACTATGAGGTGGCTCTTTTAGATATTGTGGTCAGAACACTGGCTGGGGGAGCAATGCTTGACACCTTTTTTCTAGACGCAATGATGGGGAAGGCCGGTACATGGTTTCCGGTTTTCATCAAGATACCAAAACTACAACAAAAAAAACAGATATAGAGTGCCCGTTTGTTGTTATTTTACCGTTCTAATCAAATCCCATCAGGTTTGACAATCCTGAATCTCTATGAGGCCAGGCATATTGGCTTGCAACTTTCTTCATCACACATTAAATTTTGGTACCAGTCTGGGCTAATGGAATTTGGAGAGTTCTTACTCCGTGGAAAATGCATGACCTGGCAGGAGGTTTGTGCACGGTGTGGTGGTTCATGTAAGTGATTCTTTTTTAGTTATCAGCAGATTGTTCATTTTCTCAGATCCCATGATTCAGATCCCCACTTAGATACACATCCTTTGTTGCAGGCACTTTTCAAGTCTAGTCTTCTTGGTGTGGAGAATAGGTATAGGCTGGTGCGTAATCAGTAGTATGGACATGCTTGACGGGTGTCCTCGAAAAGATTGGTGAAGCCACACAATGCCGGTTCTCTGAGGATGATTGTCAACTGATCTCCTTTTTAGGCCATAAATCCTTAAGGGCAGCTAACTTTAAGAGAATGTTGTTCTTATCTCTGTGGCTGGCATAATATACCCCTGCAGCCCTCCACAGAATGTTTCTGTTGTAACCATACAATTTATGTATGTCTCGTAGTTCATACTAACCTGTATCATAGTTATTGGTTTAATGTCAAAATGGATAAACGACAAAATCAGTATATAAGTTCTAAACTCACATGTTAGTATTGATTCTGTATTAGTGGTATAGTCCAGCAGCTCCTAAGAATGTTGGGCATTGGAATGCCCTGGAGCTTGCCTTAGAATGTTGACGAAGACTGTGAAGGAGCTGGAGTTGGAGAGGCGATGTTTGAGGAGTTTAGTGATTAAACAGCTTAAGTTAATTTAACAATATCTTACCTGGTTACTTCATTATTCAGGCGACGTTAATTGGTGGAATACAACATTGTTTATAGGCGACAAGGATGGGATCCCTGTGCAGGGGGCAGTGAAACTCCTCACCCCTGATTACCTTCATCGTTTCCGTTGGATATTCAAGAACTCCAGTGAGGCGGTTGGTGCTTAGTTCTTCTGAACTTAATGCTGATCTTTGGAGATGGTGGTGTAGTAACCGGGCAGTTCTCCACCATCTATGGTATCCAGAAGAAGAGCCCATGGTGAATTTTAGCGCCTCACGGCAGGTGAAGTGTGCCTGAGGAAGTGGCGGCAACATTTTTCCACGGACACGGTCGGGAAGGAACGATTGTCAGACAGGCGGACCTGCCCCCAGGGCTACAACGCCTCGCTATCGGCGCAGAGTTGTGAAGAGGAGGTGCGACCCAGGCAGGGGGCGGCGCTCCTAAATTGAAGCGGCGTTACGCTGCAGAGGCGGAGCTCGGTGTCGTCCTCTGATTAAATCAGTATCGACATTGTAGAGGCGGAGCCCTGCATTCCCCCCACCACGCTGGTCGGTAAGGTGTTGCCACGAAGGAGGAGGGAGTGTCGTGGTTAGGCATTTACCAGAGGTAACGATGAGCAGTGTCTAAGGGAATTGCAGGGCACGGAGCTTTGCGAGAACAGTTTTTTCTTGGCTGAACTAACGCTTTATGAAAGCTGGCACGCATTCCTCGGAAATTGCAGCTCGAGTTATCCGCATAAGAACGGATTTGAGAGACCACAGGTATTTGCTGCTCTGCAAGCGAGATATAGTCTGCATCTGAGGGGGCTTACGGTTATTTTTGTTCCATATTATTCCCTATTGAGACTGTTATTGTAGTGAGGCCAAGACTGATTTTCAGCACGTTAATATTGAAAGACAAGCATCTTAAGGAAGACTTTGACGTGTGAAAACTTTGACTTGTGACAACTTACGTAATGGCGGCGGCTGGCATGTCACAGCCCCCACCATTTTTGAACGGAATTGGCGAACCTATTCTACCCTGGAAAGAGTGGGAAAAACTATTTGATTCTTACTTGATAGCAATCGGAGGGGAAAAATTCTCGTCATTGAGAAAGCAGCATATTCTTTTACACAACCTGGGAGTACATGGTCGGAAGGTATATGAAAATTTAACAGACCCTGATGTTGGAGTGGATGGTCAAGGGGACGGCTTGAATGATTATGAGAAAACGGTTAGGAAATTAGAGAATCATTTTGGCCATAAAGTCAATGTAGTACTTGAGAGACATAAATTCTTTAGTAGAACACAAGCTAAGGACGAGAAAATATCCAGTTACATTGCGTGTTTGAGGGGACTGGCCAACACCTGTGAATTTGGTAACCTTGAGGATTCCTTAATACGTGACCAGCTAGTAAGATGTACCAATAATTTAAAAATTCAGGAAAAATTGTTAGTTCACAATCCATCCTTGAAGGAGGCGGTGGACATAGCCAAGGGGATAGAACATACGGTGGAGTGCATGAAACTTATTAAACATTCCCCGGGAGAAGAAGATGTCAAACAGGTTATGGAGGTCAAAGCTCATCCCAAACAAGAAGTTAGTGCACTTAATCTAGATGAAGATTGCAAAGTTCATGAAGTTTACCTTAAGAGAAACACTTCGAGTAACGTAGATGGGATTAAGAGTAAGTGTTTTAGGTGTGGTAACAGCAGACATCTGGCCAACAATCCTATGTGTCCGGCCCGCAACTGCGTATGTAGGAAGTGTGGTGCGAGGGGACACTATGCGAGGGTATGCAAGAATGAGAGGGGTGAGCGTAATGAGAACAAGAATGTACATATTATTGAAGAGACCCAAGACTTAAAGAACAAGTTTGTACTGCAACTGAAAAACTTGAATGAGTATGAAAAAAGTGGCCCTTCATACCCTACGTGTGTTATCGAACTGGATGGTATAGGTGTAAGGGTATTTGCAGACTCGTGTTCTCCATTTACGTTTATGGATTACAGTGTATTTGAGAAATTTTTTAAGAATAAGGGGTATGAATTACTACCTGCAGACATCTCTCCTGGGGGTTATAACAATGACCCTATACCCCTGAGGGGTATGTTATGTCTCCGGATAACCTTTAAAGATCGTCATACTAAAGGGAAAGTGTACTTCACAAACAAGGGCTCCAATCTTTTAGGGTGGAGACACCAAAGAGAATTAGGAATAAAGCTGGACCCTAATAATGATGAACCGGTTCTACAAGTGTGTGAATCCAAATGTGGCATGAGTGTCTGCGAGGAATTTCCAGACTTGTTTGGAGATAGATTGGGATTGCTGAGGGGTTACCAACATAAGATAAAGATGAAGGATAAGGCTATTCCTAAAGTCCATAAGGCCAGACCGATCCCCTATCTAATGCAGGAGTCTTTAAAACAAGAATTGAACAAGCTGGTAGAGTCAGGGGTCATAGAACCCATTGAAAGTTCAATATGGTTGGCTCCCATCGTAGTCACTAGTAAATCGGGAGGAAGAGGAATCCGGTTATGTGTTGACCTTAGGGACCTTAACGCCAACATATGGGTGGATAGGTTTCCCCTACCCAGGATCAGTGAGATGTTGAGCACCATGGGCCCAGCCAAATATTTTAGTGTGATAGACCTGTCCTCGGCATATCACCAGGTAGAACTTCATCCTTCTTCTCGTTCCCTCACTTCTTTTATCACCCCATATGGGGCATTCAGATTTTGCAGAATGCCCTTTGGCTTAGCATCGGCGGCAGCTGTTTTCCAGCGTATCATGCAAAGCATATTGCATGGCATAAACCGAGTAATGTGCTTCCAAGATGATATTCTTGTTTATGGTGTTACGGCGAGCGAACATGATGCTACCTTGCGGAAGGTGTTTACGGCGCTGGAAAGTGCTGGTATGACTATTTGTAGAGATAAATGCCAAATAGGAGTAGAGTCAGTTGAGTATTTAGGTCATAAAATCACAAAGGATGGGGTGGAACCTAAACTTGACTTAGTGGTAGCTGTGAAAGAGGCACCTGCACCTTCCAGCAAGCAGGAACTCAAGTCATTCTTAGGTTTAGCTGAGTACATGGGCAAGTTTGTGCATAATTTTGCAGAGCTCACGGATCCTATGAGAGCATTGTTGAAGAAAAATGTCCTTTTTGATTGGAACACAGAATGTCAGGAGGCTTTTGGCAAGGTGAAGGAGGCCATTGTGAACTCTCCGAATTTAGGAAAATTTGATTTCAAGAGAAAAACATGGGTCACTACTGATGCCAGTGGGAAGGGACTGGGAGCCACCCTTTCCCAAGTTGTAGAGGGACAGGAAAGAATTATAGCATTTGCGTCCAGATCACTGTCAGCTGCAGAGATTAATTACTCCACTATAGAAAGAGAAACGCTTGCATGTTATTGGGCTATCAATCATTTTAGTTTTTTCTTATGGGGTCTACCTTTCACTATTAGAACTGACCACAAACCCCTCACCAGTGTATTCACCACCAAGGGAAGAGAACATGCCACCCCACGCATTGCGAAGTGGATTTTAGGATTGGAGGGATATAATTTTGGAGTGGAGTATGTTCCTGGGAAAAATAACGTTGTGGCTGACTTCCTATCCAGATCACCAAGGGGGGCAGGATTAGAGGAAGGGAGAGACATCCTTGAACCGGTACTACACATAGAGTTGGCTGGCCTCACCAGGGATGAATGGATAGAGAAAAACTCAACTGATTCTGTATTAAAATCGCTTCGGGAGAAAATAGTCAAAGGTTGGCCAGAGAGAGCCAGATACCTCGAAGATGAGCTCAAAGGATACTGGGAGGTGAGGTCAGAACTCCACATATTTGAGGACATGGTAATGAGGGGTGAGAGAGTTGTACCTCCGTGTGAGTTGTGGAACAAATTGGTGTGTTTGGCTCATGAAGGGCATCTAGGGAGGAGTCTTACCAAGAGTAGACTTCGAGCATCCTATTGGTTCCCCACCATGGATAGGTTGGTGGAAGACGCAGTAAGGGATTGTATCAGTTGTGCCCAGAGTGATAAGACAAATGTTACAAGGAGGGCTCCATTGTCTCCTATTCCGGTTCCACTTAAACCATGGGACAAGTTGGGATTAGACATTTTAGGACCCATACCACAAATTGGTGTCAAAGGCAAATTCATTTTTGTGCTAGTGGACTACCACTCGCACTGGATGATGTTCAAGATAGTGAATCAGGTGACTACCCAAGCTGCAATTGATTTCTTGTCAGACGCCTTCTTGAGAGAAGGGATACCCAGCACCCTAGTTACAGACAACGGTGTGCAGTTCTCCTCAGAAGCTATGAGAGAGTTTTTGATGAAGTGCGGTGTACATCATTTTAGAACAGCACTGTACAACCCCCGTGCGAATGGTTTAGTTGAGAGAGCCAATAGGATGATAAAAGAGTGTTTACAATTGGCGTCAATACGACAGGTACCATGTGAAGTAGCTCTTAAGCAAATGTTGTGGTCGTATCACACCACGCCTAATTTGGTTACGGGAATTTCACCATTCTTTTCACTCCAAGGAAGGCACCCGGGTACAAAACTTAGTCCTAATTGGCTGAAGGGAGGGGAACCATTCGATGAGCAGCGAGAGGAAGCTGGAATTAAAATCAGGCAACACCAAGAGAAATACCGGAAGTGGTATGATGATCGTTTTGGCGTCCAGAGGAGACCCTGGTGGGTGGGACAATGGGTTAAAATTAAGCTACCTGAACACAAAAAGGAAAATAGTAGCAGGTTTTCTCAACCAAAAAGAATCATTAAGGTGCAAAAGAATGTGGTAACGCTGGTAGATGGCAGGATGTGGAGTATGGACAGAATTTCATGCAGCAAAGAACCAACTAATATGCCCAGGCTGGATTCTGACGAGGAAATGGAAGACGTACCACAGCGTTATTCTTTGAACAGACACACCAGGACCACTAAGCGCCCGATATGGCACAAAGACTTTGTTTTTGAACAGTGAGGAAGGGAGATATGTTGTAACCATACAATTTATGTATGTCTCGTAGTTCATACTAACCTGTATCATAGTTATTGGTTTAATGTCAAAATGGATAAACGACAAAATCAGTATATAAGTTCTAAACTCACATGTTAGTATTGATTCTGTATTAGTGGTATAGTCCAGCAGCTCCTAAGAATGTTGGGCATTGGAATGCCCTGGAGCTTGCCTTAGAATGTTGATGAAGACTGTGAAGGAGCTGGAGTTGGAGAGGCGATGTTTGAGGAGTTTAGTGATTAAACAGCTTAAGTTAATTTAACAATATCTTACCTGGTTACTTCATTATTCAGGCGACGTTAATTGGTGGAATACAACAGTTTCCCTCTTCAGAGGATCAGTGCCTTCGGTGCAAGCAGGAGGGCGCTCGTGCATGGCTTCATATTTTTTACTCCTGCCGAATATCGGTGCTCTTTTGGCATTATGTTTTGCCAGCCTTGTGTCGGGCTCTGGGAGTAGGCATATTTGAAACCATTGCTGGTTCTTTTCAGTTTTAATAGACAAACACAAAGCTATCAAGTGAGTAAGTCTGCACAATTTCTGTTAATTGCACTTTCAGTGGCCCGTTCGCTGATTCTACAACTCTGGTGTACAGAACGGGTCCCATTACATGAAGACTGGTTAAAAAAAATGACAAGACTAAGAAGGTTTGAGGAGGCATATGCTAAAAGGGTGGGAGGCCAAAGGAGATTTCAGTCATCATGGCGCTATTTTGATTTTTTGTAAATCGTGGGAAAGGTGCTGTACTAATTATCCGGGCTACAGGAGTGTCACAGTTATATACGTAAGCACTCGTCCACTTTAGCATATGTTCACTTTCATTCAACTGTAGGATTGCAGAATCTAGGGTATTCTGTCTATTTATTTCCAGCACACCAGCACTTTAGTATTGGTCTACCAAGCATTCGTACTTGTTTACAAATGCACTTACCCACTTTAGCACATGTTCACTTTCATTCAGCTTTGGGATTTTAGGATATGGGGTTTTAGCATATTATCTGTAAATTTAATGTCCCTGCATTCTAGGAGTTTGGTCAAAATGTTTGCTGTGAGATATATTTTTCTTATTGTCAAAATATTCTGCAATGATAAAGTTTGTTAAAAGCTTGACTTGGGTTACAGGATATTTTAAGCTATTCTTATTCTGTGTTTTATATGTTGTACATCATCTCTGCTCAATGAAACTGTTTAAAAAACAAAACTTCCATGAAACAGTAAAAAACATCACTCATGCCTTAGTCACCAGTAAGCTGGAATATGGGAACACACTCTATGCCGAGATCATCAAGCAACTCACCAGAAGAATGCAAACCATCCAGAACTCGGCAGCCAGATTCATCCTCAACCTACCACACAGAACTCACATCACACCACACCTCAGTGAGCTCCACTGGCTCCTGATACACAAATGTGCTCATTTCAGACTCCTCGCACATACATTCAAGGCAGTACACAGCCTTTGCCCCACCTACCTGAAAAGTCACATCTCCTTCAACCTCACAGAGACCTCCAATCCACAGGTCTCCTACTCACATCCTTCCCATGAATATATAGAACTAGATCAGGAGAAAGTGTATTCTCTTATATCGCTCCTAAAGCATTGAAGGAGCTTCCACTCAGCATCATGGCTCCTTTTCTCTTCTTTAATTGCAGCAGTACCCTGAACTCCTATATTGAAAGTGCTCTCAGATGTGATAATGGAATAAAAGGAGGCTCCTGAAATGAACTATATGTCTGGGATAACACAGCTTGGTCCAGCAGGAAAGTCAGGATTAATCCCAGATTGTGCAATTCAGCCACTAGATGAGCCTTTCTTTCCGACATCTAAAGTTAATGCTATTATTAATTCTTGGTGGATAAGATCGGAAAGTAGGTAACAAGCAGAATTTAGATTTTATTTTGTACAGTTTTACACAGCAGCACACCTTGCCCAAGTACATAAGAATTCTTCACAACAGACACAGACTATGTTTCACTTTTATTTTCGGCACAGGGAGATTTGTCAGGATTCACAGGATGATGAGCCGAAGCCTAGGAACGTTGTTCACCATGTTGAGTGGTTGGCAGCTGTAGCCACTAGGCCGCATCGCCTCCAAACAAAGCTTATCTTGTTTTGGGCTCAAGGTTCGAAGGGGACCTTAGCTGAGCCAGTGCCATACATCTGGCTCGAGCTTTGAGAGGTTAGGGCTTCCATCTAATGTTTCCCAAAGGCTAGTAACTCTTTTTATCTTAGTTTACGTTTACTGCACAGGTGAAAGAGTTTCCCCCAAGCCAATATGTCAGTAGGTGCTTTGTTCCCAATAGCGCAAACCATGGATCATTTCTTCCTAAAGCTATAACATCGTGCTTCAAAGACACCCCTACGCTGTTAAGTGGGCACTTAAAAATGAAACAACAAAGGAAAAGGAGAAGGTAAGAAAGATGAACCAGAAAGACATGCACACAGAAATCCAACGTAAACTGCTAGAAATCTCTTCTGTGTGTAAGTGATAATTACAGCACAAGCTGTTCGCAGAACAAAAGATTCGGGGTTAATTGGGCCTGCTACAATGTACATGGTTTTAATGGAGTCTAACGACATTACTGAGCTAATGGAATGGATAATACCAATCGGGAGAATATGAAATATACTTTCGTGTTCAGTTACTCTTACTTTTCTGTCTAGAGGGTTTATTCCTACGCAGCTGGTCATTTCATCATTCAGTAACCACAGAAAGCGTAATTTGGGAATGTCTAATTGAACTTTTTTATATACAATAACAACAATAAGAATAGCAACTTATTTTTCATATATTCCGCCTGCCCTCTAGAGATTCTGAGTGTATTAGCTGAGTTATTTATACGCAGTTAACACCTACACTGCAGATCTATGGAATTTCTCATGATGTGCACTCACTAAAAAAATAGTCTATATTTTGGTTTGTATTTCAAGCAAGCGTTGGCAAAGCCAGCAGGTCTGGACTTAATGTGCTAACCCTTGTAATGTCAGCACATTAGAGACAGAGCGACACAGGATGGATGCAGTACAGAGGGATGGAGCGGGCTGTTCTTGCAGAGGAGTCCTTAATGCAGTTTAGTGCAAGGATTCGGACTTTAAGCATAAGGATATGTCCCAATAGAAATAGGTGAGAGATGAATGCTCGTCTGGGCTGATCCAAGACATGGTTGACAAAGGCTTGACCCAGTGACCGAAAGAAGCTAGATGAAGAAAGCCAGTGGTTGAAAAGCGTGAAAAGACTGGATCCAAAGCCAGCTCTATATATCTTGTTAGCAATAGGTCTGTTTGACAGCTGTAGTAACAAACCCCAAAAGACCTAAAAAGGCACACCAACTTTACACTATGATCTTTAATCACTTCTTCATCCCATTCCTTACTAAATGAGGAGTGACAAACCCCAAGTTTTTTTCTCAATCTCCGGCCCCTTCCTGGCTTCTCCTTAACACAGAGTGGAGCCCCATTTCCACAACATCACCCGTTTTTAGACCTCTCACAGTGGCAGATTTTGCTCACGTTTTTAGGAAAGGATGAGGGGATAACGTGCTATTGAGGCTGTGTAATGCTTCAACAGCCTTCCAACATTTTGTCAATGATATGTTCTGTCATCCGCTGGATACTTAAATTTTTGTTTATTTAGATGATATCTTCATCTGTTTTGCAAATCTACATCAGCACAGACAAAACGTGTGAGAAGTTCTGACACAATTGAGACAATATTCCTGGAACGCTAAATTGGAAAAATGCTTATTTGAAGTATCTTAGATTGGCTTCTTTGGGTTTCGATCTCTACTCGTGGTAACCGCATGGCTGTGTCTAAACTGTAGGCCATTTACGAAATTCCAAGTCCATCTACTATAAAGGAGTTTCAACGATTTATCCGATTTTCTACCTTTTATCATCAGTTCTCCACTATCATTGAACTACAATCTGACTTAAAAAGGAGAACCTTTCCAGTAGGGAATGGAACAAGAGGAAGCTTTTGCTACCCAAATGAAAGTATTTACCGCTTGCCCCATTCTCTGCCATCTCTGACAGTAATTTGTCTTTTATTGTTGTGCAGTTCTGTTTTAAAGAGATCCAAAGATTGAGGCCTTGCATTCTATGGCATTGTCAAGATTCAGGCAAGATGACAGACCCACGGGGCTGGAAATGCTGGAGAACAGGTCAATGGAGGTGGAGATAGAAACACTAGACCACTAACTGTTAGAAATTCTCATTTACTCACTTTTGTGTTGAGGTAATTCCAGGGTCGTGGGGAAGATGAAGCTCTGTATATTCTCGTAGGAACTCGGGCTCATATTTGTACCTGGTTTGCACTGAATTAGCATACATTTTTTTTTTGACACTAATTCAGCACAAACGTAACTCCATATTTATACTTTGGCGTGCTAGCGTGCCTGGTCCTTAATAAGTAAACTTACAAGGGGACGCGTATAGGCAGATGAACCTTTTGAATCGAATGAAGTATCCTAGTTATGCAGTGATTACTGATCCAAAATTCAACATTAATAAATCAATCTCAACATTCAAATAACCAAGAACGGAAATCTTAATAATCAAAAATTAACCATCACTCACTGGAAAAGGTTAACAATTTTTATTCCCTATTAATTACAATTCTAGTCAATCTTTATGTACCTTTTTATTAATCAAAGCTTTATTAATCATCAAGAAAACATTATTCACCGAAAGAATCAGAAGCAACAAAGCAATCATAAGTCAGCAGTTATCATCATTAATGGAGTAATTCAGCAATGCAAATTCATCAGTCAATTGGCGGCGTCAACGTCGCCCCCTGTCAACCTACCTAACCAAGATTAGCATCAGCATGTGGGTCTTCATGCGAAAACAATTTTGGATAAAACATTAATTTGGAAAAATCTATCTAAGAGTGAAAAACCTATTCAGAACAGCGCAGTTGGCACCTAGAAGAAAAGGCACAAATTTTGCCAGTCACATTTTCATAGCTACCTATCCAGGATGGATTACCAACGAGTCAGTCTTCGTCCCCAGCTCATCAGTGATCAGCAAAGTATCAGGCTCACAGAGTGTAAGCCCAATTATCAACACTTCAGACAGCGTTGCCTGACGTCATCAACTTTTTACTCTCCGCTCTGATTTTGCTCCTCTTGTCATGACTTTTTATTAGGGTCTCTCAGTCCATCCCACTAATTGCTAATTGGTCAACTAATCAGAGGTTATGACTCTAACCTATAGTTTTTGTTTACCGAATCTACATGTCTGCCTAGGCTTCAAGTTCCATTAATTTGATTGGTCCTCCTGGTTATGAGAACATCATCCGGCTCTTCAGGTAACAAAATTGTTGCATACAAGTCTTTAGTCAGTGCTTCCATTGTCCAAGTCCTGGGAAAGTACATTTAGCCTACACTACACATAAGTGTATCAAATTGTCTTCATCATCTCCTGTCTGCTGGTAAATTTGCAGAATGTTCTAGCAGAGCCATCTGAACTCTGCACAGTTCAAGGTCCTTCACTCCAGTTACCAGTCCTCGCAAGCCTCGTCGTGTCTTCACATTATAAGCAGGCAAGGCCCAGTGAAACCAGGCCTTTTACTTTGGCTAAGTTAAGAATGCAAATTATCATAAAACATAGGTTATACATCCAGTTATGATATATTATTACATTTTACACAAATTTTTCTCATTATTTAGCATCTTGTTAATACACATGGTGACCAGTCCCCGTGGGCACATTTTGCTTATACACATTATTTTCTATTATTAGTTTCTCTATGAAATTTTCTCATTAATAAGCACGCATTAATCATTAGGAATTTCTCAAAATTAGCATATCTGCTCCATCAGGCGCTAGACACGTGTAGTGCCAAAGTTATGGAGTTTATGTCATTTTCTGGATGTGAAAACCTACCTTGCGTCAATGAGATGCAAGGTAGGCTTTCCCATCCAGAAAGGACAATATGGCCGTAGCGCCATATTTATCCGCCGTGCTAAAATCCAGCACAGGGGGATGGGGGCCTTAAATAATGGCACTAAGCCTGCTTAGTGCCATTATTTAACGGCTGGGTATGGGCAGGCATAAGGAGACCTGTAGGCATATTTCCATGGTCGGAGACCATTCAAAGTTCCCACAGGCGCCCTTCCTTGGCCCCAGGGACACTCCCAACCACCCCCACCCACACCAGAGGGACACCACAGGATGGGGGACCCATCCCAGGTAAGTCCCGGTAAGTAGTATATTTTTTTTCCTGCTCGGGGGCTCTGACTTGGGGCTTCCTGCCCAGTGCTGGCCCCCAATGTCCATGGCCAGGAGACATTCATCCTCTGGGCATGGCCATTGGGGTGGTGGGCATGGCTCCTTTCTTTACTAAGAGAGGAGCCATGTCCATGAGGGTTGGGCACCAAAAAATGGCACTACACTGCTTAGAGGCATTTTTCTGCCTCTAAACAGTGTAGCACCATAATGCGGCGCACAAGCCCCAGTTTCCCCTATCCCTCCCCCACCCTGTTATTGTCATTTCCAAGGACGCTAACAGAGCATTAGCGCCATTCCATAAATATGACGCCCGGCCGGATCTTGGAATGGCGCTCGCCGGCACTATACTTTTTTAGGCAAACTGCGCTAATGCAGTTTTGCGGGAAAAAGTATAAATCTGGCCCTCAATCTTGTGCTAGGCAGTATGTTGCATTTGCTTTCTGATTCTTGCTTTAGTTCGCACCCGTTTTGGCATCCCTTCACCATTTGTTTTTCCTTTACAGTTCCCTTAGTTCCCTTTGATCCATTAAATTGTTGATTGTGCCGTCTTTTGCCCCTTTTCTTGTAGAGTCTTACCTGTGTGGGGTCAGCAGTGTACAAGGGCCAAGTTATTCCAGTTATTCCAGGTAAGCTCCCGGCTCGTCATAGCAACAACCTTAGCTGGAAACAGTAAGCCCTAATTTCAGCAGGTCCGCAATACTGAATCCCGCCAGGCATTTTCTAAGAACATTATCCTATTGTGAGCTGAATTATACAACATATGATAATTACCTACTGGCTGTTTTACACAATTTTTTTTACACTTTTTAGACTCTTTTACACACTGTAAACAGTGTCTTCAAGGAGCATCGCCTAAAGTAACAGTATGAACAGACCGCAAGCACTTCCTCTATCTTACGTCTCTGAAATGTTTAAATGTTCTTAATTCCAGGAGGAACCTGTTGTTTTCTAGATTCCATTAGGAGCTGACCTACAGACCTTGGCATAGACACCTCAAGGCAGATGCTTTATCTAAACAATCTGGGGAAACCATCCAGTTGTGCCCTCATTCTAACATTCAACAAGCTGAGCAAAAAATGAACAAAGACAAATGAATTAAGAAAGGACCAAGAAAGAATCAACAGAGAGCTAGAAGGAAGAATTAGTGTTTCATTAAGATCCTCAGTACCTTACCTGTGTTTAAATACAAGCTCAGGTGCTTCATTGGTGTCATGATTCTTCAACTGATTCTTCAGCTGTACAGCATCTTGAAAAACAAAAGATGTTAGATCTAATACAGAGGCAGTTTAGGTTGTCCCACATGTCCATAGCAGTGAAGGCATATATACATTGACCACCATATGTGCAAGACCAAAGTAGCCAATATTAAGCCTACAGGTGAATTACATTCTTTGCCCATACCTGCTCAATCATTCACTGTGACCGCTATGTGTTTTTATTGCTGAATTGCCCAAACAGCTTAGGAATACCATATAACTATACTTGTAGTAATTGGCTATTTCACCAAATTAAGTCATTTTATTTATTTGAGGAAACTCTCAGCAGTGAAATTTCTTGTTCATTGTCTTATTGACAATATTTTCAAGTTACATGGTTAGACAGGTTCCATAATAACTGATGGAAGATCAAAATTCACAGCTCATTTCTGGAGGGGATTGACCAAGAGACTAATGACCACTCATACACTTTCCACAAGGTACCACCCTCGAACAGTCAAACTTAGAAACTGACCAACTCCTGCAACACTATCTTAAGTGCTTATCTATGAATAGACAAGTAAAATAGTGTTCCTTTCTAGCGTTGGTTCTCATACATGAATTTCATGCATTGCTTACTTGGGATTTCACCATTTTACTGCACTTATTGCATTCAGCCCCGTCAAAGTCCATTTACTGTCCCATCTTTTACAAATGTATTACAATATTTCCACTTGACTCAAAAGGAAAATTACTCTTTTATTCAATAGAAAAGGCAAGGGAATCTTACGTGAAGTTTGCAGAAGAAAGGCTATCCTTTACAAACATGGAACCTCATTATGAACATGGCAGTAAACACCGTCTCCCACCGTGGTGACAGTGAACAGAATCCCGGCATTGGCGGTGAACGGAAACCCACCATATAAAGATGCAAGAAACAGAGGGGCATATTTATACTCTGTTTGCGCCAAATTTGCATCAAAATGTTTGACACAAATTTGGCGCAAACCTACCAGAATATTTATACTTTAACGCCCAACCCCGCGAACGTCACAATTCAGCAGTGTGCGTCATTTTCTGGATGTGTGAAACCGCCTTGCGTTAATGACATGCAAGGTAGGCGTTTCTGTCCAAAAAAAGAATTTAAAGCATATGCGCCTTATTTATACTCCCGCGTCATTTTGACGCACAGGAGGGGACAGGCCTTAAAAAATGGCGCACACCCTGATTTGTGCTGTTTTTTAACGCCTGGGTAAGGGCAGGCGTTAAGGGACCTGTGGGCTCATTTTCATGGTCTCTGACCATTGAAGCAGTCCACAGGTGCCCTTCCCTGCCCCCAGGGACACCCCCTACCACCCTCACCCACCCCTGGAGGATACCCATGGATGGGGGGACCCATCCCAGGTAAGTAGAGGTAAGTAATTTTTTATTGTTTTTTTTAAGTGGCATAGGGGTGCCTAACTTGGGCCCCCCTACATGCCACTGTGCCCAATGACCAAGCCCAGGGGCCAGAAGTCCCCTGGGCATTGTTATTGGGCAGGGGGGCATGACTCCTGTCTTTCCTAAGACAGGAGTCATTTAAATGGGGGTTGTGCGTAAAAAAATGGCGCAAGTCCGGTAGAGCCATGATTTTTTACTCTAACCTGACTTGCACGGCTAACGTCAATCGATAAATAAGGCGCCCACCTGGCGCGTTGGAATGTCGTTAGCCAACAGTAAATTTTTTGGCGCAAACCAGCGCCGGTGCTAGTTTGCATCAAAAAGTATAAATATGGGCCAAAATACGCCAGAAAGATTCCTGCCACAACCCGGGCCTTGTCGGCGAAAAAGCTGCACATCCCACCCCGCCACCACTGAGCACACAAATCCCCCCTCTCCAAATAATGATGCACAAATCACAGCAGCAGATCAGTGGCTGTCGAATGACCATTGGCGGTACAGACCGCCACGGCCAGCAAGTGGACCAAACAGTAAGAAATGCACAGATTGGCAAGTTTGGAACCCATACACCTGACACACATCCACAACACAATGAAACACTCACAGACACACCCCACAATCCTTTGCATTGCCAATAGGAGAAACCAGACGGTCAACACTACAGGCAGACACTGAACGCCACATCACACAACTCACACACCCAACCACACAACAGCACCCTCACCAATATCCACACACACACCACCCACAACACACACCATGGCACCCCCAAGCACCCACGCTTCACATAAAGGGAGCTAAGGACCATGGTGGACGAGATACTCAAGGTCGAGCCACAAATATTCGGGGCACAGGTCCAGCACACACCCATCGCCAGGAAGATGGAGTTATGGCAGACCATTGTCAACAAGGTCAACGCAGTGGGAAACCATACTCGCATGAGGGACGACATCCGCAAGAGATGGAACGACCTGCGTGGGAAGGTGAGGTCCATGAAATCCAGGCACAACATTACGGTACAGAAGACTGGGAGAGGACCTCCACCAACACCCCCGACTACACTGACTGGGAGGAAAAGGTACCGGCCATCCGGCACCCTGAGGGCCTCACTTGACTCACTGGAGGAATGGACTCGGGTAAGTCATCAACAATTACCCCATATCCACCACTCCTTGAATGCATGCACCACCCCACCCCTCCAACTACCACCAGGACCACTACCCCACCCAGGCCACAATCACTAAATCCAGTAACCCTGCATGCCCACAAACCCACAATCAGGCCCACATCCCTCCCCCTGTGCACAGCCACCTACCCATGGAAGGTATCACAATGGCACTACACCACCCACAATGCACCGCCACATCCCAAGCAAAATGCAAGGGTAACCTCACAAAAGTACCCTGCATGACCCTCCAGTGGAAGCCCTGCACAAAATAGGCCTGCCCTGTGCACCCCATCCGATTTTGCAATTGTAACATTCATGTCCATTCCCTCCAACAGGCACTACCACCCATGCCACCCTGACGGACAGGACAAGGAGTGGCAGTGGCCCATATGGAGACAGAAGCACCACTCAGGACACTGGAGAGGGAACTCTGTACAGTGAGGAATACTCTGGCCCTTCACACAGTCCTGGGCCTTTACCATCCAGCAGCCCCACCCAGGACACCACTCACACCCCTACAACCCAGCCACCAACATCAGCTCCAGGCAACGGGCCCCACACCTATGTATCCAGGCCACAGACTGGTGGAACACAAGGACAGAGGCCACAGTCACCACCTACCAACAGGCTGGAAGACGATGGCCCCAGTAAAAGTGGCACCACCAGACCTGTGCAGGGGATACAGGCACAGGGGGCTAGGCCCAGTGGGAGGGCAACAGTGGCCCAGGGGAGAGGCCAAAGGATGGATGCTGCAGCCCAGGAGGTCATCTCTGAGATTCTGGGAGCATACCACTATACCCAGGTCAGGATGGGCCAGATTGTGGCCACCCTGGAGCAGAATCAAAGGCTGCAGATAGCACACCACCAGGAGGCCATGGAGCAGTTGAAACAACTCAATGCCACCATGGTCACTATTGCAGGGGCGCTGCTACACCACTTCCCAACCCAGCCTGAGACCCCCACAGACCAGGAATCCCCTACCAAAGACCAGACATCATCAGCAGCAACTGGACTGGTGCCACAATCTAAGGACACACAGGAGACCAGCACCTCCACCCGTACAGGCCAACACCAGGCACCCAAACGGTCCCTCAGGCCCAGGTATGGCACAGGAACACTTGCCAAGACCAAGGCACCCTCAAAGAAGTGAATGTGACACAACCTGTCCCACAAGTGTGGCACTCAACCGCCAACCCCAGCGTGCAATATCAACTCAACAACATGTAACATACAGATGGACATATTACCACTGCCAACAATCGCTGAGACCATGTAGCCAGTATGGACATCCACCAGCAGCCCACTCCCATCTCTGTAAAGAACACCCTGGCATCCCTGACACCTAATAAAACATATATACAACAATGTCAATGTCCCCTGTCAGAATGTTGAATCAAATCGAACTGTGCATGCAATTGTCATTGTAATCATATAATCATACCTTTATTGCAGGAATGGCACCCCATGCACAACATGGGGTGGTGTCAACAGAAATGTCTAACAAGTTGTTCATCATGTCACATGTCACATGCAAACCTTGTTACAGTGAAAATGTCTATTGACCCAACACCCACATAGGGGATAAGTCAGACAGACAGTATGCAGCACAGACAACAACAGCAGCAAAGAGTACATCTAAGTCACTGGAAGTATAGTTGGATCAGTTGGCCTCTGGAGTGTACATCTTCCCCCTCTTTATCATCACCATCACTCCCATCCCCTCTTAGAGGAAGCTGGTCTGGATATACAGCACCCTCCTCCTCCAAGAGGGGAATAGACGTCCTCACAACCACGTTGTGCAGCATGCATCAGGCCACCACTATTCTACAGACCTTTTCAGGGCCATAGGCCAGGGATCCCCCAGAAATATGGAGGCAACGGAATCTAGCCTTGAGGAGACCAATAGTGTGCTCTATCACCCTCCTAGTACATCCATGGGCCTCATTGTAATTCCTCTCTGCATCTGTCCTAGGATTCCTCACTGGTGTCAGGAGCCAATGCATATTGGGGTAGCCAGAATCACCTGCAAAAAGTGTGCAAAAGAGGGCTGTGACTAACAACCCTCAGTTGCAGACAGGCTGGCTGTCAGCTATGTGTAGAAATTGTGTCAGGCACACTTACCTATGATCCATCCTCTGTCCCCTTGTAGTTGTTCCATCATGTGTGGAACCCTGCTGTTCCTCAGCACAAAGGAATTATGGACTGATCCCGGGAACATGGCATTCACATGTGAGATGTACTGGTCAGCAGTACACACCAATTGAATGTTCATAGAGTGAAAGTTCTTCCTGTTTCTTTACACCTGTGTACATACTTTTGGGGGGATAAGAGCTATGTGGGTGCCATCGATGGCACCAATCACATGAGGGATGTTGGCAAAGGCATAAAGGTCTGACTTAATGGCAGGGAGTTCAGCACTTTGGGGAAACCTCACATATGACTGCAGGTGTTGTACAAATGCATTCAGGAATTTGGACAGCATGAGGCAGAACATTGTCTGTGAGAACCCTGCACCCATGCCCACTGTCACCTGAAATGAGCCTGTGGCCAGGAAATGGAGTGCACAGAACAGATATCAACCATGAGCTTTCTGCTTTCCTTCATCATACTGGCAGTTTAGATCAGTCTCAACATGGATTCCGGAAGGCCCATAGCACCAAATCAGCGCTTCTAACGACCTCTGACTTTATTCATAGGTTGTTGGATGAGGGACAAGGTGCAGTCCTGGTCCTATTGGATCTTTCAGCGGCATTTCATACCATCTCACCACAGATCTTGGTCTCTTGACTTTATCAAGCTGGGATCAGAGATTCTGCCCTTAAGATCTTGGAGTCCTTTCTAGGTGTCAGACCAATTACGGTGAGTTGGGATGACTTTCAGGCACCTGCCTTCTGTCCGCCATGTGGGGTCCCGCAGGGCTCGGCTCTCAGTCCTACTTTGTTTAATGTTTATGTTGCTCCTTTGGCCAAACTGATCCGTTCATATAGTTTTATGCCCACCTCCAATGCGGATGACACTCAACTGATTATTCCAGTGTCCAGGAACAACTGGGAGGAAGTGGCTGATCAGTTTTGTAACTGTATGCGTGAGATCAATCGCTGGATGGGCCAGAATTGGCTAAAGCTTAACAATAACAAAACAGAAATTGTGCTGTTTGGCTTCAGCAATGATGTGTGGAACTCCCACTGGTGGCCTTCAGAGTGTGGGAAGCTTCCCTCCCCTATTGCTGCTACCAAAAACGTAGGAGTTATTTTCGATAATTGTTTATGTACTAGGACTCAAGTTAATGCCATGGTTAAATCCAGCTATTCGATTTTAAAAACATTGAGGAAAATCCTGCCATACTTGCAGCAGGAGGAGAGATTAACAGTCATTCTGACTTTGGTTATGTCCAGATTGGATTACTGTAATTCTTTGCTGCTGGACCTGGATAAATTGTCACTGAGTAAACTTCATTTGATTCAAAACAATGCGGGCCGACTGATTTTTAGATCTCCCTCGCTCGGCTTCGGCCAACAATAGTCTGAAGCGCCTTCGTTGGCTTCCGGTCGCGAAGCGGCTAATTTTTAAAACCCTATGCTTAACGTTCAAGGCCGCACATGGAGGTGGAGAAGATTACCTAGCTGCTCGACTATGATGGTACTGCCCTGGTCGTGAACTCAGATCTAAAACTGCTTATCTGATTCATGTCTGTCGCACTCGCAGAGCAAAGCTTTCACTGTGGCGGCGGCTAAGTACTGGAACTCGCTTCCCTGGGATATCAGGAAGGAGGAGAACTTCCTTACTTTTAGGAGACTGGTGAAAACTTGGTTATTTCCTCGTTAACCGGTCTGGCTTTCCTTCTGACTCTCTTGTTGGGCTCTCACTGTACTTCCTCCAGCGCTTCGATGCTAAGGCCGGAATGCACTTTAGAAATACCTATACATACATATAAACATACTTGCACTTCAGTAGGGATGGCATGCTGATTACGATTAGCCGGTCTCAGTGCTGGATCCAGTAATGCACAAACAAAGTTCATGAATAGTAGCACGAGTGAGTCTGTAATTGATTATGATGCTATGCTTCACCATGGTCTCCAAATCAACAAGTGGTCTGTACACCGATGGGGCCCTCCCTCACCACAATGGTCTGTACCTAAGAGGAGTGGAGAACATATGAGAGGGACACATATTCATCTTCCCAACATGTTGAGTATTCATCACTGCTGGCAAACAAGTCTATGACACATATGCATTGTAGGATGTTAAACTGGAGTGACTTGTCCTCACTGATAAATCTGGACTGTTGTGGTGATTAATTATTTTTTTTGTCCATGCATTTGGGGGATGGTGTCCATAGGGCCTGCATGGGGCCAATGAGAGTAGTAGTGTGCAAAATGTCTGCAGTCCAGTAATCCAGATATGTAGCATTGGAAGTGACTTCATACCGCTAGCGGTTGTCGTAATGGTGTAAGGCGGTGTTCACCGCCGTGCACCCAATCATTGGTTAACATGGTTGTCAATGGAGAATATGGGCCTATCATGATCGCTGCCGGCGGAGCCGGTGCACACCGCCGCGGAGCGAACGCTATCTCATCACCCCAACTTCACTTGACTCCCGGATTACGTGCATGCAAGTACTCCACTTAATGTGCTGCTGTGTCCTGAACCTGGTCCTGGAAATGGCACGAGTGGCAGAGGAAAGGGCCCTGGTCTTCACTACCGAGGAACTGGAGAAGCTGGTGGACGGGGTCCTACCCCTGTACGCCAAGCTCTGTGGTGGACCAGAGGTATAGATGAGTAGGCGGATTGGGGTGCATGGATGTGTGAAATGGTGGTAGATGGCTGTAAACATGTGTGCATGATTTGACACTGTACAGCCGTGGAATGCATGACATACTGCATGTGTGAGGTGCTGTAATTCTGTTTTAAGTGTCCATCCCATAGGGGACGTATAGCCAGCTGCATCAAATGGGCATTTTCTGTCCTCTGTGTCACTTTTCTATGTGTCCCCTACAGGTCAGTGCCCATTAGAAGAGGGAACTATTGCAGGCCATCTCCAGGGAGGTGCGGTCCCTGGGAGTCTACAACCGGCGAAGCACCCACTGCAGGAAGCGGTGGGAGGACTTGTGGCGCTGGGCCAGGAAGACCTGCGAGGCATAGCTGGGAAAGTCCTCCCAACGAGGAAGGGGTGCTCGTCGGGCACTGACCCCCCTAATGCACTGCATTCTGGCAGTGGCGTATCCAGACTTGGATGGGTGCTTGAAGGCTGCACAGCAGACACAAGGGGGTGAGTACAGAGACCACCCATTCTTTGTCATCATCCTCCACCCCCATACCATCACTGCCCTCCCAGTTGCTCCCCACCCAGTTGCCCGTGCCTGCTCACCCAGAAGGGTGGGCGTCTCCTTCGCCCCAGGCACCTTATCCCCTGCCCCAGTCAGCCCTGCTGCCCTCACGGAGGAGGCTATTGACCTCCTGAGGACCATCTCTGTAGGGCAGACAACCATCGTCAGTGCCATCCAGGGGCTAGCATCACAGGTGCAGCAGACCAATGCCTACCTGGATGGCCTACAGAGATCTTTTCAGGCTCTGGCCTCCTCTTTGATGGCAGCTAGTGTCCCTGGTCTTTCCCTCCCCCCTCCCAGCACCTCCACCCCTTCCAGCACCCTGAATTCTGACAGCTGTTCACACACCTAAACACACAAGAAGCACACAGAGAAACACAAGCACCACACTTCCCACCACAGGCATCCACACAGCCAACATACAAAGGCACACCCACCAACATCCTCTTCCCCCAGTGTGTCCACCTCTTCTGCCTCCCTGTCTGTCACCTATACATGAACACTAACAGGCACTGCACCTTCATTCACTGTTTCTGGCCCCATTCTTGCAGTCACCACAACATCAGATATCCCGTCATACACCCCAGACACCTCACCTGCACTCACCACAACAACATTGACTGTCACATGCAGCACACTCACCAGACCTGCAGACACCCAGACAACATCCATTTACACTGGCAGCCTGCCTTTTCCCACTGTGTCCTCCACCCTCCTCTAAAGACACTAAAACGTTCCCAGACACCCACCCAACACACATCCACCACACCTCAGCATACTGTACAGTCACCTGCATCCACGTTGCGCACACCTACACTTGTTACGACCACTCCCTCTACCTCCACTCCAACACCTTCCTCCAGGTGCACCCCGATTGCCCCTAAGAAACTTTTTCTATCCTGTGTAGACCTTTTTGAACCCACAGGCCCACCCTGTCTCATCCCTAAACGTGCCCAACTCCATGCCCTGTCCACTCCTTCCACGTCCAAGTCCGCCCCTTTACGCCCTTCACATTTCTGTGCACCTTCCCCTGTGAGCAAGAGGCCCCGTGCTGGCCCTGGTACTTCTGCCGCACCCCAGTCAAAGGCCGCTCCCCCACCTTACAAGACAAAAAACAAACCCCCTCTACCTCCCAAACTTAAGCCCAAGCTCCTCTCCCAGACGTAAGTCCCAACCCCGCCACACCCTGCCGCTGTTCCCTGAGGTGCCTGGCTGCCCCATTGGTGCCCCTTTATGGTGGAGTACCATGTGCACATGTGGGAGTCAAGTTGGGGCCATTTAGGCCCATCAGCATTTTAGCTATGGACTGGCCATTGGCCTAATGTGGACGTTCTGTTGCTCCTGGAGCATTAATAAAGTTTGTGTGGCCAGTGTTGTTGTTGGCACACTATGGATCCATGGTTACTCGTTTCATCGTGAGGGGGTGTTGTGCACATGTGTGTACTTTGGGCAGGTTTAATTTGACTTGTGTTGGGTAAGTACCTCTGGCTCTGGGGTGTATGTCTTGTGCTGTTGTGAGGGGTTGTGGGTGCGTTGCGGGGTGGGTGGGTATGTAACTGTGCCCTTTCTTCCCTTGTTTAGTAGGTTCCGCTACTTACCGTTGTCGTCTTCATCACCGGTCTCCGTTGTGGAGGTATATGGCAAGGAGCAGGACTGGCATGATTTGCAGCTCTCTCTCCATGTCTGCTTCAGCATGTTGTTTGAGTCTCCGGTGTGTGTTTCCTTTTATTTGGTTCGTTTCCGCCTGGCTTTGTGTGGTGGTGGTTCCCGCCCCGGAACTGATGGCCATCTAGTGCTTCATTATTTGTTGGGTGGGTTGGGCCTTTCCTTCGGCCTGTGGGTTGTCTATTCCGTCGTTGTCGCACTCCTCTGCTGGCGGTGAATGTTTTTCAGGCTCCCTGTTTTTCATGTGCTTCATTATTTGGCGGCCCAGACCGCCTGTCTGTTGACGGTAGTTACTGCCACTGCCGGCTGTGCAGTCTTTCCCGACGTGTTCATAATGAGGGCCATGGTGACAAGGTCTTGTTATCAACTAAGGTGCTGATTACAAGTTTGGTCCAACCACCACCTACAAGCTGGTGGAAACTTACAGTATAAAGGGAGGCACTCACATGCAGGCAGCCAACGCACACTTCAGCCAGCACACACACACTGCACGGCAACACTACACATTTACGCATGGCTACATAGCACAGGCTCAGGGACACTGAAGGCCACACAACATTCACACACAAAGCAACAACAACACAACTACTAATACATTCCACACACTCATACCCAACACTGGCCAGGGACTGTCCACACATACAACACATACAACACACATATCTAGCCAACACAATGGAAGCACAATGCCATGCACAATACACAGAGAGACAAATAGAAAAAAGAGACAAAGCGCACCACAACAGCAATACATGCATAGCTGGGATGGGAGCATCAGGGCCATACATCGAGGGAGGCTGCACTGGGACGCATATCATGTTGAACAGAGCCTCAAACAACATGTGCACAGGAATTGGCCCTAATTGGGACAAGCAATACCAAAACCAATTGTCTGCACTGACAAAACTCAAAAACACACACACCACATGTAGACAATAGTCATATCAGGGGGACAAGTCCTACACCATAAATGCCCACATCGCACAACACAAAAGAAACACATCCCTCAAAAAACACAATACAATTCCATAACACCAACATTGCATCTACACACACATACCCATCACACAACAAACACCCTTCCCTTGGGGGAATAACAGCACTGCACACAAACTCACATACTGCAAAAAACACTGCACACAAACTCTCATATTGCAAAAAACACCACATGGAGCAGCAAGCAGACCAAACACACATGACTACAGGCACACAACCAATGTCAGTCAGGAACAACAAAAAGCTAGGGAAGGAAGTGCAGGACAAAGGTGCACCCAATAAACCAGCAACTGGTTAGGTTTATTCAATAAATGCTTTGTAGCTTCAAAGCCATAGTCCAGTCAAAAATGTTTGCCCAAAAGGCACAGTGTTAGGCCCCTACTTGATGCCTGACTGCCATGTAACCTCCACAGGTAGGGACATCAAGGGGGCAGGCAGGCCCCTTAGGTATTATCGGGGGCAGGGTAGGTGTGGAGATTGAGGGGGTTGGGTTTTGGCTTGGGAGGGGGGATCCTTCTTGGGAGGGGTGGGCTTCTTGGGGGGGGGAGGGGCATGGGTGCTTGCAGGGGGGCAGGTGAGGCCTTGGAGGTAGAGGGGATAACCTTGGGGAGGGTCAAGGTCCTTTTGGGTGTGTCACGGGAGGCAACCAGGGGTAAGGTCAAGCTCACAAAGCAAAGGTTTCTTAGACACACAGGGATGGGAATCAGAAGGGGGTTGGGATTTGGAGGTTGAGGGAGTGGTTTTCTGACGTGTAGAAGTGGATGTCTTGGATGAGTGCTTGTGAGACGTATGCTTGTTTGTGGTGGGTGTCTGTTGGGGGTGAGTGAGGGTGTTTATGTGTCTTGTGTTGAGGGGCTGGAGGTGGGACATGCCCTGGTTGTCTGTTGTAGTGGTGACTGCAGGTATGGTGTATGTGTTACATGTAGGGTTGTCTGTGGTGTCTGTGGGTGTAGTGACTGGAGTGGATGTCTGAGGATCTGCTGGGGTGCTGTCTGCGAGTAGGATGGGTGTGGTGGCTGCATCAGTGTCTGTTGTGGTGGTGTCTGTAGGTATGCCATATGTCGTGTGTGTGATGCATGGGATGGGAGTGTCAGAGCACGTTGTGACTCTTGTAGTGTTTGTAGGTGGATGTTGTTTGTGTGCACGTCGGTGCATCTTGTGTCGCTACCCCTATCTGTTGAGGTCTGTTGAGGTGGATGCATGCAAGTCTGTCTGTGTGCTTTGGGTAGGTCGGGGAAGGGGGGATTTGAACTGGGAAGAGGAAGGTGTAGGAGGGACAGAAGACAAGGGGTGACTGGCTGCCATTAGTGTGAAGGCCAGAGCGTGACAAGATCTCTGGAGACTAGCCATTGCACCCTGAATGCCTTCCAGGAACACATTGCTCTGCTGGACTTGGGTTGCCAGTCTCTGGATGGTATTCACAATGGTGGACTGACTCACAGAGATCGACCTGAGGAGGTCAATAGCATCCTCACTAAGGGCAGCAGGGGTAACAGGGTCTGGGGCAGACGTACCTGTGGCAAAGGAGACGCCCACCCTCTGGGGTGAGTGGGCACGGCCAACCGCGTGGGGAGCAAGAGGGAGGGAAGTAATAAAATGGGGGTGGCGGACAAGGATGGTACAGGGGGGGCTCCCGATGGTCCACCACCACTAGGGAGTGGCCACTGGTGGAGGTATCTGAGGATGATGATGCAGATCTGGTCTCCCCCATGGCGCTTATTTTTCCCTCCAAACCACTGGGTCCCTCTGTGTTGGTGGAGTCTTGACCCGAGGTCCTGTGGTCAGATGCTTCCCCACACAGCTCAGCCCCCATGTCCTTCGCCTGCTGGTGCTGATGCTGTCAAAAGAAGGAGACATTAGGGTCATTACATGGACATGAAGACACTTCAATCACAACTCTGTGCGACAAAACATACAGTCATGTCAAGTGCCCCCCGCATGAAGTGGCACCATCATGTGCCAATACAAAACCATACATGCCATCTGGAATTACAAAAGTAACACACGAGACAATCTTGGTCTCAGACAACTTTAATAGCATGGTTCAAGTCTAGCAATCGCACTAACCATACCACAACTAGGTGACCACTCCACAGCTGTACTGTCCAGGAAGGGGTGACACAGACCTTGCATCACTAACTGAAGGACCCCAACTTGTTGTCCAATGAGAAGCAATATCACTACCCACATCTCAGACATGCCAAGCATGGTATCTGTCTGTGGAGAATCCTTGAGCCCAAACACATATAACGCAAACATCACTGCAAGTCAATCCATGATTCATCCCAACAGTCAGGGCACAATCCCCAATCATCACACAGATGCTGTACACCTACAACCATCATTCCACATCAAGGGTACAATTGATTGTGAAGTGGATCCACAACCTGGTCCTACATGTCATGTCCCTTATAGCTACTGCAGTTACACATGACTAATGACATACTATGAGGCATGAATGTATCTGTCAGATGAAATATGATGGTGACACCGTCCTGCCCAGGGCATCACAGTAAATGGACAACCATTGCAGATGTACCATTACAATAACAGGACCCCGTGCACGTATATGTGAGAGATTTCAGACATCATCCCATCCGCATGGACAGCACATGCCTACATCTAATGCATAGATATGTATCTTAGTGGGAATGGAGCAGCTGCAGACACATAGGCACAATGAATGTTGGCTACAGTGATGACACATCACCCACGACAATGCACATTCCCCACTTACCAGTGGAAAGCTGTTTGCTTCAGCTGCCAAGATTTCGCCATGTAAGTCAAGTCACATGTATGATGGACACCCATGCATAACAGCCTGCTGTGAGGAACCAGCACTCAACATACAATGGAGAAAACCTTCCCCTGGGTGGCAGAGGTCTGCCTATACATATCTCCAGATACATGGCAGAGGACAGTGAGCCACATCCAACCTACCTTTGTACTGTGACATTTGGGAGGAGTGATCTGTTGGTGAAAACTAACACCCAAATGAATAGGTAAAGCAGAATGTTTGTGCACTAAACACAGCCGTATGTGCTCCCCACTATGCAATTGGACTGAGGATTCCCCACAGTTTAGTCCTAGGTCCTGGCTCTAAAACGATGAGCACACCAGTTTGAAACACATGGCCTGTCTACACCAATTTGATCCCAGATGATCTGTGACCCATGACAGATCCTACTTTGTCAGGGGGAGCAGTCAGTCTCTCACTCAATCACCTGGCAAAGAGTCAAGCATGAATTTGCATTGTACTCACCTAGTTGTGGCTGCTGTGCTGCCCTCAAATGCAGATCCAAGGATAGGTAAGCCACATCAAAATGCGGGTCATTAGGGGGGGTCATTGTCCGACAGGCACCCAGTCCTTGTTGGGAGGACAGGATATTATGTCGACAAGTCCCATACAAAATGGCAGAGTCACATACGTATCTGTGCGCCATGCTAATAATATCCTGTCTTGACCATCCTGTCCACCTGTGGCACATAGCAGTCATTGGACACAGGGACATGACTGCAAACACTCCCCAATAGGGTGCCCTAAGCACCCCCAGCTCAGGCCGGGCACAGACTAGAAAGGCCAACTGTGATGTTTGTGGGACATGAGCTAGCATCATGACATTGACCAGGAACACTATGGGAAATATTACACAAAGTGGCAAGTGACAGGTAAACCACCCAGCAAACAATGCACACAACATCCGCTACCTCTGAATATCACCAGCTGCATACAGTCCCAATAGGTCACATTCAGTCTACAGACTGACCCATCGTGCTTGGACCACAATGAAGGGAGTGACATGTTGGGCACACTAAGGTGATCATTACAACCCTGGCGGTTGAGGGCGAGGGTGAGGGCGAGGGTGGGGGTATGTGATGGCATGCAGGTAGGGGGGAGTGAAAGTAGTGAATAGTGACTTACCAGAGTCCATTCCTCCAGCTACTCCTGCGAGGCCCTCAGGATGCAGTATAGCCAAGACCTGCTCCTCCCATGTTGTTAGTTGTGAGGGAAGAGGTGGGGGTCCGCCGCCAGTCCTCTGTACCGCAATGTGGTGTCTTGAGACTACAGAACGCACCTTCCCCCGTAGGTCGTTCCACCTCTTCCTGATGTCATCCCTAGTTTTTGGGTGCTGTCCCACTGCGTTGACCCTGTCCACGATTCTTCGCCATAGCTCCATCTTCCTAGCTATGGTGGTGTGCTGCACCTGTGATCCGAATAGCTGTGGCTCTACCAGGATGATTTCCTCCACCATGACCCTGAGCTCCTCCTCAGAGCACCTGGGGTGTCTTTGCGGTGCCATGGGGTGGTGTAGGTGATGTGTGGGGTGGTGTGTGTTGGGATGTGTGGAGAGATATTTAGAGGTGTGTTGTGTGAGGTGCGTGGATGTTGTGTGAGTGATGGCGTGGAGTGCCTGTGGATGCTAGTTTGTAGATGGTGGTGTCTCTCTCTGGCCTTCAGTCGCAATTGTGGTCGTAAGGGTTTGTGGGTGATGTGGGTGTGTGTTTTATATTGTATTGGATGTGTGGGAGTGGTATGTGTATGTGTATCAGGTGTGTGTATTTGAAATTGTCCAATGTGGTAGTGTTTTGTAAATGTGTGTGTATTTTGAGCGCGGCGGTGTGTACCGCCACTGGAATACCGCGGTTGAAAGACCGCCAGGTGGATTCGTGGGTCGTGATAGTGTGGGCGTATTCCTGTTGGCGCTACGGTGGAGGTTTTGTTATCACCAGTTTATCACTGACCTTTGGTGTGGTGGACTTGTGTGGGTGTCTGGATTTTGGCGGATTCCGAGCTGTGGGTCATAATGACAGTGGCGGATTTCCACGGCCGCGGCGGTGTGTTGGCAGTCTTCTGCACGGTGGTAAGCGGCTTTTACCGCCAATGTTGTAATGACCCCCTAAGAGTCAAGCCTGTCCATGTGTAGACATGTGCAGATGCAGGCACCTGTTACTTCAGGAGGTGGGGATCTGTGTGTCACATCTAGATTACAGTACACACTTTCACACATGTGTTCATGAAACCTAGAGTATCTTAAGAAAAACCTGGCCATGCATTGTACATGTTCCACAATATGGCCAAACAACAGAGACCAATATCATGGCACATCAGTTAACAACACACTGTTTGCAGATGTGCAATGACGAAAATGCAAGGAGCATGCACAGGACACATCAGAGCTGGATGAAAGAGACAACAGGGCTGTGGGAACAAGGGGCCTGTCAAGGCTAGTGGCACACATTGTGAGAGTTGATAAGAGCACATCCTTCATAGATCACCAGCCTGCCCCCAATGTAGTTCCCATAGTAATCAGTGGACAGAGGCTCAGGAAGCTACATATTGACAGTGAGTGATGATTTGGCAACATCACATGCTGTGAAGGGATACAGGGTGTGGGCATAGTGTCACACTTGCATTGCAAAACGGAATCAATACCAGACCAGATTTCAAATTTTGCTATAATGATAGACTGTCCCCAGTCTCTGCCAGTTACGCAGACAGACCTACAAAAAACACCATATCTGACAAATCACACGCATGACAGTACATCATGTAGCCTACAGTCAATTGCCATTAAGTGTCGATGTGCAGAGCTGAGGGGCATAGTGAGTCATTACCTGGCTGCAAAGGAACAGTCCAACGAGGCCACATGTGGATGAAATCAATAGAGTAGAGACCACTACATTTGGGGATGTAGAGTCGAGTGTCCTGCTAGCATGGGATATGGAAAGTGGCTAAGGAACAGAGTGAGTCCGTGGCACACAAAGAAGTGACATCAGGAAGTGGTCAGTTGCTGCCATTGGTTTGGTGTCTTGCCATCTGCACCTCCTGGATGCTTTACTGGACATCCCCACTTTTGGGGGACTCAAAAACTACAGAGGCATCGGTATTGGAAGCAGGTGCTTCCCGTGGCATGGCCTCCTTTTCAGTGGGTGGCACTGTTGAAGGGCCTGGTGTGGATGAGCCGAAGGAAAGGGTGTGGTGGTGTTGCCTATCCATGCTCAGGGTACTGTTCATGTCCATTAGCACCCCTGTTATGGATGCCATGTTGGAATTGTGGGTTTCCCACTGTTCCCACATATCACAATGGAAACCTCTCTGTAGCTCCTTGATTTTCCTGAGTTTGTTCAGTACCTGGCCCATCATGACTTTGGAAAGTTGGTAGGCACCCAAGACCTGGCTGATGTTATCCTGGCCAGGGGCCTCTTGACAATGGGTCATGCCATCCCTCCCACGCACCCTACCTCCATATGCCTGCATCCTTGGTGCAGCCTGCTCCCTTCTGCTGGTTTCAGGTCCACCATTGTCAGGGTTGGCAGGCTGTGACTCCGGAACCTGGACTGGGGGGCACAAGATATAGGAGACTGTTGTAGGGACGCAGTTCTGGGGGCGACTGGCTGGCTGTGATGTTCAAGCCATGGGACTGGGAGACGTGGATGTGGTCAGGCTGAGGCTGACCGGTGTCGTCTGCCCAGGTTGCCCGGATGGGCCAGAACCATCCTCAACATCCAGCACTCTAGTAGTGTTCATTTCACTGAGGGCTTCATCCATGGGGTAGTGGCAGTCTCCTCTGTGATGTTGGTAGGAGCATTCCCAGTTGCAGTGGCAGCACAACCTGTTAATGTGGAGAGATAATGTTAGTAGTTGCATAGTGACATCACCTCCAATAGTTGACAGTGACATTGGGCTATGGCTATGTTCACATTGTATTTGCTGATTTCCTTCATGTGACAGGTATACATATTGTCATTTGTACTGAGGTGACATTATAGCCACATACCAATTCCTGTTCATTGACCTAGCCTCAGACTGTGTGGAATCGTTAGCTGTTGGAGGCATGGTCATAGACTCATGTCTTGCCAGCAGTGCAGGCAGCATATTGGCTGGGCAGGATGTTGTTTCAGTCACCTTGAATGCTATCTCTTTGTCATGCAGGCATTGTCAGAACCTTGGATGATATCTGATAGTTGTCATCCTGTGGTCAGGACTTGGTGGATGTGACTGTTGCCAATGGCAGACAGCAGACACATTTTGGGGGCTTTTATCTGTGTAGGGAGTTCCTTCCAGACAATTTGAGCTGTCCTTCCTGTCTACGCTATTTTAATCTTGGCATGTCAGAGGGTGTTCCATGACCTGTATCCTTGTCCCTTCCAGGTGTCTTAAGTTCATTGTGGGTTCAGGGACTCTGGCATAATATCATCCAGACAGTGGTCTGGCGTTTTGGGACACAGGGCCTGGTCCTCCTTGAATTTATTCAGACATTACTCTTGACACAATTTGCAGTTCACATTGTCTGTCCTCTAAGGTGAGTAATCTTATATACAAGTATACCAACAGGGATATTTGACCATGTGCAGAGTGGACTGGGTAATGGTATTAGGTAGACAGAGCCTCCTGGCCTCAGTAGTCATGTGACTCCCTGTACTACATGCAGTTTTTCAGTTAGACTCCCCCAGGTGTGTCCACATCATGAGTAATGTTTCAGATAAAGGTATTTTTCAAGGTGTACAGTGTACTGTTGTTGCAATGTCAGTAAGGGATCCTCCTGAGAATACTAACCATTTCACTCCCTGTATTCCACACACTGTAGAGTTGTCCTGTCAGGTGAATACATGTCAAAGGCTGATTAGAGGGAGAATAGTTATAGTAGCAGAGCACACAGTTGTGGCAGGTTGTAGTGAGAATCCCAGAGCCTCCTGGCCTTAGCATTCCTGTCATTGCCTGTCCTACCCACACACTATACAGCTGAGATCCCACGAGTACAGTTGGATAGCTGATTAGATGGAAAATCGTCTCAGTAGCAGAGCACACAGTTGTGGCTGAGTGTAGTGAGAGTACCAGTGCCTCCTAGCCTTAGCATTCCTGTCATTGCCTGTCCTACCCACACACTATACAGTTAAGATCCCCTCAGGTGAGTACACTCCAATGGGGCTTTGACAAACAGGGTAATTTTGATTAGGCTACACTGTTCTGGTTTTAGTGATGGTAGAACAGTGCCTGCTAGTGCTGTCAATCCCTGTACAACACCCACTATACAAAGATGTTGTTTTCTCAGGTGAGTACTTGATATGTTGGAGGTCAGACAAGGGTCCATGGACAGATGGACACTGGGCTGTTGAGATAGTACGTGGCAAGAGGTGATCAGTGAGCAGGCATGCCAATACATTTTGGAGCCATTTTTGTTGTTGTGACTTACCTGGCTCCACTCCCTCAGGTATTACTGTTAAGCCCTCAGGATGCAGGATGGGCGAGACCTTCTCCCCCTATGATGTTAGTTATAAGGGAGGAGGTGGGGGCCTACCGCCAGGCTTCAGGATCGCAAGCTGGTGCCTGGATGCCATGGTGTGAACCCTCCCCCTGAGGTTGATCCTCCTCTTCCTGATGTCATCCCTTCTTGTGCACAGGTAGCTGCATACAGAGTTCAGTCTGTCAACTGTCCTTTGCCATATTTCAATTTTCCGAGCGATAGTAGTTTGCTGGACTTGGGTTCCTAATAATTGTGGTTCTAAAAATGTCGTCCACCATGACTCATGTGAGAGAACAGGGCTGATTGCATATGCCCCCTAACTTTTTGCCCCCATTTTCCACTTTTTGCTGGTGTTTTCCTAACTCTGATGGTGCCCTGGGTACTGCTAACCAGTCCAAGGGCCTGTGCTCTGTGTAAAATCAGTATGCAAATTAGGCTAATTATAATTGGCTAAGTCAACCTACCTATAAGTCCCTAGTATATGGTAGGGCATGTAGGTTTAGGGACCCCACTATAGGTAGTGCGCCCATAGGTGCACTGCTGAGTTGCCCAGTGTCATTTTAAAGGCAGGCCTGCCTTGCTGGCTGCTTTTAAATTAAAGTTACATGCAAATTCGACTTTGGAATAAAAGCAGTTCCAAAGTCTTAAACTACCTTATTTGTACATATAAGTCACCCCTAAGGTGTGCCTTATGTGCCCCGTGGGCTGGGTGCCATGTAACTATAAGCAGGGACCTTATAAAAATAGTTTTATAAGCTCTGGTGAGGTAAAACAGCCAAATTCGTTTTTCCCTCATTGTAGTGAATGGCCTCCCTAGGCTAGAATGGGGAGACTTTATTTTAATGTTTAAAGTCCCCTTAAGTAACAGATACAAGAAGTTTGGTAACAAATTAATTGTTATAATAACTTCCAGTTGTTGGATTTAATATAACTTGTTCAGGTAAAGAGTTTCAAACTTTACCTGAAAAGTTGCCAACTTCAGCCCTGCAGTGTTTTTGCTGCTGTACTCTGGCCAGCCTCTGGCAGCCTGGCCAGGCTGCCTTGATGAGGTGTGAAGTGGCCTGGCTCCAAACAAAGAGATGTGCCTGGGTGAGGAGGTCTCCCCTCAGCAGATGGTGAAGCAGGAAGGGGGAGGGCTGCCAAACTGGTCTTCAAAGGCAGAGAAGGACATTTGGAGCAACCCAGCAACACTCTCACATCTTGCAAACCCAGACAATTAGGTGCCCCCTTGATTATATTAGGAGAGGGCAGGAGAGGGGTGTGTTTAGAATTTTTAGCCACACCAGTGGATGGGCTCAGCCATATGTAACCTCCAAAAATCACTTTCAGCCATGATGGATTTCTGAGGAATGTTGCTCCCTGGGATTGATTTTTGCCACACTTCCCAGGAAGTGGTCTTCACAGGGGGAAGGACCCTGCCCCTGATTGGAGAAAAAGGACTCCCCTTTTTTTCACCCAGGAGCAAGGATAAAACTGGCAGACTTGCACCCACACCTGAGTTCCCTACCAGACCCATACCAGGAAGAACTACAGAAGAAGAAGGACTGCCCTGCTGGACCCCTGGCCTGCACCTGGACCCTGCACTCTGAAGGACTGCACCAGCTGCACACTTGGGCTTCACCACAAGAAGGATTTTGCCTGGCTTCAACTGGTTCAAGGAGGGACTCCCTGTTTGCTACAGGTGAAAAATTGCCAACCAGAGTCCCCTGCACCAACTCTTGAAGAAACCAACCAGCTGACCACTGCCCAGTGGCCAAAAAGGAGTTTGCGCCAGGTGCATTCTGGGAGTTGGAGTCCACACCCCCAAAGAGCATCTCAGAGCTTCTGGAACTTTGGGGTGAACTGTGGACCCCAAAAGAACCTTAAAAGAATATCTGGAAGAAGATCCAGAAGTTTGGAGAACTTTTGGAAAAAAGCTCCATAGAGGGACCGACCAGCCGCCGCAACTCTAGCCGGCTTGCCTCAACCGCGACCCGGCCTGACTTGCAGGTTCGTCCCGGTGAAGAAAATCTCCAAAAAAGAGACTAATGGGGTCATTACAACATTGGGGGTAAATCCCGCTTACCGCCGTGCAGAATACCGCCAACACACCACCGCAGCCGCGGAATTCCGCCACAGCTATTTCAACCCACAGCTCGGAATCCACCAAAATGTAGACACCCACACAAGTCCGCCACACCAAAGGTCAGTGATAAACTGGCGAGAATGAAACCTCCACCGTCACGCCAACAGGAATACGCCCACACTATCACAAACCACGAATCCATGCGGCGGTCTTTCAACCGCGGTAAACCATTGGCGGTCAACACCGCCGCACTCAAAATACACACACTCTTACAAAACACTAACACATTGGACAATTCGAAATTCACATACCTGATACACATACACACACCACTCCCACAAACCCACACCACTATAAAACACCCGCCCACATCACCCACAAACCCTTACTACCTAAAATATTGACGAAGGCCAGAGAGACAGCACAGCAAAGACAACACCACCATACAGAGGCACACAACACCATCACACATACACATCCACGCACAAAACACCACACACCCCTAAACATCACCCCACACATCACAACACACACCACCTCACACATCACCCACACCACCCCATGGCACCGCAAAGACACCCCAGGTTTTCTGAGGAGGTGGTGGAGGAAATCATCAGGGTAGAACCACTGCTATTCGGATCACAGGTGCAGCACACCACCATAGCTAGGAAGATGGAGCTATGGCGCAGAATCATGGACAGGGTCAACGCAGTGGGACAGCACCCAAGAACACGGGATGACATCAGGAAGAGGTGGAACGACCTACGGGGGAAGGTGTGTTCCGTGGTATCCAGACACCACATCGTGGTTCAGAGGACTGGCGGCGGGCCCCCACCTCCTCCTCCACAACTAACAACATGGGAGGGGCAGGTCTTGGCTATACTGCATCCTGAGGGCCTCGCAGGAGTAGCTGGAGGAATGGACTCTGGTAAGTCAAATCTTAACTATTACATCTCCCACCCTACCTGTATGCTAACACATACCCCCACCCTTACCCTCACCCCCATCACTCCAAGTCCTCACATATGCCCCACTGTCACAAACCACACATCCCAACCCCTGCATGCAACACCAATGCATGGACACCCATCACCAATGCATGTCTACTGCACATACCCACACAGACCCCTAAACAATTAGCACACAAGGTCCTACACAGGAATGCAACCACTGAGGTACGGGGTCACCCATCCATTGCACACCATGGCACACACAGATACTAAAACTATGCCTTTACACCCCTGCAGGACCTCTACCCAACGTCACCGGACAGGAGGTTCCAGACATGTCCACTCCCCCCACAGAAGAGGCCCACAGTGATGATAGCAGCTCTGTCCAACTGGATCTAGGTGACCATCCCAGGCCATCTAGGACCTCGGGACAGTCGGTTCCCCTCACACTGGCACAAGCCACCACAGAGCCTCACCCCACTGGAAACACCAGCACAGCACCCACCCAGCGGGCCCATACCTCTGTCCCCAGGACACGTCAATCAGCAGTGTGTCCACCACTACAGGGAACCCAGGCTAACCCACCACCCCAAGAACAGCAGGGACCTGGGGGCAGTGGTAGTGGGCACACGGTTCAGGGGACAGAGGCCCAGGAACACAGGGGAACTGGGAGGGCTGCTGTGCTACAGGGGGAGGACAGGCCCAGGGAACCCACTCTCCACGAGGTCCTCTCCAAAATCATGGGAGCCAACCACCATTCCCAGGAGACGATGGCAACGGTACTGGCCAAGTTTCAGGAGACCCAACGGCTGCAGGAGGAACAGTATTTGGGGTTCAGGGAGGAACTCAAATCCATCAATACCACCCTAGGCCCCATTGTAGGGGTGCTGAAGGAACTTGTGAACACCAGGAAGGACGCTGTGGCACCACAAGGGGCCCCTGACACTAGCCTGGACGATGAACTGCCCACCACTTCTGCCGGCGCTAGTGGACAGGAGGCACCGCCACAGGACCATGACACCAGCACCCCACTCCCTGCAGATGGAGAACCACCCCGCAAGCAGTCCCCGAGATCTAGGACAAAGACAGAGAACAATGCCAAGACCCCCGCCAAGAAATGAGACCACCCTGATTGTCATCCTTCTGTCCCACTTTGTCACCCTGTCCATCCATCAACTGCCCCAGCTCCACTTCCTATGCCCCTTTGGACAATGCACCTGTGAGACAAATAGACTGGACTCTGCCATGGACATTCCTCCACCATCACCCCTGCCCATTTTACAACCCCCTCCACTATTTAGCACTTAAATAAACACCCTTAAATCACAAAACTATCTGGAGTCAGTCTGTGCTTTGACAAATGTGTATTTGCAATAACTGAGGGAAATAGCAATATCCATTGTATTGTCAACATACCTATGTCACACAGCTCTAGTCCATGAGGAAACATAGCAGAGGTCACACAGTGGGACCCACATCTGTGAAATCGAAAGGGAAAGTGACAAATCAGGGTCCATACAATGGGTGAAAGTGACAGACAGATGAGAGGTAGAACAAGTGTATCAGATGTAGCAGGCAGTGATGTCTTCTTACCTGTGTCTCACTGGAAGTATTGATGAATCACGGTGTTTCTGTTGTCGATACCCTCTTCTTCTGTTTCCTCTTCTTCACTGTCCACAGGCTCCACAGCTGCCACCACACCTCCTTCAGGACCATCCTCCTGCAGAAAAGGCACCTGTTGTCGCAAAGCCAAGTTGTGCAGCATACTTCTTTGGTGAGTAGACTAGGGAACCACCTGTCGTATGGATGCACCTGAACCTGGCCTTCAGGAGGCCGAAGGTCCTCTCTATAACCCTCCTAGTTCGCCCATGTGCCTCATTGTAGCATTCCTCTGCCCTTGTCCTGGGATTCCTCACTGGGGTCAGTAGCCATGACAGGTTGGGGTAGCCAGAGTCACCTGCAAATGTCGAGGGACAACTGTTAAACACACACTAACCCTTAGGGACAACCCCAGACAACTATCCACACTGTATAGGGTCCATGTCCTCATCTAATAGCCACACACGGTGCCTCTGGAGTTACCCTATCACATAAGGAATGCTGCTATTGCTCAGAATGTAAGCGTCATGCACTGAGCCAGGAAATTTGGCATTCACATGGGAGATGTACTGGTCGGCCAAACACACCATCTGCACATTCATAGAATGGTAACTCTTCCGGTTTCCGTACACCTGTTCACTCCTGCGGGGGGGACCAAGGCCACATGTGTCCCATCAATGGCACCTATGATGTTGGGGATATGTCCCAAAGCATAGAAGTCACCTTTCACTGTAGGCAAATCCTCCACCTGAGGGAACACGATGTAGCTGCGCATGTGTTTCAGCAGGGCAGACAATACTCTGGACAACACGTTGGAGAACATAGGCTGGGACATCCCTGATGCTATGGCCACTGTCGTCTGAAAAGACCCACTTGCCAGGAGATGGAGTACTGGCAGCACCTGCACTAGAGGGGGTATCCCTGTGGCGATGGCGGATAGCTGACATCAGGTCCGGCTCCAACTGGGCACACAGTTCATGGATTGTGGCACAGTCCAGTCTGTAGGTGACAATTACATGTCGCTCTTCCATTGTCGACACGTCCACCAGCGGTCTGTACACCAGAGGATGCCGCCATCTCCTCACCTGCCCCAGCGGACGTTCTCTATGGAGAACAGCGAGCAGAGGGTCAGCCAACACTGAGGTACGAAAACACAACTTCAATGCACAAATTTTTAAATCCGCTACTGGCCTGTCTTAGTGTGTATGCAAGGCCTAGATATGTGTGACGCAATTAAAAATTATGCCATGTTCCCCCCTGAAATGGCGGCTGCCTGACCTGTAAGGTTGGACAATGGGATATGAGGTAACTGCGCTGGCGGTGTACACCGTCACGGTAGGCGGTCGAAGACAGCGGCGCAATCCTGCATTGGTTATGGTTATGGTTATTGGCTATCAGTCCCAGGAGCCAATGGCGATGTACGCCTGCGGTGACCGCCATTTTCTATCTATTCACTCACTTGATACCTGATCTTTGACAGGAGAGGACCTACACTGCAAGTGCTGCTGTGACCTCAGTCCTGAAGCGACAATGGCTCATGTGTCTGGGGAAAGGGCCCTTGCCTTCACAACAGAGGAGTTGGAGAAACTTGTGGATGGGGTCCTCCCCCAGTACACGCTACTCTACGGTCCTCCAGACAAACAGGTAAGTACACTGTGAGCATGCTGTATGGGCAACGACGGTGAGTGTATGTGCGTCATGGCAAGGGTAGGAATGCGGGCCAATGACTGTGACGGTCCGGACGGTTATATCTTCTCCTTTTCCCCTGTACTATTCCTGTAGGTCAGCGCCCACCAAAAGAAGGATATTTGGTGTGCCATCGCCAAGGAAGTCCGGACCCTGGGGGTCCACCATAGACGGAGCACCCACTGCCGGAAAAGATGGGAGGACATTCACCGCTGGAGCAAGAAGACGGCGGAGGCCCAGCTGGGGATGGCCTCCCAACATGGGAGGGGTGCCCGTCGCACCATGACACCCCTGATGTTACGGATCCTGGCGGTGGCATACCCGGAGTTGGATGGGCGCTTGAGAGCATCACAGCAGTCACAAGGGGGTGAGTACACTCTCATTCAGCTGAATCAGTGCGCACTGGAGGTGTCTGGGTGGGGGAGGTGGGCTGTGGGTACCCCTAGGCCAGGGCGAGTTTTGTAGGCAAGGTCCCTTCGTAAGGCAGGCCATGTGGCACCCCACCCCACCCCACCAGTGTTAAGAGCCAACTACACCTAGTCAGGATCCTGTGACGTCCATGTGTGCAGCAATCGGGCATAGGCCTTGTACCCCATGGCCCTGTGATTAATGAGGGAACTCTAAGTGCTGCTGTGTCTGTAGTGTCCGCCATCAGTAGCGGTATTGCATGCGCTGAACATGTCTTTCTTCTGTCTTCCCTCCCCTTTATGTGGTCTCCCTGTTCTTGTGTGCATTAGCATCATCAGACGGAAGAGCAGTGGCACCGGAGCAGGAGGGAGCTTCATCCCACATGGCCCTGGAGGTTGAGACAACAGACTCCTATTTCACCAGTGGGATGGAGGGCGAGGGGAGCTCCACGGCGGGGACAGGAGCTGAGACCAGCGACACGTACTCCTCCTCTGATGGGAGCTCCCTTGCGGTGTTGGGCCCCTCTGTGGCCCCGCTTCTACAGGTACAGCCGCCACCCCCCTACCAGCACCGCCCTCCCAGCAGCCCCTCAGCGTGTGCCTCGTGGCTGCTCACCCAGGCGGGTGGGCATCTCCTTCGTCCCAGGCACCTCGGCCCCTGCCCCTGTCAGCCCTGCTGCCCTCAGTGAGGAGGCCATTGACCTCCTCAGATCCCTCACTGTTGGGCAGTCTACCATTCTGAATGCCATCCAGGGTGTAGAGAGGCAGTTGCAACACACAAATGCATACGTGGAGGGCATTCATTCTGGTCAAGCAGCCCAACAGCGAGCTTTTCAGACTCTGGCCTCAGAACTGATTGCAGCCATTGTCCCTGTGTCCAGCCTCCCCCCTCCAACTTCCTCCACCCAGCCCCAATCCCCTGTACCTCAGCCTATCCCAAGCACACCATCAGACCAGCATGCACACACCTCAACACACAAGGGTAGCTCTGGCAAACATAAGCACCACACATCCCACAGGCACTCACACAAGCATCATACCCATGCACACATACCAACATCCACTGCCTCCACTGTGTCCCCCTCCTCCTCGTCTCCCTCCTCCCTCCCTGTCACGTCTCCACTCACACCTGCATGCACTACATCTTCAGCCACTACGTCCATCACCAGCACGCCCATCACCAGCACGCCCATCACCACACACCGCTCACGTGCACTCACCACCCCCACTACCATTCACACATCCCCTGTGTCCTCTCCCAGTGTGTCTGTGAGCCCACCTTCCAAAGTACACAAACGCAGTCTCACACCCACCCAACAGCCATCCACCTCACGACAGCCTCCAGCCCATGCACCTTCACCCAAAGTCAGCAAACGTACACCTCCTACAACCACTACCTCTTCCTCCACTCCCAAACCCCCTCCATCTGCCCGTCCCAGTGTGTCTAAAAAACTTTTCCTTTTAAATTTTGACCTCTTCCCTACACCTCCCCCACCCCTTCAGTCCCCTAGGGCACGCCTTTCCAGGTCCCAACCCAGCACCTCAGCCACCACATCACCGGGAACAGTGGTGCCAGCAGTAACCGGCTTCTGGAGTGCGCCAAGCAGCAGGGCAGCCAGTGTGCCACAGAGCCAGACCACGGACAGTCCCCTACCTCAGAAACATAAGAAGTTGGCCACAGCCGGAGGGAGAAGGGCAAAACACCTGCCACCAACAGCTCTCTATAGCTGGGAGTGGCAAGACAGCTGCACCACCATCCAAGGTGCGGGAGGGGCAGAGAAAGAAAGGGAAGTCGCCGTCAACCTGCACGGCGGACAAGACCGCCACCAGCACCGCTTCCCAGGAAACCACTGCCACCAGTACCGCTTCCCAGGAAACCGCCGCCACCAGCACCACTTCCTAGGACATCGCTGCCACCAGCACCGCTTCCCAGTACACCGCCGCCAACAGCACTGCTTCCCAGGACACCGCCGCCACCAGCACCGCTGCCAAGGACACCGCCGCCACCAGCACCGCTTCGCAGGACACCGTCGCCACCAGCACCGCTTCCCAGGACACCGGCGCCACCAGCACCGCTGCCAAGGACATCGCCGCCACCAGTACTGCTGCCAAGGACACCGCCGCCACCAGCACGCTCACTGAGCCACCCACCAACACCGCAGGCCCATGAGTGCCGCAAGCACCGCCGCTACTGAGGCCGCCGCAAGCACCGCCAACGGCCACGCCACATCATGTGCCAGTGGCACCACCGCAGACATGGCTGCCATCCCCAGTGGTCAGTCGTACGAAGCTGGTGGTCAGTTTCAGGGGCCTTGACAGCTTCCATGTAGGCCCACCGTCAGTGGAGAAAGGCATCCACTACCTCAGTCCTTGGCAGGATGAAGCACTCTGGGCACAAAGCCCCCTCCTGAACCAGTGGAGAAAGTCATCCACTACCTCTGTCCTTGGCAGGATGAAGCACTCTGGGCACAAAGCCCCCTCCAGAACCAGTGGAGAAAGGCATCCACTACCTCTGTCCTTGGCAGGATGAAGCATTCTGGGCACAAACCCCCTCCAGGACCAGTGGAGAGTTACATCCACTACCTCTGTCCTTGGCAGGATGAAGCATTCTGGGCACATAACCCCCTCCAGAACCAGTGGAGAAAGGCATCCACTACCTCAGTCCTTGGCAGGATGAAGCACTCGGGCACAAAACCCCCTCCAGAACCAGTGGAGAAAGGCATCCACTACCTCTGTCCTTGGCAGGATGAAGCACTCTGGGCACAAAGCCCCCTCCAGAACCAGTGGAGAAAGGCATCCACTTGAGAGACTGTGGCTTTGCACTCCCCAGGATGCAGCAGTGGGCAACCCACCCACTGTAAAGACTTGTGAGACTGTGGCTTTGCACTCTCCAGGATGCAGCAGTGGGCAACCCACCCGCTGTACAGACTCGTGAGACTGTGGCTTTGCACTCCCCCGGATGCAGCAGTGGGCAACCCACCCACTGTACAGACTTGTCAGACTGTGGCTGCGCACTCCCCAGGATGCAGCAGTGGGCAACCCACCCACTGTACACACTTGTCAGACTGTGGCTGTGCACTCCCCAGGATGCAGCAGTGGGCAACCCACCCACTGTACAGACTTGTGAGACTGTGGCTTTGCACTCCCCAGGATGCAGCAGTGGGCAAACCACCCACTGTAAAGACTTGTGAGACTGTGGCTTTGCACTCCCCAGGATACATCAATGGGCATGGAGCCCCTTCGTGGATCTGGCGTCGTGCACTCATCCGGTTGAGGTGCCTCCCCTTCCCTTCCACCTGAGGTGCCTGTTTTATTTCGATCTGATGCCCCTGCAGTGTTCTCTCCGTTTTGGTTGGGTATTTCGTGTGGGCCTCGCCCATGCATTTTTGGCCCAGTGGTCCACGGACTATGTATGTGCAGTACATGGACTTTAATTCTTGGTGTATATATTTGTTAATAGTGTATATATATTTTATGAGTACTGGATTTTTATTGATTACAATCGTTCAACTCATTTCCTTTTGTCCTTGCATTCTTCTAGGGGGGTTGGGAGGTGTAAATTTAATGTATCAACATGTACTTGTGTGTGTGTTGTAGTGGGCAAGGGTGGGGATGGGGGTTTTGCGTATTGCATGTGTGTGTCACTCTCTTTTCCCTCCCCCCTCCCCTGTGTCGTAGGTGCAGTACCCACCGTGGTCTTCGCCGCCGGCGTTCGTGCTCCTGGTAGAGGAGCAGGAAGACAATGGCAGGTAGAATATGGAGTTCCGGCTCCATGGCGTCCTGGTTCCTCGTGGGGTGTGTAGAGATGAGCGTTTCCCCTTCCAAGTCCTGTTTCCGCCGTGTTTTTGTTCGTGGTGAATCTGCCCCGGAAAAGGTGGCGGATTGGCCTGTCATGATACTGTGGGCGGTACATTGTCTTCCGTCTGTCTGTTGGAAGTGACCGCCATGCTGTTTGTTTGTACCGCCTTGGTGGTTGGAGTGTTAAAGTGGCTGTCTATGTTGGCGTTTTCCACCACGGTCGTAATTCCATTTTTTTTACCGCTGGCCTGTTGGCGGTTTTACCGCCGCTTTAACACCGACCGCCAGGGTTGTAATGATGGCCTAAGACCGAACGTAGGAAGTTGACCGGGACCTCCCAGCCAGCGTATCCGAGGAGGGCTCCAAGGACGTCGGATCAAGATCCAGGTTTGCCCCGGTCAAAGGATTTTCACCTCGAAAAAACGACTAAGTCCGAAGGTAAAAATCTCCACCGAGGGCTCCCGCGAAGCCTATCCGAAGAAGAGTTCCAGGAGGACGGATTGGACTGGCAGGTTCGTCCCGCTGAAAAAAATCTTCAGAAAAACGACTAAGTCCTAAGGTAAACTTTTGACCGGGGCTCCATCGCGGTCGGCCTTAAACTTTGACTTTGCACCGGTCGAGGTGCGACCAGATGACCAGATTGGCGCTTTTGTTCCTATGCGCTAGAAAGTAATAGTTTTTAAAAATTCATATCTCCGGTTCCCCTTATCCGATTTTATTCATTTAGGTGTCATTTTAAAGATAAAAATATAGGGGGTCATTCTGACCCTGGCGGTCATGGACCGCCAGGGCCAACGACCGCGGAAGCACCGCCAACAGGCTGGCGGTGCTTCCGGGGGCATTCTGACCGCGGCGGTAAAGTCGCGGTCAGAAAAGGGAAGCCGGCGGTTTCCCGCCGGCTTCCCGCTGCCCCAGGGAATCCTCCACAGCGGCGCTGCAAGCAGCGCCGCCATGGGGATTCCGACCCCCTTCCCGCCAGCCTGGTTCTGGCGGTTTTCACCGCCAGAACCTGGCTGGCGGGAACGGGTGTCGTGGGGCCCCTGGGGGCCCCTGCAGTGCCTATGCCACTGGCATGGGCAGTGCAGAGGCCCCCTAACAGGGCCCCACATAGATTTTCAGGGCCGTATTTATACTCTGGTTGCGCCGAATTTGCGTCGTTTTTTTCGACGCAAATTCGACGCTAAACTAACGCCAACTAACGCCATATTTATACTGTGGCGTTAGACGCTTCGGGCGCCAAAGTGCCCGGAGTGTGCGTCATTTTTTAGCGTGAACCCCTTCCTTGCGTTAATGATATGCAAGGGAGGCGTTCCCGTCTTAAAAAATGACTCCCAGGCCTTTACGTGGTATTTATACTCCCGGGCAAAAATGACGCCCGGGAGTGGGCGTGGCCAAAAACTGCGCATTTGCGCCGCTTTTTAACGCCTGGGTCAGGCATGGCGTTAAGGGACAAGTGGGCTCAAAATGAGCCCAGAGTGCCCTCCCCTGCCCCCAGGGACCCCCCCTGCCACCCTTGCCCACCCCAGGAGGACACCCAAGGACGGAGGGACCCATCCCATGGACATTAAGGTAAGTTCAGGTAAGTATTTTTTTTTTTTTTTTTTTGTGGCATAGGGGGGCCTGATTTGTGCCCCCCTACATGCCACTATGCCCAATGACCATGCCCAGGGGACAGAAGTCCCCTGGGCATGGCCATTGGGCAAGGGGGCATGACTCCTATCTTTACAATGATAGGAGTCATGTTGATGGGGGATGGGCGTCGTGAAAAAATGGCGCAAGTCGGGTTAAGACGATTTTTTCGACGCAACCTGACTTGCCCCATTTTAAGACGCCCATACGCCATTTTCCCCCTACGCCGGCGCTGTCTGGTGTACGTGGTTTTTTTCCACGCACACCAGGCAGCGCCGGTCTGGTAGCGCCGGCTAACGCCATTCAATAAATACGGCGCCCGCATGGCGCTTCAGAATGGCGTTAGACGGCGCTAAATTTTTTGACGCTAAACTGCGTTAGCGCAGTTTTGCGTCAAAAAGTATAAATATGGCCCTCAGTGTCTGCGTGGCAGACACTGAAAATCGCGACGGGTGCAACTGCACCCGTCGCACCCCTTCCACTCCGCCGGCTCCATTCGGAGCCGGCATCCTCGTGGAAGGGGGTTTCCCGCTGGGCGGGCGGGCGGCCTTTTTCTGGGAAACTCCAGCGGGAAACTCAGAATGACCGCCGCGGTCTTTTGACTGCGGTACGGTCTTCTGGCGGTTCCCGCCAGGCCGGCGGCATCCGCCGCCGGCGGGGGTCAGAATGACCCCCATGGTCTATTTTTATAAATTGATTTTGGATTTTTAAACTTTTTCCTGTGTTATATCTAATTACTGTTTTGTGATATTTGAATGCTTTGCGATTTGTCTCCTAAGTTAAGCCTTGTCGCTCGTTGCCAAGCTACCAAGGGTTGAGCTGGGTATAATTTGCCGAGACCTAACTGGACCTAAGTGGAGGTTAGTGGCCTATTGCTAAGTGTAGGTACTTACCTGCCCTTACCAATAACCCATTTTCCAACAATTCTTAACTTGTCATCTGTGAAACGGGGTTTTTTCTTTTGTGACATGGTATTGGATTTATTTTTTTAAATAGATATACTGGTTTTGTGCTGTGTGGTGAAGAAGTGACAGGGAGTACATGGAGTGTAAAAGTGCATATATATGTGGTGCATGTGTGTTATGGCTGTGAGATATTTTCTTGTGGGAGGTAGAGGGGTGCCTAATCTATGAAGGTGAAGTTTTTGGGCAGTGCTCTGGCTTGTGATCGACATGGAGATGGAAAGGATTGTGGTGTGTGAAGGGTGTATTTTATAGTCTGGTTTGTAGGTGTGCTGAATGTGTGAAGGTCTGACAGCTGTGTTGTTTTCAAATCTAGCCAATATGGTGTTGTGTATTAGTGTGGTGACCGCTGCGGTTTGCACTGCCATTGGAAGACTGCCATGGAAGGACCGCAATCGCGATTTTCAACTTGTAAAGCGGTCAGTGGTTGGTTGATGGGCTTGCATTGCAATAGGGAATCAATACCGGCCCAGATTTCAACTGATACTGTGATTAACAGTGGATAGGCCCCGGTCTCTGCAGACTGAGCAGACAGACTTACACAAAACACCATTTCCGACAGTCACATGCATCACAATGCATCATGTAGCCTACAGCCAATTGCCATTGGGTGTCTATGTGCAGAGCTGAGGGGCATAGTGAGTCATTACCTGGCTTCCACACAACAGTCCAATAAGGCCAGGTGTGGGCTAAGATTTCTGTGCCAACATAGAGCTCGAATAGCGACTAACTGAGACATACAACGTGCATTCACTCATCCTGCTGTCATGCAATCACATGTGACCACACATTGATAAAATCTTCTGGCAAGAGTTGCCTGGGGAAGGCTGCCATGGCTGTAGGAGGCTGGCCCTCTACAGAGTATTGAGATCTAGGCACACTGTGCAGGGGGTCCAGGCAACCACACATTGTTTTACAGGGGTAAAAACTAGATCTCCCAATGCTCTAATTTTTAAGGTAGCTTGGCCGAGCTGTTAGGCTAATCTTGGAGAAGTGCATTTGTTGTACTTGCAGCATCAATCTTACAACTCACACACTCAAAGGAATAACTCCAGACCAATTTATACAAATACTTCAGATTTTTATGCCATTTTTCAAGACCAATATTATCAAAATTGATTAATTACTTTTTCAGATATTAATTTTGTAAGTTTAATAAAAATAGTCTTTTTGTGCGTAACTAAGCACACTAGGAGTTAATGGACGATCACCTTTAAATATACATATAAAATCGTACAGTTGGTTTACCAAGTTCTTTTGCAGGTTGGTTGAGGTCATTGGTGGGCACACTGTGCCAGCTGGAGAAGTTTGGGTGGCTCCCGGTTCCGGCAGGAGCAGTGATGAAATGTCTATGGAGCTGGTGCAAGGCCACTGCAGGTGACCACTTGGGAAAGCACTGCACAGGTAAGTTTAAAGATGGTTTCTTGGGGTCCTCTTGGAATGTCGTGGTTGCAAGTGGTGGGTGACCCTTAGGGAACAGCAGGTTCTTTGTCGCAAGGCACAGGGTGGCCAGGTGCAGAGCGAATTGGTGAGCCAGGAGCTGTACGCAAGGATGCCCTCTGGAGCATGAGGTAAGTTGGTTCAAGGGTTTTTGCAGGACAATGGGGCCACTCTGGTGGGAGGTCTGGGGTGTTCCTGAAGTCGCACATATGGGACTTCCTCCTGGTCCTCTTTCAGGCCCAGGCCGGCTGGTTTCTTGGTGTCTGACGTTAGCTGACCAATACCAAGGGTATCAGTACAGTTTGACCACTGGAGGGCAAAGTGCCACCATTGTTGGTACACTTGCAGGGTTTGCTCTCATGGTCATTGGTATGTTATTTGGTCCAGCTGCAACTTCAGGTTTGGGAGTTAGTAGCTGGTCAGTGAAGTGACCCTCACTGGTTTGCTGGTTTCTTGCTTTTGTAGAGTGGTAACTCCACTATAGAAGGAGGTCTATGGCAATTTTCAAAGCCTGGAGGGCCTCCGTGGTTCTTTACAGTTTTTCCAGTTGTCCAAAAGCTCCTTAGCAGCAATTGTCGGGTCCTGGATGCAGCAGGCAGGGCTTGGCTCCTTTTCCTTGTTGCAGCAGGTCCACAGTTTTAGTGCCTTGGATCTTCTTGGTGCTGGTCTTCTTTTGTCCATCAAATCTTATTTACTGGTTCAGGGATGTCCAATAAATAATGTATTTAGTGGGCTTTTTAGGGGGAACCTGGTAGTGACCAATGAGCCATCTACCTTAGGATGGCTACACCCACTAAGGTGGCCACTCCCTGTGGGAAGGGTCACTTTCCTATCCCTGATTGACTATTTTCCTTCCATCCAAGATGGAGGAAAATGAAATGGAGTGGCCACCTCGCAGGCAATGCCTTAGGGGTGGTGCATGTCAGGTGGGACCATTCCTCCTACCCTTTGTGGAGTTTCCCACCTTTGCTCCAGCCAAAAGTGGTGGTCCGCAAAGGGGGTGACCATCTGCTGCTAGCAGCAGGCCTGGGGGTCAATTTTCAAAGGCGGTAAACCCTTTGAAGCTCGACGTCCGGGCAGTGCACATTCCTGAGGGAGAGGTGTTAGCACCTCCGCGCAGAAATGGTATTGTTCTACAAACCAGACAGACAGATCTCTCCCCCAAGGTTTGTAGAGTGGGTGTCTAGAGGTGGCAGGCTAGATTGGACCAGTCAGCAACCATGCCAGGGTAGTTCGCTTTTGCAGGGGGACCTGTAAGGTGACCCCGAGCTACATTTGGGGATAAATCCAATATTGGTACCAGTTTGGATTTATCATTTGAAGTTGTTTGATATCAAACAACCCAGGGTTTAGAGTGGCCATCATGTAGAAACTCGTATTGGCCAGTGTCCAGCACATGTATTAAAATGGCTGCTCTGTTCACTAACTATGTCCCAGGTTTGGCAAGGACACAGTGGGGCATAATGCCAATGCACTATGCCCTCACATATAATATGGTGCACCCTGCCTTATGGCTGGAAGGCGTGCCAGAGGGGTGTCTTATCCATAGTGTATGCAGTGTATGGTGGACAGGGCACACCGGCAGTGTGCCACATTGAGTTTGTGTTTTAGGTTTGCACCAACCTTCATATTGTGTTGACCCTTGGTGCAGCCTTTCCCCTTCTACTTTTTCCTGGTCCATTATTGTCAGGGTTGGCAGGTTGTGACTCTGGAACCTAGACTAGGGAACACAAGATGATGGTGACTGTTGTAGGGACGTAGGTCTGGGGCGACTGGCTGCCTTGAATGTAGAGGCCGTAGGGCCTGGGATGAGTCGATGTGGTCAGGGTGAGACTGAGCAGTGTCATCTGGCCAGGTTGCCTGGATGACCTAGAACCATCTTCAACGTCCAGTGGTCCTGGACTGTTCTTCTCACTGAGGTCTTCGTCCATGGGGATAGAAGCAGTCTCATCTGTGGTGTCAGTAGTAGAAGTAGCAGTTGCAGTGGCAGCACAACCTGCTGATGTGGAGAGACAATATTAGTGATTGTATTGTGAAACCAACCTCCAATAGTTGTCTGTGACATTGGCCTAGGGCCATGTTCACATTATATTTGCTGATTTGCCTCATGTGACAGGTACACATATTGTCATTTGTAGTGAGCTGACATTATTACCACACACCAATTCCTGTTCAGTGACTTAGGGTCAGACTGTCTGGAATCATTAGCTGTTGTAGAGATGGTAATAGACTAATATCTTGCCAGCAGTGCACGCAGGACATTGGTTGGGCTGGATGTTGTTTGATTCATCTTAAAAGCTATTTGTTTGTCATGCAGGCATTGTCACAACCTTGGATGATATGTGATAGTTGTCATCCTGTGGTCAGTGCATTGTGGATGTGGCTGTTGCCAAAGCCATACCGCAGGCACAATTTGGGGCCTTTGATCTGTGTCGAAGTTATTTCCAGCCATTTTGAGCTATCCTTCCTGCTACACTATTTTCATCTTGGCATAGCAGCTCCAGATGGATCTGGGTATGTTGCCACGTCACAGAATGTACCATGAGCTGTATCCTTGTCCCTCACAGGTGTGTCATGTTCATTAGTGGGTTTAGGGACTGTGGCACAATGTCATATAGACAATGGTGTGGTGTTTACGGTCGCAGGGCCTGGTCCTCCTTGAATTGTTTCAGAAGTTACTCTTCACAACTCACAGTTTACGTTGTCTGTCCTCTGAGGTGAGCGGACTTTCATAGCAAGCATACCAACTGGGATATTTGACCATATGCAGATTGGGCTGGGAAATTGGATTGGGTAGAAAGAGCCTCCTGGCCTCAGCAGACATTTAACTTCCTGTGCTACATGCAGTTTTTCCATTGACTCTGCCAGGTGTGTGCACATCATGTGTGTGCTCCCAGGTAAAGGTATTTTGGCAGGTGTACAGTGTACTGTTGCTTGGTGTGTGAATAAGGGATCCTCCTATGGGTACTAACCACTTAACTCCCTGTATCCCATGCAGTAAAGAGTTGTCCTCCTGTCAGGTGAGTACAGTTTAATGGGTGGGTAGAAGGAAAGGGTGATTTGTATGGGGGTACTCTGTATTGGCCAGGGTGGGTAACAGTACATTTGCCCCCTGGCCTTGACATTGCTCTCAGTTCTTCTCTTACTCCCACACGCTGTGCAGTTGTCCCCCTCTCATGGTAATACAGTTCAATGGGTGAGTAGAGGGAGAAGGGTGTTTTGTATCTGAGTACACTGTGTTGGCTTGGGGGTGGGTAACACTACATTATCCCTCTGGCCTTGGCATTACTGTCAGTGCCTGCCCAACTCCCACACACTGTAGAGTTGTCTTCCTCTAAGGTGAATGGTGTTCTCTAGGAAATTGCAGGACATTGTAATCTTAAGTGTGGTACACAATTCAGTTCTGGTCATACTAATGGTAGTACAGTGCCTTCTGGGAATTGTGGTGAAGTAATCTACACACAGTATATGGAGATATTGCTCCCCATGTGGGTCTAGTTCCCATGTGAGGTGGCAGACAGTGGTCTTTGGATAGGTGGTGACTGGGCTGGTGGGTGGATTGACAGTAAAGGTGGGCAAAGGTGATCAGTGAGCATGCATGCAAATACATTTTGGTGCCATTATTACAGTTGTGACTTTCTCTATCTGCCCAGGTATTCCTGTTAAGCCCTCAGGATGCAGGATGACCAAAACCTTCTCCTCCCATGATGTGAGCTGTAGGAGAGGAGGTGGGGGAACACCACCAGTCTTCAGGACCGCAAGCTCCTGAGGTCGTTCCACCTCTTCCTGATGTCATCCATTGTGGGCAGGAAGCTGCCTACAGAGATCACTCTGTTGAATATTCTTTGCCATATTTCCATTTCAATAGTAGTTTGCTGGACTTGGGCTCCAAATAGTTGTGGCTCTACTCTGATAATTTCATCCACCATTACTATTAACTCGTCATCTGTGAAACAGGGATTTTTCTGGGGTGACAAGGTGGTGATGGAAATAAATGGGTGGGTGCTGGGTGCTAAACAGGTGTGGGGAGTACGTACAGTGTAGATGTGCAAATGTGTGTGATGTGAGTCTGTTGAGGGTGTGGGATGTGTGCTGATTGAGAGATTGAGGGGTGCCTATTTAATTGGAAAGATTGTATTGGTAGGCGCTCTGGATGGTGTATTTTGTGTAGGATCTGCAAAGGATTGTGGTGTGTGAAGAGGTGTGTTTTATAGTGTGGTTTGCAGATGTGTCATGTGTGTGAATGTGTTTCAGCTGTGTTGTTTTCAAATGCATCCAATGTGGTGTTGTGTATACTGTTGTGACCGCCAACCGCTGAGGTGCAAACCCCATTGGACGACCACTGCGGCAAAACCGTCATTGCGATTTTCGACTTGTAATAGGTTCAGTAGTTGGTTGAGGGGCTGGCGGTGCCGGTGGTTGGACCACCAATTTCCCGCCCTCCAGAGTCCTGACAGCGTTGGCTTTTTGGCTGGCTTTGTCAGCCCTGCCTGTGTAACTCATAATACAGAGGTCTGTAAGACAGCCAACATGGCAGCCACCAATGTGGCAGTCTGGCAGTCTGACCGCCAAACATGTAATGAAGCCCTTAGGGGCATAGTTATACTCAGTTTTGCGCTGAATTAGCTTAATTTTTTGTACACTAATTCAGCGCAAACCTAACTCTGTATTTATACTTTGGCGCTAGACACGTCTAGCACCAAAGGTATGGAGTTTACGTCATTTTCTGGAGGGGAAAACCTACCTTGTGTAAATGAGATACAAGATAGGCGTTCCTGTCCAGAAAAGGATGATATGGCCTTTGTGCCATATTTATCCCCTGTGCTAAAATCCAGCACGGAGGGATGGGGGCCTTAAATAATGGCGCTAAGCTTGCTTAGCACCATTTTTTTAACACCTGGGTCTGGGAAGGCGTAAGGGGACCTGTAGACAGATTTCCATGGTTGGAGACCATGGAAATTGCCCACAGGTGCCTTTCCCTGGCCCCAGGGACAACCCACGCACCCCCATCCACAGCAGGAGGTCACCTAAGGATGGGGGACCCATCCCAGGTAAGTCTGGGTGACTATTTCTTTTTTTTCCCCCAACACCACTTGGGTCCCTGACTTGGGGCCCCCTGCACGGCGCTGGCCCTAATGGCCATGCCAAGGGACATATGTCCCCTGGCATGGCCATTGGGATGGTGGGCATGGCTCCTGTCTTTATTAAGACAGGAGCCATGTCCATGGGTGATTGTGTGCCAGAAAATGGCGCTTCACTGCTTAGAGGCAATTTTTTTGCCTCTAAACAGTGTAGCGCCATATTTTGGCGCACAAGCCCCGGTTCCCCCTACACCTCCCCAGCCCTGTTAGCATCCTTTTCAAGGACGCTAACAGGGCCTTAGCACCAGCTAGCACCATTCCATAAATATGGCACCTGGTCGGCGTCTTGGAATGGCGCTAGCCGGCGCTATACTTTTTTACGCAAACGTGCACTAACTCAGGTTTGCGTCAAAAAGTTTAAATATGAGCCTTAGTGTCTATACACATTTCACACCCAAAGCTTACCCTGGATTTGTAAATATTTTACAGTGTATAGGAAAGTCAGTATTATGATTACTCCTGCCCAAAATTGCATATACATCCAGTGATTCACATCTCCCAAGTCAAATATGTAGATTTGATAGAGACACAGACCTGACAACACTGGTTGTAGTTGATGACTCTCCTAAATATGTCATTGAAGATATTCTTGATTCTGGACTATAAAAAGGTAATCTTCAATATTTGATAGGATGGAAGGGGTAAACTGTGTCAGAACAATCTTGGTAGTCAGCATAACCAGCGATTTCCAAACAACGGAAGGATATCTTGATAGTTGACAATTACTGTCACACATACGGACAAAATCATTGGGTCAGAAACTACACACTCTAGGGTCAGTTCATGTTACTTCATAAATAGGTATTGTTACAACTTTAAGGAAAGAGACTGGAAGGTTTGCTAGGCATGGAAATGGAAAGCTACTAAGACACTCAAAGCCTAGCCCACTAATTATTAGCTGGGAAATCACCCGTCTGGATTATAGTTACACTTTTGGTGTCGCTACTGGGAGCTTCAGGGAAAAAGGCAGTTTCAACATGTAGGGCCGCATTACGAGTTTGGCTGTCTCTTGGCAAGACCACTGCGGTGGCGGCTGCCAAAAGATCACCATGTTAGCGGCAATCCAACTGCTGTATTAAGAGTCACACTGTGAATACCGCCAAAAAAACAACAGCCACATTTCCGAAACTGCCAGGACACTGAAGGATGGAAAAGAGGCGGCCTCACCACCAGACCACAAAAATCCTCCCATCAGATTACGATACACAAATCACAATAGCAGTTCTTCCATGGCATAAAACCACTAGTGGTGCAATCCACGGCAGTCTCAACTCACATCACAGTTAAAACAACACCACATTGGATAGTTTTAAAACCCCACACCTGGCACACATCCACCCACCCGACACACCTGCACTCTGCACTATATAACACGCCCCTACACACAATCCATAATCCTTTGCAAAACAGAACGCCACACATAGCCACAGACAAGCAAAATCTTTTACCGATATAGGAACACCAACAATAGGCATCCATACACATTTCACCATGTATATATCCCACACCTGCACAACATTCACAACACAAATTTTAATATTACACACAATCCACACCAACCATCACAGACTCACAGCACAGCAACTACAACTCACCATTTACATTTTTCTGCAGCCCTTTTCTCTGAATACTACCACATCATCTTCACTACTGATAGCGCTCCTTGTCCTTAATAAGTAAACTTACAAGGGGACGCGTTTAGGTCGATGAATCTTTTGGATCATATAGGGTATCCTAGTCAAGTATAGTGAGTAAGAGACATCCACAACAAATCAATCTAGTCAACATGAAATACCATAAACGAATTAAAAAAGAAACCACCATCCCTCATTTGAAAGTCAGCGCGTTTTATTCCCTATTAGTTACAACTCTAATCAAAAACCTTTATTCAGCAAAATCCATGCTTTCCAAACTTTATTAGCAACATGAGCAATACATTTTCTTCATTTTTTATTAATATGCAACCAACGTTAAACAAAGCATAGCAATTCATGCGCAGTTGAATAATTCAGCAATATAAGTCAGTCAGTCCTAGTCAAAGTCACCATTAGTCACCATTGTCAGCCTACCTATCTCCAATTAGCATCAGCATGTGGGTCTTCATGCAAAAACTATTTTGTCAAAAATTTGGAAACTCTAACTAAAGAGAAAAACCTTTAAACAGCGCAGTTGGTACCTAGAAAGAAAAAGCATTAATTAATCAGTCAGGTTATAGCTACCTATCCAAGATAGATCACCAACGAGTCAGTCTTCGTCTCCAGGTCGTCAGTCATCAGCAGAGCTCAGGCTCACGTGAAGCAAGCCCAAGTTTCAGCACTTCGGACAGCGTCTCCTGACGTCATCAACTTTCGCCTCTCTGTTCCGATTTTTCCCCTCATGTCATGACTTTTTATTAGGGTCTCTCAGTCTCACAATTTTCCAATTGGTCAACCTTATCAAGGGTTATGATTCTAACCTATAATTTTTGTTTACCACTTGTCTACGTTATTTTGAGAGTCAAGTTCCATTAACATGATTGGTTCTTCTGTCGATGAGGACATCGTCTGGTTCTTCAGGTAACAAAATTGTTGCCCCTACCTCTTAGTCAGTAGCTCCATTGTTCAAGTCCTGGGATAGTACATTTAGCCTACTCTACACATAATTGTATCAATTTGTTCTGATCGTCTCCTGTCTGCTGATGAGTTTGCCGATTTGTCTAGCAGAGCTCATCGCTGAACTCTGTACAGTTCAAGGTCCTTTTTTCCAGTTCCAGTCCTCTGTAGCTCATTGCGTCTCCACGCTTAAACAAGCAAGGCCCAGCGCTGGCCAGGCCTCTAGCTAAGTTAAGAAAATATGGCATTACAAACATAGATTATATCGTCAATTATGGTATATTAATACAAACATTTTTTAAACATTTCACATTATGTAGTACTGTTAACACAGATGGTGACCACTTCCCGTGGGCACATTTTGCACATTACATGTTATTTTCATTTAACACACTCGGGTTTCTCTCTTCATTTATTAGTTTTCAACATTGTTTTGTTTTTTCTCATTAGTATGTATACGCAAATCATTAGAATATCCCATATTAGCATATCTGCTGCAACAGTCCCTCCTCTGATGACTAAATATGTCATCACACCTTTCCTTGTCACTTGTTACAAATTACTTTCCGTTACATTTTGATCTCTTCTATTTCTATTTTCCCTATAGATTCTTCTTCTGGGCTGTTCTTCCCTCTTCTGTTTATTTTTAGCTCTTTTTAATTGAATTTTTGTGCCATAATTTGCATGCTCCCCATAATCCTAATATAATAATGATCACAATCAGTATCCCTTGAACAATTTTCCACAATATCTCACCCCAAATTTGACCTAACCAATTGCCCAATGTGACAAATCCATTTCCTACTTTTTCCCAAACTCCTGGTTCTTTCAACTCCTTCAAATCTTTACTTGCACTAGTTAAATTAATAAGCAATTCCTTTACTTCTTTCTCATTTGCAGGGATATAAGAACAACAGTGCCTCTTGTTAATCATTTTGCAGACTCCTCCGTCTTTTGCCAATATTATGTCTAAAGCAAGCCTGTTTTGAAGCATCCTAGCTCTATCCGCAGCTAATTTAGTGTTTAGTAAAAGTATAGCGCCTGTAAAATTAGTTAACATATTATCTACTATAGTTGACAACTTTCGAATCTTGTTTGTGTTTAATATAACTCCTACTGAAGGAATTACTGCTCCAAAAATATCCCCTACTATTGCAGAGGCTGTTTCTCTTCTTTGTCTTATTCGGTGTAACTCAGTCATTTTTGGTATCTTTTTCAAATCATCTATTTGATAGATTTTAGGGAATACTATTCCCAAGTAACATGTTCCATACTATCCCTTTGGGAGTCAGTAATAAGCATTGAGTTCACAAATATAATAGATCCCAGGACTCACAGGGTCAGCACCATTCAACATGAACGTCCACTTACTCTGAAACAAAAACACATGCCTACGTTCACTCGTTCCTACAAATAAAGTGTTGGTGCATGATTTTGGCCTGTATATACAAAGCTTCCCTACAGGTAATGCATCTAAAGCTAGCTTCCCTTGTGTTTTAATAGCTGTGTCAGCATCATCATTTTAGTAAGACCTTTTCTCTAATCCTTTTTCAAATTTTTCTTTTAATGCTTTTCTCCTGTCATCAGTATGCCCAATAAGACTCTTTTCCATGGGGGTTAATAAGCAAGTCAAATTGTTACGATGTGCATAAGCCATGCCAAATGTTAGTGTAGGCTCAAATAATCCTCTAACTAATACTAGAGCATGATCCTTAATTATCTTGCTCAAATATCTAATTATAGGCACAAAGGAAAACACTAGGTCATAATTTGAGTAAAAATACTGAATATACTCTTGATTATAGAAGCGAGTTGGTAGCAGACTACAAGCTATACTGTAAGTCAGAGGTAGACTATGATAAGTAACCCCTTCTTCCACAGATGAAGGTATTTGCTTGCACACAAGACAATCCTTTGCATCCATCATTTCCACATACTCACTCAATAAACGATAAAAGACGTTAGAAGACAACTCTCCTTTTGCGTTAGTATAATCATGCAAATATTGCTCATCTAATTTAAACCTTTCTATAGCTGTTAGTGTAGTAGTTTCATAAACAGATGTAACTCTTGCTTCTTTCATCTCATGAATTGACATTCCCACAATCATTATTATAAACAATATTCCACACACAGTCGCCATTCCTACACTCAAATATCTACAATACCTATTATGCCTCACGTTATTTTATAAACTAGCCATGATCTGTAAAGAATCAGAAAGCAGAGTTCAACCCCTAATTAATATGCAACACAAAAATCAAAATAAAAAATATTGTTCTTTTCTTCACACTTCAACTTCCAACAACAAGACCCCTTCTTCCTTTGTCAAAATAGATTAGCAGCTGGTCATTTCCAGGGTTTAAATGTCATCTCGGGTTATCAATGTCTTCTCCGGTAAATCAGTAATCTCAATCTCGTTTCTTTATTCAACAACACAGTCTATCATTTCCTTCTTTCAGGTTGCATCAAAATACTGATTTGGAACTTCTCTATCAAAACAAAAGGACATAAACTCGTTCTGCCAGTCACTTGTTGTGGCATATGCCCACTCTGGTCCAGTGTATTTTTGACTTGCCACTCTCTTTCTTTTCAACCTTCTTTCCCCTGTCAGTTCTCCATTGCTCAGTTCATCTTTCTTTGTGATGTCTCCTTCTTCCTCTATTGTTTCATTTATTACCAAGTCTTTTTTCTTGCTTATTTGAGATTCAGGCCAGTGATCTCCTTTTCTTACTCCTTCTGTCAACAATCTCTTCAAGATCAGACTTTTCTCCTTCGCTTTGTCTGATGTGCCTTCTCTTGATGGACCTGGAACAGGTTCAGGAGGAGTCAGGTCACTTTTGCTTTGACCCGCCTCAAGGCTCTGGAACTGGATCTTCTTTTGTTTCAACACTTTTTGTTTTTGTGAGGATCTCTCTTCTTCATGGGTCTCTGGTTACTTCTTCTGCATTGGTTTCATGTTCTGCCTCTGTATTTTCTATACCCTCACCTCTCACTGGGGTGATTGATCCTTCTTCTGTCAATTGTATGTCCACTTCTGGCTCAACTTGTTCTGGCTCTAGTTCAAGTAGAATTATTTGTTTTGCTGCTGCTGGCGTCCTCAGCAACACATGTTCATGATCCTGGGGGCTCACCACCTTTTTTGTATGGCTTGCACGTATCCAATTAGGCAATCCTGCACACTTCACAGCTGTAGTAGTTGTCAACACTACTTGATATGGACCTCCCCAACGTGGCTCTAGGCAGGTTTTCCACACATGCTTTTTGATTATGATCAATCAACCAATCAATCAATCAATCAATCAATCAATCAATCGCATTTATAAAGCGCGCTACTCACCCATCAAGGGTCTCAAGGCGCTGGAGGGGGGGGGGGGAGGTCAGTGCTCGAAGAGCCAGGTCTTGAGCTGCCTTCTGAAGGAGAGGTGGTCAGGTATGGCGCGAAGGTGGCTGGGCAGAGAGTTCCAGGTCTTCGCTGCCAGGAAAGAGAAGGATCTTCCTCCGGCGGTGGCTTTGCGGATGCGGGGTACGGCTGCCAGGGCCTGTCCGGTGGAGCGCAGAGTGCGCGGAGGGGTGTAGAAGGAGACGCGGTTGTTGATGAGTTTGGGTCCAAGGTTGTGAAGGGCTTTGTGTGCGTGGGTGAGTAGTCGGAAGGTGATCCGCTTGTTGACGGGTAGCCAATGGAGTTTTTTCAGGTGTCCGGAAATGTGGTGGTAGCGAGGGATGTCCAGGATGAGTCTTGCGGCAGCGTTCTGGATCCGTTGGAGTTTCCTCTGCAGCTTGGTGGCGATGCCGGCGTACAGGGTGTTCCCGTAGTCCAAGCGGCTGGTGACGAGGGCGTGGGTGACGGTCTTCCTGGTGTCGGTGGGGATCCAGCGGAAGGTCTTGGGGAGCATGCGGAGGGTGTTGAAGCATGCCGTGGTCACCGAGTTCACCTGTCTGGTCATGGTGAGGGAGGAGTCCAGGATGAAGTCGAGGTTGCGCGCGTGGTCGGTGGGTTGGGGAGTGCTGCCTAGGGCGGGGGGCCACCAGGAGTCCTCCCATGCGGTGGGAGTGGGGCCGAGGATGAGGACCTCCGTCTTGTCTGTGTTCAGTTTCAGACGTCTGTCTGTCATCCAGTTCGCCACTTCCTTCATTCCTTTATGTAGTTTGGTTCTGGCTGATGTGGGGTTGTTAGTGAGGGATAAGATGAGCTGGGTGTCGTCAGCGTATGAAATAAGGTTGAGTCCGTGTTTGCGTGCGATGTTCGCCAGGGGGGTCATGTAGACGTTGAAGAGAGTGGGGCTGAGGGAGGATCCTTGAGGTACGCCGCAGATGATCTCCGTGGCTGTGGATCTGAAGGGGGGCAGGCGGACTCTCTGAGTCCTTCCGGAGAGGAAGGAGATGATCCATTCCAGGGCCTTGCCTCTGATGCCGGCGTTACTGAGGCGGCGTATCAGGGTGCGGTGGCAGACCGTGTCGAAGGCTGCAGAGAGGTCCAGGAGTATGAGGGCCACGGTCTCTCCCTTGTCGGTCAGGGCTCTGATGTCGTCCGTCGCTGCGATGATGGCGGTTTCGGTGCTGTGGTTGGCCCTGAAACCGAACTGTGTGGGGTCGAGGGAGTCGTTGTTTTCCAGGGCGTTGGTGAGTTGAGCGTTGACGATTTTCTCAATCACTTTGGCGGGGAACGGCAGGAGAGAGATGGGCCGGAAGTTCTTGAGTTCGGTGGGGTCTGCTGTAGGTTTCTTTAAGAGGGCGTTGAGCTCTGCGTGTTTCCAGCTTTCCGGGAAGGTGGCGGCGGTGAGGGAGGCGTTGATGACGTCTCGGAGGTGCGGTGCGATGATGTCGTCGGCCTTGTTGTAGATGTGGTGCGGGCAGGGGTCCGATGGGGATCCGGAGTGGATCGAGTTCATTACGCGGGTGGTCTCCTCGGTGGTGGTAGGGTTCCAGGTGAGGATGGTGGTGGTGTCGTTGGCGGGTTGCGGGGGGGGGCTCGTGTCGGCGGTCGGGAAGCTGTTGTATATGTCGGTGATCTTGTGGTGGAAGAAGGTTGCGAGGGAGTCGCAGAGGTCCTGTGAGGGAGGGATGGAGTTGTTTTCTGCTTCCGGGTTGGAGAGCTCTTTGACGATGCCAAATAGTTCCTTGCTGTTGTGGGCGTTGTTGTCAAGTCTGCTCCGGTAGGCTGTTTTTCGTGCGGCGCGGAGGTGTTGGTAGTGTTGGCGGGTGGCGTCCTTGAGAGCTGACATGTTCTCTTCGGTCTGGTTAAGGCGCCACGTCTTCTCGCGGGCGCGGCATTCTTTCTTGGAGTTCTTGAGGTCGGGGGTGAACCAGGAGTTTTTCTTGTGGTTGTTGGTGCTAGCTTGGGTCTTCAGGGGGGCCAAGAGGTTGGCGCAGTCGGAGATCCAGTTTGTGAGGTTGTTGGCGGCTACGTTGGGGTCGGTGGTGCTGGTGGGTTGGTTCTGGGAGAGGGTTGATGCGAGCTGTTCCGTGGTGATACGATTCCAGTGTCTTCTTGGTGGTTGCTGGGTGTGGTGGAGCACGGTGGTCTTCTTGAAGATGAAGTGGACGCAGCTGTGGTCCGACCAGGTGAGTTCGGTGGTGTGGCTGAAGGTGATGTGTTTGCTGGAGGAGAAGATGGGGTCGAGCGTGTGTCCGGCGTAGTGGGTGGGGGTGTTGACTAGCTGATTCAGTCCCAGGTTGGCGAGGTTGTCCAGTAAGGCGGTGGTGTTGTTGTCGGTGAGGTTCTCCAGGTGAAAGTTGAGGTCTCCTACGAGGATGTAGTTGGTGGATGAGAGTGCGTGAGGGTTGACGAAGTCTGCGATGTCTTCGCTGAACTTGGTGCGAGGTCCTGGTGGTCTGTACATGAGGGTGCCTCTGAGGGTGGTTTTGGGGTCGCTGTGGATCGTGAAGTGGAGGTGTTCGGCATCGGGGAGTGAGTTGTCGGTGTCGGTCGAGATGCGGATGGAGTTTTTGTGTGCCATGGCGATGCCTCCTCCGATGCGGTTGGTGCGGTCTTTCCGGATGATTTTGTAGCCGTCGGGGATGGCTATGGCGATGTCGGGTGCCGAGGTGGGGTTCATCCAGGTCTCGGTGAGGAAGGCGATGTCTGGGTTCGTAGAGTTGATGAGGTTCCACAGTTCGATGGCGTGCCTGTGGATGGATCGGGTGTTGACCAGGATGCAGTGGAGGTTATTTCCGGGGGAGTAGTTCTTGGCGGGAGCGGAGTGGGTCCGGAGGCAGGTGAGGCGGCAGTTGCTGCAGGTGAAGGGTCCGAGGGTACGTTTCGGGGTGGCGCAGTAGCAGCCCGGCGTGCGGCCGGGGTTGAGGTTGGCGAGGAAGGCGGACTCGTAGGTCAGGCGGGGGGGCGGGGGCCAGGGGTTCGGGCGCTGGGCGCGGTCCAGGAGCGGACGGGCGCAGACGGGCTTGCCTTAGGCGCGCCTTCGGCGAGCCAGCGGCGCGCGTCCGCTGCGCGGCCTCGCAGCGGCCGCCATATAAGGGGTAGCCGGGGAGGCGGGGACAGCTGGGAGGCGGGAGGAGGGCGGGTAGGGGGAAAAAAGAGCGGGAAAAGCGGCGAAGGGCCTCGGGGAGGCGAGGAGGCCCAAAAAAGCGGAAAAGTACCTAGAAGGGGTACAAAAAGCTGGAGAAGCGAGAGAAGAACGACAAAAAGCGGCGGAAGGACGGGGGGGGACGGCGGGGGCACGAGGGGCAGCAGGCAGACAGGGATACAAAAAGCAAGGGGAGCGCGATCACAACGGGGAAAGCAGGCACTCAAGGATACAGAAGGCAAGGGGAGCGCGGTCACACGGGGAAAGCAGGCACTCTGGGATACAAAAAAGCAAAAGGGGACGCGATCACACACAGGGGAAAAAGGCAGACACTCTGGGGGACAGTCAGCACAACAGCAGAGCAGAGGGCAGGCACAGAGGATCTGGTGGCGCCGCGAGGGCAGGGGAGCGACCTACCCTGGGGTCAAGGGTCGCTACCACTGCCTCGCAGCGGCAGCCATATAAGGGGTAGCCGGGGAGGCGGGGACAGCTGGGAGGCGGGAGGAGGGCGGGTAGGGGGAAAAAAGAGCGGGAAAAGCGGCGAAGGGCCTCGGGGAGGCGAGGAGGCCCAAAAAAGCGGAAAAGTACCTAGAAGGGGTACAAAAAGCCGGAGAAGCGAGAGAAGAACGACAAAAAGCGGCGGAAGGACGGGGGGACGGCGGGGGCACGAGGGGCAGCAGGCAGACAGGGATACAAAAAGCAAGGGGAGCGCGATCTCAACGGGGAAAGCAGGCACTCAGGGATACAGAAGGCAAGGGGAGCGCGGTCACACGGGGAAAGCAGGCACTCTGGGATACAAAAAAGCAAAAGGGGACGCGATCACACACAGGGGAAAAAGGCAGACACTCTGGGGGACAGTCAGCACAACAGCAGAGCAGAGGGCAGACACAGAGGATCTGGTGGCGCCGCGAGGGCAGGGGAGCGACCTACCCTGGGGTCAAGGGTCGCTAGCACTGCCTCGCAGCGGCCGCCATATAAGGGGTAGCCGGGGAGGCGGGGACAGCTGGGAGGCAGGAGGAGGGCGGGTAGGGGGGAAAAAAGAGCGGGAAAAGCGGCGAAGGGCCTCGGGGAGGCGAGGAGGCCCAAAAAAGCGGAAAAGTACCTAGAAGGGGTACAAAAAGCCGGAGAAGCGAGAGAAGAACGACAAAAAGCGGCGGAAGGACGGGGGGGGGCGGCGGGGGCACGAGGGGCAGCAGGCAGACAGGGATACAAAAAGCAAGGGGAGCGCAATCACAACGGGGAAAGCAGGCACTCAGGGATACAGAAGGCAAGGGGAGCGCGGTCACACGGGGAAAGCAGGCACTCTGGGATACAAAAAAGCAAAAGGGGACGCGATCACACACAGGGGAAAAAGGCAGACACTCTGGGGGACAGTCAGCACAACAGCAGAGCAGAGGGCAGGCACAGAGGATCTGGTGGCGCCGCGAGGGCAGGGGAGCGACCTACCCTGGGGTCAAGGGTCGCTACCACTGCCTCGCAGCGGCCGCCATATAAGGGGTAGCCGGGGAGGCGGGGACAGCTGGGAGGCGGGAGGAGGGCGGGTAGGGGGGAAAAAAGAGCGGGAAAAGCGGCGAAGGGCCTCGGGGAGGCGAGGAGGCCCAAAAAAGCGGAAAAGTACCTAGAAGGGGTACAAAAAGCCAGAGAAGCGAGAGAAGAACGACAAAAAGCGGCGGAAGGACGGGGGGGACGGCGGGGGCACGAGGGGCAGCAGGCAGACAGGGATACAAAAAGCAAGGGGAGCGCGATCACAACGGGGAAAGCAGGCACTCAGGGATACAGAAGGCAAGGGGAGCGCGGTCACACGGGGAAAGCAGGCACTCTGGGATACAAAAAAGCAAAAGGGGACGCGATCACACACAGGGGAAAAAGGCAGACACTCTGGGGGACAGTCAGCACAACAGCAGAGCAGAGGGCAGGCACAGAGGATCTGGTGGCGCCGCGAGGGCAGGGGAGCGACCTACCCTGGGGTCAAGGGTCGCTACCACTGCCTCGCAGCGGCCGCCATTTAAGAGGTAGCTGGGGAGGCGGGGACAGCTGGGAGGCGGGAGGAGGGCGGGTAGGGGGGAAAAAAGAGCGGGAAAAGCGGCGAAGGGCCTCGGGGATGCGAGGAGGCCCAAAAAAGCGGAAAAGTACCTAGAAGGGGTACAAAAAGCCGGAGAAGCGAGAGAAGAACGACAAAAAGCGGCGGAAGGACGGGGGGGGGGACGGCGGGGGCATGAGGGGCAGCAGGCAGACAGGGATACAAAAAGCAAGGGGAGCGCGATCACAACGGGGAAAGCAGGCACTCAGGGATACAGAAGGCAAGGGGAGCGCGGTCACACGGGGAAAGCAGGCACTCTGGGATACAAAAAAGCAAAAGGGGACGCGATCACACACAGGGGAAAAAGGCAGACACTCTGGGGGACAGTCAGCACAACAGCAGAGCAGAGGGCAGGCACAGAGGATCTGGTGGCGCCGCGAGGGCAGGGGAGCGACCTACCCTGGGGTCAAGGGTCGCTACCACTGCCTCGCAGCGGCCGCCATATAAGGGGTAGCCGGGGAGGCGGGGACAGCTGGGAGGCGGGAGGAGGGCGGCTAGGGGGGAAAAAAGAGCGGGAAAAGCGGCGAAGGGCCTCGGGGAGGCGAGGAGGCCCAAAAAAGCGGAAAAGTACCTAGAAGGGGTACAAAAAGCCGGAGAAGCGAGAGAAGAACGACAAAAAGCGGCGGAAGGACGGGGGGGACGGCGGGGGCACGAGGGGCAGCTAGCAGATCTAGTCTCCGGCTCTCAAGTTGTGACCTGGATCATGGATAGGTGGCAGAGTAACAGCTTGTACCTTCTGAGAAAAACATCGAACCACATCAGCTAGACCCCTGCAGTAGTCCAATACCATATCATCTTTAATATTGACAAGAGCGTTGGCTGGTATTGCTGGCAGTCTCATTGCTCTCCCCATAAGAATCTCGTGTGGGGACAATCCTGTTTTCCTTTCAGGTACATTTCTCATTGACATCAACACTAAAGGCAATGCATCTGGCCATTTCAGATTTGTGGCAGCGCACATTTTTTCAATTCTTGATTTCAGGGTACCATTCATTTGTTCTACCAATCCTGATGCCTCTGGATGATAGTTGCAATGTAGCTTCTGTTCAATGTTTAGTGCTGCACATAAGAGTTTAATCACTTTATTGAAGTGCGTTCCCCTATCTAATTCTAAAGAGATCGGAATTCCGAACCTTGGTATCAGTTCCCTAACAGTAGTTTTGCAACTGTGAGACTATCATTTCTGCGTGTGGGGTATGCTTCAATCCAGTGACTAAACACACACACAATCACCAACACATACTTCCATCCACCACATGCAGGCATTTCAATGAAATCCAATTGCATTCTGCTGAATGGTCCTTCTGCTCTTCCAATGTGGCTCACATTTACCACTGTCCCTTTTCCCACGTTTAATTGCTGACAGATCACCCATCTATGACACACTGCCTCAGCTGCTTGTCTAAATTTCAGATTGAATCAATCAACCACAAACAATCTAATCATGGCAACCCATTCCAATGTGTGCCTGTCCATTGTAATACCGAGCCATCTGAGACAACAGACAATTCGGTAACACCATCTGGCCCTCCTCAGTTACCCAGATCTCATCTGCTCTTTGTACACATTTCAGCCTGATCCACTTCTTTTTCTCTTCCTTGTCTACATTTTCGTGCAATGTTTTCAATTCCTCTAGAGTGTCAATTACCTTCAAAGCAAAATTTGTACAACTGGTCTCATCTTCTTGCATCAGTTCCGATTTATCTTTGAACGATATACAGTTCAGGGAGCAAAATCTTGCTACCTGATCCGCATCCCCATTTCCCAAGGAAATGTAGTCTGGTGTTTTCTGGTGTGCACAGCATTTTACTACAGCAATTTCTTCAGCTAACTGTATTGCGTACAATAACTCTTTTATCCTGTCACCATTTCGTACTGGGGTTCCACTGGAGGTCATGAACCCTCTTTGTGACCACAATTGACCAAAATCATGAACAATTCTGAATCCATATTGGCTATCTGTGTATATTGTCACTCGCAGCATGGTAGAGACATAACATGCTTTAGTAAGAGCTACCAATTCCGCCACTTGTGCTGAATATACACCAGAGAGCCAAGATGCTTCCAGGGTTCCTGTAATAATACACACAGCATATCCTGCCCTCAATGTGCCTGTTCCATCTCTGAGGCATGAACCGTCAACAAAAACAATTTGATCATTTTCTTCTAGTCGGGTGTCTCTGATATCAGGTCTAGGCTTGGTGCAAAGATCCGTAACCTCAAGACAATCATGCTCTATATCTTCTTCCTTTTGAACTTCAACAGTATTACTTGGCAATAATGTTGCTGGATTCAACACTGTACATCTTTTCAAAGTAACATTTGGAGCTCCCAATATGCTTGTCTCATACCTTGTCAGTCGGGCCCCCATCAAGTGTTGTGTTTTTGTTCTCGTCAGCAAAATGTAAACTGAATGTGGCACCATTACCGTCACTGGGTATCCCATGACCACCCCTTCACATTGGGAAAGACTTTGACCAACTGCGGCTGCTGCTCGCAAACAACCTGGTAAAGCTGCTGCAACTGGGTCCAAGGTAGCTGAAAAATTGGCTACTGGGCGAAAAGCACCTCCATGGACCTGTGTCAAGGCAGACAAGGAACAAGCATCATGTTCATAACAAAACAGTGTGAAAGCCTTTGTGTAATCAGGCATTCCCAACGCTGGAGCTCTGCACAAACTCTCTCTCAATTCAGTGAAAGCCCTCATCTGATCTTCGTCTAGAGTAATTGGATCTGTAACTCCCTTATGAGTGAACTGTTGCAAGGGCTTGGCAATCTCCACAAAATTTGGAATCCATTGTCTACAATATCCTACCATTCCCAGAAACATGCGCACATCTTTCTGTGAAGTCGGAGGATTTCTCTGCAACATCATTGTAATCCTCTCTTGGGAAATTCTCCTCAACCCTTTCTCAATCTGATGACCCAAATATTTGACAGAATTCTGACAGTATTGCAGCTTTGCAGGTGAGACCTTGTGACCAAAGTCTCCCAGAAGATTGAATAGGACAATCAAATCGTGTTTACACTCGTCCCTTGTTCTGGATGCAATCAATAAGTCATCAATGCACTGTACAAGCGTCGATTGGCAAGGTAATTCCAATGACTCCAGATTCTTTTTCAAAATTTGATTAAACAAGGATGGTGACTCTGTCTACCCTTGTGGAAGCCTACACCAGCTGTAGACGTTATCTAAGAATTTGAAACTGAAAAGAAACTGACTATCCTCCTGAAGTGGCACTGAAAAGAAAGCTTGTGACAGATCGACTACTGTGAACCACTCTGCCTCGCATGGAATCTGAAACAGTATCACTGCTTGATTGGGCACAATCGGACAACACTTAACCACCATGTCATTCACTTTCTGCAAATCCTGCACAATTTGCACTTTCCCACAAGGCTTTTTCAATCCCATTATCGGTGAATTACATGGACTGCTCAACACTTCTTTTAGAACACCCTGTTTCAGGAAGTCCCCAATTATTTGTGCCACCTTCATCAACACATCCTGTGGCATGTTATACTGTGGACGTTTTGGAAACTCAACATTCGGCTTCAAGGTGATTTTAATTGGTTCCACTACCTTGAATAAACCCACTTCTTTTTCTGTCAAATTCCAAACCCTCTCCTTCACTGTTCCCTGTGAATCTGCATGCAACTCCTTCAAAGTGAACATTGGAAAAATCTCAATCAAAGGGTACTCTTCAAAAGCATCATTAAGAACCATATCTGACGCCTGCTCCTCCTAATCGTCACTGTTTTTCTGGACTTCTATTCCTGCATCTGTACAATTTATGGAACATTTGTTTTTGCACAATAAATCTCTGCCTAACAAAGATACAGGGCTTGAGTCGCACACCACAAATCTATGCAGTCCTGTATAATTCCCAATTTCAATCTGTACTGGCTCGGTATTAGGATTTGTTAACTGCCTATTCTCCACTCCCACATCCTGCACTGTTCTTCCAGAAAGGGCTAAATCTAGTACTTCTACGCTCCTCACTGTAAAGCGTGTAGCTTCAGTGTCGACCAAGAATGAAACCTTATGTCCCATTACCTTTCCCTTCACAAAAGGTCCTCTCTGATCTACCTCTAGAGATGCAGCAAGAATACAGGCTCCTTCATCAGAACTGTCACTCATCCATTCGTCGTTTATTTCATCCTTACTGTGAAATGGGAATTGGTGTACTGTATTATTACTATTATCTGTTCTCTGACCATTGACCTGTTGACTTGTTGCTGCTCCATCGGGGATTGGGGTATGGGCATTTGCTGTCTAGGCACCATAGGAATCTGCTGCTATACCGGTGCTAAGGAAGTAAATTGTGCTTGAGGCACCTGCATCTGTTGTACGGGCAAAAAGTTTTGGCCTCGGGTTTGAACATTCAAAACTTGGCTCCTCATTCTGGGGACTCTCACTGTCTGGACTGTACTGACATCACATTGCTGAATCATTCCTTCCTGCACCGTCAATGGGCACTCCCGCTTCCAGTGTCCCACGTTTCTGCACAGGTGACATGGCAACATCCTTTTCATGCCCTGCATGTCATTCTGAACAACCACCGTATTCAGATCCGGACCATGTATCACATCCATACCACGTCTTCTACTCCTCACTTGTGGCTGAAACTCAATAGCTCTTTGTTGCGGCGGCATCGGCGGCACTAAAGCTCCTTGCACTCCTGATTGTGCTGCCTTAATCTGCATCACCATTGCTTTTGCCTTCAATTTCTTTTGCTTTAGTTCAATCTCATCACTACAATATTTAGCATACTGCAACACCTCATCAGTCGGCTTTGCCTGCCAACAAATCAAATGATTCTTAATCATCTGTCCTACTTCAGGTCTTAACCCTTCAACAAATCTGAACACGAAATGCAACATGTCCTTTGGTTCGACTGCTTTCTTTCCACTGTACTCTTTGAAAGCCTTTAACAATCTTTCATAATAAGTATGTATGGATTCCGTGGCTTCCTGAACTGTCCTGTCAATCCTCTTCCAATCAATGTTTTTCAGGGAAATTCTAGTTTTCAGAAACTGGATCACCTTATAATAATTTTTCATTACCTCAGGTGACGGTGCGCCTGTAATCTTATGCCTCTCAGGTTCACTTGTTGGACAGTCTACTGACCTTTTGCATTCGACCCATAAATCAGTTGGCACCACTATCTCAAAGAAGGTGTTCAAGTCTTCCCACAAACATTTGGAAAGTTTCACAAACCTCTCTGTATGTTGATACCATTCAACAGGCTTCTCTCTCAATTTAGGATAATCATTAGTAAAAGACAATGGCCCTCATTACAACACTGGCGGTCATTGGTAAAGCGGCGGTAAAACCGCCAGCAGGCCGGCGGAAAAAAAATGGAATCATGACCATGGCGGAAACCGGCAACATAGACAGCCACTTTAACACTCCGACCGCCACTGCGGTACAAACAAACAGCATGGCGGTCACCGCCAACAGACAGGCGGATGACAATGTACTGCCCACACTATTATAACAGGCCAATCCTCCACCTTTTCCGGGGCGGATTCAACGCGAACAAAAACACGGCAGAAACAGGACTTGGAATGGAAAACACTCACCTCTACACAACCCACGAGGAACCCAGACGCCATGGAGTCTGAACTCCAAATACTCTCTGCTATAGTCTTCCTGCTCCTCTACCAGGAGCACGACCGATGGCGGCGACGACCACGGTGAGTACTGCACCTACAATACAGGGGAGGGGGGAGGGAAAAGAGAGAGACCCGATTGAAACGGAGAGAACACTGCAGGGGCATCAGATTGAAATAAAACAGGCACCTCAGGGGAAAGGGAAGGAGGTGCACCTCAGGCGGATGAATGCATGATGCCAGCACCACGAGGGGGCTCCATGCCCATTAATGTATCCTGGGGAGTGCAAAGCCACAGTCTCTCAAGTCTCTCCAGTGGGTGGTTTGCCCGCTGCTTTCTCCTGGAGAGTGCAAAGCCACAGTCTCTCAAGTCTCTCCAGTGGGTGGTTTGCCCACTGCTTTATCCTGGGGAGTGCCAAGCCACAGTCTCTCAAGTCTCTCCAGTGGGTGGTTTGCCCACTGCTTTATCCTGGGGAGTGCAAAGCCACAGTCTCTCAAGTCTCTCCAGTGGGTGGTTTGCCCACTGCTTCATCCTGGGGAGTGCAAAGCCACAGTCTCTCAGGTGGATCCCTTTCTCCACTGGTTCTGGAGGGGGCTTGGTGCCCAGAGTGCTTCATCCTGCCAAGGACTGAGGTAGTAGATGTGATTCCCCACAGGTTCTGGAGGGGGCCTTGTGCCCAGAGTGCTTCATCCTGCCAAGGACTGAGATAGTAGATGTGAATCTCCACTGGTACTGGATGGGGCATTGTGCCCAGAGTGCTTCATCCTGCCAAGGACTGAGGTAGTGGATGTGAATCTCCACTGGTTCTGGAGGGGGTTGATGCCCAGAGTGCTTCATCCTGCCAAGGACTGAGGTAGTGGATGTGATTCCCCACTGGTTCTGGAGGGAGCCTTGTGCCCAGAGTGCTTCATCCTGCCAAGGACTGAGGTAGTGGATGTGATTCCCCACTGGTTGTGGAGGGGGCCTTGTGCCCAGAGTGCTTCATCCTGCCAAGGACTGAGGTAGTGGATGTGATTCTCCACTGGTTCTGGAGGGGACCTTGTGCCCAGAGTGCTTCATCCTGCCAAGGACTGAGGTAGTGGATGTGATTACACACTGGTTCTGGAGGGGGCCTTGTGCCCAGAGTGCTTCATCCTGCCAAGGACTGAGGTAGTGGATGTGATTCCCCACTGGTTCTGGAGGGGGCCTTGTGCCCAGAGTGCTTCATCCTGCCAAGGACTGAGGTAGTGGATGTGAATCTCCACTGGTTCTGGAGGGGGCTTGGTGCCCAGAGTGCTTCATCCTGCCAAGGACTGAGGTAGTGGATGTGAATCTCCACTGGTTCTGGAGGGAGCTTGTGCCAAGAGTGCTTCATCCTGCCAAGGACTGAGGTGATGTGACACTCCACTGATGGTGGGGCAACATCGAAGCTTCCCAGGCCCCTGGAACTGACCATCAGCTTCGTACGAATTACCACTGGGGATGGCAGCCATGTCTGCGGTGGTGCCACTGGTTCAGGATGTCGCGTGGCCGCTGGCGGGTCTTGTGGCGGGGTCAGTAGCGGCAGTACTTACGGCGGTCATTGGGGCGGTGGTGCTTGCGGCGGTCATTGGGCCTGCGGTGCTGGTGGCGGGCTCACTGACCGCGGTGCTGCTGAAGGTCACAGTGTCTGCTGTGCTGGTGAAGGGCTCAGTATCTGGGGTGCTGGCGGCGGTGTCCGTGGCGGCAGTGCATGTGGTGGTGCCGGAAGCGGTCTTGTCCGCCATGCAGGTTGGTGGCGACGTTGACTTGCCTTTCTTTTTCAGGCCCTTCCCCACCTTGGATGGTGGTGCAGCTGTCTTGCCACTCCCAACTATTGTCTTGGCTGAGCCCTTGGTGGCAGGTGTTTTGGCTTTCTCCCTCTGGGATGTGGGCAACATCTTCTGTTTTGGAGGTGGGGGAATGTCCTTGGACTCATTCCTTGGGACACTGGCAGCCCTGTTGCTTAGCACACTCCAGAATCTGGAAATTGCAGGCACCACTGTGCCCGGTGATGTGGTGGCTGAGGGTGCATGGGTATGATGCTTGTGTGAGTGCTTATGGGATGTGTGGTGCTTATGTTTGCCAGAGCCACCCTTGTGTGTTGAGGTGTGTGCATGCTGGTCTGATGGTGTGCTTGGGATAGGCTGAGGTACTGTGGATTGGGTCTGGGTGAAGGAAGTTGGAGGGGGGAGGCTTGACACAGGGACAATGGCTGCCATCAGTGCAGAGGCCAGAGCCTGAAATGCTCGCTATTGGGCTGCCTGGCCAAAATGAATGCCCTCCAGGTATGCATTTGTCTGTTGCAATTGCCTCTCTACACCCTGGATGGCCTTCAGAATGGTAGACTGCCCAACAGTGAGGGATCTCAGGAGGTCAATAGCCTCCTCACTGAGGGCAGCAGGGCTGACTGGGGCAGGTCCTGAGGTGCCTGGGGCGAATGAGATGCCCACCCTCCTGGGTGAAGGGCCACGGGACACACGCTGAGGGGTTGCTGGGAGGGCGGTGCTGGTAGGGGTGGTGGCGGCTGTACCTGTAGATGCGGTGGGCGCAGAGGGGCCCGCCACCACAAGGGAGCACGCATCAGAGGAAGAGTCGGTGTCGCTGGTCTCAGCTCCTGTGTCCGCCGTGGAGCTCCCCTCGCCCTCCGTCCCACTGGTAACTTCATACTCCGTTGTCTGGCCCTCCAGGGCCATGTGGGATGCAGCTCCCTCCTGCTCCGGTGGCACAGCTCGTCCGCCTGATGATGCTAATGCACACAAGAACAGGAAGACCACAAAAAGGGGGGTGGAAGAAAGAAGAAAGACATGTTCAGTGCATACAATACCACTACCGTCGGCCGACACTACAGACACAGCAGCCCTCTGCACTACGCCATGCACTTAGAGTTCCCTAATTAATCACAGGGACATGGGGTACATGGTCTATGCCTGATTGCTGCACACATGCAAGTCACAGGAGCCTGACTAAGTGCAGATGGCTCTTACCACTGGTGGGGATGGGGTGCCACTTAGCCTGCCTCACAAAGGGTCCTTGCCTACAAAGCTCGCCCTAGCCTAGGGGAACCCACTGCCCACCTCCCCCACCCAGACACCTCCAACGCGTGCAGAGTCAGCTGAATGAGAGTGTACTCACCGCCTTGTGGCTGCTGTGATGCCCTCAAGTGCCTATCCAACTCCGGATAGGCCACCACCAGGATCCGGAACATCAGGGGGCTCATGGTGCGACGGGCACCCCTCCCACACTGGGAGGCCATACCCAGCTGGGCTTCCACCGTCTTCTTGCTCTAGCGGCGAAGGTCCTCCCATCTTTTACGGCAATGGGTGCTCTATCTGTGGTGGACCCCCAGGGTCCAGACGTCACGCCAAATATCCTTCTTCTGGTGGGCGCTGACCTAGAGATATAGTACAGGGGAAAATGTAAAAATTTTACCGTCCAGACCGTCACAAACATTGTCCCACGTTTCCACCCTTGCCCTGACGCACATGCACTCACCGTCCAATCATGCAGGCCTCATCTCCCCCCTGTATCTTCCATCCACACCACTCCAAACAGGCATTGCCCATACAGCATGCCCACAGTGTACTCACCTGTTTGTCTGGAGGACCGTAGAGTAGCGTGTACTGGGGGAGGACCCCATCCACTAGTTTATCCAACTCCTCTGATGTGAAGGCAGGGGCCCTTTCCCCAGACACATGAGCCATTGTCGCTTCCAGACTGAGGTCACAGCAGCACTTGCAGTGTAGGTCCTCTCCTGTTGAAGATCAGGTATCAAGTGAGTGAACAGAGAGAAAATGGCAGTCACGTCCACGGCGGTGCGTACCGTCACCGCTGGCGTACATCGTCATTGGCTCCTGGAACACATAGGGCCGAATGTTAACCAATGCAGGATTGCGCCACGGTCTTCGACCGCATATCGCAACGGTGTACAATGCCAGTGTAGTTACCTCATATCCCCTTGTCCCACATTACAGGTCAGGCAGCCGCCATTTCAGGGGGCCACATGGCATCAATTTTTAATGCGTCACACATATATAGGACTTGCATATACACAGAGACAGGCACATAGCGTATTGACAAAAGTGTGCAATAAAATTCTTTTTTTACTACCTCAGTGTTGGCTGACTCTGTGCTTGCTGTTCTCATCCACAGGCCACGTCCGCTGGGGCAGGTGAGGAGATGGCAGCATCCTCCGGTGTACAGACTGCTGGTGGACCTGTCGACAATGGAAGAGAGACATGTGATAGTCACCTACAGACTTGATCGTGCCACAAACTATGAACTGTGTGCCCATTTGGAGCCAGACCTGATGTCAGCTATCCGCCATCCCACAGGAATCCCCCCTTTAGTGCAGGTCCTGTCAGTACTCCATTTCCTGGCAAGTGGGTCTTTTCAAACAACAGTGGCCATAGCATCAGGGATGTCCCAACCTATGTTCTCCAACGTGTTGTCCAGAGTGTTATCTGCCCTGCTGAAACACATGCGCAGCTACATCGTGTTCCCTCAGGTGGAGGATTTGCCTACAGTAAAAGGTGACTTCTATGCCCTGGGACATATCCCCAACATTATTGGTGCCATTGATGGGACACATGTGGCCTAGGTCCCCCCGCAGGAGTGAACAGGTGTACAGAAACCGGAAGAGCTACCATTCAATGAATGTGCAGATGGTATGTTTGGCCGACCAGTACATCTCCCATGTGAACGCCAAGTTTCCTGGCTCAGTGCATGACGCTTACATTCTGAGGAATAGCAGCATCCCTTACGTGATGGGGCAAGTCCAGAGGCACCGTGTGTGGCTAATAGGTGAGGACAAGGACCCTATACCATGTGAATAGTTGTCTGGGTCTGGGGTTGTCCCTAAGGGTTAGTGTGTGTCTAACAGTTGTCCCTCGACATTTGCAGGTGACTCTGGTTATCCCAACCTGTCATGGCTACTGACCCCAGTGAGAAATCCCAGGGCATGGGCAGAGGAACGCTACAATGAGGCACATGGGTGAACTAGGAGAGTGATAGAAAGGACCTTCGGCCTCCTGAGGGCCAGGTTCCGGTGCCTCCATATGACAGGTGGTTCCCTCTACTACTCACCAAAGAAGGTGTGCCAGATCATCGTGGCCTGCTATATGCTGCACAACTTGGCTTTGCAATGACAGGTGCCTTTTCTGCAGGAGGATGGTCCAGAAGGAGGTCTTGTGGCAGCTGTGGAGCCTGTGGACAGTGAAGAAGAGGAGGCAGAAGAAGAGGACATAGACAACAGAAACAACGTGATCCAGCAATACTTCCAGTGAGACACAGGTAAGAAGACATCACTGCCTCCTACATCTAATAAAATTGTGAGACCTATCATCTGTCTGTCACTTTCACCTAGTGTATGGACCCTGAATTGTCACTTTGCCTTTCCATTTCACAGATGTGGCTCCCACTGTGTGACCTCTGCTATGTTACCTCATGGACTAGAGCTGTGTGACATAGGTATGCTGACAATAGAATGGACATTGCTATTTTCCTCAATTATTGCAAATACACATTTGTGAAAGCACAGACTGACTCCAGATTGTTTTGTGATTCAATGGTGTTTATTTAAGTGCTAAATAGTGGAGGGGGTTATAATATGGGCTGGGGAGATGGTGTAGGAATGTCCATGGCAGAGTCCAGTTATTAGTCTCACAGGTGCATTGTCCAAAGGGGCATAGGAAGTGGAGCTAGGGCAGTTTACGGATGGACAGGGTGACAAAGTGGGACAGAAGGATGACATTCAGGGTGGTCTCATTTCTTGGCGGGGGTCTTGGCATTGTTCTCTGTCTTTGTCCTGGTTCTCAGGGACTGCTTGCGGGGTGGTTCTCCATCTGCAGGGGGTGGGGTGCCGGTGTCGTGGTCCTGTCGCGGTGCCTCCTGTCCACTAGTGCCGGCGGAGGTGGTGGGCAGTTCATCATCCAGGCTAATGTCAGGGGCCACTTGTTGTGCCACAGAGTCCCTCCTGGTGTTCAAAAGGTCCTTCAGCACCCCTGCAATGGTGCCCAGGGTGGTATTGATGGACTTGAGTTCCTCCCTGGACCCCAAATACTGTTCCTCCTGCAGCCGCTGGGTCTCCTGAAACTTGGCCAGTACTGTTGCCATCGTCTCCTGGGAATGATGGTACGCTCCCATGATGTTGGAGAGGGCCTTGTGGAGAGTGGGTTCCCTCGGCCTGTCCTCCCCCTGTCGCACAGCAAACTCCCAGTTCCCCGACAGTGCCTCTGTCCCCTGAACTGTGTGCCCACTGCCACTGCCCCCAGGTCCCTGCTTTTCTTGGGTTTGTGGGTTTGCCTGGGTTCCCTGTAGTGGCGGACACACTGCTGCTTGATGTGTCCTGGGGACAGAGGTATGGGCCCGCTGGGTGCTGTGCTGTGCTGTGCTGGTGTTTCGTGAGGGGGGAAGCTCTGTGGTGGCCTGTGACTGTGTCAGGGGAACCGACTGTCCCGAGGTCCCAGATGGGCCGGGCTGGTCATCTAGATCCATTTGGACAGAGCTGCTGTCATCACTGTGGGCCTCATTTGTGGGGGGGTGGACATGTCTGGAACCTCCTGTCCGGTGAAGTTGGGTAGGGGTCCTGCAGGGGTGTAAAGGCATGATTATTGCATCTGTGTGTGCCATGGTGTGCAATGGGTGGGTGACCCTGTATCCCAGTACTTACATTCTTGTTGGGACCTTGTGTGATAATTGTTTTGGGGTCTGTGTGGGTATGTGTAGTGGACATGCTTTGGTGATGGGTGTCCACGCTTTGTTGTTGCATGCAGGGCTTGTTGTTGGGATGTGTGGTTCGTGATAATAGGACATATGTGAGGAGTTGGCGTAATGGGGTGAGGGCGAGGGTGGGGGTATGTGTTGGCATGCAGGTAGGGTGGGGATATTGTAGTTAAAGATTTGACTTACCAGAGTCCATTCCTCCAGCTACTCCTGCGAGGCCCTCAGGATGCAGTATAGCCAAGACATGCTCCTCCTATGTTGTTAGTTGTGGGGGAGGAGATGGGGGTCTGCCGCCAGTCCTCTGAACTGCAATGTGGTGTCTTGAGACCACGGAACGCACCTTCCCCCGTAGGCCTTTCCACCTCTTCCTGATGTCATCCCATGTTCTTGGATGCTGTCCCACTGCGTTGACCCTGTCCACGATTCTGCGCCTTAGCTCCATCTTCCTAGCTATGGAGGTGTGTTGCATCTGTGATCCAAATAGCTTTGGCTCTACCCGGATGATTTCCTCCACCATGACCCTGAGCTCCTCCTCAGAAAACCTGGGGTGTCTTTGCGGTGCCATGGGGTGGTGTGGGTGATGTGTGAGGTGGTGTGTGTTGTGATGTGTGAGGGGATGTGTTTGTTGTGTGAGGTGCGTGGATGTTGTGTGGATGATGGTGTTGAGTGCCTGTGGATGCTAGTTTGTTGATGGTGGTGTCTCTCTCTGGCCTTCTGTTGCAATTCTGGTCGTAAGCGATTGTGGGTGTGTGTTTTATATTGTATTGGGTGTGTTGGAGTGGTGTGTGGATGTGTATCGGGTGTGTGTATTTTGAATTGTCCAAAGTGGTTGTGTTTTTTAAATGTGTGCGTATTTTGAGTGCGGCAGTGTGTACCGCCAATGGTTTGCCGTGGTTGAAAGACCGCCGTGTGGATTCGTGGGTCGTGATAGTGTGGGAGTATTCTTGTTGGCGTGACGGTGGAGGTTTTGTTATCGCCAGTTTATCACTGACCTTTGGTGTGGCGGACTTATGTAGGTGTCTGGATTTTGGCGGATTCCGAGCTGTGGGTCGTAATAACTGTAGCGGAATTCCAGGGGCGTGGCGGTGTGTTGGTGGTCTTCTGCATGGCAGTTAATGGGATTTACCGCCAATGTTGTAATGAGAGCCAATGTGTCACTTCGATGCCATGGGACATGAACAAACTGTCCTCCTGGAATTTCTCTCATCGGCAACATTTTAACTGCTTCTCCTTTCTCTGCTCCCTCTGTTTCCCCTTGTGAGTCTCATTTTTGTTTATCTTTCCTTTTCGCCCACCTGCCTTCCCACCTCTCTAGTGCTCCCCAAATCTGCGCACTCTGCAGCAAATCTCTCAAATGTGCTTTCATTCATGCCGACCTCATGTGTTCAAAATCTTTTGCCTCGAAATCTAATCTGTAGCTTCGTCTCAAATGTTTTGTTGTTTTCAGATCAACGTCATGCTTTTCTGCTACTTCCTCTAATTTCTGGTGTAACTTCCTTGGTAATCCTCGGACACAAATATCTTAGCTCTTTTTCAGTATAGGATGATTCAAACCTATTCAATCCCATTGTTCCCTCAACTAATTCATTTGCCTCAATATTTAGTCCTATTCGATTCAGTTGCTCTTCCCCCTTTGAGGCACCTTGTGAAGAATTTAAACTATCCCGCCAATTTGTTAACTGCTGTTCTATTAACCCTTGTAATGAAATGTTACCCGCATTAGTAGCTGGCAGCAGTTATATCCCTGATCCCAAAACTTGTGGTGTCAAAAGTCTCAGACTTTGATTGGCATCTGGCAAGTCTACAAGAGGGCTAAATCCCACAGGAGACTTAGGCTCACCCGGACAAGTACTTGTGGCTGGTGTCGACTGTACTGAGTCTCCCATTCCCGATCTCACCAGACTCTGTGACATCTCTGTCTGTCCTCCTGTTTCTGCTTTCTTCTGGGCATATAAAGGTACAGCTGGACCAACAGTAATTTGTAGCGATATTGCATCTGGGGCTGCTCTAGCACCTGCACTTTGTGTGAGTGGTACTCCCATTGCTTGATTCATAACTGGTGCAGGATCCATTAATGCTCCTGTTAATTGAATAAACCTCGACACATTCTGTATCTGATCTGGTGGCAATAACATTGGAGTCAGGTTAGTCTGAACTAGTATTGGCTGTGGATGCACCTGCTCCCTCTGCACCACAATATTTGAAACAGTTTCAAGAGTTGGTATGCTCTGGTGAATTCCTGGTGCCGAAGGTGTAGGTTCCTGCACTTGAGCTTCAGCTTGGGTGCCCGCAACTGGTGTACTCTGAACTGCCCCTGGTAACTGTCCTCCCTCTGCTTGTACAGCGCCCGCGGCTCCCTGGGATGTCCCGAGTAGCAGGAGGGGCTGTAGCATTAGTCCCTGGACCCCCTGCATAAGTCGTCATAGGTGGAGGTCTATCTCTCAGAAACTGCGTGATATAATCCTCAACATCAGAATCGTCATCGTCTACATAAGACTTTTTTATTTTCTTCTTTTCCTCGAACCTCCCTTTCCTTGCTGTCATTCCCTTTGTCTGAATCATTGCCTTCTGTGATTGCAGGGAACATCTTAATCTCCTTCATGGTTGCCATTCTCCATCTCTTTTGTTTCCAATCCCACCTAGCTTCGGCTAGTGACTTTTCTTTCTTCTTTATCCTTCTGTTAGTTTTCAGCTCGTGCTGCAGCCTCAAACTGTGCTGGTCTCAGCAACGGTCTCATGTCATACAATGATAATCGCAACTGATCCAGAATCCTCAAATTAAACGTTCCATGCTCTGGAAATGCTAAGGTTCCTTGATTTTTAGTCAATGCACTCCATTGCTTTAACTAAAGTCACAAAGCTATGCCCTTCTCTGTCATTACAAGATGTGCTGGACTATCCTCCAAGGGGGTTGGTTCCCCTACTGAAGCCTTAATGTAAGATTCACCCTTCATCGCACTCCTAAATGCCTTGAAAAACTTAAGTTGCCTGTTTTATGTATAACGATTCAATAAATTAAATGACTTTTACTCCCAAGATTCCCTTCACCTGTTCTCTCAACCAATTGCCTCGTACGGACGGCTGCCAATCCGATCACGGCTCTTCTCAGTATCCGACCTATCCCAGTGTGGCACACAATGACATCACACTAACACACAGCGGCTGACAAGTCTTGTGGCTTTGCCTTCCTCAACTCAAATTCATTCAACTAATGCAATTAAATTGCGAGCGTCTTCACCAAATAACAACTAAAACAAATCCTCTGGTTTACTACATGAAAGGACACACTCGCTTCAGGGACCTTACAGATTTTCACTAAAAGGCACTCTCTGGGACGTTAGCTATTCTCCTTTCTCAGTCCCCCATATCCGCAAGTAAAATTCGACCCGCAAACCTTACTCTCAACTCCTTGGGTCTGTCCTGGTGCACATAGGACTCACCAAATTTTGGTCAAAGTTTTCTTTTGTTCACTTACATTCACTCAGACTTGTTGACCACACCCAATCAACCTACTAAACCATACAGATTACAACATATATGTCTCCTACACTTGTGAAAATACTCCGGAGTCTTAGACCACACAGGGTCCGTACATCACCACCAACCACGTGGATAATTTTTTAGCACAAAGCGCCACACACAAATGAAGTTCAACGACTTCCCTTCTCTCACACCTTTTGGAGTACGCACACTCCTACTAACCCTAAACTAGAGTACGCAAATTCCCTACTCTTTACCTCACATACATCATAATTCACCTGCAATCTGCTTAGGCAAGCGCAGTCTGCTACTCTCATACCACCTCAAAATACACCGGGAACATAATCAACCTTACCTACAGGATCTGGGAAAGTCATTTCTGGGCTTAAGGGGACATCATCCTTGCTACCATTGACATTTTAGAAAAACAACATTCATACCTCATAAAATCAAAACAACTATACTCAAATTTAAACTACCACCATAACCTTTACTCGCTACTTAACTAGTTCCCTAAGGAAACTAACCATCAAGCTGCTACCAAAAACTGATAGCGCGCCTTGTCCTTAGTAAGTAAACTTACAAGGGGACGCGTATAGGTCGATGAATCTTTTGGATCACATAGGGTATCCTAGTCAAGTATAATGAGTAAGAGACATCCACAACAAATCAATCTAACCAACATGAAATACCATAAACAAATTAAAAAAGAAACCACCATCCTTCATTTGAAAGTTAGCGTGTTTTATTCCCTATTAGTTACAACTCTTATCAAAAACCTTTATTCAGCAAAATCCATGATTTCCAAACTTTATTAGCAACATGAGCAATGAATTATCTTCATTTTTTATTAATATGCAGCTAACGTTAAACGAAGCATAGCAATTCATGAGCAATTGAATAATTCAGCAATAGAAGTCAGTCAGTCCTAGTCAAAGTCACCATTAGCCACCCTTGTCAGCCTACATATCTCCAATTAGAATCAGCATGTGGGTCTTTATGCAAAAACAATTTTGTCAAAAACATTAACTTGGAAAACTCTAACTAAAGAGAAAAACTTCAAACACAGTGAAGTTGGTACCTAGAATGAAAAAGCATTCATTAGTCAGTCAGGTTATAGCTACCTATCCAAGATAGATCACCAACGAGTCAGTCTTCGTCTCCAGGTCATCAGTCATCAGCAGAGCTCAGGCTCACGTGAAGCAAGCCCAAGTTTCAGCACTTCGGACAGCGTCTCCTGACATCCTCAACTTTCACCTCTCCGTTCTGATTTTTCCCCTTATGTCATGACTTTTTATTAGGGTCTCTCAGTCCGTCCAACGGTTTTCCAATTGGTCAACCTTATCAAGGGTTATGATTCTAACCTCTAATTTTTATTTACCACTTGTCTACGTTATTTTGAGAGTCAAGTTCCATTAACATGATTGGTTCTTCTGTCGATGAGGACATCGTCCGGTTCTTCAGGTAACAAAATTGTTGCCCCCAGCTCTTAGTCAGTAGCTCCATTGTTCAAGTCCTGGGAAAGTACATTTAGCCTACTCTACAAATAATTGTATCAATTTGTTCTGATCGTCTCCTGTCCGATGGTGAGTTTGCAGATTTCTCTAGCAGAGCTCGTCGCTGAACTCTGCACAGTTCAAGGTCCTTTTCTCCAGTTCCAGTCCTCTGCAGCTCATCGTGTCTCCACATTTAAACAAGCAAGGCCCAGCGCCGGCCAGGCCTCTAGCTAAGTTAAGAACATATGGCATTACAAACATAGATTATATAGTCAATTATGGTATATTCATATTTTTTTTTTAAACATTTCACATTATTTAGTACTGTTAACACAGATGGTGACCACTCCTTGTGGGCACATTTTGCACATTACACGTTATTTTCATTTATTAGTTTTCAACATCGTTTTTATTTTTTTCTCATTAGTATGTATACGCAAATCATTAGACTATTCTCATATTAGCATATCTGCTGCAACACCACCACTACCCCATATTTCACAGATGATGAGTGTGGGTCATGGTGGACAAAATTGTCAGGGTAGAGCCACACCTGTTCAGAGCACAGGTCCAGCAAACATCAATTGCCAGGAAAATGGAGTTGTGGCAAAGAAAAGTCGACAGGGTCAATGTTGTAGGCACCTATCCATGCATAAGGGAGGACATCAGGAAGAGGTGGAATGACGTCAGGGGGAAGGTATGTTCCATGGCATCCAGGTACCACCTGGCAGTACTGAGGACTGGAGGTGGGCCCCCACCTTCTTCCTTTACTTTCACATCTTGGGAGGAGAAGGTCTTGGACATACTGCATCCTGAGGGCCTGACAGGAATACCTGGGGAAGTGGAGTTGGGTAAGTCTCCACAAAATCCATGTCACCCAATTGCTGTGTTCTGCATGCTCCCTCACCACCTTAGCACCCCAATTAACATACCACCCACTACACCTCTGTCCATATGTCCTCATACCCCTCTCCGGGATGCCACATGTCCACTAAATTCTCATGGCTCCAGAGCCCTTGGAAATGGCACTTGATGTACTGGCAACTCATAGCACCACAGTTCCCAGAATGCAATATCCCACAATTGTGAAAACCTGAAGAGTGCACAAAATTTGAATGTCATGCATGTAAAACTAACTACCATTCTAACCCATCTTGAATGTTCAAGTTTGAAATAGTTTATGGCAATGACATCAATGCAATGGTCCACTTCCACTATTGTCACAAGCAAAACATAGCTATAGCTGGGTGCCCAATCCTAATGCCCAAGAATATAGATTCCTAATTTTGAAATGTACTCAGCTTGGGTGGAAATCTAGATGGCAAAGTGGATGCACATGCAGTACATCCAGATACAGGTCACTGTCTATTGCTTACTCCCATACTGTGCCCCTACTTTGACACTATTGTGCATTGTACAGCACTTCTTGTGCCATTTATCATATCAGACACTTCACTAGGCAACAAACCTAAACACCCATGTCAATAACCAGACAGGATAAGATGGTATCAGCAGTACAATCACTACCAACATAGTCCAACAGCTTTAAGCATAGTGATTGGTACTGAAATTACAGAGTCACATGTTGTACTAAGTAAGATTGTGCAGCAGCTGTCATTGACATTTTGGGGGATCATGTTAAGGCACTGTCTGCATCTCACACACAATCAATAAAACCCTAAATATAACATCACTTGTAGTATCACTTACAGCACCTGTGTGTTCCACCTTTTCCACAGCTAACCTTGCCATTATCACCATGGACAGGATACCAGATACTGTCACTACTCCTCTGGATGAAGGCCCCATTGAGGACAACACCCCTGGATGTGTGGACACTGAGGAAGAAGCTGGCCCATCAGGGACACCTGGTCAGTCAACAACTCTCACACTCACCCTGCCCACATCGACTCCTCCCAGCCATGTTACATCTACATCACAGGCAACCATTCACCCCCAAACCTGTGTCCCCAAGGACTGTGTCATCCATTGTGTGCCCCACAGTACAGGTACCTGAGCCTTCCCTTGTCACCCCTGGCAATGATGGTCCTGCCACCACTGTGAGTGGGCACACTGTGCCAGGGGCATAGGCATGTGGGGATAGGATGGGGCTCAAAGGGACAATACTGACCAGGAAACCATCTACCAAGTCTTGGGAGCCTACCACAATTTCCAATACATGATGGGCCAGGTAATCACCATGATGGGGTAAATCCAAAAGCTGCAGAGGGAAAACTACCAGGAAATAATGCAGCAGTGGCAGACACAAAAAGTCATCCTGCAAGTCTTGGGAGCCTACCAAAAATCGCAAGACATAATGGGCCAGGTAATCACCGTGATGGGGGGAAATCCAAAAGTTGCAGAAGGAAAACTACCAGGAAGTGATGCAGCAGCAGCAGGCACAAAATATCATCCTGGCTTCCATTATTGGGGTGCTGAGGGACATCAACACTACCCTGAGTAGCTCTGCCACACAACATCAGGCCTCTTCCACTAGTAATGAGTCATCAGGCCCTTCAACATCTGTGGCTGCTAGTGGAATTGAGTCCCTGCTAGGGGAAGGACATGCCCCAGACACCCCACCCTCTGTAGCAGAGGAACCCCCCGTAAACGTTGACGTACACACAGACATCCAGGTGGAGCAGATGCCAAGACCAAACCCACTGCCAGGAGTTGAACCTCTCCTGATTGGTCCCCTTGTGTGTGACTTATACACCGTGTTGGCTGTTCTGACACCTAACTCCATTTTCCTATGGTGCAAGGACACTGGACTTGTTTTTCCAAATGGTGTAGCAGCTACCCTGATGATTTCAGCCACCATGACTGAACCCTTCACTGTTTACTTTGTGTTTTTTAGTTACTAATCACACATATTGTTTTATTGGCCACAATAAATTACACTTAAACACAGCTCCCATGTAAATGTAATTTATCAACCATGTACAACAGTTATGCATGCCAACTCTGTTATCAATATGACCCTCTGTATTATACAATCTTTGTTATGGACATCACACATAGACTCTATCAGCAGGAGACTCATTACATTGGGATTGTAACATGGACAGGTTCCAAAACAGATGTATACTACATCTACAAACATGTATTGCTAGAGTTGCAAACAGCAGATAGAGTAGTACTGATAGTAACATCAGAATGTCTGCTTAGGTGTCATACACTATTAAACCACAGGATACAGAAGGTAGGGGCATGTCAGTCTTCCTACAAGCCAGGAGGCATACAGATCAGTCCTTTGTATCACCAGGTAAAGCCTTATCACATACCCATACCTTAGCTTCCTAATATTCATACCCCATGATACAGACAAAGATCAGTACTGAAGATCCCATTCCAGGGATCTTTCACTTACATTGGTCACATACCTGTAGGCTTCCCACTCACATATGTCAGTCCACAGAGACATGCACATTGGTCTGCAAAGTAGGAACACACTGACACCTATCTACAAGGTAGGTCACATACAACAGAAATCATTGCGATGGTAGAGGCTATGGTTCAACATTTTCACATGTGTCAGACACATATGGACACACACATGACACCATTTGATCACCTCCAATACCAAACAGGTTATCTTAATGGGAAAACACACTTCCATCCCAGTGTCCTGATATCTGGCAATGTTAGTTACCCTCCACATACTCATGGCAATTAGCACCTGGTATCAGCCATGACCACTTCACATGTCTGCCTGCAATTCCCATCTGCCTTTGACACTGTCTGTGACTTGCCAAGGATAAAGACCCAATCAGAAACTCTGTAAATCTGTGATTGACAGAGATATGGGATAGGACATAGCAGAAAACATTCATCAAATCTGTCATGTTCACAAGTAGGACTTTGATTGTGCAGTAACAAATCATGATGATGTAGACCACTCTGTTCTGTACACAATATCAAATTACAACCTGCATGCACAACTTGCCCATTGACACTGGAGCTACCTAAGACCTTATAGATGATGGCAAAAAGGAGGTGACATACTACCCATCAAATCTAGGTTACAAAATGAAATCTCACCATTAAGAAGACATCACATACCTTGAGTCAGTTGAAGTACTGATTGATGAGATCTGCCCTGCAGTCTCCAGCTTCATCTTCATCTGGCTCATCATCACTTTGCAAAACAGCATTTCCACCCACAGGCACTACTGCCTCCCCCTCATCTGGTATGAATGCTATATGACGCCTCAGGGCAAGTTTGTGGAGCATGCAGCAGGCAACAATTATTTGACATATCTTGTTAGGTAAGTAGAGGAGGGCTCCTCCTGAAAAGTCCAGGCAGTAAAATCTTGCCTTCAGAAGCCAAAAGGTCCACTCAATGACACGCCTTGTCCTTCCATGGGCCATATTGTAGCGGAATTCCCCTGGAGTGGTTGGGTACCTCACTGGTGTCAACAACCAAGGACGGTTTGGATAGCCAGAGTCCCCTGTAAGGAATAGGTAGAACAACACAAACATATATCAAGGACATGCACATTTGTGATAGCAGGAGATCAACTTTGCAAACACACCTGTCAAATCTTACTTACCAACCTGCCAGGCCCTCTCTTTGTAGAGTCGTGTCATCAGTAGTGGGATATTGCTGGTCCGCATGATGAAGGAACCATGGACTGATCCTGGACACTTTGCAATGACTTGTGAAATGTACTGGTCTGCCAAACCCACCACATGGATGTTGATGGAGTGGTAGTTTTTCCTTTTCCTATATACCTGCTCATTGACACTGGGGGCAACCAAGGCTACATGGGTGCCATCTATGGCTCCAACTACATGTGGAATGTGTCTCATAGCATAAAACTCTGCCTTCATAGGCCAAATCTGCACGCTGGGGAAATCTGATGTAGCTGTCCAGGTGAGTCAACAATGCACACAGTACATCCTTCAAAACTAGACTGAACAGGGGCTGAGACGTCCCTGCAGTCAGGGTCACTGTATTCTGAAAGGACCCAGTGGCCTGGAAGTGTAGCACTGACATGACTTGAAAGATGGGGGTTATGCTATTGGGATTGCCAATGGCAGGCAGCAGATCTGGCTGCAACTGAGCACAAAGATCTATGATTGTATGCCTATTCAAGTGATATATCTGTCTTTCCTTTCTGAGTTTGCCCTTTCCCTACTCCACTCCTACTCCGTGATACCCCTAAATGGTCTGTGTCCCTACCCAAGTCCAGTCCTTCCACCTCCAACACCTCCCCTGCCCCCCTGCAAGTACTCATGCCTGTCCCCCTACCAAGAAGTCTATCCCTCCACAAAAAAGCCAATCCTCCCTTGAACCTAAGACCAAGCGCAAACCCCCCTTTCAAGCCAGATACCAAAGGCCTGCCTCCAAAACTTAAACCCAAACCCCCAACTCTGCCCCCCAGATAACCCCTGAGTGCCTGCCTGCCCTGTTGATGCCCCTACCTGTGGAGGGTACATGGCAGTCAGTAGTCACGTCCAGGGCTCACATCTGTGGACTGTGTGCATACAGTCTATTTTCATTAAGGACTGGCCAATGGCTTCTGTTTTTTACCAAACCTTTGCGTAGAGTAATAACTTAAACCAACACGTAGTTGGTTTCCTGGTTACGTCTTTGTCATGCATTTCTTTCCTAGTATGGAATTGTTCCTAGCTGACATTTGTTGTGTGTCTGTATGTGTGTGTGTATGCATGTGTGTGTGTTCTGCTTGGGCTACGAGTGTTATTTAGGCAATATGTGAGGTTGTCTGCAGTGATTTTGTCTAAAAGTGGTAGGGTGTGTGTTGTGTGATGGACATTTGTGTGTTCAAGAGTTATTATTGTGTTAGTATTGTGTGTTGTTTGTGTTGAGATGTGTTTGTTGGTGTGTTGTGTGACTGTGTGCGTGTCATGTGCATGAAATGTTAGGCACGGTGTTCTGTGTTAATTGATCGGTAAGTAGTATGATTGTGTATTGGTATCCATTTTTTGCCTGTTGATGTTAAGTTGTGATGTATGTGTTAGGTGCACTTGGGTAGTGTCCCCTGTTGTTCCCTGCCAGAGACTGGAGATGGTGCGGTTGTGTAGTGGTTGTGACGTGTTGTGGTGTTGTGTGGTACTGTGTGAGTGTGGGCCTGTGCAATGTTTCTGTGTGTACCTGTGTGTGTTTGTGATGTGTGTATGTGTGTGTGTGTGGTGGCCGTAGCATGTTTGTTGTGTGTATATGTGAGGGTGAAGCTGTATGTAAGTGTTCATGTCAGTGTGCTGTTACGAGTGAGTGTCACCCTCGCACCCCCTTCCCAAATGTATGTAAGGTAAGTGTGTGTAATTACGGTTGTTGTCGTCGTAGCAGATTCTAAAGTCATTGGGCGAGCAGGAGCAGCGGGAAGACGTCTAGTTCTGGTTCCATGGCAGCTCCGGACAAGTATGGCTTCCTGAAAGTTGGTGTCTCCCATTATGCAGTTGGTTTCCGCCCGGGTTTCAGTGGTGGTCCGCGGCGGAATCCTGGGTGGTGTTCAACCTCGTAACATGTCCGGTGGAAACATGGTCTCCGCAAGCCTACAGGTGGCTATTGTTGTCCTCGGCAGCCAGACCGCAGTGGCGGTACCGACAGTACTTTGGCTGTATTCTGTTGGGAATACCTCCATGGTCATAATTTGACAGTCTTCTCCATGAGCCTGATGGCGGTACAACCACCACAACCAACATGGCGGTCCTAAGACTGCCAAACTCCTAATGAGACCTGTAGTTTTTGCCTGACAACAGCACAGCTGCATTGGAATTTTCAATTTCACTACAGTTCATGCCTGGCCTTCTTTCCCTCTGCATTTGTTTTGTTCCTCCTTATGGGTTCCCTCAATACCTTTTTTCCTTTTCCCGTTTACCTTACCTTTTGCCTATGTACTGTTTGTTCTGAGTTTTTAGCTTTGTCCTTGCTTGCATTCATCTTGTAAAGTTGCTGCTTGTCTCCTATTTTTCCATGGATGATGGAAAGGCTCCTGGTGTTCACCAACTGCGTGATATCTTTGGTGACTGGTAAGCCAAATTCCAACTGCCTGAAAGCTTGTATTATTTGAATTGCAATGACCTTTAGTAAATCCTCATATTTACTGTAGTGAAAACACATGCCAAACATTACATTCCGCTGATCTATAGTCCAGTGAGAGAGATGCTAGTTATCAGCACCTGAACCAGAGAGCACTGTCTTTCTCCCTCATTCTTACTCGCTATGCCCTGGGTTTCTTCTTCTGGCACTAAGAACATCTTCTGTTGGGTTAGAAGCTTGGGGACGGCAAGGGTACTTGCCAGAGTCACAGTAGGCATCTCAGAAACCTGACAGACCTGCTTAGAAAACAGGACTAGGATCAGTAGCGCATGTCTCCAAGGGAGGTGGTCATTAGTTTGGGGTTCAGGATGGTGAAACTCCAACTGCTACATCAGAAATGCTATTCACATGAACATTTAGCTTACGTTTGGTCAGATCACTAAAAACATATGCCTGAGAGTTGTGGATTCACAGGGTTATTAATCCACATTATTTGGGAGTGCACTCAGAACAAGAGGTTCTGGGGAAGGGTTACAAACTGGGCAACCAGTGTGTTGGAGGCTATTTTAGATTTATCTGTTAAATTGGCGATGTCTGGGGTGGTAAAATCATCCACAAATATAATATGATTTTTTGCTATATCACTCTGGTGGTCAGAAGATGAGATATTGCTCAGTTATGATAAGCTGGGTGGCTATACATTTGATAATTGGTTATTGGTTTAGGAACATGGATTGGTGTATGTTGGCCAAAGGGTATATATGTCAGGATGTCGTAAAAAATAAAGTATGGGGCCCCTGAATGGAATACAATGTAATTGTTTGAGTCTGAAACCCTTATCAAGAGATGCACCAATCCCCCTTTTTAAAATGTATTACAGGACCAACTATACTGAAACAAGTTAACTCTGACAGATATGCTTGTGCTCTCGTACCCTGTCCGAAATTGTATTTTCCTGTGGGAGTGTGTTCCAGATGGTGTGGAAAAGATCTCAATCAAACCATTCAATGTATAAGTGATGCCTGATTATGTTTTTTTTATTTTTTTGAAAAAATAATAAAAATGTTTTGTGTTTTTTAAGTGTATCATTTAGTTGGGGCTTAGGCTGAATCTATATGAGGTAGATTTAAAGATGGCGAATTTCTTGGATCAGCACTGTATTTCTATCACCGTCACAAAACAACTGGATAATACAATCATAAAGGCAATTACTTATTACATATAAATGTATCACATCATGTATGCTTACAAAAAAAGATAAGGGCAACAATATAATCAATAAATCCAGAGCAATGTGCTAAAAATTGTAAAACACATCAAGAATATGACAAAAATCACTGCCTCAAATACTCATGAGCTGAGTCATAGCGTTGTGCGAGTGTGAAATGGCCAAAAAAGCCAAGCACAACAGAGACTTAACAAAAAGCTACAGGGGGCACCCTGTGGGCATAGGCATTTGAGGTAAAGTGAAAAATCTAAAAATGTGCAAATAAGCAGTGAACACTGCCAACACAATATACAAAAGCTGAAAAAAGCTAGAATAGCAGAGTACGGATGTACAGGCAGGTTTAACACATACACAGTATGATGTTAAGTAACCGAATATTCACTAATTAGGCTCAGCTGCTTTGATGACCTTCAGGCGCTTAACCCATATCAAGAAAAGGAATCTGGACAAGGAAAATACTATCCCTCTACTTTAATCAGTGGAAATAATTCTAAATACCTCCATGAAACCTCTGGTGCCCAGATTCTTGCATAAAAGGGCTTTCCACTTGAACCTAAGTGAATGGTACACTGGGCAAAATAACAAAATATGCACCAGGGACTCCGGTGCCTTGCAATAGACTGGGTATAGATCATTTTCAGTCAAGCCCTTGGACCATTTACTACAGAATTACTGGGTCAGGGGGATCTTAAATCTAAACTGGATATACAGTTTCCTATCCAGAGGAGGAGTAATCTCATCAATGGTAAGTTCAAACCAGGGAGTTGTTTTAATACCAAGAAACCCCCTTATCAAAGAACCCATACTGATGTCATATGGTAGCAAGTTGGCATGTTCCCAATAGATTTTTTTGAGTCTGATTTTAGACACTGTACAGGGGAGACAAAGAATCTATTGATTCCCAGTTTATCCAAAAGCAACCGTATGGAGTTCAACCTGCGGATTTTCCACACACAGCTTACAATCAGCAAAGATGTTCGCTCCGCACAGTAAGGCCTTACTGTGGTCCACAGTTTGGTGCCATTAGGTAAGAATTCTGCACTAAATTTTATTATGGATCATCTATTGGCTAGATCATGACAGATGGGGGTCATCGGACTACTTGTGAGGAGGGCAAGTGATTTTGCACTGAAGAGAGTAGATGATTATTCCCAAAACCCTAGAGCTCACAGCCCTAAAGGACTGCACCTAAGGACTTTATACTGCAGATCTCCAGTGCTGGGGCCATGCTACTAGAATAGATTTTCCTGTGTATTTTTGATATAAAGGCGGAATGCGGAAAAAGTGTTGCTTGTGACTTCGGTATCTGCAGCCCCCAATTTAAATTGTGGGAAAGTCTCACACCCAAATAATCAAAGTGGTGAACTTGATCAATTACATAAGTACCAACTTTAATATTCCTTAATGAACCTCTCTGTGTCGCAGGACCAAATACCATAAACTTAGTACTGTTTATCTTCAGTCTCCTGTCAGAACAGAACATAGCAAAAAAGTCAAAGAGCTTTGGCAGGCCCTGGGGGGGCTTGGACAATAGAAGGATGTCATTGGCAAATAGGAGAGCTGAAATCCTCCAGCCTTCCACTTTAGGGGAGTCACAATCATCTTAATTCACGAAATCCACCACTCCTTTTATGTAAAGTGAGAAAAGGGTGGGGGCAAGAACACACACTTGTCTGACCCCTCGTTGAATGCCATAGGGCTCTGTTAATCGACCACATCACTCCACCAAACCTGTGCATTGTTTTGGGCATGAATCCAGATGAGTATGTTCAAGAGGATGGCTGGCGTGTCCTTTTCTTTTAGTACCACCCATAGTTTTGCTCAAGGAACTAGGTCAAAAGCAGCATGCAAATCAACGAAGGTAACATAACGTGTTCCCATGTTGATTAGCGTGGTTTTCCAGTAGATGATAGTAAACTGGAAGATCTGGTGCACTCTACTGATTTCACATTTAAAGCCCACCTGAAGATCAGAAAGGACACCATGGTCCTCGATCCAGTTGTTCAGTTGGACTAGGATATGCTTACAAAAGATTTTTGGGACTGCCTCTAGCAGACTAATGGGCATTTAGTTTGCCTGGTCACAGCAATCCCCCTTCTTAAATATCAGGATTATTTCCACTAGGTTCCATGATTTTGGAATTTCCATAGCTGCTAGGATTGCATCTAACAGTAGATTGATGTAAGTTCCCAAAACTTCTGTATTGGCCAAATAGAGATCGTTGGGCAGCATATCGGTGCCAGGAGCCTTTGCTACTAAAGTAGAGGAAATAGCTAACATGGTCTCACTCAACGCCATTAGCATAGTAGGGTATACATCATTTGCACACAAAAAAATCTGCTCAGAAGGCCACTAAAAACCTATCTCAGCCTGGTTGCAATCTTCCTTGTAGAGATTGCAAAAGTGGTTGACCCACTGCTGGAGCTGTACACATAACTTGACGGTCCCCTCTCACGAATAGAAACAGAGTTCCAAAAGACTTCATAATACCTGTTAACCTAAGAATTGTGCACAGTAGGCCAAAGAGAGTTTTCCCACTCTTTCTTTGCATTAGTTCCCTTCCATAAGCCTGTCTGCGTTTCACAAGTGAATCTCTGCAGTCGGTTTTGGCAGCAGTGAGAAGTGTAGCTTTAGCTGCCCTACAAGATTTGCTGTAACAAGGAGTCCCTGTTGAGTCATTCTTCGTTATCTTCCTCCTACTTGCTAAAAGGCTCTTTATATTTCTAAATAACTGCTCATGCACTTCTCAGATTGTTCCAGAGCGATATGCATCAGCAATGTCTGTAAGCTTGACTAGCTTCTCTCTAACCAAGTTGATGGCTCTATTCAGAACCTCTGAGTTCCTCCCTACCCAATTACAACTTCACCCAGATCCTGATGACCATAACCATATTGGGCATGCTGTCTATCTAGACATCCTTCTAGATGTAAAGAAAGTGCATTATGGTCACTGTCCCTCCTCTCCAAGACTTCCCTATCCTTAACAAAGAGCCAAAAGCTAATTTTAACCAGATTAAAAGTAAGATTATCCCGTAGATCCAAGGGAGTCCTACCATTAGCTGCTCTAAGGTCCAAATTGAGAGCTAATGCCATCGCTTGCGCTGCATGTGGTGACCATGTGACAGAAGTTAGATCTACTTGGGGAATTTGTCACTGCCAGTCAGTCTCAGTGGTCAAACCGGGACTGTATGCTAATAGGAGATCAAATGTAGTATTAAGGTATTAAGGTCCCCAGCTACCATGATATGAGAGTATATTGGGAGATCAGTTAATAGTGATGCTGACTCAATCCATGTAGTCTTGTCACCATACTGGTCCTCCACCCAATTGTATACGTTGAATAGGGACAAAGTCACGCCTGGTACAATTGCTAATGCCAATAAATCTAAGGGTTCAGTAGAAATAGGAATGATTTCACATTCCACATAGCTATAACTCCAGTGGGTTCCCCCTTTTTTGCCTAACGGCATTCTTTCAGAAGCTAGTGTAGCCGTTCCTATGGATGGAGTCAGTGCTCCAAGTCTCTTGAAAGAGACAAATATCCTGTGTCTCTATAAACTGGCCCCAGTCATCCTCACCTAATTTTCTTCTAATCTCTGCAACATTCTAGGACAATATTCAGTATTCGGACAAAATAATGAATTTAAAAGATCAAGTTACAAAAATATGGAGTTTTAAAAATCGTGATCCACAAATATCATGATGCAAGAATATTGATTTTAAAGGTAAGTAATATCGATATTAAAAAAATCTATATTAATATCGTTTACAAAAATATCTTTGTTGTTAATATCGATGTTGAAAAAATCTATATTGTTAAAATTGTTTGCAAAAATATCTCTGTCAATATTATTATTTTTTAATTGTTTTTATGTGTTTTAGTATGTGTTTTAATTGTATATGTTATAAATTGTTTGTATAAATATTGTTAATGTTTTGTAATGTAGTTTGTACATTTTTAGTTGTTTTTCGATTTCATTTAATTGTTTATTATAATTTTAGTGTTGTAGCAGGTTGTGGGTTTTGTAGGGGTATAGGGTGGGAAGTAAGATAATTACAATTAATTAACAATTCATTTTTAATCATTATTAATAATTTAATTGCTAATTATATAATGTTTCTTATTTATTTTTTGCGTTAAGTTTTAAGTGCTAGTTGTGGGTTTTGTAGAGGTATAGGGTGGGAAGTAATTTAATTATAATTAATTAATAAATATTTTTTAAGTATTATTAATTATTTAATTGGAAATTAATTATCTAAATTCTATAATTAATTTATTTGTTCAGTTACGTTTTAGGCACAGGTTGTGGCGTTTGTAGGGGCATAAGGTCAGCAGTAATTTAATTATGATTCATTATTTTCATTATTTACTTGACAATTATGTAAATTCTCTAATTAATTTATTCTTTAAGTTATGTTTTAGGTGCGGATTGTGGGGTTTATAGGGGTGCAGGGTGGGAAGTAAATTAATTATAATGAATTCCTTTAAAATATTAGTTATTTAATTGATAATTAACTGGGGACATGGCAGCTAGTTGAGAGCTGGGGCTGCGAGCTCACCTGGACAGAAGTGTATGGAAGATTGTGCAGGTGACACCAGCAATGTGTGGGCACTAACCTCGGGCAGCTGAGGAGCCTAGGCGCTGCAGTTGGGCTTTTTTGGAGCCAGGGACGGTGGTGAGGGACGGCGGTGAAGACGGCAGCGGGGGCGGCGTGTGTTCCGGCAGAGACGGATGGGGAGCGGTGCCGGAGACACGCGTCGGGTCCCGCCGTGTGGGCGGAGGCTGCGAGGAGCGTGCGTCGTGGGAGACATTGCTCGTTTCCCTGCAGCCTCTGTGGAGCAGTTGGTGCCGGGCCTGGGCTTCCCCCAGAGGGGGGGTTCTGTTGGAGCCTGGGCGATGGGTTTGGCTGGAGCACGGAGGAAGGTACACCTTGCATGTCGCCGGTTAAACGTCGCCCGAGAGGGCCCCAGGCTGCTGCCAGCATACCGGGGGGTTTCAAAAAAGGTAAGCCCGGCTCCTTGGAGTCAGACCGTGCTACTTCCCCTTTAATAACCTCTAATAAAAAGAAAGGAGGTGAAAGCAGGTTGAAGGCTCATGGTAAGGGGATAGAGAGGCTGAGGTCTGTGGCTAAGGTACTTTTTTGGAGGCAGACAATTTCACGGAGGAGCGTCAACTCGGTATAAAGTTAAAAAAAGATTTACCCCATAAAGGAGGATCCTTACATGCTCTGATAAAGGGTGCTACTATGGCTTCCATTGTAAAATATCTTCAGGTAGGGGCGGGTGTGGTATTGCCCCCGCAAGACGTAGTTGATACCTCTTTGGTTTTAGGGGGTCTTGGATTGGTGACCCAGGAGTCGGTGAGAGGCGATAATAACTTGCCTCCAGTGACGCAGGGATTTTTGGGACTAATGGAGGCTTCACCCCTCCCCTATCAACTTCGGTCTCCCATGGACCTAGCCCTTTGGTCTTCCCCATGCCTCATGGCCCGGCAGTACAGAACCTTTTAGTCTCCCTGACAAAGGAGATCAGAGAGAAGTTTGAGATCTCTAAACGTAATCAAATTAAAATCAGAGAAGTTTGCGAGGCCTTGGAAGGCAAGATCAACCTGTTAACGGAAAGGTTGGGCTGATTGGAAGTAGCGGTGGAAGAATAGGATAAACGGGTGCTGAAGTTATTCTTCAGGAGACCCATTTGTTGCAAGATGAATGGGATACTTTGCTTAGGAAAGTGAAGTGGGTGGGCTACAGTGTAAGCTCCAATCAATCCTGTGCAGTCAAGGGGGTGGCAATTCTGTTTAAAAAAATCTATAAAGGTAAAGGTGGGCAATGTGCGAATAGATCCAAAGGGAAGATGGGTGATGGTGGAAGTGGGCCTGTTTGGGTGTTGGTTTACGATGGCAGTATATTATGGCCCTAACATAGATGATCCGGTACCATTTCAAGAGTTGTATAACCACCTACTTTCAGCTAAGCATCCTGTAGTGTTAGGAGGTGACTTCAACATATTGTTAGACCCTATCTTAGATAAATCTACCCCCGTGGCACGGTTAACTCTCCTAGAACACGGTCATGGTAGATCTTGGTCTCGTAGATATTTGGCATCGGAAGGGGGGTGAAGTTTCTAGATTTATATTCTGTAATAAGAAATATGGGCATAAATCTAGAATACATTTTTTTAGTACATAAAAGTTTATGTGGAAATGTTAATTATGTGGGCCATGCCCCGGCGCATCTTTCAGATCATTCAGCAGTAAAACTACACCTTGGCTTTACGGCACAGTTTTCTAATTTTAGGTGGACAATAAATCGGGCCCTATATCTAGACGAATTGATAATCGAAGCCTTAAAGAAGGACACAAGAGAATATTTTGCTCTAAATTATGGGTCGGCAACTTTACAGAATGTGTGGGATGCGTACAAAGCATACATTAGAGGCAGACTTACTAGTTTTGCGGCCTATAGGCATTGAGAAGAAAAGGAAAAAATTAAAAAGTCTTGAGTCATCTATAGCTACTTTACAGGCGTTAATATATAATGCCCATCGGGATGAGAATAAGTGTTAATTGGGGAGTTTGGAGCTCCAATATGAAAAAGCGCGTTCAGATTTGGATTTATTTTTATAAAAACAAAATAGGAAAAAATGGGACAGTAGTCGGTTTGCGTATTATGAGTATGGGGAACGATGCAGCAAGCTCTTAGCTTGGAAAGTCAAGTCAGATCACTCAAATAAATATATCTCATTGATTAGGTCAGACATTACAGGTCAGCTTTGCACAGAGGCAACAGAGATAGAAGCAGCTTTTGTCTCCTTTTTTCAAACACTTTATACGGACGATCTTGGGAAGTCGGTAGAGCAGGTCAGAAAGTTTTTGGAGGAAATTCATCTTCCTGTTTTGGATGGCTTGGCACGGCACCTTCTAGGAGGTGAGATAGATGAGAGAGAATTGCTTGAAGTAGTAAAGGGCTTGAGGAAAGGAAAGGCATCTGCCCCGATAATCTTCCGAATCAGTTGTATAAGGTGCTTAGGGAGGAGCTAGTCCCAATTCTGTTGGAACTGTTCAATTACGTGTTCCTCGAAGGCGTGCAGGTGCCTGAATCATGGAATGAAGCCATAATCTGTCTACTGTTGAAACCACGTAAGGATCCAACTCAGTGTATGTCATACCGACCCATTTCGCTACTTAATTCTGATTATAAGCTTTATACCGGGATTTTATCTAGGAGACTTGGGAAAGTGGTTGGTAGATTGGTACATGAGGACCAGAAGGGATTCATTAAAAGTAGACAAGTCCAGGAGTTAACTCATGACCTGTTGGGCGCGGTAGATCTGGCATTGCAGGAGGAGGCCCCTTTGGGAGTTTTGACCTTTGATGCAGCTAAGGCATTTGACCGAGTTAATTGGCCTTTTTTGCAGAGTGTGATGGAATTTTACGGATTGGGGAATTCTTTCATTAGAGCAATTAAGGAACTCTACAGATGCCCAACAGCGAGAATACTGATTAATGATAAGCTGTCACAAGAGTTTAGGATCGTGCGAGGTACTCGTCAGGGGTGTCCATTATCTCCTCTTCTTTTTGATTTGTATATTGGGCTGCTGGCAATACTTGTTAGGGCTAACACTAATATCCTTCCCTTCCAAAGTAGTGGGTGGGAAAAGAAAGTTGCATTGTATGCAGATGATTTGATGATTTATACTAGACATGTGACTGCTTCCCTTCCTACCATTAACCTGTTGCTGGAAGACTTTGGTAGAATGTTGGGCTACTGTGTAAATGCGGAGAAGACAGAGATTATGTGTTGGAATATGGCCTATGATTCCCCACTAGTTAAGCAGGAGATAAGATATCTGGGAGTCCAGCTTACAGCTAATTTTTGTGAAGTGGCAAGGGTTAATTTTGATAGAGCTTGCTTTGAAACTAAAAAACTCCTCAGAGCATGGCCGCTCTTTCCCTATCTCTGATTGGCAGGTCTAATATATGATTATTCTCCCAAAATTTACCTTTCTATTTAACTCTATTCCATTAGAATTTAAAGCATGCTGTTTTAAGAAACTACTGGGGGACCTATCTGCATTTGTTTGGGCATCTAAGGGAATAAGGATAGCATGGAAAAAGTTATATAAGAAGAAGGAGCGGGGGGATTGCATCACCAGACTTCTATAAGTATTATCTTGTATTTCAATTGAAGAACATAAGAATGCTTCTGAATAAAAGGCTAGAGTATACTCCTCTTTGGAAAGCTCTGACTGCACATCTCGCAGATGGGGGTGATAACTTTTTATATAAATTCGGCCACCCGAAGTTTTTCAAGAAGGGTCGACTTAAGATCCCCCAACAGGCTTGTAAAATTTGGGAACAGATTCGGGGTGTTTTAGGGATAGCCTACTATTGTAGTTCGGCTCCCATTTGGGATTCACCAGGAACTCCTGTGTGTCTTTTGGATAAGCTATCAGTGCCGTTGAAAGTTAACGAGGTGAGCGAATGGGTTCAAATTATAGAAGATACTGAGTTGATATCTTGGCCTATATTTTTGGAGCGAGTAGGTGAGACACTTTCAAAGTTTAAGTATTATGAACTATCTAGCTGGGTTAAGTCTTTTCAGGAAGGAGAAACTGGTAAGAGCCCCTGGGAGGAGAAACTAAGGTGGAAATCCATCAGCAAGGAAGTTGCTCTATGGTACCATGCGTCGTTGGATGTGGCGGAAGAGGACCCGCCTCTCCTGGTGTTGAAATGGGGGAATGTTTTTCCAACCTTTGACGTTGTTCATCTATGGGAAACATCATGTTCTAGAATTTGGTTTACGATTAAATCTGTAGCAATGAAGAAAAATCACTTGTTCACTTTGCACAGGATATATTGGTCATAGGAAAGACCAAAAAAAAATGCCCTCATTGTGGAGATGCCAGTGCAGATGACCTTCACATGTTTTGGCGGTGCTCGAGGTTGGCCAAGTTTTGGGAAGGCATTGAGAAAATTCTTAAGGAAATATTCAGTGGTGATCTGGATATAAGTTCTTTGATGGTTATCTTTGGGTAACATAGCCAAGAGCTTCAAGGCAAGAAGGTCACCGTGCAGCAAGAACATCTGCTGTTTGTATTGATGCTCTTGGCTCAACGTGTAGTTGTAGCAAATGGGTCTGGCCATCACCCGCCCACAGTCTAGGAGTGGGAAACGTCAGTAAATCGGCTATGTAATTTGGAACGAGCTGGTCCCGTTAGTAAAAGGGATGAGTTTTGGGCGATTTGAGAAAATGCTTATCAAGCACTGAACCCGGCTGAGTTAAGTATCTTTTCCTCTGGCTTAAATGAGTCCGATGATTAAAAACTCCCCTCCACCTATTAGGTGGTGCTCAGGTATGATCATTACGTGAGCAAATAAGGTTGGAGGGTCTCGCAGTGAGTGGTCAAGGATACATGTGGGAAGAGTTGGAGCGTATTGAACAGGTGGTGTGGCCCGTTGATATTAAGGGGTTTGCGCCTGGCAGATACAAACCAAGGGTCTCTCCTGCTGGAGTGGAGTAGCGAGATGAGGACAAAAAAAAGACAAAAAAAATAAATGATTTATTGATAATTAATTATTACTTTAATATTCATTTTTTAATTGATAATTATGTTAAATTATATTTTAGGTGTGTGGTGTTTAGTGTGTATAGTAATGGAGGAAGAAATGTAAGCAATTATACTTTTAAAAAGTTTTCAACTTTTTGAAAAATGTTTTTTAAATTATTTCATAAGTTAATTTTGTTATACTTTATTTTTATAAAATTTTAATTGTTGACTGTTATGTTTGTGGGAATATAGGCCCTCATTATGACATTGGCGGTAAAAGATGCTTACCGCCGTGCAGAAGACTGCCAACACACCATCGCGGCCGCGGAATTCCGCCACAGTCATTATGACCCACTGCTCGGAATCTGCCAAAATTCAGACACCCACACAAGTCCGTGATAAACTGGCGAAAACAAAACCTCCACCATCACGCCAACAGAAATACGCCCACACTATCACGACACACGAATACACGCGGCGGACTTTCAACCGCGGTATTCCATTGGCGGTACACACCGCCGCACTCAAAATACACACACTCTTACAAAACACAGCCACATTGGACAATTCCAAATACACACACCTGATACACATACACACACCACTCACACACACCCAATACAATCTAAAACACACACCCACATCACCCACAAACCCTTACGATGACAAATCACGAACGAAAGCCAGAGAGAGACACCACCATCAACAACACTAGCATCCACAGGCACACAACACCATCGCCCACATAACTTCCTCGCACCTCACACAACACCCCACTTCAGCACACTTATCACCACACACACCGCCCCACACATCACCTACACCACCCCATGGCACGGCAAAAGACACCTCAGGTTCTCGGAGGAGGAGCTCAGGGTCATGGTTGAGCAAATCGTCCGGGTAGAGCCACAGCTATTCAGATCACAGGTGCAGCACACCTCTATAGCTAGGAAGATGGAGCTATGGCGAAGAATAGTGGACAGGGTCAACGCAGTGGGACAACACCCAAGAAATCGGGAGGACATCAGGAAGAGGTGGAACGACCTACGGGGGAAGGTGCGTTCCGTGGTCTCCAGACACCACCTGGCAGATCAGCGGACGGGCGGAGGACCCCCACCTCCTCCCCCACAACTAACAACATGGGAGGAGCAGGTCTTGGCGATTCTTCATCCTGAGGCCTCGCAGGAGTAGGTGGAGGAATGGACTCTGGTAAGTCAAACCTTTAACTACTTCATCCCCCACCCACCTGCATGCTATCACCTACCCCCACCCTCGCCCTCACCCCCATCACTCCTACTCCTCACAAATGCCCCACTATCACAAACCACACATCCCAACACCAGGCCCTGCATGCAACACCAAAGCATGGACACCCTTCTCTAAAGCATGCCCACTGCACATACCCATACCCCCCCCCCCCTAAACCACCATCACACAAGGTCCCACACAGGAATGCTAGCACTGGGGTACATGGTCACCCACCCATTGCGCACCTTGACACACACAGATGCAATAATCATGCCTTTATACCCCTGCAGGACCCCTACCCAACGTCACCGGACAGGAGGGTCCAGATATGTCCACACCACCAACAGAAGAGGCCCACAGTGATGACAGCACCTCTGTCCAACTGGATCTAGATGACCAGCCCGGCCCATCGGGGACCTCGGGACAGTCGGTTCCCCACACCCAGTCACAGGCCACTACAGAGCATCCCCCCTCTGGAAACACCAGCACAGCACCCACCCAGCTGGCCCATACCTCCGTCCCCAGGACACGTCAATCAGCAGTGTGTCCACCACTACAGGGAATCCAGGCTAACCCACCACCCCAACAACAACAGGGACCTGGGGGCAGTGGTAGTGGGCACACAGTCCAGGGGACGGAGGCCCAGGAACACAGGAGAACTGGGAGGGCTGCTGTGCGACAGGGGGCGGACAGGCCCAGGGAACCCACTCTCCATGAGGCCCTCTCCTCCTTCATGTGAGCATACCACCACTCCCAGGAGACGATGGCAACGGTACTGGCCAAGTTTCAGGAGACCCCGCGCCTGCAGGAGGAACAGTATATGGGCTTCAGGGAGGAACTCAGAACCATCAATTCCACCGTGGGCACCATCGTAGGGGTGCTGAAGGAAGTACTCAACAACAGGAGGGACACTGTGGCACTACAAGGGGCCCCTGACACTAGCCTGGACGATGAACTGCCCACCACCTCCGCCGGCGCTAATGGACAGGAGGCACCGCCATAGGACCACCACATCAGCACCCCACCCCCTGCAGAGGGAGAACCACCTCGCAAACAGTCCCTGAGGTCCAGGACAAGACAGAGAACAATGCCAAGACCCCGCCAAGAAATGAGATCACCCTGATTGCCATCCTACTGTCCCACTTTGTCACCCTGTCCATCCTTAAACTGGCCCAGCTCCACTTCCTATGCCCATTTGGGCAATGCACCTGTAAGACTAATAGACTGGACTCTGCCATGGACATTCCTCCGCCATCACCCCTCACCATTTTGCTACTCCCTCCAATTTTGAGCACTAAAATAAACACGCTTAAAGCACAAAACAATCTGGAGTCTGTGATTTCGGAATACTGTATTGGCAATAACTGTGGCAAAAAGCTCTTTCATTTGTAATGTCAACATACCTATGTCACACAGCTCTAGTCCATGAGGAAACAAAGCAGATGTCACACAGTGGGACCCACATCTGTGAAATCGTAAGGGAAAGTGACAACTCAGTGACCATACACTGGGTGAAAAAGACAGAAAGTAGAGAGGTAGTAGTGTATAAGTACATGTAGTAGTCAGGTTTGTATTCTTACCTGTGTCTCACTGGAAATATTGCTGGATCACTGAGTCCCTGTTGTCCATGTCTTCTTCCTCTGCTTCCTCGTCTTCACTGTCCACAGGCTCCACAGCTGCAACAACACCGCCATCTGGACCATCCTCCTGCAGAAAGCGCACCTGTCGTCGCAAAGCCAAGTTGTGAAGCATACAGCAGGCCACGATGATCTGGCACACCTTCTTTGGTGAGTAGAATAGGGATCCACCTGTCATATGGAGGCACCTGAACCTCGCCTTCAGGAGGCCGAAGGTGTGTTCGATCACCCTCCTAGTTCGCCCAGGTGCCTCATGTGCGGGGATTCCTCACTAGGGTCAGTAGCCATGACAGGCTGGGGTAACCAGAGTCACCTGCAAATGGCGAGGGACAACTGTTAGACACACACTAACCTGGAGGGATATCCCCAGACAACCATTCCCACTGACTAGCTTCCAGGTGCTCACCTAATAGCCACACTCGGTGCCTCTGTAGTTGACCCATCACATTAGGGATGCTGCTATTCTGGAGGATGTAAGTGTCATGCACTGAGCCAGGAAACATGGCATTCACATGGGAGATGTACTGGTCGGCCAAACATACCATCTGTACATTCATCGAATAATAACTCTTCCGGTTTCTGTACACCTGTTTACTCCTGTGGGGGGGGACCAAAGCCACATGGGTCCCATCAATGGCACCTATGATGTTGGGGATATGTCCCAGGGCATAGAAATCAGCTTTCACTGTAGGCAAATCCTCAACCTGAGGGAAAACAATGTAGCTCCGCATGTGTTTCAGCAGGGCAGACAACACTCTTGACAACACGTTGGAAAACATAGGCTGGGACATCCCTGATGCTATGGCCACTGTTGTTTGAAATGACCCACTTGCAAGGAAATGGAGCACTGACAGCACCTGCACTTGAGGGGGGATTCCTGTGGGATGGCGGATAGCTGACATCAGGTCTGGCTCCAGCTGGGTACACAGTTCTTGGATTGTGGCACGGTCAAGCCTGTATGTGATTATCACATGTCTTTCCTCCATTGTCGACAGGTCCACCAACGATCGGTACACCAGAGGATGCTGCCATCTCCTCACATGTCCCAGCAGACAGTGCCTATGAAGGACAACAGCGAGCACAGATTCAAACAACTCAGAGGTACGTACCCACAGCTTACACAGAACACCATTCATACTCAAAAAGTGGCCTGTATGTGTGTTGAGTCTAGGCCTAGGTATGTGTGACGCACTTGAAAATGAAGCCATGTGGGCCCCTGAAATGGCGGCTGCCTGACCTCTAAAATGGGACAATGGGATGTGAGGTAACTGCGCTGGTGTTGTACACCGTCGCGGTAGGCGGTCGAAGACCGCAGCGCAATGCTGCATAGGTTAACATTGGACCCTAGGGGTCCCCAGGAGCCAATGACGATGTACGCCGGTGGTGACGGTACGCACCGCCGCGGACGTGACCGCCATTTTCTATCTGTTCAATCACTCGATACCTGATCTTCGTCAGGAGAGGACCTACACTGCAAGTGCTGCTGTGACCTCGGTCTGGAAGAGACAATGGATCGAGTGTCTGGGGAAAGGGCCCCGGCCTTCACATCGGATGAGTTGGAGAAACTCGTGAATGGGGTCCTCCCCCAGTACACGCTACTCTACGGTCCTCCAGACAAACAGGTAAGTACACTGGGAGCATGCTGTATGGGCTATGCCTGTGTGGAGAGGGGTGGATGTAAGAAGGGAGGGGGTAGAGTGCGGCATGCATGAAACGACGGTGAGTGCATGTGCCACATGCCAAGAGTAGGGATGGGGGCCAATCACTTTGACGGTGCAGTTGGTAATAACTTTCTCTTCCCCCTGTACAAATCATGTAGGTCAGCGCCCACCAGAAAAAACATATTTGGCGTGCCATCACCAAGGACGTCCGGACCCTGGGGGTCTACCACAGACAGAGCACCCACTGCCAGAAAAGATGGGAGGACATTCGCCGCTGGAGCAAGAAGACGGCGGAGGCTCAGCTGGGGATGGCCTCCCAACGTGGGAGGGGTGCCCGTTGCACCATGACCCCCCTGATGTTCAGGATCCTGGCGGTGGCTTACCCGGAGTTGGATGGGTGCTTGAGGACATCACAGCAGCCACAAGGGGGTGAGTACACTGTCATTCTGCTGACTTTGCGCGCAGTGGAGGGGTCTGGGTGGGGGAGGTGGACTGTGGGTTTCCCTAGGCCAAGGCGAGTTCCGTAGGCAAGGTCCCTCCATAAGGCAGGCCATGTGGCACCCCAGCCCACCTCTGTAGAGTGCCAAGTACACCTAGTCATGCCCCTGTGTCATCTATGTGTGCAGATGTCGTTCATAGCCTTGTAGTTCATTTCCCAGGAATTGAACAGTGGAGCCCAAGAGCGCGGCGTAGTACAGGGGGCTTCTGTGTCTGTCGTGTCCGCCAACGGTAGCGGTAATGCATGCACTCAACATGTCTTTCTTCTGTCGTCCCCCCCTTTTTGTGGTCTCCCTGTTCTTGTGTGCATTAGCATCATCAGGCGGAGGAGCAGTGGCACCGGAGCAGGAGGAAGCTGCATCCCACATGGCCATGGAGGGCCACACTACGGACTCGGAGTTCACCAGTGGGACGGAGGTCGTGGGGATCTCCACGGCGGGGACAGGAGCTGAGACCAGTGACACAGACTCGTCCTCTGATGGGAGCTTCCTTGTGGTGGCGGCAACATCTGTGCTCCCCCATCTACAGGTACAGCCGCCACACCCCCTTCCAGCACCGCCCTCCCAGTAGCCCCTCAGCCTTTGCCCTGTGCCCGCTCACCCGGGAGGGTGGGCATCACCTTCGCACCAGGCACCCCTGCTGCCCTCAGTGAGGAGGCCATTGACCTCCTCAGGTCCCTCACTGTTGGGCAGTCTACCATTTTGAATGCCATATAGGGTGTAGAAAGGCAGTTGCAACAAACCAATGCATTCCTGGAGGGCATTCATTCTGGTCAGGCGGCCCTTCAGCAAGCTTTTCAGACTCTGGCCTCAGCACTGATGGCAGCCATTGTCCCTGTGTCTAGCCTCCCCCCTCCAACTTCCTCCACCCTGACCCAATCCCCTGTATCTCAGCCTATCCCAAGCACACCTACAGACCAGCATGCACACACGTCAACACACAAGGGAAGCTCTGGCAAACATAAGCACCACACATCTCACAGGCACTCACGCAAGCATCACACTCATGCAGACACACCAACATCCACTGCATCCACTGTGTCCCCCTCCTCCTCGTCTCCCTCTTCCCTCCCTGTCTCGTCTACACACACACCTGCATGCACTACCTCTACAGCCACTATGTCCCTCTCCAGCACACCCACCACCACACCACGCTCACGTGCAGTCACCACCCCCACTACCATTCACACGTCCCCTGTGTCCTCTCCTAGTGTGTCTGTGACGCCCCCTCCCAAGATACACAAATGCAGGCACACACCCACCCAACAGCCATCCACCTCACAACAGCCTCCAGCGCATGCACCTTCACCCAAAGTCAGCAAACGAACACCTCCTACAACTACAACCTCTTCCTCCACTCCCAAACCCACTCCAGCTACCCGTCCCAGTGTGTCAAAAAAACTTTTCCTGTCCAACCTTGACCTCTTTCCCACACCTCCCCCACCCCGTCCGTCTCATAGGTTGTAGTCACCGGAATCTGGAGTGTACCGGCCACCAGGGCAGCCAGTGTGGCACAGAGCCACAGCACAGACAGTCCCCCACCTGTGAAGCATCAGAAGTTGGCCAGTGCCCGGCGGGAGAGGGGGAAGACTCCAGCCACCAAAGCCGCTCCCAGGGGTCCCGGTGGGAGTGTGGAGTCAGCTGTGACACCTTCCAGGGAGGGGAAGGGCCACAAGAAACCCAGCAAGTCTGGGAAGAGCAGCACAGCGGAGAAGACCACCATCATCCCCGCTGCCCAGGAGGCCACCGCCATCATCCCCACTGCACAGGAGGCCACCGCCAGCACCAGCCCAGCTGCCCAGGAGGCCACCACCAGCACCAGCCCAGCTGCCCAGGAGGCCACCGCCAGCACAAGCCCAGCTGCCCAGGAGGCCACCCCCAGCACAAGCCCCGCTGGGCCATGAAGAACGGCCAGCAAAATCCCCACTGGGCCATGAAGGACCACCAGCAAAAGCCCCGCTGGGCCATGAAGGACCGCCAGCACAAGCCCCGCTGGGCCATGAAGGACCGCCAGCAAAAGCCCCGCTGGGCCATGAAGGACCGCCAGTTACTGCAGCTGAGTCCCTGCAATGGAGACCGCCGTCTCAAGCACCGCTGAACAGGGCACCGCCGTCTCAAGCACCGCTGAACAGGGCACCGCCGTCTCAAGCACCACTGAACAGGGCACAGCTGAACAGGGCACCGCCGTCTCAAGCACCGCTGAACAGGGCACCGCCGTCTCAAGCACCGCTGAACAGGGCACCGCCATCTCAAGCACTGCTGAACAGGGCACCGCCGTCTCAAGCACTGCTGAACAGGGCACCGCCGCCTCAAGCACCGCTTAACAGGGCACCGCCGTCTCAAGCACCGCTGAACAGGGCACCGCAGCCTCAATCACTGCGGAACAGGGCACCACCGCCTCAATCACCACTGGCCAATGAGCGCCAAGGGCACTGACGCTACTGAGTCCGTCACGGGCAGGATGAAGCACTCTGGGCACAAGGCCCCCTCCAGAACGAGTGGAGAGATACATCCACTACCTATGTCCTTAGCAGGATGAAGCACTCTGGGCACAAGGCCCCCTCCAGAACCAGTGGAGACTGTTATCCCCTTGAGAGACTGTGGCTTTGCACTCCCCAGGATGGAACAGTGGGCAACCCACCCACTGTAGAGACTTGAGAGACTGTGGCTTTGCACTCCCCAGGATTGAACAGTGGGCAGACCACCCACTGTAGAGACTTGAGAGACTGTGGCTTTGCACTCCCCAGGATTTAACAGTGGGCAGACCACCCACTGAAGAGACTTGAGAGACTGTGGCTTTGCACTCCCCAGGATTGAACAGTGGGCAACCCACCCACTGAAGAGACTTGAGAGACTGTGGCTTTGCACTCCCCAGGATTGAACAGTGGGCAACCCACCCACTGTAGAGACTTGAGAGACTGTGGGTTTGAACTCCCCAGGATTGAACAGTGGGCAAGCCACCCACTGTAGAGACTTGTGAGACTGTGGCTTTGCACTCCCCAGGATTGAACAGTGGGCAACCCACCCACTGTAGAGACTTGAGAGACTGTGGCTTTGCACTCCCCAGGATTGAACAGTGGGCATGTGGCCCCCTCGTGGATTTGGCGTCGTGCACTCAGGCGGCTGAGGTGCCCCCCCTTACCCTCCCCCTGAGGTGCCTGTTTAGTTGCTGTCTGATGCCCCTGCAGTGTTCTCTTTGTCATGGTCACGGATCTTGTGTGGGCCTCGCCCATACCGTGTGGGCCCAGTGTTCCACGGACTTAATTGGAGCACTACCTGGACTACTATGCTTGGTATATATTTTGTAAATGGTGCATATACATTTTTGCCTGCTTGCTTTAAATATATTACAATGGTTACACTCATTTTCTATTGTCTTTGCATTCTTCCAGGGGGGGTTGGGGGGTGTAACTGTGATGTATTTATATGCATTAGTATGTGTGTTGTAGTGGGTGAGGGTGGGGGTGGGGGTGTTGCGTGTGTATGTCCCTGTTTTTTCCCTCCCCCTCCCCTGTGTCATATGTGCAGTACTCACTGTGGTCTTCGCCGCCGGCGTTCGTGCTCCTGGCAGAGGAGCAGGAAGACTATTGCAGGTAGAATTTGGAGTTCCGGGTCCATGGTGTCCTCGTTCCTCGTGGGGTGTAGAGGTGAGCGTTTTCCCTTCGAAATTCCTGTTTCCGCCGTGTTTTTATCCGCGGTGAATCCAAACCGGCAAAGGTGGCGGATTGTCCTGTCATAATAGTGTGGGCGGTACATTGTCTCCCGCCTGTCTGTTGGCGGTGACCGCCGCGCTGTTTGTTTGTACCGTCGTGGCGGTCGGAGTGTTAAAGTGGCTATCTTTGTTGGTGGTTTCCGCCACGGTCGTAATTGCAAACTTTTTACCGCTGGCCTGTTGGCGGTCTTACCGCCGCTTTAACACCGTCCGCCACGGTTGTAATGACCACCATAGTGTGGTATCTTAATTATATTAATAATATTTGTATTAATTGATAATAATTAATACAATTTTGAATAGTTGTTTCATTTTTTAACTTTTTGTTAAAATTAAGAGATTTAGGGGCTGATTACCACTTCAGCAGTCTTTGGACCGCTGTACTGTCTTTGGCGGTCGGAACGTCACCTCCTCGGTGGTCTGACCCCCGATTACGATCTGTGCAGTCGGACCGCTACAAGACCGCACCTCCACTGACATCTGAGCTACCACAGCAGCAGTGGTAGTTAATGGTGGTGGTGCCGGCATTTGCACTGCCGTGGGTATTAGGATCCGCCTTTCCACTGACCTTTTCACAGTATGGACACAGACATGAAAAGGTCGGCGGAAAGTCAGATAAATGGCCATAAAAAAGGGCCCCAGGGCCCCGAATAAGCACATGTGGCTTGTGGTTGGGGTCCATTTTGTTCCCCCATGCCTGCAATGTTGCTGGGCGCACTGTTTGTCATGCATGACATGGTGCATGAAAACAGTGCACCTGACTGTCTGGAGGTACAGCAGTATAGCCGGCATTAACTTCAGGCTCTCTCCTAGAGCCGAAGCATGCTACTGCCTTGACTCCGCCACCCACTGTAGGAGGCTGGACTGGCTTGTAGTGAGTACCAAGGGGTACTTGCACCTTGCACCAGGCCCAGTTATCCCTTATTAGTGTATAGGGTGTCTAGCAGCATAGGCTGATAGATAATGGTAGCTTAGCAGAGCAGCTTAGGCTGAACTAGGAGACGAGTGAAGCTCCTACAGTACCACTTAGTGTCATATGCACAATATCATAAGAAAACACAATACACAGTTATACTAAAAATAAAGGAACTTTATTTTTATGACAATATGCCAAAGTATCTCTGAGTGTACCCTCAGTGAGAGGATAGGAAATATACACAAGATATATATACACAATACCAAAAATATGCAGTATAGTCTTAGAAAACAGTGCAAACAATGTATAGTTACAATAGGATGCAATGGGGACACATAGGGATAGGGGCAACACAAACCATATACTCCAAAAGTGGAATGTGAACCACGAATGGACCCCAAACCTATGTGACCTTGTAGAGGGTCGCTGGGACTATTAGAAAATAGTGAGAGTTAGAAAAATAACCCTCCCCAAGACCCTGAAAAGTGAGTGCAAAGTGCACTAAAGTTCCCTAAGGACAAAGAAGTCGTGTTAGAGGAATAATGCAGGAAAGACACAAACGAACAATGCAACACAATGGATTTCCAATCTTAGGTACCTGTGGAACAAGGGGACCAAGTCCAAAAGTCACAAGCAAGTCGGAGATGGGCAGATGCCCAGGAAATGCCAGCTGTGGGTGCAAAGAAGCTTCTACTGGACAGAAGAAGCTGAGGTTTCTGCAAGAACGAAAAGGGCTAGAGACTTCCCCTTTGGTGGACAATTCCCCCTCGCCGTGGAAAGTCGTGCAGATGTGTTTTCCCGCCGAAAGAACGCCAACAAGCCTTGCTAGCTGCAAATCGTGCGGTTAGCGTTTTTGGATGCTGCTGTGGCCCAGGAGAGACCAGGAGGTCGCAAATTGGACTAGGAGGTAGAGGGGACGTCAAGCAAGACAAGGAACCCTCTTAGCAGCAGGTAGCACCCAGAGAAGTGCCAGAAACAGGCACTACGAGGATGCGTGAAACGGTGCTCACCCGAAGTTACACAAAGGAGTCCCACGTCGCCAGAGACCAACTTAGAAAGTCGTGCAATGCAGGTTAGAGTGCCGTGGACCCAGGCTTGGCTGTACACAAAGGATTTCCGCCAGAAGTGCACAGGGGCCGGAGTAGCTGCAAAAGTCGCGGTTCCCAGCAATGCAGTCTAGCAAGGTGAGGCAAGGATTTACCTCCACCAAACTTGGCCTGAAGAGTCACTGGACTGTGGGGGTCACTTGGACAGAGTTGCTGGATTCGAGGGACCTCGCTCGTCGTGCTGAGAGGAGACCCAAGGGACCGGTAATGCAGCTTTTTGGTGCCTGCGGTTGCAGGGGGAAGATTCCGTCGACCCACGGGAGATTTCTTTGGAGCTTCTAGTGCAGAGAGGAGGCAGACTACCCCCACAGCATGCACCACCAGGAAAACAGTCGAGAAGGCGGCAGGATCAGCGTTACAGAGTTGCAGTAGTCGTCTTTGCTACTATGTTGCAGGTTTGCAGGCTTCCAGCGCGGTCAGCAGTCGATTCCTTGGCAGAAGGTGAAGAGAGAGATGCAGAGGAACTCGGATGAGCTCTTGCATTCGTTATCTAAGGAATCCCAAGAGACAGAAACCCTAAATAGCCAGAAAAGAGGGTTTGGCTACCTAGGAGAGAGGATAGGCTAGCAACACCTGAAGGAGCCTATCACAAGGAGTCTCTGACGTCACCTGGTGGCACTGGCCACTCAGAGCAGTCCAGTGTGCCAGCAGCACCTCTGTTTCCAAGATGGCAGAGGTCTGGAGCACACTGGCGGAGCTCTGGGCACCTCCCAGGGGAGGTACAGGTCAGGGGAGTGGTCACTCCCCTTTCCTTTGTCCAGTTTCGCGCCAGAGCAGGGCTAAGGGGTCCCCTGAACCGGTGTAGACTGGCTTATGCAGAATTGGGCACATTTGTGCCCAAGAAAGCATTTCCAGAGGCTGGGGGAGGCTACTCCTCCCCTGCCTTCACACCATTTTCCAAAGGGAGAGGGTGTAACACCCTCTCTCAGAGGAAGTCCTTTGTTCTGCCATCCTGGGCCAGGCCTGGCTGGACCCCAGGAGGGCAGATGCCTGTCTGAGGGGTTGGCAGCAGCTGCAGTGAAACCCCGGGAAAGGCAGTTTGGCAGTACTAGTGTCTGTGCTACAGACCACTGGGATCATGGGATTGTGCCAACTATGCCAGGATGGTATAGAGGGGGCAATTCCATGATCATAGACATATTACATGGCCATATTCGGAGTTACCATTGTGAAGCTACATATAGGTAGTGACCTATATGTAGTGCACGCGTGTAATGGTGTCCCCGCACTCACAAAGTCCGGGGAATTGGCCCTGAACAATGTGGGGGCACCTTGGCTAGTGCCAGGGTGCCCACACACTAAGTAACTTAGCACCCAACCTTTACTAGGTAAAGGTTAAACATATAGGTGACTTATAAGTTACTTAAGTGCAGTGAAAAATGGCTGTGAAATAACGTGGACGTTATTTCACTCAGGCTGCAGTGGCAGGCCTGTGTAAGAATTGTCAGAGCTCCCTATGGGTGGCAAAAGAAATGCTGCAGCCCATAGGGATCTCCTGGAACCCCAATACCCTGGGTACCTCAGTACCATATACTAGGGAATTATAAGGGTGTTCCAGTAAGCCAATGTAAATTGGTAAAATTGGTCACTAGCCTGTTAGTGACAATTTGAAAGAAATGAGAGAGCATAACCATTGAGGTTCTGGTTAGAAGAGCCTTAGTGAGACAGTTAGGCACCACACAGGGAACACATACATATAGGCCACAACCTTATGAGCACTGGGGTCCTGACTAGCAGGGTCCCAGTGACACATAACAAACATACTGAAAACATAGGGTTTTCACAATGAGCACTGGGCCCTGGCAAGCAGGATACCAGTGAGACAGTGAAAACACCCTGACACACTCACAAACAGGCCCAAAGTGGGGGTAACAAGGCTAGAAAGAGGCTACTTTCTCACACAACCCCCCCCCCCCAAACGAAGGACAATAAGGCTAACCTTGGCCAGTTGAGACTTTATTGTCTAAGTGGTGATAAGTAGAGAGTAGCTCTGCAATAGACTGGTTACTCCGGTTACTTCCCTGTGGGGATGTAAACCACCCTGTTTGAAGTTTTTTAGCTAAGCAACAATGTGAAGATGTATTTTCAGAGTTTCTATCAGTAAGTTTTAGTTTAGAGCAGTGGGAATTTGCCACTGAACCTATTTGTAGTGATGGAAATGCCAGACAGGGATGCAGTCTCAGAAAAGCCATAGCTGGGCAAAAACTTTGTCCATATGGCTGGAAGAGAGAACAGGGATGCTGTTTCTCTTGGGTTGGAGCAGGGCAGGGATGCTGTCCTATCAGCTCCACACTAGGGCAGGGATGCTGTCCTAAGTGTTGTGAGGCAGTGCAGAGTTTCTGCACTAAAGTTTCTCTGGGAGGGTTGGAGGGATGCTCCATGTTAACTAAAATGGTGCTCTTTTTCTCACCAATGTTAGTTATCCCACAGAGAGGTACTTCTACCTCAGGGAGTACAGCTTTGCCAGCTGATGTTTCCCTTGGAACAGGTGCCACCCCAGGAGAGGTTTCTCCCACCACAGGAATGGTATCCTGAATGGCAGGGTGGTTAGGGGATACTGTGATACCCTTTTTACCTGTTGATGGAGAGGGATCCTGAGTTTTCAGGCCTTCTCTCCTTTGCTTTTTCATTTCAGTAGAAATGAGAGGAAACAATTCCTCTGGGATGCCCAGCATGGCTGCATGGGCATAAAACTCTACATCAGCCCAACCTGAGGCCTCTAGGTCATTACCTAAGAGACAGTCTACAGGTAAGCTAGGTGATACCACCACCTGCTTAGGGCCAGTAACTCCACCCCAACTAAACTGAATTATAGCTAAGGGAAGAAACTTAGTGGAGTTATGGACATCAATAATTTTATACTGTTGTCCAATGATGTGTTGTTCAGGAGCCACTAGGTTTTCAGTCACCAAAGTGATACTGGCACCTGTGTCCCTGTAGGCCAAGGCCTCAACACCATTTCTTGAAACTGTCTGCCTGTACTTATCCATTGTAAGGGGACAAGCAGCCAGTGTGGCAAGGCCAATGCCACTAGGTGTGACAGAACCTGTCTTGGGACTGACTACCCCAGTTTCTATGATAGACCCATAAGTGAACCCAACTACACCCTTTACTTGACTGTTGCCAGCAGTCCCACCACTAGTACCACTACTGCTAGGGGCACTAGAGCTTGATGTATTAGTGGTGGTAGGCTCAGGGGGTTTACCTGGACAGGACTTATCCCCTGGCCTATGGCCTCTGTTTTTACACACAAAGCACCAAGGCTTTTTAATGTGTGCAGGTTGAGAAGAAGAGGAAGAATTAGTTTTATCCGCACCCTCTGAAGAGTGTTTAAGATTTGAAGTGGGATCTTTGGTTTTACCCTTATCCCCATGCTTATCTTGAGATTTTTCACCATCTTTCTTCTTATTGCCATCTTTGTCACCCCCTGTATGAACCTTTCTGTTCACCCTTGTTCTGACCCATTTGTCTGCCTTCTTTCCCAATTCTTGGGGAGAGGTCAGATCAGAGTCTACCAGGTACTGGTGCAACAAATCAGACACACAATTATTAAGAATATGCTCTCTCAGGATCAAGTTATACAGGCTGTCATAATCAGTAACTTTACTGCCATGTAACCACCCCTCCAAGGCCTTCACTGAATGGTCAATTAAATCAACCCAGTCTTGTGAAGACTCCTTTTTGGTCTCTCTGAACTTTATCCTGTATTGTTCAGTGGTTAAGCCATAACCATCCAGGAGTGCATTCTTAAGAACTGTAAAATTATTGGCATCACTTTCTTTCACAGTAAGGAGCCTATCCCTACCTTTTCCACTAAATGATAGCCATAGGATAGCAGCCCACTGCCTTTGAGGGACATCCTGTACAACACAGGCCCTCTCAAGTGCAGCAAACCACTTGTTAATGTCATCCCCCTCCTTATAAGGGGGAACTATCTTATGCAGATTCCTGGAATCATGCTCTTTTGCAGGATGACTATGGGGAATACTGCTGCTGCCACCATGGGTTTCTAAACCCAACTTCTGTCTTTCCTTCTCTAGTTCTAAAGACTGTCTATCCAAATCCAGCTGTTGCTTTTTCAGCTTCAGTCTGGTTTGTTCCACCCTCAACTTATTGAGTTCCCTTTCTAACAATCTGTCATCAGGGTGGGTGGGAGGGACATTCCTAGACACAGAAGTATGATGAGAATGAACAGAAGGAGACCTGTCCCTTACAGAGGGCACCCTAACAGCTTGGCTAACAGAAACATCAGTACCACTGTGGTGAGAATAAATGCTTTTGCTATGATGTGAGACAACACTATTTGTATGGTGTGGCTCTTCATCATTACCAACTATGCTAGACTGTCTAGTAATGGGCAGGCTAGGAGGTTTCTTTCCTGAATCTTTTCCTGGGGGAGTCCCTGGATCAGATTGGGAACCATTAGCTACTTTTTCTACAGATGGGGCACTTCTAGCCTTATCCTGTTCTCTAAGCATGTTAAGTAACAGTTCCAAGGAAGGATTCTTCCCTACACTCAAACCTCTTTCTACACAGAGACTCCTTGCTCCTTTCCAGCTAAGGTGGTCATATGCAAGTTTGGACAGATCAACATTTTGGCCTGTGCCAGACATTTTTAGAGAGAGTTAAAGTGATAGAAAAAGAGAAAAAAGTTTGTCAGAGCTTTTAGAAAGACAGAGAAAAAAACTTTTTAAACTTTTTAGAACTTTTTAAAAAGTTAGAAGTACTTTTCAGCACTTAGAAAAGAGGAAATGCAAAACTTTTTGGTTATGTGTATATACACTGAACTTGTTTTGTATATTTTTCTCTTATGAAAAGTACAATGACAAGAGTGGTAAGTAGTCTCAAAGCACTTATCCCACCGCTGCACAACCAATGTAGGAGGCTGGACTGGCTTGTAGTGAGTACCAAGGGGTACTTGCACCTTGCACCAGGCCCAGTTATCCCTTATTAGTGTATAGGGTGTCTAGCAGCATAGGCTGATAGATAATGGTAGCTTAGCAGAGCAGCTTAGGCTGAACTAGGAGACGAGTGAAGCTCCTACAGTACCACTTAGTGTCATATGCACAATATCATAAGAAAACACAATACACAGTTATACTAAAAATAAAGGTACTTTATTTTTATGACAATATGTCAAAGTATCTCAGAGTGTACCCTCAGTGAGAGGATAGGAAATATACACAAGATATATATACACAATACCAAAAATATGCAGTATAGTCTTAGAAAACAGTGCAAACAATGTATAGTTACAAAAGGATACAATGGGGACACATAGGGATAGGGGCAACACAAACCATATACTCCAAAAGTGGAATGTGAACCACGAATGGACCCCAAACCTATGTGACCTTGTAGAGGGTCGCTGGGACTATTAGAAAAGAGTGAGAGTTAGAAAAATAACCCTCCCCAAGACCCTGAAAAGTGAGTGCAAAGTGCACTAAAGTTCCCTAAGGACAAAGAAGTCGTGTTAGAGGAATAATGCAGGAAAGACACAAACCAACAATGCAACACAATGGATTTCCAATCTTGGATACCTGTGGAACAAGGCGACCAAGTCCAAAAGTCACAAGCAAGTCGGAGATGGGCAGATGCCCAGGAAATGCCAGCTGTGGGTGCAAAGAAGCTTCTACTGGACAGAAGAAGCTAAAGTTTCTGCAAGAACAAAAAGGGCTAGAGACTTCCCCTTTGGTGGACGGATCGCTCTCACCGTGGAGAGTCGTGCAGAAGTGTTTTCCCGCCGAAAGAACGCCAACAAGCCTTGCTAGCTGCAAATTGCACGGTTAGCGTTTTTGGACACTGCTGTGGCCCAGGAGAGACCAGGAGGTCGCAAATTGGACTAGGAGGTAGAGGGGACGTCGAGCAAGACAAGGAGCCCTCTTAGTAGCAGGTAGCACCCGGAGAAGTGCCAGAAACAGGCACTACGAGGATGCGTGAAACAGTGCTCACTCGAAGTTACACAAAGGAGTCCCACGTCTCCGGAGACCAACTTAGAAAGTCGTACAATGCAGGTTAGAGTGCCGTGGACCCAGGCTTGGCTGTGCACAAAGGATTTCCGCCGGAAGTGCACAGGGGCCGGAGTAGCTGCAAAAGTCGCGGTTCCCAGCAATGCAGTCTAGCGAGGTGAGGCAAGGATTTACCTCCACCAAACTTGGCCTGAAGAGTCACTGGACTGTGGGGGTCACTTGGACAGAGTTGCTGGATTCAAGGGACCTCGCTCGTCGTGCTGAGAGGAGACCCAAGGGACTGGTAATGCAGCTTTTTGCTGCCTGCGGTTGCAGGGGGAAGATTCCGTCGACCCACGGGAGATTTCTTCGGAGCTTCTAGTGCAGAGAGGAGGCAGACTACCCCCACAGCATGCACCACCAGGAAAACAGTTGAGAAGGCGGCAGGATCAGCGTTACAGAGTTGCAGTAGTCGTCTTTGCTACTATGTTGCAGGTTTGCAGGCTTCCAGCGCGGTCAGCAGTCGATTCCTTGGCAGAAGGTGAAGAGAGAGATGCAGAGGAACTCGGATGAGCTCTTGCATTCGTTATCTAAGGAATCCCAAGAGACAGAGACCCTAAATAGCCAGAAAAGAGGGTTTGGCTACCTAGGAGAGAGGATAGGCTAGCAACACCTGAAGGAGCCTATCACAAGGAGTCTCTGATGTCACCTGGTGGCACTGGCCACTCAGAGCAGTCCAGTGTGCCAGCAGCACCTCTGTTTCCAAGATGGCAGAGGTCTGTAGCACACTGGAGGAGCTCTGGGCACCTCCCAGGGGAGGTACAGGTCAGGGGAGTGGTCACTCCCCTTTCCTTTGTCCAGTTTCGCGCCAGAGCAGGGCTAAGGGGTCCCCTGAACCGGTGTAGACTGGCTTATGCAGAATTGGGCACATTTGTGCCCAAGAAAGCATTTCCAGAGGCTGAGGGAGGCTACTCCTCCCCTGCCTTCACACCATTTTCCAAAGGGAGAGGGTGTAACACCCTCTCTCAGAGGAAGTCCTTTGTTCTGCCATCCTGGGCCAGGCCTGGCTGGACCCCAGGAGGGCAGATGCCTGTCTGAGGGGTTGGCAGCAGCAGCAGCTGCAGTGAAATCCCGGGAAAGGCAGTTTGGCAGTACCAGGGTCTGTGATACAGACCACTGGGATCATGGGATTGTGCCAACTATGCCAGGATGGTATAGAGGGGGCAATTCCATGATCATAGACATATTACATGGCCATATTCGGAGTTACCATTGTGAAGCTACATATAGGTAGTGACCTATATGTAGTGCACGCGTGTAATGGTGTCCCCGCACTCACAAAGTCCGGGGAATTGGCCCTGAACAATGTGGGGGCACCTTGGCTAGTGCCAGGGTGCCCACACACTAAGTAACTTAGCACCCAACCTTTACTAGGTAAAGGTTAGACATATAGGTGACTTATAAGTTACTTAAGTGCAGTGAAAAATGGCTGTGAAATAACGTGGACGTTATTTCACTCAGGCTGCAGTGGCAGGCCTGTGTAAGAATTGTCAGAGCTCCCTATGGGTGGCAAAAGAAATGCTGCAGCCCATAGGGATCTCCTGGAACCCCAATACCCTGGGTACCTCAGTACCATATACTAGGGAATTATAAGGGTGTTCCAGTAAGCCAATGTAAATTGGTAAAATTGGTCACTAGCCTGTTAGTGACAATTTGAAAGAAATGAGAGAGCATAACCACTGAGGTTCTGGTTAGCAGAGCCTCAGTGAGACAGTTAGGCACCACACAGGGAACACATACATATAGGCCACAACCTTATGAGCACTGGGGTCCTGCCTAGCAGGGTCCCAGTGACACATAACAAACATACTGAAAACATAGGGTTTTCACAATGAGCACTGGGCCCTGGCAAGCAGGATACCAGTGAGACAGTGAAAACGCCCTGACACACTCACAAACAGGCCCAAAGTGGGGGTAACAAGGCTAGAAAGAGGATACTTTCTCACACCCACACACCACCAGCTCCATGGGAATGTCATAATGCAGCGGTCCAGATGTCGCCAGCTTGGCGGTGTTCTCACCACTGATGCTGCGGCGGACTGGTGGTCCGACCGCCAAAATCATAATCAATCCCTTAGGCCCATATTTATACTTTTTGACGCTAAACTGCGCTAACGCAGTTTAGCGTCAAAAAATTTAGCGCCGTCTAACGCCATTCTGAAGCGCCATGCGGGCGCCGTATTTATGGAATGGCGTTAGCCGGCGCAAGCAGACCGGCGCTGCCTGGTGTGCGTGGAAAAAAAACACGTAGACCAGGCAGCGCCGGCGTTGGGAAAAAATGACGTTAGGGCGTCTTAAAATGGGGCAAGTCAGGTTGAGGCAAAAAAATCGTCTTAACCGACTTGCGCCATTTTTTAACGACGCCCATCCCCCATCAACATGACTCCTATCATTGTAAAGATAGGAGTCATGCCCCCTTGCCCAATGGCCATGCCCAGGGGACTTCTGTCCCCTGGGCATGGTCATTGGGCATAGTGGCATGTAGGGGGGCACAAATCAGGCCCCCCTATGCCACAAAAAAAAAAAAAAAAAACTTACCTGAACTTACCTTAATGTCCATGGGATGGGTCCCTCCGTCCTTGGGTGTCCTCCTGGGGTGGGCAAGGGTGGCAGGGGGGGTCCCTGGGGGCAGGGGAGGGCACTCTGGGCTCATTTTGAGCCCACTTGTCCCTTAACGCCATGCCTGACCCAGGCGTTAAAAAGCGGCGCAAATGCGCCGTTTTTGGCCACGCCCACTCCCGGGCGTCATTTTTGCCCGGGAGTATAAATACCACGTAAAGGCCTGGGAGTCATTTTTTAAGACGGGAACGCCTCCCTTGCATATCATTAACGCAAGGAAGGGGTTCACGCTAAAAAATGACGCACACTCCGGGCACTTTGGCGCCCGAAGCGTCTAACGCCATAGTATAAATATGGCGTTAGTTGGCGTTAGTTTAGCGTCGAATTTGCGTCGAAAAAAACGACGCAAGTTCGGCGCAACCAGAGTATAAATACGGCCCTTAATTTTTATAATTCAAATTTTAGATTGTGGGGTATTTAATACAGTTGTTAAAATATGTTGTTTGAAGTGAATTATTCTGTTTGTACTGTACCAGTGAAAGTTGTGGGAATAGTGATTTTTACCTCTTCTGAGCCTAATGTTTTCCATTTTGTTACACCGACTGGAGTGGGAATAGTAAATTTTACCCCTCCTGAGTCCAATCCTTTTCCTACTGTTGCATACAGTGGAGTGGGAATAGTACATTTTACTCCTCCTGAGTCCAACTCTTTCCCTACTGTTGCACTTACTGGAGTGGGAATAGTACATTTAACTGTTCCTGCATCCAACAGTTTCCCTACTGTTGCACTTACTGGAGTTGAAATAGTAAATTTAACTTTTCCTGAGTCCAACAGCTTCCCTACTGTTGCTCACACTGTAGTGGCAATAGTACATTTTACTCCTCCTAAGTCCAATGCTTTCCCTACTGTTGCACTTACTAGAGTGGTAATAGTAAAATTAATTTTTCCTGAGTTCAACAGTTTCCCTACTGTTGCACAAACTGGAGTAAGAATAGTAACTGTAACCCTTTGAAGTCCTATGCTTTTCCTACGGTTGCACAGAATGGAGTGGGAATAGTATTTTGTCCCCCGCCTGAGTCCAATGCTTTCTCTACTGTTGCAGATACTGGAGTGGAATTAGTAAATTAAACTTTTCCTGAGACCAACAGTTTCTCTACTGTTGCACACACTGGAGTGGGAATAGTAAATTTAACATTTCCTGAGTCCACCATTTTCTCTACTGAGGCATACATTGAAGTGGGAATAGTAAATTGTAACCTTCCCGAGTCCAAAGTGCTCCCTACTGTTGCACTTACTGGACTAGGAATAGTAAGTTTAACCCTTCCTGAGTCCAACAGTTTCCCTAGTGTTGCATACACTGTAGTGGGAATAGTATATTTTACCTTTTCTGAGTCCTATGCTTTTCCTACTGTTGCACACGCTGGAGTGGGAATAGTAAATGTTATCCCTCCTGAGTTCAATGCTTTCACTACTGTTGCACTCACTGAAGTGGAAAAAGTAAATGTAACATCTCCTCAGTCCAACAGTTTCCCTAGTGTTTTACACACTGGAGTAGGAATAGTAAAATTACGGTGTGAGTCGATGAAGCGCTTATAAGTGCTACAGTAGCAGGAGGAGGGACCTCTGGGGGCACCTCCTGGTGCAAAGCAGTGTGGGCGATGGAGCCTCTAGCTCTCTGGCCCAGCAGTAAGTACATCCAGCTGCAGGTTAGTGATGCACTAATAAGCACTACAGCAGCAGCAGAAGGGGGCTCCTGCTGCCTCTTCCGGCACAAAGTGTGGGTGATGGAGTCCCCTCCAGCCCGCTGACCTAGCAGTAAGTATTCTGGGTCATTGGTCGATGATGGGCTTATAAGCGCTACAGTGGCAGGAAGAGGGGGCTCTGGCGGCACCTCCTGGCACAAAGCAGCGTGGGCGATAGAGTCCCCTCTAGCCCTCTGGCACAGCAGTAAGTATTTCTTCAACAGGCATTTGTAGCAGCACTGGATGCAGCACCAAAAGACCAGGGCCCATATTTACACTTTTTTAGCGCAGCATTTATGCCGCTTTTTGATGCAAATGCGGCGCAAACTTACAAAATACAATTGTATTTTGTGAGTTTCCACTGCTTTTGCATAAAAAATGACGCAAATGCGGCGCTAACAAAGTATACATATGGGCCCAGATGTAATTGAAGGCAAGGAGATGATGAAGAGAACGTAAGCAGGGTTACACTTGCCGTTATATCAGGCAGTTATGCAGTTTAATACTTCCAAGCCTTCGTAAAAGACTTAAGGAAGTTATCAATGTTCATTCAACCCAATGTTCATTCAACAGGAGGAGCATTGTGCTGGAATATTGAAAGTGATCATATTTAGGGGAATTTCCTCTCATGTGTGGCTTTTGGTGATCTGAGGGCATCTGCGATACCAGCAGGTGCAACAGCTATTGAACTTTAGCTAAATTGGATGTGAAATTTTAATGCAGGTAGCATCCAAAATAGCATCATAATGAGGAAATGGCTTCTGTGTTGCTGCTTTTATGATGCCAAGTGAAAGATCCAGCGATGAATACATAAGATGCAGGAATCTTGGAAGAAACAGGTAAAGGAAGTGAGAGGGAGAAACACTGGACCCAAGCTCACTCTCTTTTAAGTAACATCTATTTCAAGAGACACCACCACTAGGTTTGGATGCTACAATGGTTGACAGATGTGATCCAGCTGAAAGGCAGAGGACAGATGGTAAGTATGTGATACCAGGAGGTTACAGTGGATGGTGTGGTGATGAGCCAAGAGCCAACCAGGAATCCAACTGAATGCCCCAGGATGCTGCTGCTGAAAAAAGAACTGTGAGAGAAGAGTAGAAATAGCTACAACAGAACAAGGAAGCCTTGATCTAACTAGGGAACGAAGAGGGATAAAAACAACAAATGTGAGGAATTCTATATGAGTGAGCATTAAAGCAAGACCAGAAAGGCAATGCAACAACTCATTACCAGGTAAAGACTAAGGGCCTGATTATGAGTTTGGCAGTCAATGCACTGCCATGGCAGCAGCTCAGCTGCCATCCACTTGACGGTCGGACCATTGTATTACAATGTTGGCAGGCCTATAGAGCAAAGACTCCTGTGGTCCCACAGACACCACCTGGTCAAACCACCACGTCCAAGCTGGCGGAAATGGAAAGCATAAAGGAAGCAACTCCCTTGCAGGCTGATTTACACGTTCCGTGCCACCATGGAGTCCATCATACATGTCCTGCAGCTGCTCATTAAAAGTGCCCAAAATCAATGCTGCCGTGAACACAACCAACAGTAAGTACACACACCTACCTATGTCGTTAATCTTAACAACAGATTGTTGCGCCATTGTCCACATGATATGGGGTCAATGCTACGGGTACCAAGTACACATGTCATGGTGTCCACAGCTGTAGTCATTCACAAAGAATGACACATTCACAGCCACAAACATTCCCTTTAGGCAGGTCACTGACACTGCACCGCAACCCTCCACAAAAACACACATCTGACCATCTCAGGCACAGGGACTGCAAAGTGTACACAACATTGTGTTACACAACAGCAACAACACATCAACATCATATCTACCAATACAACGGACACCCTCACATTACACACATGCCATGGACTGTTGTCAGGTTCAACACCCGTATGTATGGATGTGTCATAGAACACAAACACCCTCCCATGAAACAGCCCTTCAATGGGCCCACACATCAACCACATTGCAGCGCAATGGAAGAACAATGGAATGCACAATAGTTTGAGAGACAAATATCCAAAGTTCACTATGCAAACAATACCTGCACAATAGGGATGAGGGCATCAGGAGCACTTATGGAAGGATGCTCCAATACAACAGCAACAGCAGGCGCCACACATCTAGATGAAGTACCTGCAAGGTACACACATCACACTGGACACATGCATAGTCAAATGCAAAGGAAGCTAGCTCAATTGAACACCCTCCATGTGTGAGCAAAGAAAACTCCAGCTTCCACACAAGATGAATGTACAATCCATATAAGGAGGACAAGTCTAACACCATACATGCTGACATTGGACAACACAAGATTAAAAACTTACCATACCAAACATAACACAATGCAATGATACCCCATTTGAATTAACACCCACATATCCATACAGTTAACATCTACCTTTGTCGTGCGTGACACCAGCTCTGCCCACAGAGTCAGATACTGCAAACAACACCAAATGGATCAGCAATCAGGCTGAAACACACACAACTGTAGGCATACAACACAAGTTACTCAGGTGCAGCATAATCGTATAAAAGGTATTGCAGGACAACTGTGTACCCACAAAACAACTTGGGTTTATTAACTTCACATTACTCAGAACAAAGGCCATTAGCCAGTCCAATTAGACTTCACTGTGTCCAGACTTGACTTCAGTCACTGCCAGGGAACCTCCACAGGAAGGGGCATCAAGTGAGCAGGCAGGCACCTCAGGGATCATCCTTGGATGGGGAGGGGTTGGATTTGGGATGGGTGGGTTTGGGTTTAGGAGAGTGGTCTGTTTCTTGGGAGTGATGGGCTTCTTCTTGGGGAGGGGTAAGGGTGTTTTCAGGGGGGCAGGTGCAGCAGGGGAGGACTTTGATGTGGAAGTGATGGGTTGGGATGTGGGTGGGGGCCTCCTGGGTTTGGGAGGGAACAGGGGAAATGGCATGCTCAAAAAGCAAACTCTCCTTGGGAAAATGGGGAGAGTCTGCAGAAGGGGTTGGTGATTTGGAGGTTGAGGGAGTGGTTGTATTGTATGTGGGTGTACATGCCATGGGTGTGTGTGTGTGTGTGTGTGTGTGTGAGGTATGCTTCTGTTTGGATGGTGTCTGTTACGTGTGTGAATGTGGGTGTTTGCATGTCTTGGGGGCTGGGAGGGGGAGGTGTTGGCTGATGTGACAGTGGTGGATGTCTGTGTGTCTGTTGGGGTGTTGTCTGTGGGTATGCTGGATACTGTAGATGTTTGCATGTCCGTTGGGGTGGTGTTTGAGGGTATGCTGAATGGGGTGGATGGTTGCGTGTCTGTTGGGGTGGTGTCTGTAGGTATGCTGGATGTGATGTGTGGGTCAGTGGGGATGGTGGGGGTGTTCAGGCATGGGTGGTTGATGCACTCGTTGTTTCAACATATAACCAGTTGCAACACTTGCACTGATTGGGTACAGAGGTACATCCCACAACTAGTCCATGTGTGCATTTTGCATCATTGTCAATGTGTGTCTTTGACTCATGACAGGTCGATTACTCCCACAGCTCTGTTGTCACCTTCACCAAAGTCATATTTGTCCTGTACAGGCTTATTGCACAAATGACAGATCCACAGTGCAGACAGTGTGTAGATTCCTGGGAGGCCATGACATGGGGAGGCCATGACATGTGACTCAGAATCTTGGTTACATAGCAGAAATTGGAAAATGAATACCTTTGTATGTTGGATGCCATCTGTGTAGTTAAAGACACAAATGTCCAAAGGAGTGTTCTGTGATAATAGTACATACCAGATTGACTCCCCCTGAAGTGGCACGAGTCTGCATTTGGTAAGCCACATGTCCACACATGCACAGGGAAGACACTTTTTGTACCCATCATGCCAGACCCTTTATTGTCACTCAAGTGTAAGGGTGAAGTCTGTACTATGGAAGTTGCCTGTAGGGACGGTATGCAGTGAGTTAATCTCGGAGTGTAAATGTGTTGGTCCAGTCAGGCCTAAGGAGTTTATCCTTCAGAAACCACATGGGTGTGTAGTGTTTCATTGTAGCTCACATCACAGTATGTTGCTAGACCATGGGCTACCTAATGTGAGTAGGCTTGCTTAGTCATTGTAGGCTATGGGCAGGGTAGTGGGTTAGTCTGCAGATGGATACAAAAGTGCGCAGTCATGTCCCTGTAATTATTTTCTTGTGTGCTTTACACTTTTGGTGTGTTGACAAATTGACCATTTTTTGCTTGGCATTTCCTCATGCTTCAACACACTCCGCATACTGAAAAAAACATTCAAGTGGATCCCCACAGAGACGAGAAAGACTGTCACTCACGCACTCATCAGCAGTAGACTTGATTACGGAAACGCCCTCTACGCTGGCACCACACTAAAACTCAAGCGCAAGCTACAGCGCATCCAGAACTCAGCACCACGACTCATCCTCGACCTCCCCTGACACAAACACATCTCACCACACCTCAAATCCCTCCATTGGCTCCCCATAGACAAAAGGATCACCTTCAAGATCCTCATCCTCGCACACAAATCACTCCACAACACAGGCCCTGCCTACCTCAACGAAAGAGTCACCTTCCACACGCCACCTCCGCTCAGCCGACCTCTCTCTCGCCTCTGTCCCCCGCATCAAACACACCACCACCGGGGGCAGATCCTTCTCCTACCTTGCACCCAAAGCCTGGAACTCCTTCCCAACCCACCTCCGCAAGACCCAAAACCTACTTCTTTTCAGGAAGAGCCTCAAGACCTGGCTGTTTGAACCGTGATCCTCCCAGCCCTTTCCCCCTCCCTGTCCCCCCCAGCGCCTTGAGACCCTCACGGGTGAGTAGCGCGCTTTACAAATCTCTTTGATTGATTGATTGATTGATTGACATGTGTATGGCACAACCATTGGGGTAAAAACTTGTGATTGTAATCACATGATTTGTCTCTTGCAACCATATGGCAAAACAACCAATATGGAGAGTCATCGCCCGGAAGGTACAGATCCTGGGGGTTCACAGCTGCCGGAGCACCCATTGTCTCAAGAGGTGGGTGGACCTGAGATGCTGGGCCCAGAAGATCACGGAGGTCCAGCTAGGGCTGTTCTCCCAGCGTGGTAGGGGTGCACGTCGATCCATGACCCCCCAACGGTCTGCATTCAGGTGGTGGCCTACCCGAACCTTGATGGGTGTTTGACCGGCACACAGCAGCCACCAGGGGTGAGTATAGGGCAGAGGTCTTCAAATTGGGGGGCGGGCCCCCCTCGAGGGGCCTCAAGTGATCCCAGGGGGGCGCCAGACACTGGCAAAAAAAAGCATTATGCAGATAACATGCCTTTGTTTTCAGCAGAAGCTTGTGCATTTTTTTTTTTATTGTGCTTATTGCATTTTTAAAAAGGTAACAGTACTTAACTGCAATGTTTAAATAGGTTTAGACATATTTAAACATTGTGATTTTCATAAAACAATTGTGAAAAATTCTAAGGGGGGCCCAATGATTTTTATTTTTCAACTGGGGGGGCACGGCATTAAAAAGTTTGGAGACCTCTGCTATAGGGCATATTCCTGCCTGTCAGATTGCAAAGTTAATGTGTTAGGTTCTGACATCTCACCTGATGACTAGGGATGCACCATGCATGACACAGTAGATGAGTAACTGTTTGTGTAGATACATAATGTGTTGCATACGGATGTGCCTTGCCTATTGGCTCAGGGGCCTAGGACACAACTATGTACAATCCACAAACAGTCTGCTCTCCAGGGACAACACATGGCTGCGTACATTGATCAATCAAGTAATGTTTGTTGTTATTGTGTGTGTAAATTCTACTGTACAGACCACTACTTCTCAGTGTTACAGGCCAAAGAAAAAGAAGTGATGGACCACTGTACTCAGCTGTGTGTCTCGTCAAAAGAGTAAATTGGCACCTACCCCCCAGAGGCTACTTGTCTTCAGTGTGTGATGAGTGCTGGTGCCTCACTACTGTCTCTAATGTGAAGATGGCCATCGCACATTTGACAAATCATATATTGTTCTTTGGGTCAGTTACAGATCAATACTTTCTCTTGGTTAGTGGGGAATTCCCATTGACATGATTTATGTGCCATTACTCTTGCCATCATTCCTTGTGCCACTATGTTATCATGTGTCCCTTTCTCTTTTGACAAAATGTGTACACTGCTGTTTCATGCATGGTCTACCTGTGTTCATTGAATAATTTCTGTATTCCTTCACATATATGTGCATGACAACCTGTGTTTGGAATTGCACATTTGCAATGGGGCTACATTTCATGTAGTACCACAGACAGGAGTGTGTCACCATTGATTGTTGGCTCACACATATCCTCACCCGTCATAGCATTTCATTTGGCATGTACAACTGAAGTAGTAATGAGGGACATCCCTGGTAGGACTAGAGGTTTTACACAGAATGTGCATTTCCATGCCATTGATGTGGCATCATGTGGGAAAAGGCACTGCACATGTGTAATAGGTAATGTGTGTTACCTGACTGTTGGCATGCATCATGGAGTGACTTGCATTTATGTTGGAATCATGTGTGGTTGAGTATGACCATTCATCCACAGACATCTGGGTTTGCAGGACCAAAATGGAGACAGTGATATAGCTTCCCATCGGGCAACATGTTGAGGGCCTTTTACAAGTACTTGCAAATCTTTGGGCCTCTCCAACATACAAAGGACTAACGGTGTCTACTGATGCAATCAGAGTATGTCATTGTAAGGGATGCCAGACATTAGTGGTGATTTGCCTGGGGCTTGCTGCTTCATTGTGCTGTGAATTTAAGGGACATATCTTCCTGACAATGTGCACATTTTGACTACTGTGTACATTTCCATGCCAAATGTGTAGCATATCTGAGCAACAACAGTACCACCCCCATGACTCCATTAGGACAAATTACACATGGTGAAGTATGGATTGTTGATATGTTACTGGGTTGACATAAGTATTTCCAGGTCACCTTCTCTAGGCTACTGTACTGTTGTCAGCAACATGGCAGGTTTTAGGAGCATCAATCCTTATTGTTGTGTTATTGTGTATGTGACAAATAGATGTCTGCATGACCTTGTGTGGGATTTATGGGAATTAAGTTGGCATTGGCCTACTATTCTATGACAGTTAAGTGAGGTATGCTCCATGAGGCAAAGCGTTGAAGGTGATGTGGTCTCTTACTCGTTCAATGGTTACTGTGATGGCACAACTTAGGACATGCAATTGTAATTGTCTGAGATCCTGATTTTCCTGTGTGCAACTGTTGACAGTTCAGATGTCATGCATGCATATGGTATGGTACATGTAAGGGACAAGTAGGAGGCACCTTGATGTAGTTTGTTTCTGGGGCCTACTTGATGTCATGCTAATGTTTGCTAATCACAGTTGTTGTTCCAGCGTGATCAAGAACATGTGGTGACCGTTTTCCTCTTTGTACTTGCAGCATTAGCCCAGGTAAGCGAGGGAAACAGTGCACAACAAAGTGGGAAAGCATCTGCCGATGGTACCTCAAGTCATGACACCAGTGAAATGGAGAGCCCCAGTGGCCCAGGCATGGAGAGGAGTGCCACAGATGAGGCAGGATCAGTGTCCTCATCATCGGATTCTACCTCAAGTAGCCACCCTGTAGTGGTGGCAGACACATCAGGACATGATATTGCTCCCCACCCAGTTGGGCATGCCCAGTCACCCAAGAGGGTAGGCATCTCCTTTGCCGCAGGCACCTCTGCCCAGTCCCTGTTACCCCTGCTGCGCTGAATGAGGAGGCTATTGACCTCCTGAGGAGTATCAGGGGGCAGACAGCTCTTGTGAATGCCATCCAGGGTTTGGCCAGCCAGCTTCAGCAGATCAGTGCTTTCCTGGAAAGCACTGATTTCCTGGCCTTCAGAGAACTTTTGAGAGTCTGGCCTTACCACTGACGCCAGCCACCCACCCCCCACATTTCTCCACTTTCCAGCTCCCTCCTCCCAATCCAAATCCCCTATTCCCCTACCTGTCCCAAACACACAGACACACCCACCACAACACACACAAGCAGCATGCAATGACACAAACACCACAATGCCACATTGGCACTCAACATATACCCACAAACATGACATCAGCCACCACTTCACCAGACACCCCCACCATCCCCACTGACCCACACATCACATCCAGCATACCTACAGACACCACCCCAACAGACTCACAACCATCACACCACATTCAGCATACCCTCAAACACCACCCCAACAGACATGCAAACATCTACAGTATCCAGCATACCCACAGAGAACACCCCAATAGACACACACACATCCACCACGGTCACATCAGCCAACACCTCCCCCTCCCAGCCCCCAAGACATTCAAACACCCACATTCACACACAATTTTTCGTTGTAAAGGCATTCCTGGTAAAGGCATTAGTGATCAGCATGCATGGTTCTAGCATGCGTCCCCTCTGACACCAACCCCTGGAAATTACTGCGACCCCCACACCCTCACAACTACCCCAACCCCCACCCCCAAAACTACCACATCCCCAACCCCCTCCCCTAAAACCGAAAGCACCCCAACCCACCCCTAAAACCTAAAGCACCCCAACCCACCCCTAAAACCTAAACCCTGACCCCCCCTCCCCACCCCTAAACCCTAATCACCCGTGCTCCCCACCCCACCCCAAAAACAACAAATACCCGAGTCCCCACCCCCTCCCCTAAAACCTAAAGCACCCCAACCCCCCAAACCACCCCTAAAACCTAAACCCTGACGCCCCACCCCTAAACCCTAATCACCCGAGCCCCCCACCTCACCCCAAAAAAACAGCCCCAGTCCCAGCCCAACTTACCTCCTCCTTGATCCCGTTGACTCCCTTCTTCTGTGCCCTAACCACGCATGCATGTGGTTCACACATGCATGGTTAAGGCCCTAAAACAAGGAAGTCATGGAAAACCAAAGCGTTGCTTCGCTTTTGTTTTCCACGACTTCGTGGTTCACGACTCGTTGTTCCGGGTGTTTCCCGTTGCAACTATAGCTTCATATTGTCCACATGGTGTTGCAATTATAGCCTCATATTGGCCACATGACAGGATCTGCTGGCGTGCACGGAGTGGGCACAGTGCCACAGTTGCATAGCCACATTGACTCTCCCACAACCTGGACTATGTCCCATACTGGGAGATACAGTTGGCAGGTCCTGGTCTCTGCAGGCTGAGCATACAGAACCTACATGTCACTCACATTTCCATCACTTCCATGCATGACAGTACATCATGTGGCCATCATCAAATGGCTTGTGGATTGTGTGCCAACCTGAAGGACAGAAGGAGTCATGATATGGCTTCTCATGCACATTGCTTACAAGATCCTCAAATGACTCATGCAAGATGCATACTCGGCTCATCCTGTCATGCACATACATGTTGTCAAACATTTACAACCATCATAAACAAAGAAATGTCATTGAATGGCAGTAAAGTCTTCTTGCCTACTTATAAGCATCCAACACAAGGAAAATCTGGGACCCTAAAAAACACATCACACAACACTATGTTAATGAACACAACATATAGTACTTGCCACCAATGCCTACACCATGTACATCCCATTGATGCCACACAGACTGCAACAACAGGCACACAAGAAGTCTAACTGGCACAGACGGACACATTGTAGTCTGTGGGAGGGAAAGGATAGTGTTGAACACATTCATTTTTGCACATGAGGTACTGACCTGTGTCTGGTGAGCCATGGATCTGTTCATACCGGGTAAGGACCTTATTCACAAGCCTCTCCAGCTCCTCTGGAAAGAAGGCAGGACCCACATCACCTGCTGAACCTGGCATGGTTGCTTCCAGAGGCAGTACACAGCAGCTCAAATAGTGGAAGGTTTGTTAGCAGCAGTGTCAGGAGACAAGTGACTGATTTTGCACAACATGGCGCTCACTTCTGCGGTCACCACCGCTGGCGGACACAGCCATTTGGCTGCGACAGCCACAGGCAGCAATATTAGCCTATGGCTATGTCTGCCACAGTTGGAACTGTCGACCGTGCAGATGACTTCCGCCGGCAGTCACTGGCATTTCCTAATGTATAGTGGAGTAGGTCAGACATCCGCCATTTTGGCTGTCTGAAATACTGCATTTAGCTTAATAAACTGCGTCACACCTACAATATGTGTGATGGATCAACGTAAACATCCTTATTCTGTCTTGTTATGTAGGGTCTACTAAATAACCACCAGTGTAATGTGTTGCAGTGCACAGATGGCATATGACGGAGGTGCATAGTCCACCACCGCCTACGGTATTTTTGGTGGTCAGAAAATACAGTCACATATTGAGGGGCAATAGTGTGGCACATAGTTGGATTTTATCCGAATCCATGTTGTGGACACATGTGTTGACAATCATGGGGGTCACATGTTTGCCTTTTGTACTCGCCAGCAGGGATATGCACTGTGTGTCATGCCTATCCAGTCAGAAATGCTTTGTCACATGATATTGTTCCCTGGCATCATGCATGTTGCTGTGGACATTCTGACTAATGATACAAATCATGTCTTGTCACACATAGGTACCCTGGGAGAGGGAGGATGCCACAACCTCCAGTCTAACGTCCACTACCAGACCATCAGACCATAGAGTAACGGCATATTATTCAATTGTATCGCCTGGATAGGCAAACAATAGGGGACTTATGCCGTCAGTTGGCTCCAGATCTGATGCCAGCTAACAGTAATCCAACCTGCGTACCACCCATTGTCAAAGGTATGTCAGTATTGCACTTCCTGGCCACAGGGTCCTTCCAACATACAGTGGCCCTATCTGCTGGAATGTCCCAACCTATGTACAGTCTGGTGTTGAAGGACTTCCTCTCAGCAATGATAAAACACATTGACAGTTATATCAGGTTCCCCAGACATGAGGATTTAGCCAATGTGAAGGCTGACTTTTATGGTTTTGCCCGCCTCCCATATGTGGTGGGCACCATTGATGGCACGCATAGTGGCTTGGTACCACCACAGGCCACTGAACATGTCTATCACAACGGAAAGAACTTCCATTCCATCAGCGTGCAAGTTATTTGTTTGACATCTCAAATGTGCATGCCCCTTATCCTGGATCAGCCGATGATTGCTTCATAATGCGGACAGCACCGTACCCCAGCTGATGTCACAATTGCACTTAGAGAGGGCCTGGCTGGTTGGTACGTGACGTCTGTCCTGATTGTGTGTGAGCAATGTCAGGTGCTACAGTCAGGAAGTGAGTGACTCATTGTTGCACTTATGTCCTATTCTTCAACAGGAGACTCAGTATTTCCAAATTGTTCTTGGTTGTTTACACCTCTTAGGAATCCAGTTATGCCAGGGGAAGTCCGCTTCAGTGAGGCCCATGGAAGAACACAGCAGGCAATGGAGCAGGCGTTTGGGCTCCTGAAGGCCAGATTTCAGTGTCTGGACAGGACTGATGGAGCCCTCCTCTACTCACCCGGGAAAGTGTGTCAGATCACTGTGGCATGCTACATGCTCCACAACATCACCCTAGGGAGGAATATCCTGTACATTCCAGAGGAGGACGAGCCACTGGGTGAGAATCCTGAAATGCCAACTGAGGATGACAGTGGTGAAGGGGAAGGAGCTGACTTGAGAGAAGATCTCATCCACAGCTACTTCTCATGAGTGTAAGTATGTCTTGTGATGTCATGACTGTGACTGTACGATGAACTTTAGTGGCGAGAATGTGCGGAGTTGAGTGTTTTGGATATAGCTAGGAAGCTGATACTCTGCAATAATCAGCCAAAGGCTGCTCGATAAGATAGCTTGTGACACATCCCCATCTCAATGATGTTGCTTTGTTGGTGTCAGTTTTCAGGCAATGTAGTTTTCTTTCCAGATTCTATGGTTTCAAGCCTATATGCCTTGTTTTGTTCATTGTACAGGTACCTTCACCATTACATCATCATGTGGGTATTTCAGAGTTATGACATTGACACGTATATGATGCTGTTCTGGCATATGTAGTGGACATGGATTGTTCCAGGTAATTTAGGTCACGGAGTTTCGGTGCATGAGACCTGTGCCAAGACAGCCTGCACAGTGTTTGGATGGAAGGTCAGAAGTGCCCATTGGACTTGTTTTGTATGCTGTGATGGGCCTGATGCATCGTGGGTATCATCATGTGGTCATAAATGTGTGGTCCTAGCTTACGACCAAGTAAGTTTTCCTTCATATTGGCAAAACACTCTTTTTGTATGACCTTTATTGTATGTAGCTGTAGATATGTTTCATCATTGTAGGACACATTGCCTGTTCCATGACACTGACGTGTTTGTGTCATATCACCAGATGCATGGGCATTGGATTATGATGGCTCTGTAATCAGGGACTGTTGTACTGCTATCGGCCTGTATCATGGATTATGTGATGTTAAATTACTTTAGTGTGATATGTGATAAGGCCAAGCTGATGACATTAACCACTTCAATTGTTGCTAATCCTACAGGACAATGCCTGACAAATCCCTTCCTTCAATGGCCTAGGAGACTGTATATATCAAGATGTTCATTTTCTCAGTATGAGCCAATCATTCATGATTTCCAATAGTTCAGATATATTGATAGTCTATGTACTGAACACTGTAATAAACGTTTTAGTTTGAGCAGACACTTGCATGTATGTGTTTGTGTGGGAAGGTTGTAATCCTGAGCTGGAGACTGTGCACATGCAACATATCCCATCTTGAATAAGTACTTGGATCATCATTGTATGGTTCACATGATCTGACCTATCTACGTGGCTAAATCTGAAATCAAAATCAGCAGAAAGTGAGTCATTGAAGGGTGATTTTATTGGACAGCTATGGTTAACATAAAATATACGTGACATCACTCAAGAAAAATTCAAATGGGATGGGGTCAGTCATGGTGAACGAAATAATTGGAGTAGATGCCACACCATTGGAAGTCCAAAGACCAGAGTTCTTCTTCCATTTGATATGGTAGGTGGTTCAGGATCAGTCCAGAGTGAATGTGTAACACACAAAGGAGGTCCTTAAGGAAGAGGGTTATTACTGGCAGTAGTGGTTGTCTTGCCATCGGTACCTCCTGGATTCTTTGCTGGACGCCCCTCCTTGTGTGGGTGGGGGAGATCTGCTGCTACAGAAGAAGGGATGTCTGGGGCTTGTAGTTCTTCTGGCAGGGCCCTCCTTCCAGTGGCTGGCACCTATGTTGATTGGCCTGCTGTTGATGAGTCAAAGGAAGTGGTAGAGTGGAGTTGCCCTGCTCAGGGTGGTGTATTTGTCCCTCAACATCTCAGCTAGGGAAGCCATGTTACTATTTTGGGCCTCCACTTGTTCCTGCATGTCCCTATGCATGTTCCCCTGTAGCTGCTTGATTTCCTGGAGTTCGGTCAACACCTGGCCCATCACCCCTTGGGACTCTTGATAGACCCCCAAGATGTGGCTGATGGTGTCCTGGCCAAGAGCAGCTTCAATAGCCTCACCCCGCTGGCCCACAGCATCCCTCCCACTCCCACTCCCCCTTGTGCCCTTGCCACAAGATGCCCTCTCCAACTTTTTCCTGGACCCTCATTGTCTGAAATGTTGTGCCTCAACTCAGGATACAGGACTGGGGGGGGGGGCACGGGATGGTGGACACTGTGCTATGGACTCAGGTTGGGGGTGAATGGTTGCCTTGGATGTTGAAGCATCAGAGCTGGGAGGTGATGATGTGGGCACAGTGAGACTCACTGCTGCCCTTTGACCAGGTTGCCCAGACGGGCCGGAACTGTCCTCCACATCCAGAAGTCCAGGAGTATGGTTGTCACGGAGGGCTTCATCCAGGAGGGTAGGTTCAATCTGTTCTGTGGCCTCCGTGTGGCCAGCAGCAGATCCATCTGTTGATGTAAAATGTATATTGTTGGTGGTTGTATTGTGACATCTATCTCCAGTGTTTTAGAGTTACAGTAAGCAGAGACCTTGGACAAAGTTAAGCTGTAGTTAATCTAATTTTGGCAAGTAGCCATGGTTTTGGGTGATTTGACATGACATGTGAAGCATGCCAACCCAATTTGACTCAAGCAGCTGCTGAGATGTGCAAATTAGTTGCACTTCGCAAGATAGCCTGAAAATGACATCTTGCCACCAGGGAAACCAACATAGTGGATTGTCAAGATATGGCTTTGCCATTTTGAGACCTATTTGAATGTGATGAGGCAGACCCAGTACTTTGTTGTATATGTGACTGGAGTCATCGTGTACATAGTGCTGTGCCAATGCGTCTGCTGCTGCTACCAATCTGGTGATGCACCTTGAGGCCTTATGAATACTTCTTGTACACACTAGGTAAGGTGACATTCCTGTCCTCAATAGTTTCATCTTGGCATAGCAAGTCAAGGTGGATCTAGGTAAACGGATATGTTTCTGATTTGAGCATGATCTGTGCTTGATCACTTCCAGGTGAGTACACTTTATTTGTGAGTTGACAAACAGGGTTTTTGGACAAGGGAAGACTGTGCTGGACTGTGTTGGTGTTTGGAGTTACAGGAACAGGGCCTGCTGGGATTTGCAGTCAGTTTACCCTCTCTACTACACACACTTCACAAATATTCTCCCCCCAGGAAGGTTTACTTCATTTGTGAGTTGACAAACAGGGGTATATGGGCAAGAGACCAATGTGCTGGTGTTTGGAGATACAGAACCAGGGCCTGCTGGGAGATGCAGTCCGGTCACTCTCTCTACTCCCCAATACTTCACAGATGTTCTCCTTCCCGGTGAGTAAACCTCATTTGTGAGTTGACAAACAGGGGTAATGGGGCAAGCAAACACTGAGCTGATGTTTGGAGTTAAAGAAACAGGGCCAGTTGGAATTTGCAGTCGTCACTCTCTCTACTACACACACTTGACAAATGTCCCCACATGAGTTAACTTCATTTGTGAGTTGAAAAACCGTGGTATATGGGCAAGTGAATACTGTGCTGGTGTTTGGAGTATCCAAAACAGGGCCTTCAGGGTGTTTCAGTCAGTACACTCCCTCTACTGCACAGAATTGACAAATGTTATCCCCCAGGTGAGCAAACTTAATTTTTTAGTTCACTTTAAGATGTATTGCGGCAAGTGATCACTGGCTGATGGTTTGAGTTACAGACACAAGGCCTGCTGGGAGTTGCCGTCAGGTCACTCTCTCTACTCTCCAATACTTGACAGATGTTCTCCCCCCAGGTGAGTAAAATTCATTTGTGAGTTGACAAACAGGAGTATATGGGCAAGTGAACACTGAGCTAGTGGTTGGAGTTACAGAAAAAGGGCCTGCTGGGATTTACAGTCAGGTCAGTCTCTCTGCTACATACACTTGACAAATCTTCTCCCCCCCACAGGTGAGTCAACTTAATTTGTGAGTTGAGAAACAGGAGAATATGGGCAAGTGAAAATGAGGCTGATGGTTGGAGTTACAGAAATAGGGCATGCTGGGGTTGCAGTCAGGTCACTCTCTCTACTACATACACATGACAAATATTCTCCCCCCAGGTGAGTTAATTTCATTTGTCAAAGAGGGGTACATCGACAAGTGAACACTGGGCTGGTGGTTGGAGTTTCTGAAACAGGGCCTACTGGGAACTGCAGTCAGGTCAATCTCTCGACTCCCCAATACTTGACAGATGATCTCCCCCCAGGTGAGTAAACTTAATTTGTAAGTTGGCAAACCAGGTTTTTGGACAAGGGAAGACTGTGCTGGACTGTGCTGGTGTTTGGAGTTACAGGAACAGGGCCTGCTGGGATTTGCAGTCAGTTCACCCTCTCTACTACACACACTTCACAAATATTCTCCCCCCAGGAAGGTTTACTTCATTTGTGAGTTGACAAACAGGGGTATATGAGCAAGAGACCAATGTGCTGGTGTTTGGAGATACAGAACCAGGGCCTGCTGGGAGATGCAGTCAGGTCACTCTCTCTACTCCCCAATACTTGACAGATGTTCTCCTTCCTGGTGAGTAAATGTCATTTGTGAGTTGACAAACAGGGGTAATGGGGCAAGCAAACACTGAGCTGATGTTTGGAGTTAAAGAAACAGGGCCTGTTGGAATTTGCAGTTGTCACTCTCTCTAATACACACACTTGACAAATGTCCCCCCATGAGTTAACTTCATTTGTGAGTTGAAAAACCATGGTATATGGGCAAGTGAATACTGTGCTGGTGTTTGGAGTTTCCAAAACAGGGCCTTCAGGGTGTTGCAGTCAGTACACTCCCTCTACTGCACACAATTGACAAATGTTATCCCCCAGGTGAGCAAACTTAATTTTTGAGTTCACTTACAGATGTATTGCGGCAAGTGATCACTGGGCTGATGGTTTGAGTTACAGACACAAGGCCTGCTGGGAGTTGCCGTCAGGTCACTCTCTCTACTCTCCAATACTTGACAGATGTTCTCCCCCCAGGTGAGTAAAATTCATTTGTGAGTTGACAAACAGGAGTATATGGGCAAGTGAACACTGAGCTAGTGGTTGGAGTTACAGAAAAAGGGCCTGCTGGGATTTACAGTCAGGTCAGTCTCTCTGCTACATACACTTGACAAATCTTCTCCCCCCCACAGGTGAGTCAACTTAATTTGTGAGTTGAGAAACAGGAGAATATGGGCAAGTGAAAATTAGGTTGATGGTTGGAGTTACAGAAATAGGGCATGCTGGGGTTGCAGTCAGGTCACTCTCTCTACTACATACACATGACAAATATTCTCCCCCCAGGTGAGTTAATTTCATTTGTCAAAGAGGGGTACATGGACAAGTGAACACTGGGCTGGTGGTTGGAGTTTCTGAAACAGGGCCTGCTGGGAACTGCAGTCAGGTCACTCTCTCGACTCCCCAATACTTGACAGATGATCTCCCCCCAGGTGAGTAAACTTAATTTGTGAGTTGGCAAACAGGGGCATATTGGCAAATGGCCACTGGGCTGATGGTTGGAGTTACTGAAACAGAGGCTGCTGGGAGTTGTAATCAGGTCACTACCTCTACTCCCCAACACTTGACAACTGTTGTGTATTACATTTCTGTAGGTAGGCTGCATTTCTGTTTGAGCACATATTTTTTGATTTTGGAACATACCATGGGCCCTGGAATGTGTTTTGTTATTTTGAGATTTCCAGGTCCCATTTGGACATATGACATGGGATGGGCCTTGGTAACTGTGATATACATTGTAGGTGTTAAAACTCAGATACTATGGGCATTGAATGTTGGTGGGGTATCTGAAGAAGACAGTGACAAAAGGTGAGCTGTGAGCATTTATGACATTGCATTTGTTTGGCATATTTTCTGTGTTGTAACTTACCAGGCCCTACTTCCCCAGGTATTCCTGTCAAGCCCTCAGGATGCAGGATGGCCAAGACCTTGTCCTCCCAGGGAAAGAGTATAATGGGGCACTGGGAGGGCCACCACCAGTCCTCTTGGCCTGTAGCTGGTGCCTGGAACCCGGGGATGGACCATGCGCCTGAGGTCGTTCCATCTCTTCCTAATGTTCTCCTTTGTGTGCAGGGTGGTGCTTACAGCATTCACTCTGTCGATGATCCTTTCCCACATTTCAATTTTCCTATTGCGAGGAATATGCTGGACTTGTGCTCCAAATGATTGTGATTCTGCTCTTATGATTTCATCCAACAAGACTCTTAAGTCATCAGGTCACTTAAAGTGACCTGGTGGGAAAAAAGGAAAAAGGGTTACAGGGACTTACTTAACAGGCGAAGTGCAATAGGGTAGGAATCAACAACAGTGTGTGCAGGGTGTTACTATTACATGGTGAAAAATGGGGTGCCTAATCTATGTACAAAAAAAGGTGCTCTGGCTTTGTTGCCTTCCAATGGAAATGCAAATGATTGTGGTCTGTGAAGGGGTTTGTTGTATAGTGTCCTTTGTAGCTGGGTCCACTTGGCCAATGTGTGTCAGCCATGTCATTTTTTAATGTATCCAATTTGCAGTTATCTGTTACTTTGCTGACCACGAACCGCCGTGGCCGACCACCATTGACTGACAACCACGAGGGGACTGCCACAACCACTGTGTGATTGCAATATGCTCAGTGGTTGGCGCGGCGCTGGAGGTTGCACCACCCATATCCAGTCCGCCACACTGCTGCTGGTCTGCCTTTTTTGCTTGGCATTGGCAGTTCTGCCTATATAACTCGTAATACGGCGGTCTGGGGACTGCCAGCATGGCAGTCCTTTCAGGACCGCCAACATAATGGTCTGGCAGTCCAACCGCCAAACTTGTAATGAGGCCTTAATACCAGATGCAGTCATAAATAGGGTTTTACTACTCTTCACATGAGTGAGCATCTATACTGAGGTTTGCAGACAGGTGTTTTAGCCGGTCTAAGTTGCAACTGGTCTGTTTTTCGGCTCCTCCAACCCTTGTGTGCCAGATGGGTTGTCTCAATCCTTACACATTTCTCATTGAATTTATCCCACCAGTGGCAAACAGTAGTCCAGGGTGGTAGCATTTCCCTATAGAGATATAATGGGTCTGATTCACAAAGATGGTTTTCACTTTGAGTACTTTATACTTTTCAATACGTTTACTATTTTGGCTTGTCACAACATCCTAGTGTAAGTTACTACTAAAAAAACAGAACCACACATGGCCAACCACTAATACTGCAACACCCTCCCATAAAAAATAATTGAGGTAGGGAAATAAAATAAACCCACATAGGAAATGTTGTTAAATTAAATTACATTGCTTAAAATAGTCAAAAATATAAATACATATATTTTAATGTTAAACAATATATAATAATAGTACATAATTATTATTTAATTATAAATTATTTTAATACCATATTTTGAATGTAACACAATAATGTTTCTTAAAATATAATGTAATTAATCATAATTAATTGCATGCATCTTATTAAATAATTATTAATGTATTAAACATTTTTTAATGTGGTAATTTATTTTTTGATTTAAACTTCAGTAAAAATAATTTTAATTTTAATTTTAATTTAGTTTAACACATTTCCATTAACTAGGGATTTATTTTCGAAATTTAGTAAGAGTGCTGTAGTATTTTTGTTTTGTTCTGCATTTAAAAAATATACATATAATAAATGTACTTTAATATTTAATATAAACATATTTTAAATGTTTATTATCTAGTTAAATACATTTTTTATTTGTCCCTATATTTTACAACATGGAGATCACCACCTAGACTGCAGAGTCTGCCATGGTAAAGTATAGGAAAAAAATAAAAAATAATGAACTAGAAAATAAATATTACAAGCAAATGTGTATGAAATACTAATGTAAATTAATGTTATATCTTAATTTTTAATGTGGAACACCAAAAAAATGCTTGAGCATTAATAAACAAGGAATGTCGATAATGTATTAACAATATTGTGACATGACAATATTTAAAACTTTATATTGTGGGGGAATACAGTCGCCAAATAGCCTCATTTTATGTGTGACAGTTGTGAAACCTCTTCTGGAGAAAATGTAACCTACTTCCCTAGCTCCCGTTCCACCTCTCTAAATTACTCCTGCCCAGATTTAGACTATATGTTTCTTGAGCCATTTTCTTTACCCTTCCCTTAGGCACTTCAGCACCTCGTCAGGGATAGTAGGCACTATATAAATGAAATTTCAATGCAATATTATTATAGGGAATGAGGATTTCCTTGCTTTGCTAATTTCCCAAAATAATTTTTTTTCATGGAAATGATGTAGAGTCAATACACACATTTTAGCTAAAAAGCAGCTTGCATTATGGGATTTGTAATTTCACTTTTAACTCTGGAATTATAGGCTAAAAAATTCCATCACAAGAGTGCTGTTGGCTCGATGGGTCCACTATAGTCTTCTAGCCTGCCACAGCGGCTATACCGTCCATTAAAGGCTTTGGGGGTCTCTAATGGCAAATATAGCCCAGCTACGTGGGCTATAAGGCTATTAGGACACTCCGCTCCTAGTGGGCCGAATGTTCCAATTAGTGAAAGAAGGGCCTCATGGAGCCCAGGGTATTGAAATCCCCTCAAGCTCTGTGAGGCTTTTCTTCACAGCAATAGCTGTGAATGACAAACAATGGAATGTTTATGCTCTGTGCTCCTACCAGCCATTAGAAGCCCAGAGCACTCCATTGTCTTCCATGGAGCTCCCAACATTCAAATGTTCTAATATTAAGTAGACCCTTTTAGCCAACACCACTCTAGCACTTCGGCTCAGGCCTTTAACGCTGGAGCCGGCCTTTAATGGCCAGTATAGCCACAGTGGGCTGGAAGGCTATATTGTATCACTCAGATGTTAAAACACGACAGTGACAACGCAACACAGTCTAGCTTTTGTTATGATATTACCAGCATTTCTATAGTGCATTTCTATAATTCTGCCTGAGTGTGCAGAGCCATTGACGTCATAGTGGATAATTCTATGGGATAATTCTAGTGGATAATTCTATGCAAATAATCGTTGCATAAAGGCATTAAGCCTATTATTAGATTTATCGCATGATTTAACATTTAAGGTTATAATTGACTCGAATACTGCGTTCTCGTGTGACGTACTGCCAATGCACATATTAATCCATTGAAAATATAATAATTAAAGGGGAAATAAACAAAATCGCATACACTAATCAATGACTGTATCCCTTCTAACGCATCTCCTCTCCAGGTCGCCCTTTGGCATCTTTCTTCGAAACAAGGATGTGAACATTGGTTAAAACTTCATTAAACAGTCATCCTGCCTACGTACACGCATAATAACGATCAGGGTTTTATAGAGATTTAACATATTAATTTGCAGAACAAAGGCTGTAAACCCCACAGACAGTCTCTTAACACGTTTAGTCAGATTATACCTCCAGGTTCACATCCCAGTTTTTCCTCAAACACCCGTTTGCCTTAGTGGAGCCTGCCTGCACCTGGGCCCAGCTTTTTGTGCCTTGCAGGCTGGGTGGGGGCTGTTCAGCCTCTGAGAGGGACTTTGCTGACTTCAAACGTGGACATTAGATCAGGTTTTTATCTTCTTACATAATCCGGGCTTTGATGTCACCAAATAGACCTCTTGGAAGAGAAAGGGAAAGCTGTGAAAGGACGCCGAGTTAATTTATACGTTTAAAGACTGCTGTTGTAATTCGTCAGTGTAATGTTCTCATTGTTTTCTGCTTTGCATGCTAAAAGCAGGCTTACACCAAGCAATTATGAATGGCCCCTATGAACAAATAATTGTAATTCACAAGTTGTGTGGCATCGGTGAACAATGCCTGGGTTAGAGGCGTGAGGTCATACATATTCCCGGTGGCATTATGCTCTCCTTACTCGTCCAGAAAGATGTGGATTTGCTCGTTGTTTGTTTTACTAGTAGCTTGGTTGGTGCATACATGCTCGCCACCAAAGGCTTGTGGGGATGTTTGTAAACCGACGAGTTGAACATCTAAACATTCCAGACAGATTGTCGTATAAGTGGCGGGTGTGTTGCAGTTCATGTCCTGTAGATTGACACATTGAAAACTGCATAGCTGTGAAGTGGCCCTATGTCATGAGCGTGACTAAAGTGTGGTGCTACGCCAGAATAGGGCACAGAAAAATACGATGCCTCAAAAATATAGCCAAAAATGCACTAACCCAATTTAGTGAAGGTAACCATATAAATGTAAGCACTTTTCTTCACTCAACATGTTGCACCTTATATATCTATGTACATCTCTCTATATCTACCTATATCTATGCACTGCTTATTTTCTCACATCATGGCATATTCTATGACGCCATTGATAACATCAATGCAACATCCGAAATGCCATCGTTGATGACAACACTGCATATGTGGGGGTGTGGGTTGTAGTTACTTTATGGCACCAGCTACAGTTACTTGCCGTAACTAGAACTCGTGATTTCAGTGGTTTTGGAAGTTTAACATCGAAGCTTTTAACTGACATTGTCACTGATGTTATAGTTAGGCTCACATTCCACTTATTCAAAACAAGTGAAATTCAGCAGTTACAGTTACCTGAACTAACTATGACTTACACCCCCACTATGCACTGCTTATGACCTCACATATTACATCACTCATGACATGGTCAGTGACATCACTGATGACATCACTGATGGCATAATCCAGTGAGTGTGAGTGTGTTCTAAATGTTTATGAGTGTTAAGCGTGAATACCAAGGTATTACAAAAGTTAAAATAGTTTACTTTCTGTACTACTAATGAGTGATGCTATTTTTAACATATCTTATGTGAGTTGCTGTGTGACTGTGTGTATCCGTGTTTGAGGGGTGTGTGTGTGGGTGTGGTGTGTAAATGCCTGTATGGTTGTATAAGTAGGTATGTGAGTAGCTGTTTAGGTGAGTGAGTGACCGTGTGAGTGACTTCATTGGTAAGTGGGTGTGTAAGTGACTATAGGTGAGTGAGTGGGTGTCTGAATGGCTTTATGAGTGAATAACTGAGTGTGTAAGTAGCTGTATGGATGAATGAGTGGCTGTTGAGTGGCTATTTGGTTAAGTGATTTGGTGTGTGAGTGGCTGTTTTGTAGAGTAAGTGTGTGAATGGATGTATGGGTGGTTGAGCAGATGTGTAAGTGCTTGTATGGATGTGTGAATGGGTATGTAAGTGGTTGTGTGGGTGTGTGAGTGAGTGTATGAGTGCTTATATGGGTGAGTGAGTGGATGTGTGAGGGGCTTTATAGGTGAGTAAGTGGGTGTATAAGTAGCTGTATGGGTGAGTGGCTGTACGAGTAAGTGACTAGTTGTATGAGTAACTGTATGGGTGAGTGAGTGGTTGTGTGAGTACTTGTATGGGTCTGTGAATGGGTATGTGAGTGGTTGTGTGGGCCCACAAGTCAGTGTATGAGAGGTTGTAGAGTGGTGTAAGTGGGCGTGTGAGTGCTTCTGTGGATGTGGATATCAGTGATGTAATTTGAGATGTTATCATTGATGCCCACCAACTCTCCAAGCCCTCTCTCACATACATTTCACTTGTTTTAAAACACTGGTAAAGGCTGGCATTGCTAATCCACTTACACATCCATAAAAAATACATATCTGTTCTTTGCAACAGGCATATTAACCCTCTGTGCTGCTTTATGGTGAGTCAAAACTGCAACTAGACAAAACTCCAATGTCTCTCTCTAGCAGGAGCATTAATCACAAAAAGAATCTTGAAGGTTTTATTGCTACCTGAAATCTGGACACACAGGACCTCTGCAGTAGGTACTTTTAAGTCGTACATTATTGCTCAACACAGTGCACTCCCTGAAGTCGGTGCCCCCCCTACAGGTCTGTGGCCTGCCCTGGAACATTTGTTTTTTTTCAGTGAATTTCTAATGTTTTTATGTTGTTTCCTAACTATAAGGTCCCTGTAACCTTTGTGTTGTTAAGTGAATTTTTAAGGTTTTCCCTGGGTAAATGCCCACAACGTATTGTACACTACAGCTGTGTAATGGAGCACAAGGAAATATTATCAGTGCAGTTTGGCAACATGATTGTTCCTGAAACATCTTTATCCAGAAATATGCGATAACATGAATTCTCCTATAGAGAAGACAACAAGACTACAAAGACATTAATACCCACCAAACAAGGGTCCTTCCTATTAACTTTATGAAGTAAGTGCTTTTTTGTTTGGTGGAGATGTCCACATATTCCTCAGCATCAAGAACTCCTCACCAAAATCGATGGGTAACGTACTGAGGAGGATGCTTGTTAAGATCTCCATTATCCTGGCAAGAGGCAGAAAGACCTTTAGATACTACGAAGGTGGGTGGGGCCAAACAGGGCAGCATCCAACTGATTTCCAAATTTTGACGTTCCTAGCAATTTAAAAGGAGACCCATGGATTCTGCTCTCGCCAGAACAGGACAACAAAGAACCCACTGGTCACAGTCATATACAGGTTGTGCTCCAATAGAGCAACAATGCAGTCACTTGTTTTGCCTTCCCCAAGTCAAGGAGTTAGGATCATTTCTTCTTTAAAGAATTGATTTTCAGTGGGGGCACCTGCTATGTTCATATTTGTAAGTGCTTCATGTTGAGGATTAAGGGCCAGATGTAGCAAAATTTTGCGAGTCGCAAATGGCCCAAACCGCTATTTGCGACCCCGCAAAATCAGAAATGGGATGCAAAAACCCCATTTCCGAATCGCAAATAGCGACGCGAGCCAATACCGACTCGCAAAATTTGCGACCCCATTGTGCGACCCGCAAATAGGAAGTCGCAATTTGCGAGTCGCAAACCATATGAAAAAGCCACTCGCAAATTGCGACTAGTCGCAAAAAGCCCATTTTGCACACCCAATTTACCACTAACTCGGAGCAGGTGGTAACCAGAACCAAAGTATAAAAGGAGACCCAGAGGGCACCTGGGTTACTCAATATGGCGGAGATATATGTGATAGCAAGGAGAAGGAGAGTCCACGCCGCACAGCAGAGGAGGAGGAGGAGCCAGAGACAGGAGAGGATATACAGAACCAGGCAGACACTTTTCCAACAAACTGAGGAGGAGATTTATGATAAATACAGACTCAGCAGTGCCGCAATATTAGAAATAATCGATCTACTCAAACCGCAGCTTCAACGCCAGACTGTGTGCGGCAGCGCCATCCCCACACATGTGCAAGTGCTATGCTCACTGCACCTCTTGGCCTCGGGTAGCTATCAGGGGTCATTGCTGTGGCAGGTGGGGTATCCCAAAGTGCACTCTCACGGTTTTTCAGATGTTTCTTAGATGCCATACTCACACACATGTCCAGATACATTTACCTACCCAGGAATGAGGCAGAAATCAACAGCACCAAGTTGGAATTCTACAGGATTGCCAACTTCCCACATGTAATAGGGTGTGTAGACGTGACACTTATACAAATATGTCCTCCTGCAAATCTGGAATATCTGTTCCGCAACCGGAAGTGTACCCACTCACTGAACATCCAGGTGGTGTGTGACGTCCATTATGTCATCACTGACATGGTGGCCAAATTTCCTGGGAGTACACATGACTCTTACATTTTCAGGCACAGTGGGATACACCAACGCCTAGAACGTGGGGAGTTTGGAGACGGATATCTCCTAGGTATAGCTGAATACACCTTGCAGACATACACACAGGTCAATGTGGATACCATCAATGCCCTGCTAACATTGCTTATTTTTGTCAAACAGGTGACATTGCATATGCTCTAAGACCATGGATACTTACCCCGTACTTAACACCCAGCAATGAGACTGAGAGGCGATACAACAGTGCACATAGGAGGACCCGAAATGTTATAGAGAGGACCTTTGGGCTGTTGAAGGCAAGATTCAGATGCCTCCACAGAAGTGGAGGTGCCCTCCAGTATGCCCCGATAACAGCATTCAAGATCGTTGTAGCATGCGCTATACTGCACAACATTGCCACCAGACGTGGTCTACATCTCACCCCTGAAGACCCAGATTCGGAGGATGACGAGCAAGAGCTACCACATCGCCAGCCTGGGGATAGAAGCATTGCAAATCAAGGCAGACAGAGACGGGACCACATTGCAAACCAATACTTTGGAAGGTATGTGCTGCCTGTCACCACACACATGAATGTCACACACAAAGAGCCCAGGTGTGAAGTGGATCAAACAAGAACTTTTATTAAGTGAACCAAATAACTATAGAACTGAACTGTTGGCCCATGTCTACTTGTAAACTGACTGTCCGGCGTGACAGCCCTGTTGTATTCACAGCCAGGCGGACGATGGAGGGAGCCAGGCGGTCCAGACGGTGGATGAGTTGGCGTTCACGGCGCCTTGCACTCTCTCTCTCTGTAACAAGTTCAGTCACTAGTTGCCTGATGGAGAGTGCAAGGTCACCCACATGACTGTTCAGGTTTTGGAAGTCTGTGTGGACCTTTGCCAGCCCTGTTGTGAAATTTCTCTCCATTCGCAGCATGGCCCCTGATATCACTCTCATCTGCCTTGTTTGCAGGCGCTGACCTCTGATGAGAGCTGCCTCGGCGGCGGACATGGAGGAGTCCCCTACATCTCCCTGTGACACTGCAGGGACATGGACACGTCATCTGCGACGCGGTGGAGCATCAGGGTCCTGTTGGCTGGCACTGTGGCTGGGACCGGGTGCTGGGTCAATCTCCACAATGTCCAATGGTGCATCTGGAGGGGACTGTGGTCGGGTGGTGCAGGGCCCTGTGGTGGCTGCTCCTGGGTCTTGTGCTGCCTGTTGGCTGACCTCTGCACCCTGGACGGACTGGCTGGTGGAGATGTCTTGTGGGAGACCTGTGGGACATAGGGAACACACTGTCAGTATCTAACATCTGTTGTATGCTTCCTAATAAACTGTTGCCTATCAGCTGCCTACTGGACTACATTGCCCATAATGCACCATTCTGGTGGTTGCTACTCTGAAATGGAGCTCATTTGGTTGTGCATGCTGCTGTGTACTGGGTGGGTGGGGGTGTGGCAGATATGGGTGTACATGCATGTTTCATGGTACTCACTTGTTGATGGTCCTGGCGCTGACGTGTCCAGCTCTCCTATTCCAGCCACTGCCTCTGGCTCCAGGGTCTGTTGCACTCGTTCCTCCATGGGTGTGGGTGGTGGGACGGTAGATGGGCCTCCTCCTGTGCCCCTCATCTCCCGGAGGCGCTCTGCCACCCTCTCCTTGGTCCTGGAGCGCAGGTCGTACCATCACTTTTTCAGCTCTTCTATGCTCCTCTGGCTCACCCCGATTGCATTCACCTTCTCCTGGAGGTCACTCCAAATCCTCCTTTTGTCAGACTCTGGCACACTGAGGGCAGCCCTTCCAAATAGTTGGTCATGGTGCTGGCAGCATTCATCTGTCAGCACCTCCAGTTCCTTCTCTGAGAATTTGAGTTTCCTCTTCCTGCCTGAGTCCTTCATTCTTGCTGCTGTTCGTCCTGGTGGTTGTTCAGCAGTTGGAAATGGGTGTGGTCCTCCCTCCTCCCAGGTGTATTTGTAAACTTTTGTAAACTTGCTGGCTGTGATGTCATCATCAAGAGCCAGGAAGTGTTTTCCAGAGTGTTCTGCTGCACCTGCATGCAATTTGCGGCACAGTCGCAATTTGCGACACCCACTCGCAATTTGCGTGATCGTTTTTAGCGAGGTCGCAAAAAGCGACCTCGCAAACAGCGGACTCGCAATCTGCGGTGCGACTTCATTTGCGAGTCGCAAAATGAAGTCACTTCTTCTTGTTGGATACCTGTTTGCGAGTCGGAAATTGCGAGTCGCAAAGACTCGCAATTTCCGACTCGCAAATTTTTTGCTTCCTACATCTGGCCCTAATTTCTGTGAAATCAGTAACATGGCCAGAATGGCCCCAGGGACCCCGCCTCCTGGGGCCTGGCCACAACATAATTGGGGAGGGGGCTGCATGGTCTCTCTCCCCCTGGCTGATTTGAGCCCCAGGGTCCCCATCCCCCAGGGCCCGACATTCATTGAATAGGGGACCCTCCTCCATGGGCTGATTTCGGCCCTGGTGACTCCATCCCCCGGGGCCCGTCCAGTAGGGTGTGTATATATATATACACACATACACTACTGTATGTATGTATGTGTGTGTGTTTATATATATATATATATATATATATATATATATATATATATATAAATACACACACATACATACATACCCTGTATCCTTAAATGTTACACACAGTAACAAAGAGACTGCACTCGCAAGTAGATACTGATTATTTCATTAGTGCTCATACAGCACAAACACAATTTGCGTTTTAGTTCCTCATGACATTGATCACAGGCTAAGGTGGCAGTCCATTTTTTACTGTTTATATCACTTCACAGTGGTTCTGCTGCATTTCCACATTAGCCTCCCATGCAAGTGGAAGTTATAGTTTGTTAAGAAAATGAAAAGAAAAAAAATAAAGTGCTGTGATTTGAAGTGCAGTGAATTAACAACCAGCTATGAAAGAGCAATGTTTGGCAACCGTTTACTTCAAGCAATGTTATGTTTGTTAAATCATCTTCTCCCAGTTAATTTGTATTGTACAAATAAGGCAGACTGCAGCAATGTATGCTGTAGTATGCAGCCTTTTCTTTCACCATTCTGTGTTTTCATTCTCAGTTCCATTGCACTGAGATGGCCCACCCTCCAGGGCCCAGACTTCATTGAAATGAGGGGAGGTGCCATGGGCCTCCCCTCCCTGGCCTGAATATACCTCAGGGACCCCATCCCCAGATACTGGCCATAAACAAATGGGGGAGTGAGGCTGCAAAGCCACCCTCCCTGGGCTGATTGTGGCCCCGGGGAACACATCCCCCAAGGCCTGGCCATGTTACCTGGGTGTCCTGGGCACCCAATGTGCATTATGGTGACTGCAGGGGGAACCTCGAGGCTCCCAAGGTCCCAGCTAGCTCCCTGCTTCCTGTGGGAGCCGGCAAAGCCGCTGCAAGGAGTGAGATGCTGGAAAGGCAGCTTCCTCCACGCAGGAGCAATCATTCCATCTCTTTCCCTGCCTGCATGCCTGTGGGTAGAAAAAGAGATGAAAATTACACTTCTAGCGGGCAGGATCACTTTGACAGCTCTTGTAAGCTGGAACAAGAGTGTTTGCTTTTGCTTGGCGGGAGCTGTCAAAGCTTCCACCAAAAGCAAACAACTATGTTCGGGGGTGGGCATAGCAAGACTTGGCCCTGGGTGTGGGGGTCCCCAGGGCCATACATGGCTCCAAGAGAGGTGATCCCTCGGGCTTGGGGATCCACACAGCCCCTCATATCATTTCAAATTTGTAGCCACAGGGAGGTGGTGGTCCCTAGGGGCAGGAGGGTTCCACACAGCTCTCACGTACTATTAAAGTTATCCCCAGGGAGGTGGTGGTCCCCGGAGCATTCTTAAACCCTTGGAGAGGGGCCCCATGTGCTCCCTCCAGTTCTTTTTTAAACTTGTATGCTCCCAGGCCTGACCCACCCAGGGAGTACAATTAAAACAAGCGTGGGAGCCGGTGCTTGTTTTTTTGTTTTCTTTTGCAAATTTCACAAATTTGTGGCATTTTAAAATAAAATGCTTTTTTGACCTGTCGGGGTGCCTGTGGGACCCCAAGTCCAAGGCTTTGGGTTCAGGGTGTTCCTACCCTGACTCCTTTTCTTTTTTACCTTTTTTTGAGGATTTGGTTGACGCCAAGACCCAAGATGGCTGCCAACACTTCCTGGTTGAAGTGCTGGCAGCCAAACAAAGCTCTGCATTACCCTGCACAAGCTTGTTATTCTTTGCAAAGTCGTCACAGAGGAACTGCAGTACTAGATATACAAATTTGGATTTGGTTACATTTCTCAACAACTACTAAATGGATTTGCACCAAATAGCAAAAAGGCACGATCTGTGGAAACAAATCTAGCTTTCTGCCAGATTTGGTGTAATTCCATCAAACGGTCAGGCTGTAGTCGTTTTCAAAACTGCTATGGAAATTAACATGGGAAACACAGTTTTTTTGACTTTCCCTTTTTTCTCTGCCCTTGCTTGATGGATCACCCCGAAACTCTCCATGCGCAACAAGAATTACTGGCACAATTTTTGGGAAATTTCATAAACATCCATCAAATGCCACCAAAGATATATTGCAAGTCAAAAAACACATTTCCTATGGAAACATGGTCCTAACTATAACTACCTGCTGATGATGATATATATATGAAAAACCAGGAAGTGTTGACAGCCATTTTCAGACTCAGACACAGCCATTTTGGGACTCGGTCCCCCCTCCTTACACTACAGAGAACCCTGGGGACCACCCCCTCCCTGGGACTTTAATTATAGATAGGAGGGGGGCCTGTGGACTCCCCTCCTCAGGCTCAGAACAGCCCCAGGGACCATCACCTCCTCAGGGCTTTAATAGTACATAGGGGAGGGGCTGTGTGGACACCCTCCTCAGGCTCTAAAGAGCAACAGGGACCACCACCTTCCCGGGGCTTTATTACAAAATTGGACAGGAGCCATGCGGACCCCCTCCTTGGCCCTTTAGGTCCCCAGGGACCACCACCTCCCCAGGGCCAGAATTACAAAAGAAAGGGGGAGGAGGCCATTTTCAGCCATGGGGACCATCATCTCTCCTGGGGCTGGCTATAAAAAACAAAGGAAGAGGGCCACCCAGACCCCCTCCTGAAGCTACTAATGACCCTGAGGATGGCACCCCCAAGGTCCAGCTTCCTCTTTCCTGAGGTGCCTATGCTCAGGAGATAGCAGTTTACTTTTGCTTGCGGGATCTTTGAGAGCTTCCGCCAAGCAAGAGAAAACTATAAGTCCGCTCCCAGTGGTCGGGAGCAGGAAAGCTGCTACTGCTTACTGGGAGCTGTAAGGAACATGACCATAGGAACTAGGGTTTATTCCCCAAACACACAATTGGGCTTCAGAATTGCAAGACCCCGAATGTATCCACGCTGGAAATATCTCGACCCAGCTGCATAATCATTACTGAAAGCTCTCCTCAGATTATTGACTGCATTCACCGGTCTGGATTTTCAAGATGGTGGATGCTGACTTCACAAGAAATAGGGTTAGCAGTCTTGCCTTGCACGAAAGCAGCATACTGAGTCAACTACACACGCCCTCAAAGGTAAGAACACTGCACTTCAACTGAATTCCTGAGGCGTCAGCAGTGTCTCAGCTCTGCACACTGTTTTGGAGGTTTTCCAGTCAGACGTTTGCCAGGAAGCAGCGTCTTGCCTAGATGATTATGCAGCTCTTTCTGAATAATGTCTCAGGTTGACTCGTGTTCCAAAAATCTCTGTTTCAGCAATTCCCTTAACTCCTTTTCCGCTCTTCAAGAAATTAAGCAGTGTCTAAGGGGATGAGTGTCCTTCCACCTTCCATTTCCTTGTTCTGCAATTTGTGTTCAGCTATTGGAAGGTAGTTTCTGAAAACATTTCCGGTAAGACATTTCTCCTCATTTCATTTCTACGTCACAACGTTCTGTTGGAGCAAGTCAGGAGTAGAGAATAAAGACATTTCATTCTCCAAATTGGTTTGATAGAACAACACAGACTATCACCTTAAAATAAATATATAAAGAGAGAGAGAGAGCTAGAGGATGTCTAGGGAGTTGGCTGCAGGGCTTAGCAGTGTATGGTGGGGGCGGGAGTTGTAGTTACCTGAGGGAACGACTTATAGTTACTTCAAATAACTCTATCTATAACAGCTGAATTTCTATGGGTTTGTACATTTAAAATGTAAGCCTAAATATAACGTCCCTGTAACCTTTGATTTGTTTTAAGTGAATTTCTATGTTTTTAAAAAATTCTGTTTCCTAACTATAACATCCCTGTAACCTTTGGGTTTTTTTCTGTGAATTTCTATGTTTTTTTAAACTATACGTTAATCCAACCTCTGCCGCGCCTTGCCAAAGGCTGTGCACGGCCACAGTTGGCCTCAGGGCACTGCAGCCAACCCTTATATCCACCCAACCCTCTGCCACGCACGGCCTGGCCAGCCCCTGTAACCACCCAACGGCACACACTGCTGAAGTGGCCAGGCACTGTATCCAACCCTATAACCATCCAACCCCATGCCGCACACAGCCTTTGGCCAAGCACTTCGGGTATGCGCCCTGCGGCCAACCCCTATAAGACCTAGCTAAGTGCTGTGCATGGCCTTTGGCCGTGCGCAGCAGGGGTTGAATGCAGGGTCATGCCTGTCACCAAGCACTATGGGCAAACCCCTCTAACCACCCAGAGAAAAATTGAGAGAGGGAGAGGTAGAACCTTTTTAAGCTTTGATTAATGAAATACTTAGAATTAGATATTTTCAGACAAACTGAAAAAAATGCATTTGACAAGTAAGTAGAGTGAGATTACCTTTCGGTATGTACCTCAAATATTTGAAGTTAAAACAAATTGTCATATGGAAATGACCATAGTCACACCTAGACTAGAGTCCACAATCTTCAGCATAACAGTCTGAATCCTTAACCACTATGCCACAGGTAACTTAGCAAACATTCAAACATACCAAGACTTGAACCTTAAATATACTGGGTGACAGTCTGATAGCTGTCTCAGTAGGCCATTTAAAAAAGAAATTGTTTAACTTGTAAATCTTAGCCAGCTCCCGACTCCTGTGAAGCCGATATTGCTCCTTAAGCAGGGAGTTGCTTTAAATAGAAGCTCTCTGCTAGTGGGAGCAATGTTTTCATCTGTTTCATCTGTTTCTGACGTGCAGGGACATCTGTTTGTCATCTCCGGCTGGCAGAAAGCAGACTTTGTTTTTGCTTGGTGGGAGCTGAAACAAAAGCAACCAGCTATGTCCTGGGGTGGGCACCCCAGAACATAGCAGGAGTCGGCCCTGGAGGGTGGCAGCCCCTAGGGCCATGATTGACTCCTTGAGGGGCTTCTTAAAAACAAAGCCTGAGCTTGTTTTAAAAAAATGTTCCCACAAATTCGCTCCGTCGCTGCAAATTTGCTGCAATTTATTTTCTTAAGTGGTTTTTAATCCCTAACAGGGTCACTATGGGACCCCAGCACCAGAGCTAAAGGGTCAGGGTGACTCTACCCTGGCCCCTTGTCCTATTTTGTTCCTTTTTTTGTGTCAAGATGGCTGCCAACATTTCCTGGTTAAAGTGTTTGCAGCCAATCAGAGCTCTGCAGATAGCTGCACAGGCTTGTTATTATTGACAAAGTTGTCACAACCACAAATATACAAATTTGGATTTCCTTTAACTTCTCAGCCACTACTGAAAGGATTTACACCAAAAATCAAAAAGCACAATCTGAGTACCAAAAGCTACCTTGTTGCTAATTTTTTTTTAATTTGATCCATTGGTTCGGGCTGTAGTCGTGTTCAAAACTCTTATGGGAATTAACAAGGGAAATGCATTTTTTTTTTAACCTCCCCCCCCTTTTTCTCAGCCCTCGCTTGACGGATCACCCTGAAACTTTCTGTACACAACAAAAATCACCATCACACTTTGTTTCGAAAATTTTGTGAAGATTTGGCAAATGGTGCCAAAGATATAGGCAACTCAAAAAGTACTTTTTCTATGTAAATATGGTCCTAACTATAACTACCTACTGGCGACGGCTGGTAGATAATACACACACTCTTACATATATGAAAACATAGATATTTCGCTAAAAAAACAAAGTTTACAGAGACGTTATAGTTAGGCTCACATTTTAAACAGACATAACCATAGAAATTCACCTGTTATAATTGGAGGTATCACCAGTAGCTATAACCTGTGCACTAAGGTAACTATAACTCATGCCTCCATCATGCACAGTTCTTTTTTCGAACATATCACTGCAAATATTACATTAATATTATCAATGATGATATCAAAGATGTCATAAGTACCGTAATTTGTGGGGTATAACGGTGAATGGCAAGGGCGTGAGTTATAGCTACCTTCGGGCATGAATACTCCTAAAAAGTAATCAGCAGCGTGGTGCTGCAATCTATGCCACCCTGGCTGATTGAGAGCTCTGCCAGGCCGTCGGGATAATGGACCCTCCGTGGTGCTGGGGATCCCCTGGTGGTCTAACCGCCAGGGTCGTAATGTGGCGGTCAAACCGCCAAGGCAGCGGTGGTCCTGAACACCACCTCGAGGCTGGCAGTCTCAAGACTGCCAGCCTCGTAATGAGGGCCTAGGTCCTAACTATAACTACGTAGTGGTGTGCCTGCGACTAAGTAATATATATATATATATATATATATATATATATATATATATATATATATATATATACATACAAAGACTTACCTCTATACTTACCCAATAATGCATGGTAAAGTCATTTGTGGTAAATGCATGTATGGTAAAGTAATTTGTGGTAGAAGTACATGTGTGTTAATGTCTGTTTCCAACATTCAGGTTCAGTGAGTCTCCTGCGTCGAGATACCTGGGGTCCTGGGGTACATGTGCCCTGCTCCTAGGGGGCATCTCATATGTTGTGCACTATCAGTGTGACTCCCAATGGTTTATTTAAAATTGCAGTCATTTTTCTCTGCTAGCCCAAAGGCAAAGGAATTCCCACAGTTGTTTGGGCCACATCTCCATGCAAATGAGGGGCACTCCTTTGCAATCACGCCAGCGCATATTTTGTACCTGTGCAAGCCATATCACAGAAGGGACAACAGAAGTGTCTACAATACAAACGTTTCCTGGGAACACATAAAGTGGAAATAATCCCTGTTAGTTCCGACAGCCACTTGTAATATGGCCTGTGGTGCTAAATTACGGTTTGAGTTCATTGTCTTGATCAACACCATGTCACTTCCTTTATAGGATGCACCCATCACAGGCTGAGGTGGTGTTCTGATAATGTAGGAGAAAATATGCTGTCTCATTAATATGCTGTCTCAGAATGTGTCCCAGCATCTCCCATCTGTGCTGGGACACACAGCAGTGAAAGGCAGAGTATAGAGTTCCAAACCACCAGTCTGTCTTTCAATGCAGAGAGACCTGCAACATTTAATGGTGGGCCCTGGGTTCCTCTTGACGGTGGGTGCATTCTTATTGGGAAAATATGGGGTGGGCTTTGTCACTCCCTTCAAAGGGGACCTCTACGGGGACATACTGAATGTGTGTCACTACATATGAGGGATGCAATTAGTGCGCCTCGCAAGACCTTGTTTGTCCTTGATCCCACATCCATAATATAGTACAGGTGCAAAGACAATCATGTTCCCCCATTTGCAAAGCCCCCGATACAAATGCAAATAAGGGGACACCCCTTTTGGATTGCGTTGGCACACAATTTACAGTGAAGTGGTCAATATTGCAGTAGGGTCTGCCCAAACAGCTGCAGGCGCTGCTGCAATATCAAAAACGAAGGCACAAGCACCCATTGTAAACCCTGGACTTTTTGTGTAATATGCCCCATTCTCTTTTACTGTACCCTACGACATTATGCCATAATGATGCATCCTTGGGCTTATGTGCTGCACTGTAACCAATGTGCAGATGGCTTCGAGATTTTCCACACTTTAATGAGAAGGCACCCTTCTTCTATTGCCTGACTATAAATGTACCTGATCCAAGTTTGTTGAAGGTGGAAGGAGATTATTGTAAAATTTAATACAGGCCAGGATCTGATAGAGGTAAACAGTTTTGGATCTAAAGTAGATGTAAAATAGCAGGTTTGTGTAAATTTGGGATTCAATTTGAGGGCCTGGTGATTTTATAAGTGTGCAGATTGAAAATAACATAAGACTGCTGCCAAAAGTGGTTGGTGCTATTTGCATTAATGCTTGCATTGTGTTTATAATAATGTTACACAGTTGGGCCCTATTGTATCTTAGAACTATTAGTATGTACATGAGTGCTGACTACGGAATATTCTTTGTGTGGAGCCTTTTACATGACTTGTTTTTATGGCATTTTACCAAATAAAGCTGATTGATTGACTGACTGACTTAGTAAAAAGCTTGTGCAGTAGGTGTGCCCCACTATGCCCACAGCTCTCAGTCCGACATAGTACAAGGGGAAATAAGTGACAGTTTTCCAGAATGCAGTTGCTCACAGACAGCCTAGCTTCCCACACAGCTCATAATTGTCACACAAAATAGGTAGCCCAGTCTTGTGCTGCACAGAGCTTTCCTCAAGCGCTGGCAATGGCACAAGGTCTGGCTTATGAATGAAATTGTCTTTTGTGTCATTAATGGGTTTCAGCACTCAATAATTCATCATACATGTACTTTTTCTGTCATCGTAGCTCTCATCGGCCCATTCATCCATCTACTGACTCATTCTTACATTCATCCTCTGACACAACCAGTATAAACCACACAAACGCAACAACACATACACAATAAATTAAGAAGATACAAGTAGAAGAAAGAAAACATTCTGCCTGCTAAACATGGAAAGCAAATGCTCCCAATAAGAAAACTAAACATAGCATCTGGTGTTCATATTTTTCATATTCATATTTTTAGAAATATTGTGAATTGTCTACAAGTGGTTTAAAGTTGTAGCATAGCTGCCACATTTAGAAACAACATGTTGGCCATCTTGAAATGATAATGCAATGATACACTGTGGACAACAGCATTCCATAATGGTGTCCATGTGCAATGAGGTGCACTGCAGAAAGAATGAGTGGCAAGCAAGCAACCAGTTAGGACTGCCAGGAGAACTGTAATACATTCATTAACATAAAAAAAGAGGAGAAGCAAAGAAATGAAAGGGGAACAATAAAAGTACATCATTGAAAGGAGCAGCCAACCAGCCATAATACTGATTAAAAAATCTGGTGATTCACAGAATAAGAGAGCCAGTGACTGATATCAAGTGAACCACTACTCCATGCAATACCCTATCAAGGATGGAAGCACAGTGCAAACAACTCTCAGACCGACCAATGGCTCATCAAAAGGCCATCTATTTAGCAATATTTACAGGTAAACAGAGACTCTAGCAAGCAGTTTTGCAGAGTAAATCTATGGCCCCTAGAGTTTGTCAGAAGCTTTAACAAACACCAAAATTACAAGTACAAATGTATACAAAATATTGGTTGACAAAGCAAAATACTATCTCACCTAAAAGATCCTTTAGTTTTAAAAAGAAAGTTTATTGAAAAATCATACTATAGACAAGAGAAAAACAAAAAAAGAAATACTTAAATACACTTAATAATAGAAATGAGATTAATAAAGAGTTTAAGTAATTTGTGATAGGTAACCATAGCATGTCTCTCTTAATATCAAGGGATACGGGGGAGACATAAGCTCTATCCAGCCTATGATTGTAGCATACACAGGGGGTGATTCTAACCCTGACGGGCGGCGGGAGCCGCCCGCCAGAGTTCCCCCCTCCAGAACACCGCTCCGCGGTCATAAGACCGCTGCGGTGATTCTGGCTTTTGCACTGGGCTGGCGGGCGGCCGCCAAAAGGCCGCCCGCCAGCCCAGTGCAAAAGAGCCTTCCCACGAGGACGCCGGCTCAGAATTGAGCCGGCGGAGTGGGAAGGTGCGACGGGTGCAGTGGCACCCGTCACGTATTTCAGTGTCTGCAAAGCAGACACTGAAATACAAAGTGGGGCCCTCTTATGGGGGCCCCTGCAGTGCCCACGCCATTGGCATGGGCACTGCAGGGGCCCCCAGGGGCCCCACGACAACCCATACCGCCATCCTGTTCCTGGCGGGAGAACCGCCAGGAACAGGATGGCGGTATGGGCTGTCAGAATCCCCATGGCGGCGCAGCGAGCTGCGCCGCCATGGAGGATTCTAAAGGGCAGCGGAAAACCGGCGGGAGACCGCCGGTTTTCCGCATCTGACCGCGGCCAAACCGCCGCGGTCAGAATGCCCTGCGGGGCACCGCCAGCCTGTTGGCAGTGCTCCCGCCAACCCTGGCCCCGGCGGTCCATGACCGCCGGGGTCAGAATGACCCCCTAAGTGCCACCAAGCTTGAAAGGATAATTAAGATTGAGATTATTCATAATTTGCTGAAAAGCAATAGCCAGTAATAAATCCAACAATATAATAGAAGTTGTGGGAAAACAAGACCAGTCAGCTGCAATGCCACCTAGAAATATGTTGGCAAAACTCATGGGAATTTGAGTTTTAAAAATAGTATTAATTTGACTCCATTCTTTAACCTAAAATTAAAATGTATAGGAAAATTAAAAAAGCATGTGTTTAAGTCCGGAGATCGGCGTTTTACAGGACCAACAAGAGGACGGGAGGTTAGAATTTATTTCATGTAAAAAAGAAGGTGTAGTTAATAACTTATTATATGTAAAGAACAAAGTTTGAATTGTGTTAGCTGCTCTAGAAGACTTCCGTATTTTAATCCACACTCTATTCCACAAAGAAGGTGAAAGTGAAATATCCAGATCCATTTCCCACTGTATTTCTATTACAGACTTAGGTCTATCTTCAGGAAGAGCTGTAAGAGTTTGATAAAGACAAGAAGCTGATGCGCATTTTAATAACAAATTCTTAATTGGAAGAGGACGGACTGAAGGTGTTTGCTGAGCTGGAAAAGATTGATATAAAGTGTTTATAACGTGTATTAGAGCATCATATTTTTTTATGAAAAGAGGATGGAAGTGAAAAAAGAGATTGTGCCTGTACAAAAAAAAGCAGGGAATCATTTTCAAATAATTGATATGCCCATCGTAGCCCCTTCACATGCCACAATTTCCAATAGATGGTTCTATTATTCAACTTAATCAGTTTATTGTATTTCGCTTTATCATCATTGTGCAAAGCAAAAACAGGCTGTAAAATTCGACAAGAGTTATTCAAAATCGGAAGAGAAATAGAAGCTGGTTTATTTGACAGAGTCAGTATCTCAGGAAATGTAAAGGGAGCAACAAAAAACTTTTCAACATCAACCCATAAGGGTAAAAAAATAGAACCATCATCCTTCAATAAATAAGAAGCTTGCTTAAGAGAAAAAGCGATATGATAAGAGCAGAGATTCTGAAATTTAACCCCTCCATTGCATTTAGGGTTCATTAACTTTTGAAGAGACAGTCTGGGTTTCTTATTATTCCATAAGAATTTCATTAAAAGGGAATTCAACTTCTTAAAATAAAGATTTGGAATATTAATTGGAATGTTTGACAAACAAAAGAGAATAACATGGAGTAACATCATTTTGAGAGAATCCAATCTACCCCACCAGGATAAAAATAGAGGGTTCCAATTAGAAACGAGAGAGTCAAGGTCAGAAAATAATTGCAAAAAATTACAAGAAATTGTATCTTTTGTACTTCGGACAGAAAAGAAGGAACTGAAGATTTCAGATTTGATATAAAAAGTAAGATGTCATCTGCATAAGCCGAAAAGTTTGTCTGTCTTTCCCCATAATGGAAACCATACAAATTTGGATTAGTTCTAAATTTCAATAAAAAAGGTTCTAAGGCAAGGACAAACAAAAGCGGTGACAATGGACAACCCTGATGAACTCCTCTATGGAGTGAGAACGAGGGAGAAATAAGAACATTTAGAAAAATAGCTGCTTTAGGAGAGGAATATTATAACAAAATTACATTTATGAATTTAGCTCCAAAGCCAAACCAGGAAAGTGTTGAAAAAATAAAAGACCAATTAACCTGATCAAAAGCTTTTCCAGCATCTAGAGCTATTGCAACTAGAGCAACTTTATATGCCACAGACTTACTTAAGATATTAAAAAATAGGCACGTGTTGTCCGATAATAGGTGTCCTTTATTAAAACCAGACTGCTCTTTACCAATTAATTTGGGTAGGAGCAATTCCAAACGCATAGCAATAATTTAAGCAAAAATTATATAGTCTATATTTACTAGAGATATAGGCCTATAATTCTTCCAAAGCTTTGGATCTTTATCATCTTTTGGTACAAGGACTATTAATGCTTCCTGAAAGACCCTCCAGAGGATATCGCTTCAACAAAATGGGTAAAAAGCTCAAATAATCTTGGAACCAATAATTTAGAAAACCTTAAATAGAATTCAATGGTAAAGCCATCAGCACCTGGGGCTTTACCTTTTTTAAATAAGTTTTAGTGCACTAAGAATGTCACCAATAGAAATATCATTATCAAGCTCAGAAAAATCAGAAGTGTGAAGTACAGGTTGGTTAATGGTAAGCAAGTATTGATCAATAAGATCCTGAACTGCAACAGAATCAGGGGTATACAATTGTGTGTAGAAATGAACAAATTCATCCAAAATTTCTTCATTCCTTTTTAATAAAAGATTGGAGGAGCTATAAACAGATTCTATTTTTGTTCGATCTTTTTTAATTTTAAGATAATTTGCTAAAAGTTTTCCTGATTTATTTTGGCACCCATAATACTTAGCGCTAGACTTAAGAAGATAAGAATTAGCGATATCAGTTGAATTTTTATTGAAAGTGAATTTAGCTTGAAGTAAGTCATTAAGACAACTTGTAGATTTGGAGGAGTAACAAAGAATCTTTAATTGTTTAATGCGATTCATTAAATTAAGCAATTCTTTTTTTTAGCCGTTTTCTTTTTGTTGGCAACATAGGATATAATAAAATCCCTAGAGGCCGCTTTGAATGTATCTCAGATAATTTGAACCGATATCTGAGGGGTATCATTATCTACAAAGAACTGTGTGAGTAAAATTATTATCGAGAAGTAGTGAATTGTTAAATCTCCATCTGTTACTTGGTGGATTGTGTGCGATAAGATCAAGGTCCATGCTTACAGGAGCATGATCTGAGATTAATATGGAACCAATCTCCGAACTCAAACATGTTGTACAAGAGGTTGTGAGACAAACAGATAATCAATCCTTGATTGGGAAAAATGTACTGGGGAAAAAATGGAAATTCCTTTAGTGTGGGATTACACAATCTCCAAACATCCGTTAATGCTCTTTGTTGAATCACGGAGGTAAACTGTGAAAAGATGGTAGATGGAACAAATCGAGAAGTGGATTTGCGATCAAGAAAAGGGTACATAACCATGTTATAATCACCTCCAAAAATCAAATATTCATCTGAAAGAGTCATTAACTTAGCTAATATTTAATTCCAAAAGGACTTATCAGGTTGGGTTGGCGCATAAACATTAAGGGGGTCATTCCAATATTGGCGGGCGCTGCCCGCCAAGCGGAAACCGCCAATTGGCCGCTCCGCGGTCAAAAGACCGCGGAGGCCATTCTGGCTTTCCCGCTGGGCCGGCGGGTGCCCGCCAAGGGAGCACCCGCCGGCCCAGCGGGAAAGGCCCTGCAACCCAGAAGCCGGCTCCGAATGGAGCCGGCGGTGTTGCAGGGGTGTGACGGGTGCAGTTGCACCCGTCGCGATTTTCACTGTCTGCTAAGCAGACAGTGAAAATCATGCTGGGGCTCTGTTAGGGGGCCCCTGCACTGCCCATGCCACTGGCATGGGCAGTGCAGGAGCCCCCAGGGGCCCCACGACACCCGTTCCCGCCATCCTGTTCCTGGCAGTAAAAAACGCCAGAAACAGGGTGGCAGGAAGGGGGTCGGAATTTCCATGGTGGCGCTGCTTGCAGCGCTGCCATGGAGATTCAGCCCAGACAGGGGAAATCCGGCGGGAAACCGCCGGATCCCCTTTTCTGACCGCGGCTTTACCGCCGTGGTCAGAATGGGCAGGGAAGCACCGCCAGCCTCTTGGCGGTGCTTCTGTGATCATCCACCCTGGCGGTCGATGACCGCCAGGGTTGGAATGACCCCCTAAATATGGTGAGAGGGACTTTATTAATATTCATTGAAACTATAACCCATCTACCCTGCTCATCAGAATCTTGAGAAATATCAGTAATGATCAAAGCCTTATGACACAGTATAGTAGCCCTACTTCTTTTCCCGTTACCCGGAGATGCAAAAACATATCCTACCCATTGTCTTTTAAGTTTAGCTACCTCATCAACTTTTAAGATATGTGTCAAAACTCTCTGACGTTTTATTGGGGATCCCAAACCTTTAACATTCCATGAAAGAAATCTAATTGTCAATTAATAAATAGAAAATGTAAGGAAGACGACTTAACCTTCGCTCCACGACCGCAGACACGAAGGGAAGAGGGACCCGGTCACATAGGTAGCTACCACAAAAGATGGGAATGTAAATGCATGAAAATTTAAAAGGAGATAAACGTATGAAACAATGAAAACCGTGGACAATTGAAACAATTTAAGATTTCAAAAAACAAAAATAGGCGTATCCATTAAAAAAGAGGATAATTGTAAAACAGAAAAACAAAATAATCCAATATTCAAGTCTCTGATATTTTGGAAGTGTCCATTGTGTTGCTCCTACAAGACTCAAGAAAACGCTGAAATAAAAGTGGGTCTTCATATGTTGTTGTTTTATTATTGTAGGTCACTTTGAACAAACATGGATGAAAGAGACCACACTGAGCATTAAGTAACTTCAATGCCGGACGCATATCCAGAAATTTATTTTGTTCGTCCGCTGTTGACTTAGCATAGTCTTGAGCGGAAAAAGAGTAGAACCTGACCACGTGATCCGACCTTTAGCTTTTGCTGCTCTGAGAACCTTTAGCAGGTCTACATACTGCAGAAAATAAAGTATCATTCCTCTTGGTTTCTTTGACGTCGAAGCCAAATGTGAGGAATGACCAAGTCTGTGCGCTCTTTGTATATTCAAGACAGGCGAAGTAGGGAGATCCAGAATCTTGTGCAGAAATGTTTGAAAGAAAGATAGAGAATCCGAGCCATCAATTCCTTCAGGTAGACCATAGATACGTAGATGATTCCTACGATTTCGATTTTCTACATCCTCTGCATATTTTTTTAACATAGTAACTTCAGACTGCAGAGATTGAATAACCGTCACTCAATCCTCAAGCATTTCCACTCTTCGTTCCACACGAGAGACTCTGTTTTCCACAAGAGACCATTTGTCATCTAATAATTGTAATTGTTTGTTTGTATCCTCCATTTAGGGTTTAAGCGCTCATATTTCTTCAAGGAGTAGCTCCATAGAAATGGTATCAACAACTTTAAGAGGAGAGGGAGGATCCTTTTTAGCTCTCTTATTTGAGGACGTCGGAACCGTTACAGGAAGCTTGGACGATACCTTATTTATAGCAGTAGGAGGAGAAATAGGCGTTGAGAGTGTAGCGTCAAGAGTAGTTGACCCGGCGTTCTCCATATTTAATAAAGGTGCAAATAAGTTTGACAAAGAAATATTTTCAGAACCTTTATTGCTCTGTACTTTGTTGCTAGTCAATTAAAGGTTCCTAGATCTGCCCATAAGCAAAAATGAATAATTCTGCCCAAGATATATTAAAGCATGTGTTTTAGGAAGGTTCATCTCAAAAAGGAGAACAGCCCCAAATTCTCCTTAAGCTGGACCAAATCATCCAAAAAGGAAAATAAGGTGAATAAAGAGTCTAAGTATATGTCCATAGACCAAAAAAGTGCAAAAAGAAACACTCAGAGCTCGATAAATAGAGTAAATACTGAGTCATGAGGTGAAAAGTGAAAAAACAAAATGGCGGTCGTAATAATTTCCTCAGAGAAATGTAAGTCAGTGATAAAAGGCACAAAACAATACCTTTTACTGCAGTTCAAGGGGAACTATGCTGTCCAGGCATAGTCCCCTAACGTTTCCCCTCTTCAGCAGCATTAAAATCTTCAAAAGGAAGCAAACCGGCTCCCTGTACCTCTGTTGCGATCACGGAGCTCCGGTGAAGGTGGCCATTTTCTACGTCTCCAAGCCACGCCCCCCTCACCTAAATGATCCTAACAATGATAATTGTAGTGGATATCTACTATACCCACGGCTTGTTCAGGTGGATCACCAACATCAAAACCCTTGCTTACTATGGTAAACTGTGAGATTACATGTAACAAAATACCGATCTATAGCCTGTAACATAATTTGATGAAAAATCTGTGCAATAGCCTGCTGGCTTTAACAATTCATTTTCGTAATAAATAAGTGAACAATTGCTTTTGTCATAAAATGTCATAATAAGCAGACTAGGCCTATGGCATCAGACATAATGTGTCCCAATACACCTTGTCACCATAACCAATTCATGCCTACAGTTTAGGATGCAAGTTTGTCCACAAGGCAACCATTGGGCATACAATCAGAAAGGTGTACAAAATTACAGATGATTAAGCGAAACACCATCTCTTCTAAGAGGACCTAAAATGTATTCTCACAGAGTAAGCTTTCCATATCTGGAGTTTCTCACACTGGGCAACCATCATCAAAAACACTTTCCCACAATGGTCATCCGTGAGATTCCATGTAACAAAATACCTACTCGTAGGCATTAATATAGAGTAATAACAATCCACACTTAAAAGTCTATTGACTTTAACATATGCTTTTCACAAAAAATACAACAGGCCTAATGCTGCTATCAAAACATTTCATAATAAACAGATCAGGCATAAAGCCATGATAATTGGCTGACCACCATAACCAACTCAGTCATGCTGTCGCGAGTATAAGCTTCATCACAAGCGAAAAGTACATTACAGACAGTATTTTTAGTGGAAGCACACAAATTCAGCCCAATCAAATCCTACGGTCAGGTCCACCAACATGTGGGTGGACCCTAAGCCCCTCTCTCAGAGGTACTCTGAAACATCTTTTTTGATGATCACTTAAGGATAGGAGACAGCTGCACTGTCAAGCCAGACCTTAAATTTCATATAGATTAGTATAAGCCTGAGCATTCAATACTGCTCTCAAACACTAAGGCCCTCATTCTGACCTTGGCGGGCGGCGGAGGCCGCCCGCCAAAGTCCCGCCGTCAGGTTACCGTTCCGCGGTCGAAAGACCGCAGCGGTAATTCTGACTTTCCCGCTGGGCTGGCGGGCGGTCGCCTTCAGGCCGCCCGCCAGCCCAGCGGGAAAGAGGCTTCCACGATGAAGCCGGCTCGGAATCGAGCCGGCGGAGTGGAAGCTGTGCGACGGGTGCAGTTGCACCCGTCGCGTATTTCACTGTCTGCGCAGCAGACAGTGAAATACATTTAGGGGCCCTCTTACGGGGGCCCCTGCAATGCCCATGCCAGTGGGGATTCCGACCGCGGCGGTAAAGCCGCGGTCGTACCGGCAACACTGGCGGTCTCCCGCCAGTGTACCGCCGCCCCATTGAATCCTCCAAGGCGGCGCAACTTGCTGCCCCGCCCAGGGGCCCCGCGACCCCCCTACCGCCATCCGGTTCCCGGCGGTCGGACCGCCGGGATCTGGATGGCGGTAGGGGGGGTCGGAATCCCCTCGGCGGCGCAGCAAGTTGCGCCGCCTTGGAGGATTCAATGGGGCGGTGGTATACTGGCGGGAGACCGCCAGTGTTGCCGGTACGACCGCGGCTTTACCGCCGCGGTCGGAATCCCCATTGGAGCACCGCCGGCCTGTCGGCGGTGCTCCCGCGGTCCTCCGCCCTGGCGGTCTTTGACCGCCAGGGTCAGAATGACCGCCTAAGTCTAAGGTTAATGTTGCAAGGGAGGGTGCTGGGACTGCAATATATAACTCATGGCTGCTACCTGCCCATCTGTGTTTCTGCCAGAGACAGGAACGGACTAACTATCTGATGTTTAATTCTAAATAAACAATGACAAAACAAATTGGTTTAAAGTATGCTATAATCATGCTTGAAAACCATTAGTTTTTTTCACTGTTTGTTTAGAAGCACTGCAAGTAGGAATGTGGCCAGCAAGTCCACAGCAACTAAACTGCACCTCACACCAAAATGCAGGTAGCCAATCCGACCCTGGCCAGAGAATAAAAGACACAGTAACTTATCTACGTCTCTAAGACACTTTAGCAAACATTGCAGGGCCTGTGGGTGCCCCCAAAAGTTCATGTTGAGGCAGCCATGCTGCTGCTGGTCCAGGCAACCCGGTAAACAAGCAAAATAATCTCATCTTTTTGGGGGAGAAACACTTTTTTATATGGAAATACACAACGTCTGCCCAATGAAAACATCTACTCCTGACTAACAATGTGGCTGCAGCCAAAGCTCCTCTCTGTAGCATTCCTGAAAGCTCTTTTTAACGTTGGTCACATTGAACATATGAACAGCTGCACTGTCAAGCCAGACCTAAAAGGTTAGATGCCCTGAGTTACTTAGTAAATGTACAGTTAGAATGAATAGAAATAAGTATCTTGATCCTAATATTCATGGAAAACCGCAGAATCCCATGACTAGAATACAACAATAAAAGGCAATTCAAGAAGACACCTCCTGCTTAATCACCTCTGTTATGCCTTTAATTACCACATAATACATTAACATGAATGCAACTAAACACATACATGTACTTTCACAATCTGCCACAGACAAATGTCAATTTAATGTGAAAACAATAATATTAGAAATCTCTTCCAACATATATCTTCAAACGTAAGTATTTGGAGCTAGCGGCTTTTGCAGAATTTGCAATAAATCGCGGTAAAATATCCAACAAATGTTTATAATGCTTTCAAATGTCCTACCACAAGTAACAATGTGATCAGTCCTCTCACACAGGCTCTTTTAGCAGTTCAAAGAAAATAATTTCCCTCTTGTGTAATATAATAAAGAAACGGACTGCAGCAAGTTGTAAAGCTTTCCCTTTAAATTTCAGCTTTGTGTTTCTGGTTCATGCTGTACTCTTTGGTAGCAACTGAAGGTGGTTTCTGTCTTCACGGGAGCAGAGGGCATGGAAGACATTGTTGGAGTTCAAATATTATTTATGAAATTTCTGTCACTTAAACTCAGTGAAATAACGTATTTGAAAGATCAACTGAAATCGTGTTTTAATAAATAAAAATGTATAGCTGATATGGTGGAGAACATAAACAACATGTGTAAATATGAAAAATAACTGTCAAATTTCAATGTATTTTCTTTATTCATAATTAAATATACTGAAAAATGCATATTAATATGTACTAAAAGGATTATTAGTTTAAATATTATCAAATTTAATGTTGTATTCTTCATATTTTGGCATTGGTTATAAAAAGGCATCATGGTTTAGTAAGTTTCCAGAGGCAATGTTTTAAAAGTGTTAACTCTGCAAAATAATGTTTCTCTAAGCATCCGGTGTGACTTGCTCACTGTGGAAAAGTTATGTTCTTATGTTGTAACATTTGTCTGTCTTCCTGGGATGATATAATGTGTACCCAGGAACAATAATCTTCAGGTCTCATATACCCTGCAACAATTGTATTCTATTGTGGAAACTGGTGACTGCAGAGAAACAAGATGAGCCCATTGTGAATGGAGAAAATGAAGACAAGATACTTCTGTAACATGGAGAAACGTGGAGCAAATTCAATTAGTTCTAACTTAAACCACCCCATAGTCTGACCAATAGAAGCTTAGTTAGTTGTTTTCTAGGGATTTAATATAGCAAAACCTAAATGATGTAAGCTCAGATTTTTCCTTTTCTCAGCTAGTGAAATGATGTCTTCTTGTATCTTAGCTTTTCTGTCTATGATTCTGTCAGTTCAGATACATTAAGTCCAGACATTACTGAACTGTTCCCTATCATGCAATTGCCCAATGAAGAAGACCAGAACATGTTCCCCTGATGAAAACATCACTGCTTTCTGACCCTTTTAGGAGAGGTATAACCAAATGTGCATTTGTCTTTTTTGCAGATTTTTATGTTTTCTTTGTTTAGAAATCCCAACTACTATTTTTGGATAGCTCCATAGTCAGATATTTTTCCAAATTAATGTTGTTTTCTTATTTGCATGAAGCCTAACATGCTTATCGCATTAGAGTAATAGTTAAGGATGCCAAAATGTAAATTCGACTGTTCTCTTTAATTGGATTGTAAATTATTTATCTGCAATAACTAAATGCATTCAGTTTCTATCATTCATCTGTTATTGTTATTATTCTGCATGGTGGTTCTTTAATGTTTAATGTTAAATATTCTGTCTAGGTTAAGATTCTTCAGAAAATTTGGTCAGCCTGTGCTATACTTGTATCTTTATCATTTGGTCGTGTGCTTGATTTACATGCTCTTAGCATTGTTAATCTAAAGGGAAATACATGTTTGAACTTTATTAAACTAGTGTGGTGATTCATGACCGCCTAAGTCATGGTGTGTATAAATTATTGACTCCAAATTTTAAAGTGATATTTATTGATTTGATATTGTTAATGTTGTTTGTTGGGATGTTATCACACTCCTATCTGAATCTAAAAATTAGTGTCGACCTCTAAGGTTGTTGCTTACCCTATACGTGTCACCTTATAAATAAATTATCAAAAGAAACATAAGGCTGGACACACCCACAATTTTGGTAGCAAAGGATGGTTACATCTCATTAGGAGGGAAACATCCTGTTTTGTTATGTATATGTCATTTGGAAAGAATTGGGAGAGTTGGTTTTACCAGTGCTCGAGGAAATTTTTAACTTTTGAAATGTGGTTTTGTCAATACTTGTTTGGATAAAAAATTTCATGTTTGGGATAGGGTTTGCATTTGCAGTGCTTTAGCAAATTGTGAAGTATGTGAGAGAAAGGGTGTATGGAGGAAAGTCGTATTACTTCAATTGGGTGTGACGCTTTGTGATTGAAAATTGCCCACATGGTTGTTGGTATACAGACCTTGCATGGCCTAAGACTCTGGAGTATTGTACAATTGTAGGAAACACTTGGTTGTTGTTGTTGTAACTTGTCTGTTTAATTGGTCAATCGGGTGTGGTTAAAGGGAGTGGTAGTTTGACAGATATTGGTGATTCCTGATTGCACAAAGAGGATCTAATATTAGTCAAGGGTAGAATTTGCCGGTTGAATTTTACTTGCAAATCAGAGAAAGCAAAGATTGAATGAGTAGTTGTCAGAGCTAAAAGACCCAATTGAAATATTCATTAAGCTTCCAAAGTGATTTTGTTCCCCACAAGTGGTAAGCAGACAAGTTGGGATGTTGATTTTTCTTTGTTGCTCACAATACTTTGCCTTGGTTTGGAGTGAATCAGTTTTGAAAGATCAGACTTCAAGACTTTGTCAGCCGCTGTGCATATGAGGGTGACATCACTAGGTCCATGCTGGGATAGGTCAGTTGGTTAGAATGACCTGAGAACGGATTGGTGGACAACCGTGAAGCGTTATTGGTTGAGAGAGGCAATTTGGCTGATTTTGGGATTGAATTACTTCCTGTTTTGAATTTAAATTGTAGTTTTGAGCTTGATTAAAGAAAAAAATAAATTTTTCAAAATGTTAAAGAGTGTGCTTAAGGGAGATGCTTTCATTCCAGTTAGAGTAGGAGAAATTGCCCCACCAGAAAGTAAATCTTCACATATCGTAATTGAAGAGAAAGGTACTGCAGCATGTATTTGATTGAAACAGTGGTGCAAAATTACAGCGAAGGGAGCTTAGCGTTTCCTGCCTACGGAACTTTTTAACATAAGAATTTTAGAAAATTTTAGAAGAATGCTATACGAATTAAAACCTCCTCCGAGAGTAGCACAATTTGAAGCTTTAGCCATTTGGGAATTGGTGGCCAGACAACAACAGAAATTACAATTTGAGAGAAGAATGAGAAAGGTTGGGAAGACATTATTAGAGGCAAGATGGGATAATGAGAAAATATTGTGGAGAACTGAAACTTTACAGGGTATTAACATGTTTCCTACAATTACACAAGAAAAAGAGAGCAGTGTCAGACAAAAGACAAAGACAAAGAACAGGGACTCTTCTGAAGAAGAGGAGTCAAAGTCAGATGAGGCTAGAAAATCGTTTACTTATGATGATGACTCAGGTGATGATGAATTTATAATGCACTTTTGAGAAGTCATCCTCCACTATATGCAGCACAAGAGAAAAGTCCAGGTATTAGTACTAGACCAAGTGCACCAGTACCAGTTGTAGTAACCCAGAGTCAAATACAGGTTGCAACTAATGTTTCTATTATTACTGTAACTCAGACACCTATGACTCAGGTTGAGCTGCCTGTAGTCTATCCTACAATTCCTGTTGTAACTTCTTCACCGAGCATGACAGTACCAGTGGTACACTCATCACAGATATCGCATATTTATCAGAAACCAATGATGGTTCTTGTAGATTCTACACCTAATTCAATGGCTCCAGTATAATTTCAGACAATGCTGAGGTACACACCTTTAACAATATCACAGTCAATTTCTTCAATGGTATCAGGTCAGAATTGTGGAGTAATTTACGTAATTTACCCAAGAGATCAAAATGTTCAATCAATTCTAGAAGCATTAACAGTACCTTTTACTATTGGTCCTTTTGTACCATTGTTTGCCCAGGGAAATAATGAGAGTAGTGTACAGAATATTTTTAATTCGAATACAGAAATGAAGAGATTCAATGTTACTGTGGGAGTCGTGTCTCCAATGAATCAGACTTTTGACAAGACAGGTCCACTGATTGACTTAAATTATTCAAGGACTTCATAGAAATTGGGAAAATCAGATTTAAATTCAAAAGTGTTTCTGTTGACTCCTGAGACTCCATATATTACTCCACAGAGTGTGCTCAATATAAATAATAATTTTGATTACAAGGTTTGACAGCTCAGCAATTAACACACTTTTTGGAAAAGATGAGAGAAGTGAAAACAAAGGCTGAACGAGGAAATTCATTGAACCTGGCAAGACCTAAATTAGAATTAAAAGAAATGATTGAAGGAACACTTGAGTTAAATAGAATTGACTCATATAATAAATATAAGTTACACTTAATGTGTAAAAATGTTGCAAACTGTGCAGGATTGGTACATCTTGCAGAGAAATAGAAATTGAAATTGAGAAATCAGAGCCACTGAAAAAGAGTTATAAGTTAGAGTTCCATTCAAATGATATTGAGAATACCAGCACTGAAAATTCATATTAAAGATTTAATTCAGAATATTCAAACACGGGGAGCATTAGATAAATGGGAGGACAGATGGGTAAAGAAAAGCGATTAGAAGAAAAAAGAGTTTGCAAATTCAAATGCCGTTGCACAGCGAACTGATAATCCAGTGAAGATATTTGCAATGAGAGAAATTCCTGGAGGGAGTGAAATTTTGTCATTTACAGATGACTACCCGAGATTAAGAGAGAAACCAGTGGAATGGTACAAGAAACAGATAGATTTTTGAAGCTTGCAAAATGCTTGTGGGAGGATTTAAAATACTTTATTAGAAATAGTGATTCCAGCTGAGTTATGGGTGGAATGCAAAAGGAGTGTTGACTGGCCAACAGGAGAGCCTCCACGAGATCCAGCTAGAGGTGCACTATCACCTGATGTAATGAATTGCTATTACAAAGTGATTGCATTTTTGAAAATGAGATTTTCTCCTAAAAGTATTGATTGGCAGAGAATCGATAGGACAGCTCTGGAAGCAAAGGAATCAATACATGCGTACTGTGAGAGATTGTTGCAAGCATTTAAACATTATAGTGGTAGAGAAACAATTGAGCCCAAAGACTTGATTCATTTTGTGTTCAGATTTGTTGAAGAGTTTAGACCTGAAATTAGCCAGATGCTTAAGGGTTATTTTATTTGCTGGCAAGCAAAACCGGTTGATGAAGTATTACAGTTTGCTAAATACTGCAGTGATGAAGCAGAAGAAATTGAAGGAAAACGCAATGGTGATGCAGATTAAAGCGCCACAATCAGGAATGCAGGGAATTTCTCTTCAACAAGGAAACATGCAGGTGATTCAAAACCAGTGTCAGGCAAGAGGTAGAGGTTGTGGTGGAAATGGAAATGGAAACCGTGGCGTCAATTTGAATACTATTGCTAATCTAGGTGATATGCAGACAATGCAAAGGATGTTAACTTGTTGCGCTTGCACGGGCCTTGGTCATTGGAAGGGTCCAATGATGGTGCAGGAAGGTGTTGTTAAACAGATAAATGAAAACAATCTTTTTCCAAATTTGAGGGGACCGAGAATAAGGGTGCCTAATTTAAATGTCCAAAATATGAATAATAATGCAGATTCCTCAGGAAATGCAAAGTCCCCAAACAATGCAACAGATACAGGAGCCACGTTTTCAGGTACCACTGTCACAGCAAATGCAGCCCCAGTTGCAAATGATGCCAAAACAACAAATGCAGATACCTCAAGCTCCAATGGCACAGCAGAAGGTGATGCTTCCTCAGCAGAACACAGGTCAAAGGTTAAATCAAAGTAATTAGATGATACAGCAGTTTACACTTCACAGAGAGGATGAATCGAATGATGAATTGATGAGCAAGAGTTTGGATGAAGAAGAATGTGTGTTAGCAGCTTTATTAGAAGTGGCTCAAAAGAGTCCTCATGTAAATCGAAAAGTGATGAGCCATCAGGTTTCATTCCTAGTTGATACAGGAGCTACATGCTATACATTGAAAACTGCAGAAGTCCCTAATGTGCCCCTTTCTGGGAAAACAGTGCAGATTGTAGGAATTGCAAATCAATTTCTGATGAACCTGATTACTAAACCAGTTTGTGTTAAAATTGGCAATTTTGAAGCCTTGCACGAATTTGTAGTCTGTGACTCAAGTCTAGTTTCCTTACTGGGAAGAGATTTGTTGTGCAAAACAAAATGTTCGATTACCTGTACAAATGATGGAATTCCTTTTCAGGTGAATAGTGATGATGATGATGATTCATCTATGCCAATTGAATGTGATTCAGTTAATGACGAATTTCCACTGATTAGTTTCTATTCTGCATTTACAGTACAAGATTTGCCAACTGATTTACAAGGTACAGTTACCTTAAAGGTTTGAGATGTTTCTGGAAAAGACATTGGTCTGATTAAAGGAGTTGATCCAGTTAAAGTCATAGGCAAACCTAATGCATTTTTCCGAAAACTCTTCAATATCATATGGCACCAGATGTAGGGGTCACTTCTTTAATTGCACATTTTGTGAAACAGTGAATTCTAAAAGAAGTATTGAGTAGCTCAGGTCATTCTCCTATTCTTGGTTGGTGAAAACCAAGAAAACCAAGTGGGAAATTTAGAATTGTTCAAGATTTTAGGAAAGTTAATGACATAGTGGTCAAATGTTGTCCAGTGGTACCTAATCCAGCAGTAATTTTGTTTCAGATCCCATGTGATGTACAATGGTTCACATTGGTGGATTTATCACAATAATTTTTCTAAGTGCCTCTACATGAGGAAAGCCAATTTCTTTTCTGTTTTAAATTCTGCAATCATGTATATTCCTGGTGTAGGATCCCATAAGACTTTTAGAATCTCCGTTCATATTTAGTCAGGTATGGAAAAAGAACTTAGAGTCATTGGAAATGCCTTTCCAATCAGCATTAGTTCAGCACACTAATGATCTTTTGGTTGCTTCAAAGACGAATGACGCATGCAGGCAAGATACCATTGCTTTGCTGAATCATTTGGGTGAGAATGGACATAAAGGGCTTATTACGACTTTGGTGGACTTTGGTGGAGGGGATTACTCCGTCCCAAATGTTATGGATGTCCCGCCCACCATATTACAAGCTCCATTATATCCTATGGAACTTGTAACATGGTGGACGGGATATCCGTCACATTTGGGTTGGAGTAATCCCCTCCACAAAGGTCAGAATCAGGCCCAAAGTGTCCCCAGCAAAATTACAGTACTGTCAGAAAGAAATGAAATACTTGGGCCATCAAATACAAAAAGGTGCAAGGAAAGTTTCCAGAGAAAGAGTTACATCTATTTTGCAAATAAATCCTCCAGTTGCACAAAGAGATGTCAGGATGTTTTTGGAAATGCTGAGTTACTGTTGCCAATGGATTCCCAATTTGTCTGTTATTTCAAAGTCATTACAGAGACTGACACATAAAGATATCAATAACCCAACGCCTTTTAATGAGGCTTGTATGAAAGCTTTTACTAAGCTGAGAAAGAGTTTGTGCAGAGTACTAGCTTTGGGAATGCCTGACTACACAAAACAATTTATGTTGTTTGATCATGAACATGATTCCTGTGCCCTTTCAGTCCTTGTACAGGTACATGGTGGGGATATCGCCCTGTAGCATATTTTTCTGCTACTTTGGTCCCAGTCGCAGCAGCTTTACCTGGCTGTTTGTGGACTGTGGCTGCGGTTGGTTTGTCACTCACTCAGTGTGAGAGTATTGTGATGGGACACCCTTTAACTGTCCTTTTCCCACATTCTGTAGAGGTTTTACTCACCCGAACAAAGACCCAATATTTGACAAATGCAAGGCTCACGAAGTATAAGCTGTTAATTTTAGGCTCTCCAAATGTTACTTTGAAGAGGTGTACAGTACTGAACCCAGCAACTTTGCTCCCAGGAGACAATATTGAAATTGAGAAAATGAAAGAAGTTGAATATGACTGTCTGGAGGTTACAGAATTGTGCACGAAACCCAGACTGGATATTCAGGATACCCCACTAGAGGAAAATGATCAAATTGTTTTTGTCGATGGTTTCTGTTTAAGAGATAATGTGGGAACATTGAAATCTGGATATGCTGTGTGCTCAATTTCTGGTATACTCGAAGCTTAATTGCTTCAAAGAGTATTTTTTGCATAAGTGGCTAAATTGGTGGCTCTTACTAGAGCATGCTGTATTTCTGCACAGCTTAAAGTTACAATTTTCACAGGCAGTCGATATGGACTTGGTGTAGTGCACGACTTTGGGCAGTTGTGGTCACAGAGAGGTTTTATTACCTATTCTGGCTCACCAATTAGTAAAGGTGACCAAATTCATGATTTGTTGGAAGCCTACAATTACCTGAGAGGATTGCTGTGGTTCAATGCTGTGCACACCAGAAATCAAATGATTTTGTTTCAATGGGAACTGCTTATGCAGATCAAGTCACAAGATTTTGCGATTTGTAATGCATTTCTTTTGATGAGGAATGGAAAGAACTAAATGTTATTGAAGTAAACATGATTTATACAATAACAGTGATTTATACATGAGAGGAAATCAAATGTTTGCTAGAAAATGTTACTGAAGATGCAAAGAAAGGTTGGATAAAATTGAAATATTTTCAAAGAGACATTGATGAACTATTGGTTTCAAATTAAGGGCAAGTGGTTTTGTCAAATTATCAACTGACTCAAATGGCAAGAAACTATCATGGTCAAACACACATTGGCAGAGATGCAATGATTCACACATTTAAGCAAACCTGGTTCAATCCAAAGTTTAGACAGGTTGCTGAAGCAATTTGTCACAGATGTGTTACATGCCAACAAATGAACCTGGGGAAAAGAACAGTTGTCAGTTTGAGTCAAATTGGAAGAGCAAGATGTCCATTCAATAGAATGCAAATTGATTTTTTTTAGATGCCTGTGTGTGGTGGTCTGAGATACGTGTTGGTGGTTGTCTGTATTTTTAGTCACTGGATTGAAGCCTACCCTCACATAGAAATGTTAGTCTTATAGAAGCAAAGCTTTACTTAGGGAGTTTATTCCTCGTTTTGGGTTTCCGGCCTCTTTAGAATCAGACAGAGGAAGTCACTCCAATAATGAGGTGATAACATTACTATGTTCAGCCTTAAATATTGAGCAGAAGTTGCACTGTAGCTATCGCCCTGAAGCGTTTGGGTTAGTAGAGCAAATGAATGGTACTCTGAAGGCTTGACTTGCAAAAATGTGTGCATCTACAAATCTGAAGTGGCCAGATGCGTACCTTTGGTTCTGATGAGCGTGAGAAACACACCTGACAGAACGACTGGACTTTCTCCTCATGAAATCCTCATGGGCAGAGCAATGAGGCTGCCTGCTGTTCCTGGAAATGCTCTTGTGAATATAAAACATGATGTGGTGCAGGATTACTGCAAGAGTCTGGCTGATGTGGTTCGCTCTTTCTCTCACCAGGTGGAAGCTACAGCCGTGCTGCCATCCCAAGACCAGTGTCACAGTCTGCGAGCTGGTGATTGGGTGATCATTAAGAAGCAAATGAGGAAAACTTGTCTGGAACCTAGATGGAAGGGGCCGCACCAAGTGATACTTGTTACAACGACTGCTGTGAAGTGTGCTGAATTCCGAACTGGATTCACACCAGTCACATTTGAAAAGTGTCCTATCCTCTGGAAGATTAAGAAGAGTTGTGAGAGCACCTACTCTGCAGTCTCAAAGAGCAAGAAGTGAGACTGTGGAGAGAGAAACGGAGACAGTGCAAACTGATGAAGCTCCAAGAACTCCTCTACAAGACGAGGCAAACACACCTCTGAGAGATGAAATCGAGGAACCTCTATTTCCTGAAGTTGCTCAAGCATCAGAAAATATAGCAGGAGAGTCAAGTAGGAGGAGGACTCTTCCAGAAGCAGACGATTGGGAAAATCATTTGAAACAAATGACCTTTCCTGAAGTAGCTGAGCATGGAGCAGAGTTGAATCAAAATCATGCAGATTTGTCTCCTCCTGAATTAGCTAATGGTGCAGGTACATCAAGTCAAAGTCAAAATCCTGCTAAATCAAGAAGAGTTGTAAGTCCTGTTTTGCAAAAGACACTTTCAAAGAAAGCCGTGAAAGGAGATACATGGCCCAAACTGCAAACAAATGAAAAGGTTTCAGATGTACTGTCAATTATAAATGAAGAGCCAGACTCAACAACAAGAGCAGATACAGATGACGATCTGAGTGAAGGAGAAATAAGTGCAAAATGGAAATCAAAAAGAGAAAGAGTTGCAAGTCGAAGATATTCAAGTCCGGAATGGGCATATTTTACAACAGGTGAGTGGCAACGCAAATTTCTGTCTTATTGTTTTTATCGCGAATCTCCAGCTCAATATTTTAGAACTTGAAATTGCTTTTCAATTAAAATTTGAAACTATATTGCCAACTGAACAAGAGAGACATTACATGCTTCAAAACATAATTACTGAACCATAAAATATGTTCAACTGAAAGAGACTCATTTTGAACTGCTGATAAACCGATTTTTGACAAAGTTCTGGAGAAAAGTCTAAAAGCTGCTGTAAATAACAGCGGAGAAGAATGAAGATTATTTTTGTTTTTGATTTTGGCCACAGAGTTAAATAATTTTATTTTTCTTTCACTTTCTGATAATTTACAGGTCATGGATAACAATCACAATCGTGTTAAAAATAATAGGTGTTGCAAATGTATGTGTATTCATTTGGGAATTGAATGTGTGCTAGTAAATTTGTTATTGATTGTGAGTATGAGTATTTCTAGCAAAGCTGAAAGTAATTATACTTCTTCATCAGAAACTACTACACTTTCAAAGTTAGATAAGTTTAATATGGATGAGAAATATTTACACTTAGATAACTCAGAAGGAGATCTTTCTTCTAATGTTTTCTGTCAGTTGTTGTATGAATATGTTGAGATGATGAATGTGAGAGAATGTTATATTTGCACTCAGATTCCTTCATCAGTTCAGAAAGGAATTACTTACCATAGCTTGCCATTAACATGTGGAATTAGTTGCATTATTTTTCTAACAAGGCTTTATAACCAAGAGTAAATGCAATATTTCTATCCTAATTTTGATGTTGTATTTTCTTTTGTTCTGATTAACCAACACTTGAGTAACATAGCTAAAGAAAGAACTATTGATATTGTGGGAGGTTTCTTTGAGCCTACACCAACATTTGGTACTGCCTACGCACACTGCAATAATTTGACATGCTTGCTTTCGCCAGTAGAAAAAAAAATTCTAGATCAAACTGATGACAGGTGAAAAGATAGATAAGGGGTTATTGACGAGGACATTTAGGAATGATTATGCATTTAGGGCCATATGTATCAAGGAGGCTTTTTGTGAGTCGGAAATAGCGATTTTTAAGAAATCGCTATTTCTGATTCGCAAAATGCAGTGTATCACATTTGCGAATCGGTAATAGCGATTTCTTAAAAATCGCAAATGCTATTACCGAATCGCTAATTGTGATACCCATCCCATTTGCACCTATGGGCTTGTAGGCCCATATCTGCGAATTTTTTCCATTTCCAAAATTGCGATTTCTTAACCAGAAATCGCAATTTTGGAAATGCAAAACCCCAGGGTGCTGGGGGCCTGAGGCCCCGTCTGCTGCACCCCAAAATAATTTTTTGCAACATGTAAGGTGCACACATGCCAAAAGGGCATGTGTGCTTTACATGTGAATTTTAAAAATGCATTTTAAATGCATTTTTTAAATTTGCACATGGTTACCACCAGGTTCAACCTGGTGGTAAATAGCGATTCCTAAATGCTCAAATCGCATTTAGGAATTACTTCCTACATCTGCTTAGAAATCGCAAATAAGGAATCCTTATTTGCGATTTCTTATTTAGAGAGTCTCAATTTGCGACTCTCTAAACAGGGTCGCAATTTTAAGGAATCACTATTTTAGCGACTCCTTAAAATTGCGTTCAGAATGTCTTTCATACATTCTGAAATGTTTTTTTGCATTCGCACCGTTTGCGAATGCAAAAGGCTTTCATACATCTGGCCCTTAGTGAGATTAAAACACAAGGTAAGCTTGCTTTAGATTTTCAACATGTAGGAAAGCTTTGTATTTATAAATCTCAATCTAGAACCAATACTAAGTTTGTGGGAACAAGTGAATCAGACATGTATTTCGTTTTAAGAACACATGGGACTTTATGTTAAATGAAGAGATCCTGTGATTCCTGGAGCATATTACATCTGTGGAAAGAGTGCTTATTATCGTCTCCCAAGGGGATCGTATGGGACTTGTTATTTCGGAGTAGTCTTCCCAAAGATTCACCAGATTGACAATATAGATGTCACACATGACATAAATTAAATGCAAAGACCAAGATCTAAAAGAGCAATTTATTCTGAAATAATTGGGAATATATTTGGAGCAATTATTCCTTCTGTGGGAGTTGCTCTAAATACTTTGAACATTATAAAGTTGTCTACTATTGTGGATAACATGCTGACTGATTTTTCCGAAGCCATATTCTCAATTTATACTGAAATGGCTGTGGTCTGTTCTATGGTTCTACAGAACAGACTTGCGTTAGACATACTCTTAGTAAAGGAATGTGGAGTCTGACGAATGCTGAAAGCTAAACATTGTTGTGTGTACATACCTGACAATAGTGAAGGAATTCAAAATTTTATTAAGAACCTGACAGATTAAAATTCAGACTTAAAAGATCTGAAAGAACCTGGGGTAAGGGAAAATATTGGCAAAGGTGTTACTAAAGTGAAGGATTGGCTGGGAAATCTTGGTCAGGGTATTGTGGGAAAATATTGAAACCATTATTAATAGTGGTTATATGTGTCATCCGTATAATCAGATTTTCCAAACTGTATATACTGATAAAAAGACAAAGGGTGAAAAATGAACAGAGGAGGGAAGAAATTAAGTTAGAAAAGATGAGAAGCAGATACTTTCATGCTTTGAGAAAAACTGAAAACTGGAGAAAACCGAGAAACAATGGATATTATAAACAAACTCAATTTTTAATTGACTCACAAGTATTAATTCAAGTATTAATAAGTATATTTTGTGAAGACACATATAGTTGTCAGAGGAGGGATTGTTGGAGTTCAAATATTATTAATAAAATTTAAGTCACTTAAACATAGTGAAATAAGATGTATCAAAAAGCTCAAATGAAATCGTGTATTACTAAATAAAAATGTAGCTGATATGGTGGACACCATAAACGACATGTATAAATATGAAAAATAACTGTCTCATAAAAATGTATTTTGTTTATGCATAATTAAATGTACTGAAAAATGAATATTAATATTTACTAAACGGATTAATAATTTAAATATTATGAAATGTTTTATTCTTGATGTTTTTGCATTAGTTTTGAAAAGGCCTCACGTTTTAGTAATTTTCCAGAGGCAATGTTTTAAAAGTGCTAACTCTCCAAAATAATGTTTCTCTTAGCATCCTGTGTGACTTGCTCACTGTGGAAAAGTTATATTCTTATGCTGTAACATTTGTCAGTCTTCCTGGGATGAGATAATGTGTACCTAGGAACAACAGTCTTCAGTGCTCATATATAACCTGCAACAATTGGATAATCTCCTGGGGAAACTGGTGACTGCAGCAAGAGAAGATGAGCCAATCGTGAGTGTAGAAAATAAAGAAAAGATACTTCTGAAACGTGGAGTAAATTTAATTGGTTCTATCCTAAATCAACCCATAGTCTGACCAATAGAAGCTTAGTTAGTTGCTATCTAGGGATTTAATATGGCAAAACCTAGATGATGTAAGCTCAGTTTTTCCTTTTATCAGCTAGTGAAATGATATGTTCCTGTATCTTAGCTTTTTTGTCTATGATTCTGTCAGTTCAGATGCATTAATGCCAAACATTACTGAACTATTTCTTATTATGCCATTGCCCAATAAAGAAGACCAATGGATGCGTCACTGATGAACACATCACTGCTTGCTAATCCATTTATTCAGGTGAGGTATAACCAAAATCTTTTTTGCAGATTTTTATGTTTTCTTACTTTATAAATACCAACAGCTATTTATGGTTAGCACCATAGTCAGAAGTTTTTCCAAATTAATTTTGTCTTCTTTTCTTTTTGCATCAAGCTCAAACATGCTTAACAGGCCCAGGGAACCCACTCTCCACGAAGCCCTCTCCAACATCATGGGAGCCTACCTCCATTCCCAGGAGACGATGGCAACGGTACTGGCCAGGTTTCAGGAGACCCAGCGGCTGCAGGAGGAACAGTATTTGGGCTTCAGGGAGGAACTCAAATCCATCAATTCCACCCTGGGCACCATTGTAGGGGTGCTGAAGGAACTCATCAACACCAGGAGGGACACTGTGGCACAACAAGGGGCCTCTGACACTAGCCTGGATGATGAACTGCCCACCACCTCCGCCAGTGCTAGTGGACAGGAGGCACCGCCACATGACCACCACTCTAGCACCCCACCCCCTGCAGAGGGAGAACCATCCCGCAAACGGTCCCTGAGATCCAGGACAAAGACAGAGAATGATGCCAAGACCCCGCCAAGAAATGACACCGCCCTGATTGTCATCCATTTGTCCCACTTTTTCACCCTGTCATCCTTAAACTGCCCTAGGTCCACTTCCTATGCCCCTTTGGACAATGCACCTGTGAGACTTCTAGACTGGACTCTGCCATGGACATTCCTCCACCATCACCCCTGACCAATTTTACAACCCCCTCCAATATTGAGCACTGAAATAAACACCCTTAAAGCACAAAAAAATCAGGAGTCAGTGATTTCAAAATAGTGTATTAGCAATTACAGTGGCTAAATGCTCTTTCAAATGTAATGTCAACATACCTATGTCACACAGCTCAAGTCCTTGAGGAAACAAAGCAGATGTCACACAGTGGGACCCAAATCTGTAAAATCGTAAGGGAAAGTGACAACTTAGTGACCATACACTGGGTGAACAGTAGAGAGGTAGTAGATTTAAATTAGATGTAGTAGGCAGTGTTGTCTTCTTACCTGTGTCTCACTGGAAGTATTGCAGGATCACCGTGTTCCTGTTGTCGATGTCCTCTTTTTCTGCTTCCTCTTCTTCACTGTTCACAGGCTCCACAGCTGCTGCAACACCTCCATCTGGACCATCCTCCTGCAGAAAAGGCACCTGTCCCCACAAAGCCAAGTTGTGAAGCATACAGCAGGCCACGATTATCTGGCATACCTTCTTTGGTGAGTAGAATAGGGAACCACCAGTCATATGCAGGCACCGGAACCTGACCTTCAGGAGGCCGAAGGTCCGCTCTATAATCCTCCTAGTTCGCCCATGGCCTCATTGTAGCGTTCCTCTGCCCTTGTCCTGGGATTCCTCACTGGGGTCAGTAGCCATGACAGGTTGCGGTAACCAAAGTCACCTGCAAATGGCGAGGGACAACTGTTAGGGACACACTAACTCATAGGGACATCCACAGACCCAGACAACTATTCCCACTGTATTGGGTCCATGTGCTCACCTAATAGCCACACCCGGTGCCTCTGGAGTTGCCCCATCACATAAGGGATGCTGCTTTTCCGCAGGATGTAAGCTTCATGCACTGAGCCAGGGAATTTGGCATTAACATGGGAGATGTACTGGTCTGCCAAACATACCATCTGCACATTCATCGAATGGGAACTCTTCCGGTTTCTGTACACCTGTTCACTCCTGCTGGGGGGTACCAAGGCCACATGTGTCCCATCAATGGCACCTATGATGTTGGGGATATGTCCCAGGGCATAGAAATCACCTTTCACTGTAGGTAAATCCTCCACCTGAGGGAAAACGACGTAGCTCCGCATGTGTTTCAGCAGGGCAAACAACACTCTGGACAACACGTTGGAAAACATAGGCTGGGACATCCCTGATGCTATGGCCACTGTAGTTTGAAAAGACCCACTTGCTAGGAAATGGAGTACAGACAGCACCTGCACTTGAAGGGGGATTCCTGTGGGATGGCGGATAGCTGACATCAGGGTCTGGCTCCAACTGGGCACACAGTTCTAGGATTGTGGCACAATCAAGCCTGTAGGTGATGATCACATGTCGCTCCTCCATTGTCGACAGGTCCACCAGCGGTCTGTACACCGGAGGATGCCGCCATCTCCTCACATGCCCCAGCGGACGGTGCCTATGGAGGACAACATCGAGCAGAGAGTCAACCAACTCTGAGGTACGTAAACACAGCTTACTCAGAAAATATTAGCAATTCGATATTTGCCTGTATGAGTGTTTAGGCAAGGCCTAGGTATATGTGACGCAGTCAAAAATAATGCCATGTGGGACCATGAAATGGTGGCTGCCTGACCTGTAAGGTGGGACAATGGGATATGAGGTAACTGCAATGGCATTGTACACCGTCGCAGTAGGCGGTCAAAGACCGCGGCGCAATTCTGCATTGGTTAAAATTGGACCCTATGGGTCCCAGGACCCAATGACGATGTACGCCGGCGGTGACGGTACGCACCGCCGCGGACATGACTGCCTGTCTTATCCAGGTGGCTGGTTGACACCTGTTCGGTATAAGTCAATTAGGACGCTCAATTAAGGACCACACGCCAATTATAAATACAATGTAGCTTTACTAGAATTGCAGGTAAATGCAGGCATTTAGCACATTAACAATAGTAGAATAAGAATAGCAATGAAAAGCATCTATTTATATATAAGTACACTACAAAGAGCATCTATGCATATATATATATAAGCAAAGAGTTCATTGACAGATATAAGTTTTGATTAACTGTATACCAAAATACATCACACTACGATATTCAGGAAGCAGAATATAAATGAGCTGAATACTTCAGATAAGCTTTGATTTACTGCACACCAAAATGCATGTTTCAATTACTGCAGCAGGCTCTCACTACGAAGTTCAGGAGGCAAAATATAAACAAACTGAATACTTCAGGTTATAAACACAGTGCAAGCATAAATAATCAGTCATAATAATAGAGCAGAGAAATAAAGGCCTTTCATCCCTGTGTGGAACTTAACTTAATCCACGAAATGCTGGGAAGCCCTCTACCGCCTGCTTGGACCTCTCTCCCCCTCAAGCACCACGGTCAGCAAACAGGGAAGCAGCGCTGGGCCATGGCAGCTTCCACAATTCAATCTGCGAGCTTCAAATCCCTCACCCACACTTCAGTGCTTAAATAACTCGAAGCTTGGATTCTACCCCCTTCCAGTATTTTCTAGCTATGTTATCAGTACATGTCTCCTGGCTGCCTTGCCATTCCCTGGCCATTGTTTTCATTCCATCTTTTACTGTGGTCTCGTTCTCAAGGTTGAGACTGAATCTCCTTCACAGCCTGTTTCTCACACAAGCAGCTGCGAATAAGTTTATCTACTGTCAAAAGAAAACAAGCTTGAAAGCGAACATCGTGAATTCCTTCCACATTGCTCTGGCTTCGGCAGGCATCACGCTCATCTACACTGTTCAAGCTAATTAACCCTTCGCGTCACAATGTCTTCCGCACCTTTCCCTATACTGATCACCGCCATTTTCTATCTGTTCAGTCACTCGATACCTGATCTTCGACAGGAGAGGACCTCCACTGCAAGTGCTGCTGTGACCTCAGTCTGGAAGAGACAATGTCTTGTGTGTCTGGGGAAAGGAGTTGGAGAAACTCGTGGATGGGGTCCACCCCCAGTACACACTACTCTACGGTCCTCCAGACAAACCGGTAAGTACACTTTGAGCATGCTGTATGGGCAATGCCTGTGTGGAGTGGGGTGGATGAAAGATAGGGGGGGGTTCACATCCACTACCTCTGTCCTTAGCAGGATGAAGCACTCTGGGCACCAAGCCCCCTCCAGAACCAGTGGAGATTCACATCCCCTACCTCTGTCCTTGGCAGGATGAAGCACTCTGGGCACCAAACCCCCTCCAGAACCAGTGGAGAAAGGCATCCACTTGAGAGACTGTGGCTTTGCACTCCCCAGGATTGAACAGTGGGCAAACCACCCACTGTAGAGACTTAAGAGACTGTGGCTTTGCACACCCCAGGATTGAACAGTGGGCAAACCACCCACTGTAGAGACTTGAGAGACTGTGGCTTTTCACTACCCAGGATTGAACAGTGGGCAAACCACCTACTGTAGAGACTTGAGAGACTGTGGCTTTGCACTCCCCAGGATTGAACAGTGGGCAAACCACCCACTGTAGAGACTTGAGAGACTGTGGCTTTGCACTCCCCAGGATACATCAATGGGCATGGAGCCCCATTTTGGATCTGGCATCATGCACTCAACCGGCTGAGGTGCCCCCCCTTTCCTTCCCCCTGAGGTGCCTGTTTTATTTCTATCTGATGCCCCTGCAGTGTTCTCTCCGTCTTGTTCGGGTATTGAGTGTGGGCCTCGCCCATGCCTTTTGGGCCCAGTGATCCACGGACTGTGATGGTGGAATCCCTTGGACTTGTGTTCTTGGTGTATATAATTGTATATAGTATAAATGTATATATTTGTAAATATTTTTGATTTATGTAATTGAATATGTAACAATTATTCGACTCATTTCCTTTTGTCCTTGCATTCTTCCAGGGGGGCTTGGGGGGTGTAACTGTAATGTATCAACATGTATTAGTGTGTGTGTTGTAGTGGGTGAGGGTGGGGATCGGGGTGTTGCGTGTGTGTGTGACTGTTTATTCCCTCCCCTGTGTTGTAGGTGCAGTACTCACTGTGGTCTTCGCTGCCGGCGTTCGTGCTCCTGGTAGAGGAGCAGGAAGAGAATGGCAGGTAGAATTTGGAGTTCCGGCTCCATGGTGTCCTGGTTCCTCATGGGGTGTGTAGAGGTGAGCGTTTTCCCTTCGAAGTCCTGTTTCCGGCGTGTTTTTGTTCGAGGTGAATCCCCCCCATAAAAGGTGGCGGATTGGTGGGTTGTAATAGTGTGGGCGGTACATTGCCCTCCGCCTGTCTGTTGGCGGTTACCGCCACAGTGTTTGTTTGTACCGCCATGGCGGTCGGAGTGTTAAAGTGGCTGTCTATGTTGGCGGTTTCCACCATGGTCGTGATTCCATTTTTTTTTACCGCCGGCCTGTTGGCGGTTTTACCGTCGCTTTAACACCGACCGCCAGGGTTGTAATGACCACCTATGACTGTGATGGATTACCTATATATCAGTGGTAAATTCCTATTGTTTGGAACAATTCGGCAATCGAGGTGATGCCAGCACATTTGACATCTTTATTTACAGCCAGTTGCACCACACTGAAGGGTGTGCTTCCCTGGTTTGCAGAGGAACCTGCTGTTTTTCTCCTATTAACACAGCTCATAACTTCGTCTGATACTACTAGATGGGGCTCTAAGCTCTATAACTTCACATCTCTGTTCAGATGGGGAGGACCTAATTTGGTTAGAACGGCTGAAGAGTTAGAACTGGGTATGCCTTTACTAGAAGCCCACTGGACATATTGCTGTACACAAACTGACACTCTTTCCATGAAGCACAGACATACGTTATAACATTATAAATAACTCCACTGTGCCTTCAGCACCCCACGGAGGCAGCATAATATTGACCCATCCCTCCTCATTTTTGTTTTTGCTGCAGACAAGACAATGCTGGTTTTCTTCACCTTGTATGGGAATGTCCCCCTATTTTTAATTATTGGCGGGTAGTTTTTCTTGTCATAGTTCTTTTTGTCATAGATGGCATGACTCAAAACATGTGGGGAACTCTGCTAGGCTACATAGAAGGTGTTCCACCATGAGTCCACCATTTGACAGCAATGTCACTACCCTTGGCCAAATGCACAGTTCCCACTTGGACTGATTGGTTACACGACATGGCAATTTGCAAAGAAAGCATAGAAACATACACCTTGCTGAAGCCATTTAGAGGTAGACTATGAGGCATCTAGGGGCCCTATTCGAACTTATCTAACCTTGATTGCTCTGGTTTTGGTTACCCCATCATTTCATCATTGCATAATGCTGATCTCATGACCCCGCGTTGTCGGTACTGTCTAATTGACTACTGTGGAGCCAGACTCTACTTATGTATTGTTATGTGGCTTTGACATTTGATTGTGCAACCATGTTTACTACTTCTTGGACTTTATTTGTGCGATTTCTGATAAGTAGGCTTGCTAATCTATGCATGACTGTATATGTTTGTTGTATCTACATTAGAAGTTTACAAGTCAAAAATAAAAAAAACTTCCTTTTGCTTGAGCCCCTTGTCAGGGATGTGACAGACACACCTGCAGTGCCAGGGCGGGCCCCAGCCTTCCATACATATAAGGTAAGGCCACTCACCTTGGCAGCTTGAGGGTATGTGTATTGCGAGGGCTCCCCTCACCATTCCTTGCAGGGTGCCCTAGGGTTTCCTTATGCCACTGCCCATTGTATGTGCTATTGACAACAACCTTGGTTTGGCACCAAGTGTTTTGAATTGCCAAAGTTGAGGTCTTTCTTTACAATCATGATTGCTTTCTGATGAAGTCATAAAACATTAGTACTTCAGCATAGTTCTATTGCTCTTTTGGATAAAGCTTTTGTTCCATTTTTAAAGACTCTGAACACTTTCCTTGTTTCTTCCTCCTTTAATTTTGAGGATCATGATGATCAATGCCACAGCACAGTGAAGAGATAACCTGGGGATGGTGATGAAATGTACTGCCAAGGAGGAGATCTTGCCTCACAGGTAAGTTGATTTGGGAAATGCAGAATGCTCTATTCATCCGGTGAGTCTGAAAGCTATGTACCTGCATGTGTGCAGGCCATGGTTTTAGTCTCAGAAAACAGGACGGCTGCCGGGACAGGTGACTCAAAAAAATCTCATTGAAATCTTGTGAGATTTTTGTGAGTCATGCACTCCCAGATTAAAGATTCAAAAGTGATTTGATGTGCTCAGGGCAAGAGACCTAAACAAGGTTTCTGGGAGTAGCAGTAACTTCAGGATCAGGATGCTGGGTCCCTTAGAGTAAGCGTGATTGGGCAAAGACACCCAATTGGGAACTGATGATCTTGGTGCACTGGGTCCCATGGAACGGTGACAACTTCCACATTAGGCTAATGACCCTGGGAGTATATCAGAGTTGGCGCAGACCAAGTCATTCAGCAGTCCAGACAGTTTGCAACAGTTAGTTTCTCTCAGGGTGCCAAGCCGACGCCAACAGAAAAATCCGGTCCCAGCCCAGTTGCCACTGCTCCGCTGGGAAAAAGTCTCTTGCAGCTTGTAGTCACACAGGAGGTCAGCCAGCTGACCCTTGGAGTTCATCTTTTTCTTCTGGATAGAAGGGGAGCTATTCCAGCCCTTCAGGAACCACCTCAGGTCACAGACTGCAGGCACAGTCCTCTGATCTTCCCCAGGTCCAGAATGAGCTCTAAAGGTGGTGACGGGGAATGCCACATTTATGCCTGGCAACAGCTAGTGTGTGGGGATGACTCCTGGGTGATCCCTGACCAATGTGGTATACGTTGTCTAGAGCGACCCTACTGATTCTTTCAGCAGTTCCTGTTTGCTCTACTACAAACAATCCCACACTGCTCCTCACTCCCAAATTCAAGCCCGGGAAACCTTTCTCCCCTGGTTGAGAGCCTCGGTGCCAACCCAGAGGTGTGACCAAAGTAATGAGCAGTCTCCTCCTCTTTGGTCACTCAAAACCTGTTCTTGTGGTAGCTTTCCTCCCAGTGGGCTGGTGCCAGTCAGACTATGGGAACAAAGGCTGGTAACTTTCCACGTGTTAACTAACAATTACTTGTTGCAGGGCAGGTCTCTTTGAAATAAGTTTATTTCCTGGGCCTACCCTAACGGGTCTTCCTGGCAGGGGAAGCAAACACCCACTCCTAGGCCATTGCCTCTGCTCTGAGAACATTTGTCACACTTCTCCCACACCTAATTCAGGCCAAGTACGAACAGAGAAGTTGCTGGAGAGCTAATGCAAATTAGCCAAAAGCAACTTCATGCAGGATAAAGGTAATGTAAAGTTACATGTCCCATATATTAAATAAAAATCCCACTTTACAATTAGAATATATATTTTTTAAATATAAAACGTATTGTGAATCAAGTCTGTAGCAGGTACAGGTCAAAAGTTATATATTAAAGTGTATAGACTATACTTTGACTTTTCCTATGTGCCAGTTCAACATGACCAGTGATATGGACGTTTTGGGCCTAATCACTTTTGGAACATGCTGTTTCTAATGTTCTACATGTTCCACCCTAAATATTATGCCCCCTGCCTTGAGGGAAGAAAGGTGTGCTAAGGAGTGACTTATTTAATATTAAAAATCAGGTTTGCCTACCTAACTATGGTGTGTCATTAGGGTTAGGCTTCACCTTTTAGAATAGCCGCTTTATTCAAACACAGCATCTTCAAAGACAACCTCCCAAAGGGTTCCAATGGTAAATGTATCTCATATGCGTTGTGATACTGTTCGTAGATGAGCCTAACATTGCTTCCACTGTCTAGCAGTCCAGTAGACTTTCTTACCTCAGACTATTTGGGTACATCCAACCTTTGCACAAGCATCACATTTTAAAGCTCTTATTAGCTTACATGTTTTCCTCTGAGAATTATAGTGATCCTTGTCTAAATTCCTTTTCAAATGCGTGGATTCAGTTTGTGTCATGTTCATGTAACGTGCGGCAGCTTTTTTGTAGTTGTAGGATTGAGTCATATATCTATCTTCACTAAATTTATGAGAAACATCCATTTTTTCTGATTTAGGGGATTTTCTGGGCTCCTCAGCTCTTCTTTCTGTTTATTTTTCTGGAAGGTAGTTGTAAAGTCAAAAAGTTTATTGTCACCAGTTCATGCCATAGCAATTAAAAACTGATACTTACAGCACATACTAAAACAAACACAGTTCATGTTGACTTAAAACAACTTAAGCACAGTTCATAAAATACTACTTTGTGCATCATTCATATTCTGTAGTAAAATGGAAGTGCAAGCAGATGACGTACATAACTATTAAAACCAATCAATTAGGTAGAGCGATCACTACATGTTACAAAAAGTACCAGCTAATAAACGTGTATCTAGGTGCAAATACCTTAGTCTACATCTACTAGCTACCTGCTCAGAGCACGCATACCATTTAGGAAACCTGACAACTGTCATATAGTCAACAAAAATAAAACATGAGCACAAACTTTCAGCGTGGCATTTACCTGTTATGTTGAAAAATTGTCATTTAACCAAATGCTTTAAGTTTTGATGACGACCCGATGGAAATAACCCTGCGATATGGGTCAATAGACAGCCGATACCTAACCGAGCATTTTATACTGTGCAGGTGCAAGTAGAAATGTGCAATAATATCTCTTAATGCCCTGTCTAGTCAATAGGGTGCTCCAGGTGATCCATTATTCCTTGGTTCTTTTAATGCAGGAGTCAAGCCAAGTTCCATTTTACGAGGGCAAATGTATCAAATGGCAAGCACAACTTCCAGACCCTGACAAAATACAGCAAAATCGTTCATAACAGTTGGTTTATGGTTTGAACACAATTCTTTCCCCTCTATCTATAGCAGGTCTTGTGACGTTCCATGCATCATGTATATATGATGCAACTGCCTGGTAAATCTCCATATACTCAGTTCTACAGCATAATAAAAATACTGCACTGCAACACCTCAGATTACATTTTAGAAAAAGTGCACACTGGTAGTACCTTCGGATGTCAGTGAGATATCACACCGCAGCATAAAATGCATAATTGCCTTAGGGCCCCCAAGTGTACAGGGACAAAGTTCAGATCTGCTTCCAAAGGCTTTAACCCATGATTTAGTAAAGGCCTGCACCGGAAGAGTTTCTAAACTGAACATGATATAAAGCACCTTTCTCAAGAGAGACCAGCAGGGTCAAGAATTGCCCCAACCCGGTTCAGCCTTTACTTTCAGGTAATTAGTCAAAGGGGTGCCTTTCCATTCTTTTTGCTCGCATCACATGCATGGCCAATATTTCTATTTATCCAGTTATAGGGTTGCCCTATTCATCTGTTCCTGGTTGTTCCAAAGCTCTATACAACCCATGAATATAAGAAATGTTCTAAACGTGTTTGAACCAGGGTAAACTACTGTAATACTTGCACCGTCCCAGTTCCTGCAGTAACATTCTATAGGGTGCAAGAGCTGGATTGAAACACATTTGCACCCAATATCTTACGATGCGATGAGATTCTCCAGTGCTGTCTAGCCCAGCGAGGCTCCTAATGCCATTATCAGTAATCAGGACTTGTAATCCTCTTCTTCCATCAGACCCCACTATCAATAACACAATGTCCTCAAAGTGGACAGAGCAGCACTGCCCCTCTCCTGGGTTGAGGTGTTTGCAGGATATATTTTGTGAATCCTTAGTGTGGCCAGATTTTTTATGTGTCTTTGAGAGTGAGGCCTATTGGCCACTCTCATGTAAATTCAGGTGTTACCTGAAACCCAGAATCTTGCACTGACATCATGTGTGTACGTTCAGTGTGTGTATGTAGTATGATTATAATGCATGCTTGGTAGTAAGGTTGTGTGTGTATGTGTGGTTGTGGGTTTGTATTACTATCATTGAGGAGACTTGGGTGTGATAACACTCATGCTGTGGGGACTTGGCTGCACTGTGGGGACCTGAACTCAGGTCCCCACAAGGCAATGTCTTCTAAATGATATAAAATGACTTCAGGAACATCTGTGTCAATTATTACAACTTTTTTTAAAATTGCATTGTGGGGACCTGTATTTCATCAAGTGTGTTTATATTTTTGCACAGCTCTGCCCCCGTAGACAGGAGGCTGTAATGCAGGCTTAAACACGCTGCATTTAAACACACATTGCTCAACAGAAACACATACTAGCAGCAGAAAGGACAGACATTCAAAAGGCAAAGCTGCATAATCCTGTATTTATCTAAATATTTTTGTGCAAATTAACCTTTTCTCAATGTATTAAAGTAGCATCTTATTTACATGAATTTACTGAATTTTGAATTTTTATATCTGAAAATTGTTAGTGGCTTTATAAACATTACTAAAAGCAATTTGGTTCAGTTTTCAATCCAAGAATACTTCACATTTGACATTTGATCCTATCTGCAAATAAAGAAAGGTGGTGCACAGCACTGATATACCATATACACCTATGTGATTGCTTTTTGTTAAAATAAACTTACAGCAAAATCACTCTTGGATCCAAAATGGATGCAATGATGTATTTTGGGCTAAGAAAATAGTGCAAAATGCAACAGAACACAAACAACAGAGTGAGCTGCCATTCATGCTTGCTGAATGTGCTTTTGGGATAGGATTTTCTTCCCCAAATTACTGATGCAGTCGTAAATGAGTAATTTTTGGTATTTCTGCATCAAGAGTAACACAGAATTACCAGAATTACTTCAATAACTCTGGTGTTATTAAAATTACTCGCAGGCCTAGTAAATATCACAGTAAGTGCTGCAGCGATGTTAACTTTACTGGCAGTCATTATCAATATTTTCAGAGTTAAATATTGATAAAGAAGAATAACCCGCATTAACATTTCTACATTGCTCAGCTCCATGATTCCACTTGAGTCTATCAGGGACATTAATCAACCAGAGATTAACTTTAGGTGATTTATTTTGGGGCCATCAATCTTCCATGAGCAAAAATCATGCAAAATTGTGGTTTATGTGAAAACAGAAAAGTTCACACATTTCACATAACACAATAATTAGGAATTTTGGTGGACTACTTGAGCAGAATGAACACTTGGGCCTACTCTCTAGTAGTATGTTTGTCTGTCTTGTGGTACTCTGCCTAGTAAACCTAGGAAGCCAGCGATGGTGCTACATGTATACAGCTGCACTTGTTGCTTGTGGGTAGACTTTATATAGGACTTGCTTAATGGTTAATTTGCATGTACAATGAGTTGGACCTCTGTCGTTTTTGGGTTTGCTTCTTATTTCGTGATGGCTTATCAGCACAATCAATTGGACGAATCCTCTATTTCCCTGAATGAACTCCATATAGGATTTCTGTGCTGGCTTACAGTGCCTCCAATTAAATTGTTCATTTGATGCTACTTGGTACACTTCAAAACCCTCTTTTTCCTTACTAATATTCATCAAAGGAGGGCTCTAAATTTGAAAGTGCCAGCCTAAAGTTGGAGAGTACCTGCATGCTTGACTACATCTGTCCTCACACTCTCCCTTACACTCCATGCTTATGTGCAGCTACATTGGGCACTCGTGCTGCTGCCATATTGTTTCAAACTTCACGAATATCAAAACATATTCCTCATTGGGCCAATCTACAAACAACATACTTTCAACAATTAAATTCTACAGAGTTGCAATGAACACTAAAGTAAATCAGTATGCCTTGCAACCTTACCAAGGGTATGAAGCGCTGTATAAATAACAGTCAGAGCACTTTAGGATTGCTGTGGGGTATGGAAAATGCTGTATAAATCCAAATACAGTTACACACTTTGCTAAAGGAATAAACCTCAGTTTTCCTTTTTCCAGTGAAGGTTTACAATCTGCACTTGGAATGAAATTGCACATTTGTTTCTTATTTTTTAGAAACAAGTCCTTTGATGGAGGGGTGATTTTATTTTTTATGTGATTTTATTTTTATTTTACTGAAGTGTTTCTGCTGTGTGCTTTTTGCAAGCACTGGACACATGTTTGTATTTTCCTTAAAGGTCTGGTGAATCCTGGGTTTTCTGGTATGCTAGTGTTGTTTACAATACTGAAAAGCATTTCTGGTGAAGCTTTTACATGACATTGTACACCGCTTTCATATGTTCATGATCGCTTCCTAGGCTAGACTGTTTGCCATCAGACAAGCAAGTCCGCTTTGAATTACAGGAATAAAAAGTCTCTTTCCTTCCTGTTTTAACTATTTTTACTACGCATGTAGGTTAAATTTAGACCTGTGTGTAGTCAGAGTGCCAAGTAATATAGGTGACTGATTAATTGACAAAATAAAATACTATGGGCCTCATTACAACATTGGCGAGCGGCAACCGCCGCCCGCCAAGTTGTAACCGCCTTGCCCATTCTGACATCCCCGCTGGGCCGCAACATAAGAGCCGGCTCCAAATGGAGCCGGCGGTGTTGCGGCTGTGCAACAGGTGCAGCTGCACCCGTCGCAATTTTCACTGTCTGTTGTGCAGACAGTGAAAAGCAGTGTGGGGCTGTGCCTGGGGGCCCCTGCACTGCCCATGCCAAGTGCATGGGCAGTGCAGGGGCCCCCAGGGGCCCACGACTCCCCTTCCTGCCAGCTTTTCCATGGCGGTTCCTACCGCCATGGAAAGGCTGGTGGGAAGGGGACTCGTAATCCCCTGGGCAGCGCCATGCATTTGGAAACGCTCAAAAAATAATTCCTTTATTAAAATTTTTGTTAACACTTTATTTACTGAACTATGATGGGGCAAACCAAGTGCAACAGTAATAATGGAGGGGGAGAAGGAACTAAGAAAGTCATAATAATATCTGGGGACTGTGGCTCCCATGAAAAAGACAAAGAAGAAAGAGAAAAAAAGTACTAGATAAGCTAACTGCGTAGGTGTGCATTACTCTTTAAATGAAAACAGTGAATCCAATGTAATGGGGAAGGGATTAATAATGTTCCCAATGTCTGTTTTGTAGAGTCATACACTATAGGTTTCATAATGTCCTTCTGGTGCTTCTCATTTTGCAAGTCAGTTCCTTCCTCCCCATTTGACGATAGCTCCTGTAGGCCTCTGAGCCTCCCAGTGTCTGGGATTTTGGCTTGTAGCAAATGAGAATGAGTCTTGAGCAGCCCTGTGCATGCTAAACAACTTGCAAATCATCCTGAATCAATGTCTCTTCGTTCTTGCGCCACCTGTGGAGTCTGACATTCTGTACATTTCAGCCATTATTACTAAATCTGGGACATGTTGGGACATTCTCAGTTATGCCTATTATCTGTGTTTTAAATGGCTTCCAGATTTTCTTCCAAGTGTGGCATACTATCCAAAATAATAGCTAATAACTTCTGCAACACCAAATTGTGCCACATTTTGGACTGCCAATTCCCTATTTGGAGTGAGGCTTCCTGCTTCCAGAACTAGGCCAACTGTAATCTTCCTTTTAAAATAAATTTGATAATAATTTGGCAAGAGAGTGTGTTTGGTTTATGTGCTATCTTCACAGGAAGATCCATGAGTATGAAGGCTTGTGACAATAACAATTCAAGAGGAGCCAGGCCTTTACTGTGCTATATGTATTTCTCACTTGAACCCATCCAGTGTAGAGTTTGCACTAGTTTGTTTGTATCCATCTAGAGCAATTAATATTACCTTTCACTCACCATTCTAAGAGTTCCCCCACTTGAAACCTTTTAGCTTTTCCGAGCCGGCTTGCTCTGATTGATAAATTATGGGTCATTAAATCCCAGAAGATAATTGAGGTTGAATTCAGTGAAGTCAATGGGGATGGGAAAGTCATCACTTTTTTGCTTTGTACCAGGATATTTGAATGATTAAGGAGAATCATGGTAGCCGGAAGAATACTACCATAATTCACTCTGTGACATGGAGTTTGGCACCGTAAGTGTCTTAAGGAGATCTAGGACTATCTTTTTGAGGTTATCAGCTATGCTTCCAGTCTTCATTCAAGATTCTCCCTTCTAGTCTAGGGCTGAGCAAATTTGGACCGCTTCTAAATTTCTAGACATTTCTGAAAGTCCTAGTCCTTTCTCTAGGGTTTGTTTTTAATAATGTGATTTTACCACTCTATGAAGGCTAGTTCCCCAGACTAAAATTAATATACATTTCTGTACATCTTCGTGAGAGAGTTTGAGCCATGTAGAGGATCACAGGAGGAAGTTCATCTTCATGGAATTAATCCTGCTGAACTTTGACATGTCCCAGTGACCTTCAAAATGATATATGCAGGACGGAGCATCTGCCTAAATCGTTGTGATGATTTGGGATAATGATGCTCATGTAGAAAAAACAGCCTTTAGCATACTTGATTATCAATCATTGAAGGTGGGGCGGGGATGGGTCTACATCATAGAGGCAACATAGGGCCAGATTCAAGAAACGTAGCACTGCACTCAGTGCAGCACCACTTTTCTCGCGCCCCTTAATGCCCCTCTAACACCACCATGTGTGCACTGTATTTAAGAAATGGCGCACTGTCGCATTAGTTAGGGAACTAATGTAAAAAATGTTTACGCTAGTTTGGAGCTTTGCAGGATTAGCATCAGAAGTTTTGACGCTAATCCTGCAAAGCCCATTGAGGCCGATTATGAATAATGTTGTGCCTCCTTTTAATGCGTGTTCTTAGCTGGCTTCTTTGCATCATTTTTTCAGCCCCCCTAATGGGGGAACACTGTACATTATGCATGGCGCATGCATGATGAAGCGCAAAGGATTACAAAGTGGCGCAATGCATGCATTACACCACCTTGTAAATCTGGTGCGGTGTTTTTGGCAATCTAATGCCACATTAGTGTAAAAAAATTATGCTAATATGTTGTTAGATGGCGCAAGGGGCTCCTAAATTTGTCCCATTGTCTACCTATTGGAGGTTTAGAATTGTGTATCCCCATTGACAAGCTAATCGGGGAGTAATCTGTCAAGATTCCTACACCTAATGTAGCATCTAGGACCAGGTCAAAGGTCACTCTATTGACAAGACAAATGTAGATTCTGGAGTGAGATCTGGAGGAGGACATATAGGCCCTCATTACAACCCTGGCGGTTAGTGTTAAAATGGCGGTAATACCTCCAACAGGCTGGTGGTAACTACCGCCAACTTATGACCATGACGGGTCATCTCCGATAGACAGCCAATGTACCACACCGACCGCCAGGGTGGAAACTACAGCCACCATGGCAGTGGCCACCTACAGCCTGGTGGAAGTCAATGTTCTGCCCACCATATTAAGACACAGCAAACCGCCACCTTTTCCGGGGCGGTGTCAACGGCATCAAAAGCCTGGCGGAAACACTGCACAGAAGTGAAAGGACTCACCATTGGAGACACAGGGAACAACCACGCCGCCATGGAACCAGAACTACATGTCTTTCCCATGATCTTCTATGTTCTGCTCCACCTCGAACACCAACGCCGGCGAAGACGACGACTGTGAGTACAGACGCCTAGCACACAAGGGAGGGGGGAGAAAAAATAGAGTGACACACACACACAACACACACCCCACACACACACACCATATACACAACCAGATGCATTATAAAAACAATTTTACCCCTTCACTTGGATGAATAATGCAAGGACAAAACGATTTAAAAAAAGTGAATGTAATGAGAGCAACACAGCATGAAAAATAATTTGGGCAAGATATAAGATATAGATATATGTACAGAAAAAGGGACACCACCCAGTCCACAATGTTCGTAGGCCACATGGCCACAGGCCAAAATCCAAGGCCACACATGTCACCTGCCTCAACACGGAGAGAACACTGCAGGAGCATCAGTTGGTTAATAGGCAGGCACCCCAGGGTGATGGAGGGGTCACCTCAGCTGGCGGATGGAACAAGACCACAGGTTCCGGAGGGGGCAACATGCCCTGTGCTTGGTCCTGTGCAGCGCAAGGCCACAGTCTCTTGACTGGGTGACTTGCCCACTTTCTCTGGAGGGGGTAACATGCCCTGTGCTTGGTCCTGGGAAGTGCAAGCCCACACTCTCTCTAGTGGGGACTTAAACCTGTTAAAGAGATGCTGACTGTTTTTAAAAGTAAATGCCTCTCTATTGCAACATTTGGAGCAGGAGTCTGGGGCCATGCTGACTGTTCAAGTCTCCAAATAGTTGAAAACAAGTTTTTAAGGAGGTTATTAGCAGTCCCACAATCAAATCCAGTAATGTTTTGTCATGAAGAAGTAGGTCTGAGAGGCATATCTGATTATATAAGTTTCAACCCGTATTGTTATGGCTAAAACTTTGGCTAAATCCTGAAGCCCACTTGTGTAGAACGGTGATCCAGGACTGTCTCTCACTGTCTCGATCGATGGACATACCCTGTGTTGGAAAATGGGTTATTGGTCAGGGCAGGTACGTACCTACACTTAGCAATAGGCCACTAACCTCCACTAAGGTCCAGTTAGGTCTCAGTAAATTAACCCCAGCTCAACCCTTGGTAGCTTGGCAACGAGCGTCAAGGCTTAACTTAGGAGACAGAGTGTAAAGCATTCAAATATCACAAAACAGTAATTAAATAAAACACAGGAAACAGTCTAAAAATCCAAAAACAATGTATACAAATAGATTATATTTTTATCTTTAAAATGACACCAAAACAAATAAAATTGGATAAGGGGAACCGGAGATTTTAATTTTTAAAGATTTTTTTTTTTTTAGCGGCTAGAAACAAAAAGCGCCATTCGGGTCACCTGGTTGCACCTCGACCGGGGCAAAGTCAAAGTTTAAGGCTGACCGCGATGGAGCCCTGCTCGGCTACAGGCTGCGGGAGGCCTCGGTTAAAAGTTTACCTTCATACTTAGTCTCTTTTTCAAAGATTTTCTTCAGCGGGACGAACCTGCCAGTCCAATCCGACATCCTGGAGCCCTTCTCCGGATACGCAATGCGGGAATCCTCAGTAGAGATTTTTACCTTCGGACTTAGTCGTTTTTTCGAGGTGAAAATCCTTCGACCGGGGTAAACCTAGATCTTGATCCGACGTCCATGGAGCCCTCCGCGGATACGCTGGCTGGGAGGTCCCGGTCAACTTTTTACCTTCGGACTTAGGGGGTCATTCTGACCCTGGCGGTCCATGACCGCCATGGCGGAGGGCGGCGGAAGCACCGCCAACAGGCTGGCGGTGCTTCCTGGGCGATTCTGACCGCGGCAGTAAAGCCGCGGTCAGAAAAGGGGAGCCGGCGGTTTCCCGCCGGTTTCCCGCTGGCCCAGGGTATCCGCCATGGCGGCGCTGCTTGCAGCACCGCCATGGGGATTCCGACCGCCTTCCCGCCAGCCTGTTTCTGGCGGTGTCCACCGCCAGAACCAGGATGGCGGGAACGGGTGCCGTGGGGCCCCTGGGGGCCCCTGCACTGCCCATGCCACTGGCATGGGCAGTACAGGGGCCCCCTAAGAGGGCCCCACAAAGATTTTCACTGTCTGCTTTGCAGACAGTGAAAATCGCGACGGGTGCCACTGCACCCGTCGCACCCCTGCAACTCCGCCGGCTCCATTCCGAGCTGGCTTCATTGTTGAAGGGGCTTTCCCGCTGGGCCGGCCGGCGGTCTTCTGGCGGTCGCCCGCGGGCCCAGCGGGAAAGCCGGAATGGCCGCCGCGGTCTTTTGACCGCAGAGCGGTCTTTCGGCGGGAACCGCTTGGCGGGCGGCGACCGGCGACCGCCGCGGTCAGAATGACCGCCTTAGTCTCTTTTTTGGAGATTTTCTTTACCGGGACGAGCCAGCAAATCAGGCCGGGTCGCGGTTGAGGCAAGCCGGCTAGAGTTGCCGCGGCGGGTCGGTCCCTCTATGGAGCTTTTTTACAAAAGTTGTCCAAACTTCTCCAAACTTCTGGGGCTTCTCCCAGATGTCCTTTCAAGGTTCTTTTGGGGTCCACAGCTCACCCCAAGGGTCCAGAAGTTCTGAGATGGTCCTTGGGGGGTGCGGACTACAACTCCCAGAATGCACCTGGCGCAAACTCCTTTTTGGCCACTGGACAGTGCTCAGCTGGTCGCTTTCTTCAGGAGTTGGTGCAGGGGACTCTGGATAGCAATTTTTCACCTGTAGCAAACAGGGAGTCCCTCCTTGAACCAGTTGAAGCCAGGCAAAGTCCTTCTTGTGGTGAAGCCCAAGTGTGCAGCTGGTGCAGTCCTTCTGAGTGCAGGTTCCAGGTGCAGGCCAGGGGTCCAGCAGGGCAGTCCTTCTTCTTCTGTTGTTCTTCCTTGTTGGATGTGGTAGGGAACTGAGGTGTGGGTGCAGGTCTGCCAGTTTTATCCTTGCTCCTGGGTGAAAAGCAGGGGGGTCCTGGTTCTTCAATCAGGTGCAGGGTCCTTCCCCCTGTGATGACCACTTCCTGGGAAGTGTGGCAAAAATCAATCCCAGGAGGCAACATTCTCTAAAAATCCATCATGGCTGAATCTGATTTTTGGAGGTTACATCTGGCTGAGCCCACCCACTGGTGTGGCTAAAAATCATAAACACACCCCTCTCCTGCCCTCTCCTAATCTAATCAAGGGGGCACCTAGTTGTCTGGGGTTGCAGGATGTGGGGGTGTTGCTGGTTGCTCCAAATGTCCTTCTCTGCCTTTGAAGACCAGTTTGGCAGCCCTCCCCCTTCTTGCCTCACCATCTGCTGAGGGGAGATTCCTTCCCACAGGCACATTCCTTTGTGTGAAGCCAGGCCACTTCACACCTCATCAAGGCAGCTTGGCCAAGCTGCTAGAGGTTGGCCAATCAGAGCACAGCAGCAAAAACAATGCAGGGCTGAAATTGGCAACTTTTCAGGTAAAGTTTAAAACTCTTTACCTGAACAAGTTATATTAAATCCAACAACTGGAAGTTGTGGGATTTATTACAACAATTAATTTGATACCAAATTCTTGGTATGCATCATTTAAGGAGACTTTAAAAATTTAAATAAAGTCTCCCCATTCTAGTCTATGAAGGCCATTTACTATAAAGAGAGAAAAACTAATTGGGCTGTTTTTACCTCACCAGGGCTTATAAAACTATTTTTATAAAGCCCCTGCTTATAGTTACATGGCACCCAGCCCTAGGGGCACATAGGGCACACCTTAGGGGTGAATTATATGTAAAAATAAGGTAGTTTAAGACTTTGGAACTACTATTAATTCCAAAGTCGAATTTGCATATAACTTTAATTTAAAAGCAGCCAGCAAGGCACGACTGCCTTTAAAATGACACTGGGCACCTCAGCAGTGCACCTATGGGTGCACTATCTATGCTGTGGTCCCTAAACCTACATGCCCTACCATATACTAGGGACTTATAGGTAGGTTAACTTAGCCAATTATAATTAGCCTAATTTGCATATCCATTTTACACAGAGCACTGGCCCTGGGACTGGTTAGCAGTACCCAGGGCACAGCCAAGAGTCAGTAACCACCAGTACCTGTCCAAAAAGTGTGGGGGTGACCAGGGCAAAAAGGAGGACTTTCCTACACTGCCCCCCCCAGATGAAAGGTGATGGGTACTAACCTACACCCTGGTAGTCCTCATCAGCTAAGTGGAAAAACCTGGAAAGGCCATCTGCATTGGCATGGGCAGTCCCAGGTCTGTGTTCAACTGTGAAGTCCATCCCCTGTAGGGAAATGGACCACCTTAACAGTTTTGGGTTCTCCCCCCTCATCTGCATCAACCATCTGAGAGGTCTGTGGTCAGTTTGTACACGGAAGTGAGTGCCAAACAAGTAAGGCCTCAACTTCTTCAGGGACCAGACCACAGCAAAGGCCTCCCTCTCAATGGCACTCCATCTTTTCTCTCTTTAGAGTAGTCGCCTGCTGATGAAGGCAACTTGTTGATCTTGGCCCTCTTCATTAACTTGTGCTAACACTGCCCCAATCCCTTCCTCTGAAGCATCTGTTTGCACTATAAACTCCTTGCTATAGTCAGGGGCCAGTAACACTGGTGCTGAACACATAGCCTGTTTTAGGGTGTCAAAAGCTTTCTGACACTCTGGGGTCAAAAGGACCTTCTTGGGCTGTTTCTTGGAGGTAAGCTCAGTCAGAGGGGCCACTATGGTCCTATAATTCTGAACAAACCTCCTGTAGTACCCAGTCAGGCCAAGAAAGGCCCTGACCTGAGTCTGGGTTTTAGGGGCCTCCCAATCCATGATAGTCTGGATCTTGGGCTGGAGAGGTTGTACATGGCCTCCACCAACAAGGTGTCCCAGGTACACAACTGAGCTTTGCCCTATCTGGCACTTGCTTGACTTGATAGTCAGGCCTGCTTGAAGCAGGGCCTGAAGCACTTCCTTCAGGTGGACCAGGTGGTCCTCCCAGGTGGAACTAAATACAACTATATCATCCAGATAAGCTGCACTGAAAGATTCCAACCCAGACAGGACTCTATTCACCAACCGTTGGAAGGTGGCAGGAGCACTTTTCAGGCCAAAGGGCATCACCTTGAACTGAAAGTGGCCCTCTGGTGTGGAAAATGCTGACCTCTCCTTAGCTCCTGGACTTAAGGCAATCTGCCAGTACCCTGAGGTCAGATCAAACGTGCTCAGGAATTTGGCAGCCCCCAACCTATCAATGAGCTCATCAGCTCTAGGTATGGGGTGAGCATCAGTCCTAGTGACTGCGTTTAAACCTCTGTAGTCCACACAAAATCTCAATTCTTTCTTCCCACCTTGGGGATTAGGTTTGGGCACCAGTACCACTGGACTGGACCAAGGACTGTCAGAGGGCTCAATTACTTTGAGCTCCAACATCTTAGCCACTTCAGCTTTGATGTTGGCCTTAACCTGGTCAGACAGCCTGTACAGCTTGTTCTTGACAGGCAAGCTGTCACCAGTGTCAACGTCATGGACACACCCATTGGTGAGTCCAGGGGTCAGGGAGAACAGACTAGCAAACTGTTCCCAAACTTGTTTGCAGTCGTTTTGTTGCTGGTCTGTCAACTTGGGAGAGAGTACCACTCCCTCCACTGACCCATCTTGTGCATTTGAGGACAGGAGGTCTGGCAGAGGTTCACTCTCCTTCTCCTTCCCTTCATCAGTGACCATCAGCATGGTCATGTCTTCCCTGTCCTGGTGGGGTTTCAGCCTGTTAACTTGCAGGATCCTATGAGGATTCCTGGGGGTGCCAAGGTCCACCAAGTAGGTGACCTCACCCTTTTTCTCCAGAATTGGATAGGGCCCAGTCCATTTGGCCTGAAGTGCCCTAGGAGCCATGGGCTCCAAAACCCACACCAGCTGTCCTGGGTGATACTCAGGCATGGTAGCCTTCTGATCATGCCAGAGCTTCATGAGCTCCTGGTTGGCCTCCAGGTTTCTGCTTGCCTTCTTCATGTACTCAGCCATGCGTGACCGCAGGCCCAGCACATAATCTAGCACATTCTCCTTGGACTCTCTGAGAGGCTTTTCCCAAGACTCTCTCACCAAGCACAATGGGCCTCTTACAGGGTGCCCAAACAGTAACTCAAAGGGGCTGAATCCAACCCCCTTCTTCGGCACCTCTCTGTAGGCAAACAGCAGGCATGGGAGGAGAACATCCCATCTCCTCCTGAGTTTGGCAGACAAACCCATGATCATGCCCTTCAGGGTCTTATTAAATCTGTGGATGATAGGGGGTGGTGAACTTATAAGTAACACCACACTCATCCCACATGGCTTTCAGATAGGCTGACATAAAGTTTGTGCCCCTATCTGAGACCACCACCTTTGGGAACCCCACTCTGGTGAACACACCAAGTAGGGCCCTAGCCACTGTGGGAGCAGTGACTGTCTGGAGGGGTATTGCCTCAGGGTACCTGGTGGCATGGTCCACAACCACCAAAATGTACCTGTTACCTGAGGCAGTTGGTGGGTCTAGGGGACCAACAGTGTCAATCCCCACCCGCTCAAAAGGGAGTCCCAACCACTGGCAGTGGTATCAAGGGAGCCTTTGGTTTGCCCCCTGTCTTGCCACTGGCTTGGCAGGTGACACAGGAGCTGCAAAACTCCTTGACTTTTTCTATAATTTGGGGCCAATAAAAATGGTTGACCAGCCTGTTCCAGGTCTTGGTCTGTCCCAAATGTCCAGCTAAGGGGATATCATGGCTTAAGGTAAGGAGGAATTCTCTATACTTCTGGGGGACCACTACTCTGCTGGTGGCCCCTGGTTTTAGGGCCCTTGCCTCAGTGTAGAGAACTCCATCCTCCACGTAAATCTTGTGGGTCCCACTGGTATCCCCTTGTTCTTGCCTGGCAGCAGTCTGCCTCAGGCCCTCAAGAGTGGGACACTCTCTTTGTCCCTGGCACAACTCTTCTCTGGTGGGCCCACCTGCCCCTTGCAGTTCGGCCAAGTCAGGCAGAGCTTGCAGGGGAAGTGTCCCTCCCTCAGAGGTCAGATCCTCCCCCTCAGGGTTGGAGTCCTCCTGACCCTCTGTACTTGTAGGGGCTGGCAAGCCAGACCCAGTGCCCTTTCTCTTCTTCTTGGAGGCTTTGCCCATTGTTCCAGGGTCCAAGTGTCCAGCACTTCCCTGTTGTGCTGCCTGTGACCTGGTTACAGCACACACCCATTCAGGGAGGTCCAGCATCTGTGCATGGACCCTTCTCTCCACCTCTGACCATTCAGATGCTTCAAGATCATTTCCCAGCAGACACTCTACTGGGAGGGCAGGAGCTACAGCTACCTTCTTAGGGCCAGTCACACCTCCCCATTCTAGACTCACCATGGCCATGGGATGGAGTTTGGTTCTGCTATCTGCATAAGTCACTTGGTGGAAGACACCAAGTAAGACCTGTTCTGGTGAAACCAGCTTCTCTGTGACCATTGTCACACTGGCTCCTGTATCTCTCAGAGCTTCCACCTCAGTCCCTTTGACTTTAGGCCTCTGCCTATACCTCTCCATGCTGGGAGGTAAGGTGGCCATAGTTGCAATGTCCACTCCACCCACGGATACTAAGGTGACCTCTGTGTACCCTGATCCCAGCCCTGGGCCAACTTCCACCCCCAACCCTACACTAGCAATCCCCTGGGATTGCCCACCAGTGGGGGGCTTCTTGGAGCAGATAGCATCTCCTCTTTTGTGTCCAGGTTGATGACACTCAAAACACTTGCCGGCCTTAGCAAGCTCCTGAAACTTTCCTGATTTAGCAGGATCATAATTCTTTCCCTGATACCCTTTCCCCTTAGAAGTGGAATGGCTCGGGGCTCCCCCACCCTGAGAAGTTTTTGGGGACTCTTGTGAGGACTCCTTTGGCTTTTTATCATCTTTCCATTGGTTCTTCCCCTGAGAAGAACCATGTCCTCCCTTTTTCTGATCACCCCCTGGGGGTTTCTGGTTAACCCTAGTTCTTCTCCCTCCTTTTTTTTTTTTTCCTTTTTCCTTTTCCTTCCTTTCCCTTAAATCTGTTTATTAAACGCAACCTTCACACAACAATACAATAGCTGTTCATAACTTTGCAATCCATTTACACACTTATATAGATTTACACAGCATTGCTACATTATAAGGTGTCGAAAAAGGAAAAAAAAAAAAGGGACAAAGGAGAGCGAAAATTAAAGAGCGGGGAAAGCAATTATGGAGCAACATAAGAATGTGGAATCGATAAGGGCAAGGAAAAAAGAAGGTGAAGCAGCATTCAGCTTGGGAGCTATGTATGAACTGATTGCAGCTTAAGGATGCAGCCAATCACTGTCGGTGTCAGTACTAGTTTAAGTGATCCCCTGCAGTGCGTGGGGGGAGAGAAGGGAAGGATCGCGGCTAATATATGTGAATAAGGTGGAAACCACCTCAAGGGTGTGAAATGTGTCTGTGGGGTTGACAGGTTAGGGGGCAGGCATAATTGTGCGTGTTCTAGATATATGGTACATGAATGTGCTATCACATGGAGCGTGTCTGAGCATGGTATAGAGATATCTTATGAGGAGGGATAAGGATGTTAGTAATGGGTACATTTGAGAGTGGCTAAAATTGGAGAAGCATAATTAAAGTATTGACAGTGACAGCCCGAACTGTGATAGGTATGTATAGTATCCCGTTCTCGGGGGATGCATGTCGTCTCTGGCCTCAATTGCCACCTCAAAAGTGTCCCAAACTTCGGGCCCTCTAGAATGAGACCTCTATGTTGCAGTAGGTGGAGTGTCTGGGCTTCAGCTTGCACTCGGCTATGTAAATCACGCAGCCATGACACGTGGGAGGGGACATGCAGAGCTTTCCAGTGCGTTGCTATTAAATGTTTGTAAACCACAAATGCCAAGTCTATAAATTTGTGTATTTGTTTATCTGTTTTGGTGCGATGGCGTATGCCAAGTAAACAGGAGTGAGGCTTGGGCATCAGGATGTGGGATGAGATATCTGCTGTGACCTCCGTCACTCGTTGCCAAGCCGAATTTATTGAGTGGCAGCTCCAGACCATGTGGAAGAAGTCAGCTGCCGGTGTAGCGCATCTAGGACATATTGGTGTTGTGCTCGGGTATATTCTTTGGATGCGGGCTGGTGATAAATATGAATGGTGAAGGTAATTGAATTGGGTGTAACGCAGGCGAGGATTGCGGGATATTGATTTAATCATTGCGAGAGCGGCAACCCAGGTCTTCTGTGGTAGTGGTGAGGGGAGGACAGAGTCCCAACGCGCCTTCGCATGTGGCAGGGTGGTGCATATCGCTTCAAGCAATGCTTTATATAGTGTAGTAATGATGCCCTTTGAACTGCCTATAGTAAGGATAATGGTGAGTAGCGGGGACTCCGGAGGCTCCGAGTCACCGGTACCCCAGAGATTATTGAGTAATAATTTTATGGCATTAAATGTTAAAAAGGCCCCATTTTGCATCGTACCCACGGATACCAGTTCCGCAAAGGTGTGCATCACGGAGCTAGAGTATAAATCACCCAACTGGAGTGTGTTTATTCCCCGCGTATCATGATGTATTGAGAGGGTTTGGGTGCCCGGCAGTTGCAACAGTGGCAGCAAGGGTGAATAGGGGGGAGAGGTAGCCTTATTCTGGACATATCTGCGCCAGCAAAATCAAGCTGCTTCTAACAATATTAGTCTGGGAAGCATAGGGGGAGAGCTAGTTAGGATTTTAAGCAGCATCCCCTGTGGTGCTGTTTGTGTCTGCAACATTATGACTTCAACCGAAGGAATATCTTGGAGCCATGTGGATAGCCATGATAATTGGGCGGCTGCATAATATCTTTCAAAGTTAGGCATACCCAATCCGCCCATCTCCTGCGGGTGCTGTGTTATAGACAGCGCCACTCTGCGTCTGTCTTTGCCCCAGAGTAGGTCAGTTAGCATTGATTGCAGTTTGTTAAAGAAGGAGCGTGGCAGGCACAACGGGAGGGCAGTGAAATAATATAAAAACCTTGGAAGGATAAGCATCTTGGCCACCCGACCCATGGGGGACAGGGGGAGCGAGCTCCAGAAAGGTATTGAGCTGCGGACGGAGCCAAGCACCCTATCTATGTTACCTTCTTTTAGGTCTGTGATAGAGTGATAGATCTGCACTCCCAGATATTTAAAGGTTGTATTTGGCCAGGGTCATTTATATTGTGGCAATGTCATATGGTTAACAGCCGGGATTGAAGTGAGAGGGAAGATGCTTGATTTGGACTAGTTGACGTGCAGACCAGAGGCGAAAACGAAGGAGTCCAGCATCTGCAGTACCTCTGCCATGAAGGCTGAGTGATCGCGCAAATATATTAAGGCATCGTCTGCATACAAGGATACAATGTGATAAGTGTTGGACTCCGGGATACCCCATATGTGTGCATAGCTCCGTAGCTTAATCGCTAGTGGCTCCATGGCAATAGCGAATAGCAAAGGAGATAATGGGCAGCCTTGTCTGGTGCCTCTGCCTATGGGGAATGCTTCGGAGATAGCTCGACCGTTTTTGACACGGGCAGTGGGCTTGGAGTAAAGAGTTTTGATCCAGTTAATAAAACCGGAACCAAAACCAAATGCTTTAAGTGTGCATAGGAGATAGTTCCAACTGAGTGTGTCAAACGCTTTTTCTATATCTAGGGAGAGGGCCACTGCTTCCGTGTTTGTATTGCTATGCATTATGTGCAGGAGTCTTCTGATATTTAGGAAAGTGCTTCTACTGGGAATAAAGCTGGATTGATCATGGTGTATTAAACTCGGTAAGAAGGGGAGGAGTCTGTTTGCAAATACTTTCCCTAATAGTTTGCAGTCTGTGTTCAGCAAGGAGAGCGGCCTATATGATTTGACATCAAGAGGGTCACGGCCTGTTTTTGGGAGGATGACTATCAGTGCCTCGCGCATTGAGTCCGGCAATTGTAGGTTGTGGTGTGCTTCATTGAATACTTCTATAAGTGGGTGTAATAAGTGGGCAGCGTGGGAGTTCAAATATTCTACCGGTAGACCGTCAGACCTGGGGGTTTTGCTACGTGCCATTTGTGCTAGAGCTAAGCGCAGCTCTTCAATAGTGATAGGGCCGTCTAGAGTAGCGGTATTATCGAGGATAAGTTGGTTTTGGGAGACCAGGTGTAGTGTGTAAATAAGGTGTTGCTCCAGGGGTCGTGGGGGCGGTGTAAAGGGTACAGTAATATGCAGAGAATGCTTTGTTTATGCCTGCTTGGGTGTTAACGATGATATCAGGTTTTAAGCGTATCGCACCAATGGGTGTTGGTTGTGATGGCTGCCGGATCAGCCAAGCTAATAATCTGCCCGACCTGTCTCCCTCAGCGTGTTGTCTTGCCATGTAATGTCTATAGTCGTATTTGCTTAATCTGTTGTCTGCTTCCTTGTGAGCGGCCCTGAGCGAGTGTTGTTAGTGTGGGCTCACCACTGTCAATCATATTCTCTGCTTTGCGGAGCTTCACCTCTAAGTCTTGTAGTTCCTTAGTGAGTGCTTTTCTAACCCCTACCGTGGCCGAGAGGCAGTGACCGCGTATCACCACTTTGTGGGCGTCCCACTTTATGGCGCGGGATGAGGATGTATTTTTGTTTGATAGAAAGTAATCGGCTAAACTTTTGGAGATATCTATTTGAAAAGGGGGGTCCAGAAGGGCTTCTGGCTGTAGACGCCATGTTGGTATCCGAGTGTGTGTGTGTCCCCAAGCCAATGTTAAGCATAGTGGATTATGGTCTGATATCGTGCGTGCTAAATATTCAGACAAGCATACTTTATGAATAATAGTTGCGGATACAAAGAACATGTCTATTCTAGTATGCTGTTTATGTACTGGAGAGAAATAAGAGTATTCACGGCGAGTGGGATGGTTCACCCTCCATATATCCCTCAGCCCATTATTTGATGCCCAATGTGCCAGAGTCTGTGAGGCACAATTAGAGGGGGCCGCGGTGAGTGGGGGGAATGAGCGGTCTATTTGAGTATCTAGGACACTATTAAAGTCACCCCCCCATATGCATTCTAATGTGGGGTTGCTAAGATTGCCAGTGGAGAGCGTGGATAAGAAGTTGCGCTGGTTCGCGTTTGGGGAGTACAGTGCGACCAGGACTAATGGGGATTCGTCTGGGTGCCTTCAAGTATCACATGTCTGCCATTTGGGTCACACTGTGTGCGAGACAGTGCAAACGGGACCCCAGGTGCGATCCAAATGGCTACTCCGTGGGCAAAGGACGAGGAGGTGGTGCCGTGTAGTTGGCCTTTCCATTTTGAGCGTGTACTTTCCAGGGTGGACTTAGTAAAATGTGTCTCTTGTAATATAGCTATGTGTACTTGATGTCTTGTAAGGAAAGCGTAAACCCTTTGACGTTTCCGTGGAGTTGCCATGCCCCTAACGTTCCATGTGAGTATCTTATATTTCAGGATCCCTTGGTGTGTGTGAGTGGCCATAGTTGTTTTGTAGCTAATATGTGATCGGAAGAATAATTGTCTGTCATCCCCGTTATGACATTGTTATGGTGCTCAACCGCTGTGATTGGCCGACCAGTAATTAGCAAACTGTGAGGTGTGGGCTTGTTGCTACAGTGAGCATTTCTTGTGTGTTTGCTGCTGCCTTTACATTTGACCCACCCTTTATAAAACCAACCACCTAATATAGAGGTGCACACTAAAACAACATACAACAAATAAACTATTAGCAAATAAAAAACAATTCCGGAAGTCTCCGGTGTAAGAGAATGGTCCATATGGAGCAGGGGGGTGCCAGTTGGCATTGGTGCAAAGGTATGGTCTTACCCTGCCCGGGTCACTCATGGTTCAGAAAGCAAGGCTCGCCGGCCGGAGGGTGCATATAGGTTGCAAGTCTTTGTGAGGGGACAGTGAAGAAACAGTGACGGAGTCTTTTAGTCGTTGAGTAATCAGAGCGACGAGGAGACATCACACCGCGGTCGGCAAGCAGGAATAGACGGAGTCCAGTCGCTCAGCAGATATCGTCTGCCGTGCGTGGTGTGAGAGGGGGACCCCGTGTGGACTCGGTTGAGTCAGAGTTTATATCCTGTTCCAGTTCGGCATCCGTTTGCATAGATAGGGCAGTGGGTGAGGCATTGACGAATCTGGATGTTGTCCGCAGGAGCCGAGAGCGCTCGGATTGTGCCTGCTCAGGTGAGGGTCTAGCCCCTTGCCTCTTACGTTGCTTGCGGTTTAGTGTGGAGAAAGGTCTATTGTCGTCCTGTGAGCTTGTGTCCAGCGGATCGGCTAGGCCCTTGGCATGCAGCCAAGTCCAGGCATCTTCCGGAGTAGTGAAAAAAAAGGAGCGAATGTCGTCCTGCACCCGAAGTCTGGCTGGGAACATCAGCGCGTACTTGATGTTATGTTTGCGGAGGCAAGTTTTAACCCGATAAAAGGAGTTTCGCTTTTTCTGCACCTCTGCTGTAAAGTCTGGGTAAGCTGTTATCGTAGCATTTTCATAGCTCACTGGGGCAGATTTGCGGAATAATTGTAGGATAAGATCTCTGTCTCGGTAGTTAAGGAATCTTACTATAAAAGGGCGTGGTTGTGAGCCAGGTGCCGGGGGTCTACATGGAATCCTATGTGCTCTCTCAACAGAAAAGAACTTCGGGATGTTGTCTTTAAGGATTGTGTCTGTGAGCCATTGTTCGATAAATAATTTCGCGCTGAAGCCCTCTGTGCGTTCGGGAAATCCGACCAGTCGTATGTTGTTGCGGCGGGACCTGCCTTCTGCATCTTCCGCTCTACGTTTTAAGGAATCAACTTCTGTTGATAGCTGCGTTAGTTGCAGTTGTAGGTCTTTCATGAGTGGGGAAGGGACGCAGCGTCTTTTTCAAGTTCAGACACTCTGTCGGCTAGTGCATGTTGGTCAGTACGAAGGATATTGAGATCTTCTGTTACAGAGCCAATTTTAGCCTCCAGGGTGGTCTTAGTGTCCAGAATGGCTTGCAGTATTTTTTCTAATTGTGACGTGTGTGATTGTAAGGTTAGTTCCAGCTTCTGTAGTGTTGTTTGCGTGGTGTCATGAGCTTCTGGGGGGGGTAATGTGGTGTGGTCCATTTTGCTCGGGAGTGCTCGAGTGGTCTTTGGTTTAACCATTTGGCAGTCGCAACAGTGCCTGTGCATTAGTGTTACGCGCGACCTCCCTATGGTGAATACGGCCCGGTCAAGTGTTGCGACAAGCTGGCCAATTAGAACATATGCAGGACGAATAACTTTGGGAGGAGCAGCGAAACGCGTTGACCTATTTACTTGTGAGGCCTGCAAATTATAATGTCAGCGGGGATTCCTGGTGCTAGAGAGGTGTGGACTTGGCTCTACAAGACTAGGTAGAGGCTGTAATTGTTCTGGTTGCCTTGGGTTTTAGGGAAATAATTAGCACGGTAGTAAGTTGCGACCCGATGAGTGTCGCCGAGAGGCTCACCTTATGCTGTTGTCTGCGACCGTTTTGCGCTTGGGATCCGTCCGTTAGTTGTGCTCCTGCTGCCTCTCCTCTCCTGAGGTGTGGCGTGGGACAAACAAATGTAGACCCAGGATGTCTGGGCAGGCAATCCAATCACTGCAGATTCTGTCTTCATGGGGACCCCAGGGGGCTTAAGATGGTGCCGTTATACAATTGCGTCCACTTGGTTCAACTTTGGAATGCTGCGCTCTTGCGGAGCGTCTCCGTGCAGTCCAGGCCTCCTTGCAAATGGATTCGGCCCTCTGGGATCGCAGGATTGCGGTCCAACAAATGTTTGATACTCCAAGATGGCGGACTCAGCTTGTGAGGCCATCCGCCGGAATTGTGTGCACGGCCGGCCTCCGGGCCGGCCGCGGCACCCGTTATCGCCTCCGGAGGTCTCGGAGGAGAGCCAGGCCTTCAACAACCTCAACGGGTGCTCCCCTGAAGACGGGAATGGCCAGAGCGAGCTCGCTCCAGCAGAACCTTCCCCAGGCTGGGCGGCGCCGCAACAGGGAGGTCCCAGCCGGCGCCGCTCCCACAGGATAGTCTCTCACGGGGCCGCAGCCGGCTCCAGCATGCTAGTCGGAGCTGTGACAGCAGCTTCTCACCTCTCCGGTCCCGCCGGGGTCCGAGCGCCAGCCCGGGTCGCATGTTACCCGGCGCAGTGCACCCAGGCCGCTCAGGCCCCGAGACGGGTGTCGGCCGCGGACGCGTGACAATCTCCGGCATTGCGGCAGTTTCAGGGCCGTAGTAACGGTCGCCGATGCAGCCCTCCGGTGGCACCCTAAACGGCTTCCGCACCACGCACAGGGGGGGTCAGGGCCTCGAAAACAGGATGATTGTGTGGGCTAGGGAACGGAGCTGCAGTTTATGCTGCCGCTCCGATTGCCATCTTGGCCACGCCACTGGTTAACCCTAGTTCTTAACCAGTCATCTGCTGCCTCCCCCAGCTCTCTGGGGTTGGTCAACTTAGAGTCAACTAGATACTGGCGGAGCTTCTCTTGGACACAATTGGTTAGAAGGTGCTCCCTCATAATCAAATTGTACAACCCCTCAAAGGTACTTACCTTGTTGCCCTGTATCCAGCCCTCCAGTGCTTTTACTGAAATGTCCACAAAGTCCACCCAGGACTGGGTGCTTGTCTTTCAGCTTCTCTGCCTCCAAAGCTATGAATGCTAGCTGGGCCTCCAGCTCTCTTTCCCTGAGGGACAGGTTCTCTCCTCCTGAAGGGACCCCCTTTCCCCAACTAGCTTTGTGTCTGCCCCTAGTGACTGTAAGTAATGAGGACCGGTCTTCCTCATCCTCACTTAGGCTCAGATGCCCTTCCTCCCCTGAGTGGTTGGAGCTAGCATCCTCCCCTACTTCTCCCTCCTCTGGAACTTCTTCTGAGTCTACCTCTTGGGCCTCAGCCCATGCTGTCAGGGATTTGATCAGGACATGCTTCCTGAGGTCAGTGGTTGCAGGCAACCCTCTTTCAGTACACAACCCCCTAAGCTGGACTACTGTCAGTGTGGGTAGGCTAGCCAGATTAAGCTCCATGGTTCCCTGGTTTTGTGTCAACAAAAACTTTTTGCAAAAATTGGAAACAAGAATTTAGAAAAATCACAAAAATTCAATAATTGAAATTAATCCAAATTAAAAATTAAAAACAATTTTTGCACTAGGACAATTTAAAGGATTTTTAATTTGTTTTACTTAAAACTGTAACGTGATACTGAACACAAGTACAGGATCCCACCACTGCTCACCAAAAATGTTGGAAAATGGGTTATTGGTAAGGGCAGGTAGGTACCTACACTAAGCAATAGGCCACTAACCTCCACTAAGGTCCAGTTAGGTCTCAGTAAATTAACCCCAGCTCAACCCTTGGTAGCTTGGCAACGAGCGTCAAGGCTTAACTTAGGAGACAGAGTGTAAAGCTTTAAAATATCACAAAATAGTAATTAAATAAAACACAGGAAACAGTTTAAAAATCCGAAAACAATTTATAAAAATAGATTATATTTTTATCTTTAAAATGACACCAAAACAAATAAAATCAGATAAGGGGAACCGGAGATCTGAATTTTTAAAGATTGTTTTTTTTTAGCGTCTAGAAACAAAAAGCGCCAATCGGTTCATCTGGTTGCACCTCGACCGGGGCAAAGTCAAAGTTTAAGGCCGACCGCGATGGAGCCCTGCTCGGCTACCGGCTGCGGGAGACCTTCACACTTAGGGGGTCATTACAACCCTGGCGGATGGTGTTAAAGGTGTGGTAATAGCGCAAACAGGCCGGCGGACAAAAAAAGGGAATTATGACCGTGGCGGAAACCGCCAACAAAGACAGCCACTTTAACACTCCGCCCGCCACGGCGGTACAGACAAGCAGCGCAGCGGTCACAGCCAACAGACAGGCGGAAGACAATGTACCGCCCACAGTATCACAACCCGCCAATCTGCCACCTTTTCCGAGGCGGATTCACCGTGGATAAAAACACGGCGGAAACAGCTTTTGCAATGGGAAAACGCTCACCTTAACACATCCCACGAGGAAGGAGGACACCATGGAGCCGGAATTACAAATCCTACCTGCCCTTGTATTCCTACTCATCTACGAACACCAGTGTCTGCGCGGCAAAGACAACGGTGAGTACTGCACCTACGACATAGGGGAGGGGGGAGGCAAAAGTCAGGGGGACACACACGCAACACCCCCACCCCCACCCCCACCCTCGCACATTACAACACACACACCAAGGCATCTCCAAATATCACAGTAACAACCCACAGCCCCCCCCGGAAGAATGCAAACACAAAAGGAAATCAGTCCAAACATTGTAATGTATCAAAATACATGTGTCAAATATATACAGATATATATAAACTCATTCAAAAGTATATACATTACGAGAAGTAGTGCAGATATGCACATCTCAATGTCCGTGCACCACTGGTCCAAAAATGCATGGGCGAGGCCCACACAAGATACCTGTCCACAAACGGAGAGAACACTGCCGGGGCATCAGAGAGAAATACAACAGGCACCTCAGGGGGAAGGGGAGGGGGGCACCTCAGCCGGATTACAGCACCACGCCAAATCCACGACGGGGCTCCATGCCCATTGATGTATCCTGGGGAGTGCAAAGCCACAGTCTCTCAAGTCTCACAAGTGGGTGGGTTGCACACTGCATTATCCTGGGGAGTGCAAAGCCACAGTCTCTCAATTCTCACAAGTGGGTGGGTTGCCCACTGTTCCATCCTGGGGAGTGCAAAGCCACAGTCTCTCAAGTCTCTACAGTGAGTGGGTTGCCCACTGTCACATCCTGGGGAGTGCAAAGCCACAGTCTCTCAAGTCTCTACAGTGGGTGGGTTGCCCACTGTTACATCCTGGGGAGTGCAAAGCCACAGTCTCTCAAGTCTCTACAGTGGGTGGGTTGCCCACTGTGCAATCCTGGGGAGTGCAAAGCCACAGTCTCTCAAATGGATAACAGTCTCCACTGGTTCTGGAGGGGGACTGGTGCCCAGAGTGCTTCATCCTGTGCAGGACAGACAGAGTGGATGCAAGTCTCCACTGGTTCTGGAGGGGGACTGGTGCCCAGAGTGCATCACTCTCCCTGTGACGGTCACAGTTGCGTCACTGCCCCTGCCGCTCATGGGCTAGCGGCGGACTCTGGGCTGTTCAGCGGTGCTCTGCCCCGTTCAGCGGTGCTTTGCCATGGCGGTCTCTGACATGTTCAGCGGTTCTCTGCCCTGTTCAGCGGTGCTTTGCCCTGTTCAGCAGTCTTCACCATGGCGGTGATTCCCTTGTTCAGCGGTGCTTTGCCATGGCGGTCTCTGACCTGTTCAGCGTTTCTCTGCCCTGTTCAGCGGTGCTTTGCCGTGTTCAGCGGTCTTCACCATGGCAGTGATTCCCTTGTTCAGCGGTGCTTTGCCATGGCGGTCTCTGACCTGTTCAGCGGTTCTCTGCCCTGTTCAGCGGTGCTTTGCCCTGTTCAGCGGTCTTCACCATGGCGGTGATTCCCTTGTTCAGCGGTGCTGTGCCATGGCGGTCTCTGACCTGTTCAGCGATTCTCTGCCCTGTTCAGCGGTGCTTTGCCCTGTTCAGCGGTCTTCACCATGGCGGTGATTCCCTTGTTCATCGGTGCTTTGCCATGGCGGTCTCTGACCTGTGCATTGGTGTGTGGCATGACGGTCCCTCATTGCCCAGCGGGGCTTTGGCAGCCAGGGGCCTCCTGGGCACTGACTCCGGCGGTGGTCTCCTGACCAGTGACGATACTTGTGCCCTCCTGGGCAATGACTCCGGCGGTGGCCTCCTGACCAGTGACAATACTTGTGCCCTCCTGGGCAAGGACTCTGGCGGTGGTCTCCTGACCAGTGACTATACTTGTGCCCTCCTGGGCAATGGCTCTGGCGGTGGTCTCCTGACCAGTGACGATACTTGGGCCCTCCTGGGCAATGACTCCGGCGGTGGTCTCCTGACCAGTGACGACGGTGCTGGCGGTGCCGTCCCACCTGCCAGGAAGGATGCCGCCCTTCTCCGCCGTGCTGCTCACACCAGGCTGTGCAGACTTCTTCTGGCCCTTTCCGACCTTTGGAGGAGTCACAGCTGACTCTGCAATCCCCCTGGGACCCTTGTGAGTAGTTTTTCCTCCAGGAGTCTTCACCCGATCCCGTCGGCCACTTTCCAACTTGAGATGCTTTACAAGGGGTGGACTGGCAGTGCCTTGGCTCCGTGTCACACTGCCTGCCCTGGTGGCCGGTGCACTCCACACACCTTGAACACGCACCACTGGTAATGGAGTCTTTTTGGCTGAGGCGCTACGACAGGACTGATGACTTGGAGGGGTGGGGGTGGGGGCAAAGAGGTCAATGTTGCTGAGGGACAGTTTCTGACGATTACTGGGATGGGTAGCTGGAGGGGGTCTGGGAGTGGAGGAAGAGGAGGTGGTTGTAGGAGGTGTCACTTTAGGTGTTTTGAGTGCAGGTGCAGGTACTGGAGGCTGTCGTGAGGTGGATGGATGTTGGATGTGTGGGTGCCCGCGTTTGTGTACTTTGGGAGGGGGCGTAACAGACACACTGGGAGAGGACACAGGGGACGTGTAAATGGGAGTGGGGGTGGTGAGTGCAGGTGAGCGGGGTGTGGTGCTGGGTGTTCTGGTGCGAGTCCTAGTGCCTGTAGATGTAGTGCATGCAGGTGAGAGTGTAAACGATACTGGGAGGGAGACCACGAGGAGGGGGACACAGTGGAAGCAGTGGATGTTGGTGTGTCTGCATGTGGGTGATGCTTGTGTGTGTGCCTGTGGGTTGTGTGGTGCCTATGTTTGCCTGAGCTACTTTTGGGTGTTGAGGTATATGCATGCTTGTCTGATGGTATGCTTGGGACAGGCTGGGGTACAGGGGATTGGGTCTGGGTGGAGGAAGTTGGAAGGGGGAGGCTAGAGACAGGGACAATGGCTGCCATCAGTGCTGAGGCCAGAGATTGCAGGGTTCGATGATGGGCAGCCTGACCAGAATGAATGCCCTCCAGGAATGCATTAGTGTGTTGCAACTCCCTTTCTACACCCTGGATGGCATTCACAATGGTAGACTGCCCAACAGTGAATGACCTGAGGAGGTCAATGGCCTCCTCACTGAGGGCAGCAGGGGTGACTGGGGCAGGGCCTGAGGTGCCTGGGGCAAAGGTGATGCCCACCCTCCTGGGTGAGCGGGCACGGGGCGAACGCTGAGGGGCTGCTGGGAGGGCAGTGCTGGTAGGGGAGGTGGCGGCTGTACCTGTAGAAGTGGGGGGCACAGATGGTGCCGCCACCACAAGGGAGCTCCCATCGGCGGACGAGTCTGTGTCGTTAGTTGGCGATCCGGTGACCGACGTGTAGCTCCCCTCGCCCTCCGTCCCACTGGTGCATTCTGAGTCCATGGTGTGGCCCTCCATGGCCATGTGGGATGCAGCTCCCTCGTAACCCGGTGCCACTGTACCTCCGCCTGATGATGCTGATGCACAAAAGAACAGGGAGAGCACAAAAAGGGGGAGGGGACGACAGAAGAAAGACAGGTTGAGTGCATGGCTTACCGCTACAGTTGGCGGACAATACAGACACAGCAGCCCCTTGCACTACGCCATGCTCTTGGCCTCTACTGATGCAATTGCTGGGATCTGGCCTACATGGCTATGGTGGACATCTGCACACATGAATGCCACAGGGGCACCTATACCTGTACTTGGCCCACTACTGAGGTGGGGTGGAGTGCCACATGCCCTGCATTATGGAGGGGCCTAGCCTACGTATTTCTGCCTGGACTAGGTACACCCATAGCCATCCTCCCCCACCCAGACCCCTCAACTGCGCGCCAAATCCCCAGAATGAGAGTGTACTCACCCCCTTGTGTCTGCTGTGATGCCCTCAAGCGCCCTTCCAACTCCGGGTAGGCCACCGCCAGGATCCGGAACATCAGGGGGGTCATGGGGCGACGGGCACCCCTCCCACGTTGGGAGGCCATCCCCAGCTGGGCCTCCGCCGTCTTCTTGCTCCAGCGGCGAATGTCCTCCCATCTTTTCCGGCAGTGGGTGCCCCATCTCTGGTGGACCCCCAGGGTCCGGACGTCCTTGGCAATGGCACGCCAAATGTCCTTTTTCTGGTGGGCGCTGACCTACATGACATGCACAAGGGAAGAAGAGAAGTCATTACCAACTGCACCGCCCATGTGAGTGGCCCCCATCCTTACCCTTGCGATGTGGCACATGCATTCACAGTCCTTCATGTTCACTGCACTCTGCCACCTTCCCTCTTACAACCAGCCCTCTCCACCCAGGCATAGCCCATACAACGTGCTCCCTGTGTACTTACCTGTTGGTCTGGAGGACCGCAGAGTAGCGTGTACTGGGGGAGGACCCCGTCGACTAGCTTCTCCAACTCCTGAGCAGTGAAGGCAGGGGCCCTTTCCCCAGATGCAGCAGCCATTGTCTCTTCCAGACCGAGGTCACAGCAGCACTTGCAGTGTAGGTCCTCTCCTGTCGAAGATCAGGTATCGAGTGATTGAACAGATAGAAAATGGCGGTGACGTCCGCGGCGGTGACGTCCTCGGCGGTGCGTATCATCACCGCCGGCACACTTTGTCATTGGCTCCTGGGACCCATAGGGTCCAATGTTAACCAATGCAGCATTGCGCCGCAGTCTACTACCGCCTACTTCGACGGGGTACAACGCCAGCGCAGTGACCTCACATTCCCATTATCCCAGTTTAGAGGTCAGGCAGCCGCCATTTCAGGGGCCCACATGGCTTCATTTACTACTGCGTCACACATAGCTAGGCCTACACTCAACACACATACAGGAAGTGTTTTGTGTATCTGTGGGTACATACCTGGGAATTTGTTGACTCTGTGGTCGCTGTTGTCCTTCCTAGGCACCGTCAGCTGGGACATTTGAGAAGATGGCGGAATCCTCCGGTGTACCGACCGCTGGTGGACCTGTTGACAATGGAGGAACGACATTTAATCGTCACCTACAGGTTTGACTGTGCCACCATCCAGGAACTATGTACCCAGTTGGAGCCAGACCTGATGTCACCAATCCGCCATCCCACTGGAATCCCCCCTGACGTGCAGGTGCTGTCAGTGCTCCATTTCCTTGTTAGTGGTTCTTTTCAGACAACAGTGGCCATGGCATCAGGGATGTCCCAGCCTATGTTTTCCAACGTGTTGTCCAGAGTGTTGGCTGCCCTGCTGAAACACGTAAGGAGATACATTGTTTTTCCTGAGGTGGAGGATTTGGCTACAGTGAAAGGTTACTTCTATGCCCTGGGACATATCCCTAACATCATAGGTGCCATTGATGGGACCCATGTAGCTCTGGTCCCCCCCCCACAGGAGTGAACAGGTGTACAGGAACAGGAAGAGTTATCATTCGATGAATGTACAGATGGTATGTTTGGCAGACCAGTACATCTCGCAGGTAAATGCTATGTTCCCTGGCTCAGTGCACGACGCCTACATCCTGCGGAATAGCAGCATCCTTTATATGATGGGTCAACTCCAGAGGCACCGGGTGTGGCTATTAGGGGACTCTGGTTACCCCAACCTGTCCTGGCTATTGACCCCAGTGAGGAATCCCAGGACCAGGGCAGAGGAACGCTACAATGAGGCCCATGGGCGGACTAGGAGAGTGATCGAACGCATCTTCGGCCTCCTGAAGGCCAGGTTCAGGTGCCTCCATATGACAGGTGGTTCCCTATTCTACTCACCGAAGAAGGTGTGCCAGATCATCATCGCCTGCTCGATGCTTCACAATCTTGCTTTGCGACGCCAGGTGCCTTTTCTGCAGGAGGATGGTCCAGATGACGGTGTTGTGGCAGCTGTGGAGCCTGTGGAGCCTGTGGACAGTGATGAGGAGGAAGCTGAGGAAGAAGACATCGACAACAGGGAGTCAGTCATACAGCAATATTTCCATTGACACACAGGTGAGAACATATTCATTTTTACCATTCAATTAACTTTCACACGTCTACCTCTATCCTGTATGTCATTTAATAGCAGTATTTGGTAACTGAGTTGTACCTTTCTATTACGGTTTCACAGGTGTGGTTACGAATGTGTGTCATCTGCTTGCATCCTTCAAGGACTTGTGATGTGTGACATAGGTATGTTGGCTTTACAATTGGAAACGCATTATGATACGGTCATTGATAATACATATTTTCCAAATCACAGACTGACTCCAGATTTTTTTGTGGTTCAAGGGTGTTTATTAAAGTGCTCAAAAATGGAGTGGGTTGTAATATGGTGATGGGGGACGGTGTAGGAATGTCCATGGCAGAGTCCAGTCCATTGGTCACACAGGTGCACTGCCCATATGGGCATAGGAAGTGGAGATGGGGCAGTTTAAGTATGGACAGGGTAACAAAGTGGGACAGTGGGAGGACAATCAGGGTGGTCTCATTTCCTGGCGGGGGTCTTGCCATCTTGCTCTGTCCTGTTCCTGGATCTCAGGGACCGCTTGCGTGGTGGTTGTCCGTCTGCAGGGGGTGGGGTGCTGGTGTGGTGGTCCTGTGGCGGGGCGTCCTGTCCACTAGCGCCGGCGGAGGTGGTGGGCAGTTCATCGTCCATGCTAGTGTCAGGGGCCCCTTGGAGTGCCAAGGTGTCCCTCATGGTCTGCTGTATGTCGTTTAGCACCCCCACGATGGTGCCCAGGGCGGAGCTGATGGTCCTGAGTTCCTCCCTGAACCCCAAATACTGTTCCTCCTGCAGGCGCTGGGTCTCCTGAAACTTGGCCAGGACCGTTGCCATCGTCTCCTGGGAGTGGTGGTATGCTCCCATGATGGAGGATAGGGCCTCGTGGAGAGTGGGTTCCCTTGGCCTGTCCGCCCCCTGTCGCACAGCAGCCCTCCCAGTTCCCCTGTGTTCCTGTGCCTCCGTCCCCTGGACCGTGTGCCCACTACCGCTGCCCCCAGGTCCCTGATTTTCTTGGGGTGGTGGGTTCTTCTGGGTTCCCTGTAGTGGTGGACACACTGCTGATTGAGGTGTCCTGGGTACGGAGGTATGGGCCCGCTGGGTGGGTGCTGTGCTGGTGTTACCAGAGGGTGGAAGGTCAGTGTTGGGCTGTGCCTGTGCAAGGGGAACCGACTGTCCCGAGGCCCACGATGGTCCGGGCTGGTCATCAGGATCCAGTAGGGCAGAGCTGCTATCGTCACTGTGGGCTTCTTCTGTGGGTGGAGTGGAGTTGTCAGGACCCTCCGGTGTGGTGACGTTCCTTAGTGGTCCTACAGGGACATAAGATCATGATTATTGCATGTGTGTGTGTAATGGTGTGCAATGGGTGGGTGGGTGTGTACCCCAGTGCAAGCATTCCTGTGTGTGGGTTTGTGTGATGATGGTTAGGGGGTTGTTCTGGGTATGTGCAGTGAGCATGCTTTGGTGAGGGGTGATCATGCTTAGTTGTGTCATGCAGAGCTTGGTGTTGGGATGGATGGTTTGTGTTATTGGTACATTAGTGAGGAGTTGGAGTGATAGGGGAGGGGGTGAGGGTGGGGGTGTGTGATAGCATGCAGGTAGGGTGGGGGATATGATAGTTAAGATTTGACTTACCCGTGTCCATTCCTCCACTGACTCCTCCGAGGCCCTCTGGATGCATGATGGTCAAGACTTGCTCCTCCTATGTTGTTAGTTTTGGGGGAGGAGGTGGGGGTCCACCGCCAGTCCGCTGAACAGCAGTGTTGTGCCTGGAGACCACTGAACACACCTTCCACCGTAGGTCGTTCTTAGCAAAGACAGGAGTCATGCCCCCTTGCCCAATGGCCATGCCCAGGGGACTTCTGTCCCCTGGGCATGGTCATTGGGCATAGTGGCATGTAGGGGGGCACAAATCAGGCCCCCCTATGCCACAATAAAAAATAAAAAAAATTACTTACCTGAACTTACCTTATGTTCCCTGGGATGGGTCCCTCCATCCTTAGGCATCCTCCTGGGGTGGGCAAGGGTGACAGGGGGGGTCCCTGGGGGCATGGGAGGGCACCTCTGGGCTCCTTACAAGCCCACAGGTCCCTTAACCCCTGCCCTGACCAGGCGCTAAAAAACGACGCAAAAGCGGCTGGACGTCATTTTTTTTCACCCGCCCACTCCCGGGCGTGATTTTTGCCCGGGAGTGTAAATATGGCGCACATGCCTCGGAGTCAATTTTTTAGACGCGAATGCCTACCTTGCATATCATTAACGCAAAGTAGGTGTCCACGCTAAAAAGTGACGCAAACTCCATGGACTTTGGGGCTAGACGCGTCTAACGCCAGAGTATAAATATGGAGTTCGCTTTGCGTCGAATTTGCGTAAAAAAAACCAATGCAAATCCGGCGCAAACGGAGTATAAATATGCCCCCTAGTCTCTTTTTTGGAGATTTTCTTTATGGGGACGAACCAGCAAATCAGGCCGGGTCGCGGTTGAGGCAAGCCGGCTAGAGTTGCCGCGGCGGGTCGGTCCCTCTATGGAGCTTTTTTACAAAAGTTGTCCAAACTTCTCCAAACTTCTGGGGCTTCTCCCAGATGTCCTTTTAAGGTTCTTTTGGGGTCCACAGCTCACCCCAAGGGTCCAGAAGTTCTGAGATGGTCCTTGGGGGGTGCGGACTACAACTCCCAGAATGCACCTGGCGCAAACTCCTTTTTGGCCACTGGACAGTAGTCAGATGGTCGCTTTCTTCAGGAGTTGGTGCAGGGGACTCTGGATAGCAATTTTTCACCTGTAGCAAACAGGGAGTCCCTCCTTGAACCAGTTGAAGCCAGGCAAAGTCCTTCTTGTGGTGAAGCCCAAGTGTGCAGCTGGTGCAGTCCTTCTGAGTGCAGGTTCCAGGTGCAGGCCAGGGGTCCAGCAGGGCAGTTCTTCTTCTTCTATTGTTCTTCCTTGTTGGATGTGGTAGGGAACTGAGGTGTGGTGGGTGCAGGTCTGCCAGTTTTATCCTTGCTCCTGGGTGAAAAGCAGGGGGGTCCTGGTTCTCCAATCAGGTGCAGGGTCCTTCCCCCTGTGATGACCACTTCCTGGGAAGTGTGGCAAAAATCAATCCCAGGAGGCAACATTCTCTAAAAATCCATCATGGCTTTATCTGATTTTTGGAGGTTACATCTGGCTGAGCCCACCCACTGGTGTGTCTAAAAATCATAAACACACCCCTCTCCTAATCTAATCAAGGGGGCACCTAGTTGTCTGGGGTTGCAGGATGTGGGGGTGTTGCTGGTTGCTCCAAATGTCCTTCTCTGCCTTTGAAGACCAGTTTGGCAGCCCTCCCCCTTCCTGCCTCACCATCTGCTGAGGGGAGATTCCTTCCCACAGGCACATTCCTTTGTGTGAAGCCAGGCCACTTCACACCTCATCAAGGCAGCTTGGCCAAGCTGCTAGAGGTTGGCCAATCAGAGCACAGCAGCAAAAACAATGCAGGGCTGAAATTGGCAACTTTTCAGGTAAAGTTTAAAACTCTTTTCCTGAACAAGTTATATTAACTGGAAGTTGTGGGATTTATTACAACAATTAATTTGTTACCAAATGCTTGGTATGCATCATTTAAGGAGACTTTAAAAATTAAAATAAAGTCTCCCCATTCTAGCCTATGAAGGCCATTTACTACAATGAGGGAAAAACAAATTTGGCTGTTTTTACCTCACCAGGGCTTATAAAACTATTTGTATAAAGCCCCTGCTTATAGTTACATGGCACCCAGCCCTAGGGGCACATAGGGAACACCTTAGGGGTGACTTATATGTAAAAATAATGTAGTTTAAGACTTTGGAACTACTTTTAATTCCAAAGTCGAATTTGCATATAACTTTAATTTAAAAGCAGCCAGCAAGGCAGGCCTGCCTTTAAAATGACACTGGGCACCTCAGCAGTGCACCTATGGGTGCACTACCTATGCTGTGGTCCCTTAACCTACATGCCCTACCATATACTAGGGCCTTATAGGTAGGTTAACTTAGCCAATTATAATTAGCCTAATTTGCATATCCATTTTACACAGAGCACTGGCCCTGGGACTGGTTAGCAGTACCCAGGGCACAGCCAAGAGTCAGTAACCACCAGTACCTGTCCAAAAAGTGTGGGGGTGACCAGGGCAAAAAGGAGGGCTTTCCTACACCCTGGCTCAGATACGTTCACTCCATTTTCCTCCGTCTTGGAGTAGGGGAGTTTTTCCTCACCCTGGACCTCTTGGTGAGAAGGGACATTAAAAGGATTAGGGATACATATTGGCATATACTTCATGATTCAAAACTAAATATGCCCCCAGTCAGAAATCAGGAGAGGATGCTGATACAGCAACCACACCTTATACTATATTTGGTCACTAGTAGCTCTGAGCGGCACAGATTCTTACTTACCAGGCTATGTTTGAACATATTACATTATTTAGTAGCATTTCCTATCTGTGGTACCTGGTTTAAGAAACTCCTGCCATGCTGCTGTGATGGAAAAACATCTCAAAGCACTTTGCACTTTGTTTTTTTTTGCACTCTCTATGCTGCTCCAAGAAAAAGGTTTTTACGCCCTATCTTTTTAGCCAAGGGCATTAGGTCTAGCTGTTTTCTCTTATCTATATAATCTGGGAGATGAAGAGACAATACAGTCTGTGTTAAATTTTATATATGCTGCTTTTGGCATCCAAAAGTTTTATTAATATTGTTATTTATTGTATAACTGAGAAATTTTTATGTATGTAAATATTTGATGTCTTTTATGGTTTTATAAAGACCGAATAAAGTATTGGATGATGATGATGATGATCATGACTTGCCCACTTGCTCTGGAGGGGGCAACATGGCCTGTGCTTGGTCCTGGAGTGTGCAAGGCCACAGTCTCTCAAGTGGGTGACTAGCCCACTTGCTCTGGAGAGGGCAACATGCCCTGTGCTCCTTGTTCTGGGGAGTGCAAGGCCACAGTCTCTCGAGTGGGTGACATGCCCAATGGTTCTGGAGGGGGCCTTGTGCCCTGTGCTCTTGATCCTATGAAGTGCTGGGTATGTGGGTGACATGCCCTCTGGTTCTGGAGGGGACCTCGTGCCCTGTGCTCTTGATCCTGGGGAGTGTTGGGTATGTGGGTGGCATGCCCACTGGTTCTGGAGAGTGCCTTGTGCCCTGTGCTCTTGATCTTGGGGAGTGCAAGGTCACAGTCTCTCAGGTGGGTGTCATACCCACTGGATTTGCAGCAGGCAAGCCGCACAGAAGCCCATGGAGGCAGGACTACATACCGTCCGCTGGCGGTGATGGCTGCTCAGTGGAAGTGGTGGTGCTGCTGGTGGGGGGAGGCTCCTGCCCATCTCCTGCAACCACGGATGGCTGCTCACTGGAGGTGGTAGTGCTGCTATGGGGGAGGCTCCTGCCCACCCCCTGCAACATAGGACGGCTGCTCACTGGAGGTGGTGGTGCTGCTGTGGGTGAGGCTCCTGCCCATCCCCTGCAACCTCTGATGGCTGCACAACCATGGTTGGTGGTGGGGGCTATGTCACAGTTCCTGTCCTAGGCCCCTTGCTCTTCCTGCCTCCTGGTGCAGGCTCTTTTCACTCCCTCACAGCTGGTGCAGGCTCCTTCCCCTTTCTTAGCAGCTGCTGGGGGAGGCTCCTTGCTCTTACTGGCAGCTGGGGCAGGCTCCTTTACCTTCTTGCCTGGTGCAGGCTCCTTTACCTTCACGACATGTGGCCTGGATCCCTTTCCACCATGAGTGGGTGTGGTAACGACTGGGACCGTGGACTGGGTGGCTGAGGTGCTTGGCTGAGTTCTTCCTACCCTGGCCATACGTGCAGGATGGGGGGAGGGGTAGGGAAGAGGTCAATGGTGGATAGGAACAGTTTTTTAGGGACATTGGGGCAGGAAGAGGGAGAAGGAATGAGAGTGGAGGAAGAGGGAGTGGTTGTTGGAGGTGTCTGTCTGCTGATTTTGGGTGCAGGTGCATGGGCTGTATGCCGTTGTGAGGTGGATGGCTGTTGCATGTCTGAGTGCTTGCGTTTGTGTACCTTAGGAGGGGGGACAGACACAGTGGGAGAGGACACAGAGGACGTGTGCATGGCTGTTGTGGAGGTGTCTCCCAGTGAGGTGTGTGTTCTGCTTGGTGTGGTGATGCTGGTAGTGGATGATGATGTGGTGCATGCAGGTTTGAGTGTAGACGGAACTGGGAGGGAGTTGGAGGAGGAGGAGGGGGAGACAGTGGAAATAGTGGATGTTGGTATGTCTGCATCTGGATGGTGTTTGTGTGACTGCCTGTGGGATGAAGTGTGGTGCTTGTGTTTGCCTGTACCACTCTTGTGTATTGTACTGTGTGCATGATCGTCCCACTGGTGCCCTCTCAATCGGTGGACTCTGCCTCCTGGGTCCTGTGGGATGCTGCACCCTCCGTCGCCAGTGCCTCTGCTCTTCCATCAGATTGTGCTAAAGCACATAAGGACAGGGTGACAAAACAAAAAGGTGGGGAAGAGACAAAGGATACACTTGGTCAATGGCTGCACCAACACCACCGTTAGTGTATACAGCACCCCCACACAGAGGGAACAGCCGTACGCAATATGCCATAGCACTACTAGAGAAATAGTTAGCAGCCAAGGCTTGGGGGGGACACGCACCATCAAATGCAGCACTCCTGGGACCCATGCAGCCCTGACAAGTAGTGGATGCCTACGAGCTAGGTTGAAAGATTTTCCCTTCTGAACCCTAGCCACCAGGAGACCTATGCTGCAATGTCAGGCCTGGCTTAGGGACACCCACTGCCACACATCCCCCACCTGGATACCACCCTACCATGTGTAAGTTGTAATGATGGGCACTGTGCTCACCCCCTTGTGGCTGCTGTGATGCCCTCAAGCGCGTATCCAGCTCAGGATAGGTCACCAGCAGTATGCCAGCCATCAGGGGGGTCAGGGTTCGACGGGCACCCCTTCCTCGTTTGAGGAAATCCCCAGCTGGGCCTCTGCCGTCTTCTGTGCTCAGCCTCTCAGGTCTTCCCACCGTTTGCAACAGTGGGTCCTCTGCCTGCCGTAGACCCCCAGGGTCCGCACGTCCTTTACGATGACACGCCATATACCCTTCTTTTGATGAGCGCTGACCTGCAGTGGCAATAAACACAGGAAAATTGAATTAGTCAAACAGTCCTGCCTGTTACACTTCTACCCACCATGCCCCTTCACATCACTATTTCCACACACATGGCCCAGCACACAACCTATACTCCACGCAGAGGACATCCACCCACACCCCTTACGTGAGGCCTTCACACACACCACTCCATATATTCATACCACATGAATCGTGTCTACAGTGTACTCACCTGTTGGTCTGGAGGGCCATACCGCAGTCCGTGCTGGGCTAGGACCCTATCCATTAGTCTCTCCAACTCCACCGAAGTGAAGGCTGGGGCCCTTTCCCCAGTCACACGGGCCACAGTAGGTTGCAGACACAGGTCACAGCAGCACACGCAGTGTAGGTCCTCTCCTGTTGAAGATCAGGTAGCAAGTGAGGGATAAGATAGAAAATGGCAGACACGTTTGAAGCGGTGCATACTGTCATCGCCGGCATAGATCACCATTGGCCACTATAACCCATAGGGCCCAATGTTAACCAATGAGGAGTTACACGGCGGTTCCCAACCTCCTTCCGCAACGGCGCACGACGTCAGCAGAATTACCTCACTTCCACCTGTTCCTCCACACCATTTCAGGGGGGGCAGGCGCTGGAAAATTGCTGCGTCACTGTTGAAATTAGGACATACTGGACAAATCACACTTACCCATTACAAGTTAACAGCATGCAAAGTTCTGTTGTGGCTCCATTGTTCAGTTTGTGGCTGGCTCCTCACTCTTTTGCCCCATAGATTCCCACTGCTGTGGATGAATAGGAGATGGAGACATAACCCAGTGTACAGACCCCTTCTGGGTTTGGCAACAATGGAGGACAGGCACATCATCCTCACCTATAGACTGGACAGGGCCACAATCACAGAGCTGTGCGCCCAATTGGAGCCTGACCTGATAACCGCTATCTGTCACCCTAGTGGGATCCCCCCTTTTGAGCAAATTCTATCATTGCTCCATTTCCTGGCAACTGGTTAATTCCAAGTGACAGTAGGCTTGGCAGCAGGAATGTCACAGCCATTGTTCTCAATAGTGCTAACAAGAGTGTTGTCTGCCCTGATTAAACACATGTGCAGCTACATTGTATTTCCCCAGGTTGAAGATTTGGCCACAGTGAAGGCCGAGTTCTATGCAATGGGACACATCCCTAACATAACTTGGGCGACTGATGGAACACATATTGCATTTTTCCCCCCTCCCCGGTCAGAATAAACAGGTGTTCAGAAATTGGAAGAGTTTCCACTCTATGAATGTTCAGATGGTGTGCTTTGCGGAACAGTACATCTCCCACATCAATGCTAAGTATCCTGGGTCGGTGCATGATGCCTTTGTCCTGAGGAATAGCAGCATCTCAAATGTGATGGGCCAAATACAGAGTCACAAGGTGTGGCTAATATGTGAGCCCTGGTTCCCACCCAGTATATGTTGGTGTATGGCTATGGTGTTGGCCATATAGGATAGTGTGTGGCTAAATGTTGTCCCTCAATATTTGCAGGTGACTCTGGTTACCCAAACCTATCATGGCTGCTGACCCCTTTGAGGAATGCCAGGACAAGGGCAGAAGAACGTTATAATGAGGCACATGGGCGAACCAGAAGGATCATTGAAAGAAGCTTTGGCATCCTGGAGGCCAGGTTCCGGTGCCTCCATCTAACAGGTGGATCCCTGTACTACTCACCCAAGAAGGTCTGCCAGATAGTAATGGCATGCTGCATGTTGCATAATCTGGCCCTCAGGCGCCATGTCCCATTCCTGCAGGAGGAGGAGGCTTGAGATACCCGTGTGCCAGCAGTGGACCCTGTAGACAGTGAGGATGGGGAGGCAGAGGATGAGGATGAGGACAACAGAACATTAGTGATTAGACAATAATTCCAATGGCACACAGGTAGGACAGTGTTACTTCACATTTCAATTACATTTGTTTGAATTTCTGTGGCACTGGCATGCTGATATTTCCCACTTCTATTCCAACTTACTGTTCCCTCTGGCAATTCATTTTGCAGATGTTGGTGACCTGACATATGCTCCTGGTGTGATCGCTGCAGCCAGCTACAGGTCATTAATCTATCCTCATTTTCAGTACAGTTGGATTGCAATGTTTGTACCTGTTTCAACAAATACATATTTGAACAATATGACATACTCCAGGCTTCTTTTATTTCCAAGGGTGTTTATTGAAGTGCTAAAATATGGAGTGGCAAGTGCAATGGGATGGGGTGATGATGGAGGAAAGTCCAGGGTATTGTTCCAGTCTGTTTGTAGCACAGGTGCATTGTCCAAGGGGACATAGGAGGGGGAGCAATGGCAGTTCAAGGTGGACAAGATGACTGAGTAGGACACAAGGTTGACAATCAGGAGAGTCTCATTTCCTGGCGGGGGTCTTGGCAAGTGTCTCTGGCTTCTGTCTGGATCACAGGGAACGTTTGCGGGGTGGTTCTCCTTCTGCAGGGGAGGGGTGCTGATGGACTGTGAGTCCCATGGTGGGGCCTTCTGCTCACTAGCGGCAGCATAGGTGATAGGCTGTTCAGATGTCTGGCTAGTGGCAGGGGTTCGCTGTTGTGAGACTGCCTCCCTCATGTTGGCCATGTCTACCAGCATCCTTGCTATGGAGATCAAGGTGTTTTTGATGGCCTGCACGTTCTCCCTGATGTCCTGGTACTGTCCCTCCTGCAGCCGCCTGTTCTCCTGCACATTGTCCAGGATCTGGCCCATCGTGTCCTGGGAATGTTGGTAGGCTCCCAGGATCTCTGCAAGTGTCTCCTGGAGAGTTGGTTCCCTTGGCCTGTCCTCCCCATGGCACACAGCAGTCCTCCCAGTGTCCCTGGTGGCCTGGTGGCCTGTGCCTCTGTCCCCTTAACTCTGTGGCCACTGCCACTGACCCCAGGTCCCTGATTGTCTTGAGTATGAGGTGTGGCCTGGGGTCCCTGTAGAGGTGGACACACTGCTTATTGACATGCCCTGGGGACAGAGGTGTGGGCACGCTGTGAGGGTGCTGTGGTGGTGTTTCCTGATGGGGGAGGCTCTGTGGTGGTGTGTGACTGGGCCTGGAAACCTCCTGTCCAGAGGTCCCTGATAGGCCAGGTTGGTCATCCAGATCCTGAAGACCAGAGTTTGTGTCATCACTGTAGGCCTCTTCAGTTGGGGGACTGGATATTGCTGGTACCTCCTCCCTGCTGACATTGGCTGGGGTACCTGTGGGGATGTAAAGGATGTGTTATTGTTTCTGTGTCTGACATATTGTGCATCCGTGGCTTGCCCTGTTTGGTTGTATTTGCCCGGCAGCTTTCACTTGTGTGTGGTGGGATGATTAGTTCTCTATAGTGTGCATGCTTTAGTGTGAGTACCCATGCAGGGCTGTGAGGGGTGTCCATACATTGTTAGAGCATGCAGGGCTTGGCATTGGGATAAGTGAAATATGATGGTGGGGCGTGTGGGAGGTGGTGGAGTGGTGGGAGTGAGAGTGAGGGTGGGGGTATGTGATGGCATGCAGGTAGGGGGTAGTAGTAGTATAGAGTTGACTTACCAGAGTCCAGTCCTCCTCCTACTCCGGCCAGGCCCTCAGGATGCAGGATTGCCAAGACTTGCTCCTCCCATGCTGTTAGTTGTGGGGGAGGAGGTGGGGTCCCACCGCCAGTCCTCTGTACAATGAGCTGGTGTCTTGCTGCAATGGAACGTACCCTCCCCCGTAGGTCATTCCACCTCATCCTGATGTCAACCCTAGTTCTTGGGTGCTGTCCCAGAGCGTTGACCCTGTTCACAATTCCCTGCCATAGCTCCATCTTCCTGGCTATCGATATCTGCGGTACCTGTGCTCCAAAGAACTGTGGCTTTACCCTGATGATTTCCTCCATGATGACCCTTAGCTCCTCCTCTGTGAATCGGGGGTGTCTTTGTGGTGCCATGGGTGTTGTGTGAGGTGCGTAGGTGAGGGTGTGCTGGGTAAAGAGTTAGGGTGTGTGATGTGGGGTGCGTGAGTGGTGTATAGGTGGGTATAGTGTGTGGCTCTGGTTGTGTCTGTGGTCTTGGTGTCTCTGCTGGCAATTGTTTGTAATGGTAAAGGGTTGTGTGGGTGTGTGGGTGTGGTATGTGTATGGGTGTCAGGTGTGTGTTGTTTGAATTGTCCAATGTGGTGTTGTTTTGTTTGTGTGTGTCCATTTTGAGCGCAGCGGTATGTATCGCCAATGGTTTATCACCATTGAATGTCTGCCGTGGTGATTCGTGGGTCATAATGTGATGGGTGTTGTTCTGTTGGCGTAACAGTGTGGGTTTTGATACCGCCCGTTTATCAACGACTTTTTGTGTGGTGGATTTTTGTGTGTGGCTGAATACTGACGGATTGGTGTGTGTGTGTCATAATATGGTGAACGGATATCGGCGGCAGTAAGTTGGCGGCAGTTAGCGCAGCGGTATGTGGGATTTACTGCCAATGTCATAAGGAGGGCCATAGTCCCTTTCCTGGGGGTGTTGTTGCTATAAAACATTGTGTAGGTCCAGGTCCTCAATCCTACCTTCTAGTGATTTGGGACTTTGGAATAATCCCTATCTGTGGATTGACCTGTTTTCAGTAGAATGTAATATTGTATTGAAGCTGCCACAATGACTAGTAGGTCTTCTGTTACAGTGGTGATTGTGGAGAACTGGGAGGTAAATATATGTTTATTAATCGTTAGTAGGGCCATAGATACAGAAGACTGTTATGTTGTGATTGTTTAAGCCTCAAGTGTTTTCCGCCATCCTATTTGCCCTGTCTATAGTTGCAGATCCGAGTTATAGATATCTTTGTAGGAAGACTGACACCACTTTTGCCTTTGAGGTTGCATTGGGTAAAACTGGCTAGGGAACTAATCAATGGAGCCTTTGTGTCTTTTTCTAGTAGGCAAGATTCTCTGAGCAATTCTCACAGCAAGGGTATTTCAACACACTTCATCTTTTTACCAGGGTGCTTAGGCCCTGGACATTTATTGACACTATTAATAAGTCTATTAAGGTGGGAACTGTAAGTTGGATCAAGATTTCTGGTGCTTTTTTGAAGAGTAAGTATGTGGTGAGAACCCATAATTTGCTAAAGATATTATCCATGCTACTTAACTTGCTGCTTGTCAGGAGCTCCCTTGCTACCTGGGAACACTACTGCTAACTGGCTTCTTATCATGCATGAAAACATCTTTAATTGTGATCACAGTGAACATATAAAAATCCAAAATGTAGGGTTAGCTTGTTCTTGTTACTGTACTTTATGTGGTCAGGGTACTTTGGTGCACTAGAGGAGGCCTGGCCAGGGCACATTGCGACACATGGCCCTCCACATATGTTGTGTTGGAAAGTCGACATGAAAAGATTTCAATTGCCTACGTTTCCCTGTTTCTTTGGATACTCCACAACTAGATATCTCTCAGAGTGTCAGGAGAGATGTTTATTGTTGGTTTAACCTGGCTCCTTCTACGATCATCTTCATTGTCTTCCAGCTTTTCCAAAATGCTTATGAAATGTCTTTCCAACGATGTTACCCTTTCTTCCAATTCATCATGTTCACATGCTTTGGCAATGAAGGTTTCAACCTGCTCAAGTCTTTTCTCAGCTTTGTGAAGGCTGTGATATAAATCTGATGTTGATTTCTCAAGGTCCTGGCGTAGGACTATAATTGGGAATATAATTCTGCTTTAAGTGATCTTATTAACAACTGGTGATCCTCGTTGATGGAGATTGGGCTTATACTGAGTCTAAATGCTGGGTCTAAAACATTTTCAGAATTTTGTGATCAATGAGTGCTTTGACGGCTCATGCCTGGTGTTTCTTTGTGTGCTCAGTGCCTCCTTGATGGACTGGGTTTTGTGCTGTTTATTCCTTGAGGACACCAAGTCCCTCATGCACCACCAACTTCATTCCTAGTTTATGTGAAGGGGTCCCACATCCTTTGGAAACCCAGGCCAAAGGATTGTTCATTTGATGTGCTGTTGTTGCTGTGTGACTGGTGGTCACATGCATATTTTTCACACCCACAGAGAATAATTTTGTGTCTCCTGATGCATATAGTGCTAATGAATTACTCCGACCTCCTACAAGGAAAAATCAAACCCTCCATCAGGCACACTCGAGGATTTAGCCTCATCCGCAGCTTCTCAATCTAATAAGACCATACTTGAGCAATCTACGAGCCAATGGTCATCTACAAACATGATGGGCTTGAATCTTCGATGCTCGCAGCGTACACTCAACACGAGGCTGCACTACATAGTCATCCCAGGAGCTGCTCTCAGAAGAATCGCCTTTTTCTTCACTGGGACAACACAAATATTCTGCCTTCACATCCACACCCAAGGAAATCATCCGTGTAGTACCCCAAAGACCCTTGCTCAGCCACATCCTCTTCATCACTTATATGACACCCCTGCTCAGTATCGCCAAAACCCATGGACTAAACATCTTAACTTACACCGACAACACGCAACTCATTCTCTCCGAGGACACCACCCACTTCCACAACTGCATGACAGACGTTGCCAACTGGATGAAGGACAACTGCATGAAGCTCAACACGGACAAGACATAGGTACTGATTTTCTGAAAAAAAAGCTCCCCATGGAATGTGCTCTGGTAGCCCTCAGAGCTCGGACCTAGTCCAACCTGCATTGACCACGTTATGACGCTAGCTATCATTCTGGACAACAAGCTAACCATGCCAATGCAGGTCAACGTCTTCTTCACCTCCTGTTTCTTCATCCTCTGCATGCTTCATAAGATATCCAAATGGCTACCCCACAGTTCAAGACGCACCATCCTCCAGGCTTTCATCTCCAGCTGACTGACTTGAGTTGAGGAATCAAAGATTGACTGAGATTGAGCAACACCTTCAACAGGTCCCGCAAAGACTGCAGGAAGCTGAGCAAAGAATTTCAGATTTTGAGACAGGGTGGTATCATTCAACAAAATAGTTTTGAGTGAGCAAAAAAAGATCAGTTGACTTGAAAATAAACTGGAAGATATTGAGAATCATGCAAGGTGATCAAATCTCCTGTTTATGGGTCTACCGAGGGCAGTGAGTCCCAAGGTTCAGCCCAGAATGTGCCACAGTTAATATACTTATTGATCAGAAGGCATACCTTTCCTGAGGCCCCATGGATCTCATGATTATGTGGGCACAGAGGATGCCTGAGCATTGCTCTCCGGGTATGAGATATCCAGGAACAATTCTGGTCAGTTTTCAGACTACAGAATTAAAGAATGGATATGGTCTTTAGCAATTCAAAGAAAATCATTTTCGCTGGTTGAGAATACTCATATGAGGCTGTTCTTGGCTCTTTCTATCACTGCCGCATGAAGGTGAAAAATATTTCAAGGACTGGTTTGAGAATTTAAACTTTTGGGGGTGCAAGCCTCGATAATCCAGCAATCTAAAGTAAAGGTTCTAGCCAGTGGTCAATTTTATGTTTTCACAGTGGTCAAGGAGGCTCTGTCTTTCCTCTCAAAAATGTTGAAAGCACAGAATGTCAATGACAAGTTGGGAATTGTATTTATTAGGGCAAGAGAAGAGAATGCCCTCTTTTTGGGGAGGTTAATCTCTGTTTCTAGGGAGGTGAATAGCTATCAATTTCTTTCTTCTTGAATAGCTTTTGTTTTTTTGGACTGTAGTTAGTGAGGGGAGGAGTCCACATGGAGCCTGGGTACAGTAACAGGATACCCGGCGAGAGTGGGGAACTTTGGGTGGGTAGATGTAATAATCCCAGGTCCAAGGAAGGGGAGGAGATGGGGTGTCGAGGCGAGTTGTTATGCAGAGAAAATAAGCAGAGTTCAGCTTTTTTTGTATTTTTCAAACCTAATTTGGTTCAATGAGAAATAGTTTAAAATAATGGAGCAACAGATCAAAATACTTATCTGTAATGTCAATGGGCTGTTCAATAGACGGAAGAGTGGGCCTTTGTTGAAATGGCTATGCTCTTTGTAATCCAGACGTTATTTTTCTTCAGGAAACCCACTTTAAAAGTATTATGCCCAAAATTAATGTCCCAGGAAAATACTCATTGGCATTCTATGCCTCTGCAGTGCAGCAGTGTGGCTATATTGTATTCTAGCTCTGTAACTTAGCAAATTAAGACAGTTTTGAGGGACAATAAGGATAGGTGGATTTGACTGAAAGTTAGGGCGGTTAATCAGATATTGATTTATTTTATTTCTATGGCTATCTAACAGATGATAAGGAGGATCATGAATCAATCTTTAATTTGGCAATACAGACATAAGGATCTTTAGTAATTGGGGTATTTCAATTGTATTCAAGGTTTAGGGTATGATACATCTAATAGATATAGGAGGCAGTTAGAGCCAAGAACCGCCAAACTTCTCAATGGGGGTGATTCTAACCCTGGCGGTCGGTGATAAAGTGGCGGCCAACCCGCCAACAGGCTGGCGGTCCAAAAATTGGAATTCTGACCCTGGCGGGAACCGCCAACACAGCCCGCCACATTAACACTCCGACCGCCACGGCGGGACCGACAAACAGCGCGGCGGTCACCGCCAACAGACAGGCGGCAGACAATGTACCGCCCACACTATCATGACCCACCAATCCGCCACCTTTTCCAGGGCGGGAGCCCCGCCGATAAAAACACGGCGGAAACAGACTACGAATGTGAAAACGCTCACCTCTACGCACTCCACGAGTACGGAGGACAGCATGGAACCCGAATTGAACATCATACCTGCTCTCGTCTACCTGCTCATCTACCACGAGTACGAACTCCGGCGCAGACGTCAACGGTGAGTACAGCACCTACGACACACGGGAGGGGGGAGGACGAAAGGTTACGGGCACACACATATGCAACCCCCCCCCCCAATATGTACACACCAATGCAGAGCAACAAGTCACAGTGACACCAACCAAACCCCCGTAAAAAATGCAATGACATTTCAAAATTGACAATAAATATTTATGTCCAAAATAGCCTCCGATAAATATTGGTCAACTAGCCAGAATATTTACATTTAAAACGTCTATATACACAGCAGTGGACAACTGAAGAAATCAGTCCTGCACATTGTACGTAGTAACGATTTGTCCGTGGGCCAAAGTGTAGCAACACAAGGGCAAAGCCCACACACAAGACCTGAGTCCTTTGGAGAGAACACTGCAGGGGCATCTGATGACAAGACTACAGGCACCTCAGGGGGAAGGGAAGGGGGGGCACCTCAGCCACATGAGTCCACGACGCCAGACCCACAAAGGGGCCACCATGCCCACTGCCATATCCTGGGGAGTGCAAAGCCACAGTCTCTCAATGTCTCTACAGTGGTTGGATTGCCCACTGCCATATCCTGGGGAGTGCAAAGCCACAGTCTCTCAATGTCTCTACAATGGTTGGATTGCCCACTGCCATATCCTGGGGAGTGCTTGACAGGAAGGGCCCAGCGGAGCCCTCTTCAGCGGTGCTCTTCTGCACGGCGGGGCCCTGTTCAGCGGTGCCTGTCATCACGGCGGGGCCCTCTTCAGCGGTGCCTGTCTTCACGGCGGACCCTGTTCAGCGGTGCCTGTCTTCACGGCGGGGCCCTCTTCAGCGGTGCCTGTCTTCACGGCGGGGCCCTCTTCAGCGGTGCTCTTCCAGGAAGTCTAGGGAGCCAGACCTGGGCTGGACACCCTGCTCACTCGTGCACCGACTGTGCAGTGGCAGGCCCGTTCGGGGACGGAGTCCTGGGCCCTTTGCTGTCGTCCCTTGCAGGCGGGATGGGGCTTGCGGGGCCCTCCAGCTCCGCGCTCCTGATGGATGACCTCTCCGCCCTGCTGCCCTTTCGCTCCTTAGATGGGGCTCTCGGGCCCTTGCCTCCCCTGGCTGTTGTGGCAGGTGAAGTGGCCGTTGTTGGCTCCTTGGGGGCAGCCGTCTCAGTCCTCTCACGGCGGCCCTTCAGTTTACGTGTCCTCTTGCCTGGGGGTGGGCTGGATGTCCCCTTGCTGCTCAGTGAAGTGTCACTGCCGCCAAAGGGTGGACTCCAGAAGCCATGCACCACTTGGACACTCGAAGCTGGGCTGGTGGTGGCTGAGGTGCTCTTGGGACTCTTAACCGATGGAGGGGGTGGGTCAGGGGAGGGAAAGAGGTTAAGATTAGAGAGGTAATATTTCTTAGGACCAAGGTAAAGGGTAGGAGTAGTGGTGATGGAAGTGGAGGAAGAGGATGTGGTTGTAGGAGAGTCAGGTGTGCTGTCTTTGGGTGCAGGTGACTGAGGCGTAGGCTGTCGTGAGGTGGTTGGCTGTTGTTTGGGTGTCTGCCTGCGTTTATGTGTCTTGGAAGAGGGGGTGACAGACACAGTGGGAGAGGACACAGGGGACGTGTAGATGGCAGTGGGGGTGGTGACTGCACGTGTGAGGACTGTAGTGGAGGGTGTGCTGGTGATGGAAGCACTGGCTGATGGTGGTGTGCATGCAGGTGTGAGTGTAGACGTCACAGGGAGGGAGGAGGGAGACGAGGAGGAGGGGGACACAGAGGTGGTCGTGACTGTTGGAATGTCTGCATCTGGGTGTTGCTGGGGTGAATGCTTGTGTGTCCTGTGGTGCTTGTGTCTGGATGATCTGGCCTTGGGTGTTGAGGTGTGTGCAGGCTGGTCTGATGGTGTGGATGGGATAGGCTGAGGGACAGGAGACAGAGAAAGGGTGGAGGCAGTTAGAAGAGGGAGGCTGGAGACAGGGACAATGGCTGCCGTCAGTGCTGAGGCCAGAGCAGTGAACGATCGTTGAAGGGCAGCCTGACCCGAATGAATGCCCTCCAGGTAGGCATTGCTCCGATGCACCTCCCTTTCCACCCCCTGGATGGCATTCAAAAGGGTAGTCTGCCCAACAATGAGCGTCCTCACGAGGTCAATGAGCTCCACACTGAGGGCAGCAGGGGTAACTGGGGCAGGGGCTGAGGTGCCTGGGGCGAAGGAGACGCCCGCCTTCCTGGGCGAGCGGCCACGGAGCGAAGGCTGAGGGGCTGCTGGGAGGGCGGAGCTGGAGCGCTGGGTGGCGGCTGTACCTGTGGAGGCGGGGGGCCCGGATGTTGCCGCCACCGCTAGGGAGCTCCCAAACGAGGACGTGTCCGTGTCGCTGGTGTCTTCACCGGTCCCCGTTGTGGTGCTCCCCTCGCCCTCCGGATCACTGGTGCCCTCGGTGTTTGTTCCAGTGCCCACCGGGGCATTGTGACTTGCAGCTCCCTCGTGCTCCGACGCCAATTCTCCTCCGCCTGATGATGCTAATGCACAAGAAGACAAAGAATAAGGGTGGGGGGAGAAATAAAACAAAGTTGAGTGTATGCCTTGTCAATACCGTGGGCGTAGAGGACAGACACAGGTGCCTCATGCACTAAGCCGCGAAACTGGGGTACACTACTCAGTACTTCTGACTAGGCCAACAGATCTAGGGACAACAGACGCGCACATGGGGGATGCAGGACCATGGATAGCTGTACTTGGCACCCTACAGAGGTGGGGGGCGGGGGCACAGGGCCATGTCTAAGGGAGGGGACTACACTACAGAAAGCGCCCTGGCCTAGTGTCACCCACGGCCCTCCTCCCCCACCCAGACGCCTCAACTGCGCTTAAGGATAGCAGAATGTGCAGGTACTCACCCCCTTGTGTCTGCTGTGATGTCCTCAAGTGCCCATCCAAATCAGGGTAGGCAACCGCCAGGATCTGGGACATCAGGGGGGTCAGGGTACGACTGGCACCCCTCCTAGGTCGGGAGGCCATCCCCAGCAGTGACTCGGCGGTCTTTCGGGTTCCGCGGCGGATGTCCTCCCACCTCTTGCGGCAGTGGGTGCCCCGTCTGGTGTAGACCCCCAGGGCCCGGACTTCCTTGGCGATGGCACGCCAAATATCGATTTTCTGATGGGCGCTCACCTGTTAGACATGTACAGGGTGGGAAAGAGAACACGTGAAGTTTCGGCATGTTTGGAGTACATGCCCCCCCCTCCCCAACCTTGCCATGTGGCCCATTCTCTCATCTGTCGTGCGTTGCAGTCCTCATTTTCTCCCCACCCCAACAACTTACATCCACCCCACTCCACACAGGCATAACCCATTCAATGTGCACTCAGTGTACTCACCTGTTGGTCTGGAGGACCGTAGAGTAGCGCATACTGGGGGAGGACCCCGTCCACTAGTTTCTCCAACTCTTCAGACGTGAAGGCAGGGGCCCTTTCCCCAGTCGCAGCAGCCATTGTCACTTCCAGACCGAGGTCACAGCAACACTTGCAGTATAGGTCCTCTCCTGTGGATGATCAGGTATCGAGTGATTAGGCAGATAGAAAATGGCGGTCACGGCCGCGGCGGTGCGTACCGCGACCGCCGGCGCACATCGTCATTGGCTCCTGAATCCCATAGGGTTCAATGTTAACCAATGCGGGTTCGTATAGCGGTCTTTGACCGCCTACCGCCACGGTGTGCCACCCTAGCGCATTGACCTCACATCCCATTGTCCCCCTTCACCGGTCAGGCAGCCGCCATTTCAAGGGCCCACATGGCTTAATTTCAACTGCGTCACACAGGCCTAGGCCTTGCATTGCCACACATCCAAACATAGCCATCCATACCTTTTCGTGTACTGTGCATGCAGTGGTGAACGTACCTGTGACTTGCTTGACTCTGTGCTCCATGTTGTCCTTCCTAGGCACCGTCCGCTGGGACTTGCGAGGAGAAGGATGAATCCTCGCGTGTACCGCCCGCTGGTGGACCTGTCGACAATGGAAGAACGCCACATCATACTACGATACCGACTTGACCGAGCCACTATACATGAACTGTGTGCCCAGCTGGAGCCAGCCCTGATGTCCCCCATCCGCCAACCCACAGGAATTCCCCCTCTAGTGCAGGTTCTGTCAGTCCTCCATTTTCTGGCAAGTGGCTCATTCCAGACAACAGTGGCCATGTCATCTGGAATGTCTCAGCCTATGTTTTCAAAGATCTTGTCTAGAGTGTTGTCTGCCCTGACGAAACACATGCAGCGCTACATTGTATTCCCTGAGGAGGTCGATTTGGCCACTGTGAAGGGTGATTTTTATGCCCTTGGACATATTCCCAACATAATTGGTGCCATTGATGGGACCCATGTGGCTTTAGTACCCCCAAAAGACGATGAGCAGGTGTACAGAAACAGGAAAAGTTACCATTCGATGAACGTTCAGGTGGTCTGTTTGGCTGACCAGTACATCTCCCATGTGAATGCCATGTTCCCTGGGTCAGTGCATGACGCGTATGTGATGCGAAATAGCAGCATCCCTTATGTGATGGAACAGCTACAGAGACAATGTGTGTGGCTAATTGGTGACTCTGGTTACCCCAACCTGCCTTGGCTATTGACCCCAGTGAGGAATCCCCGGACCAGGGCAGAGGAACGGTACAATGAGGCCCATGGGCGAACTAGGAGGGTCATTGAAAGAACCTTTGGCCTCCTGAAGGCCAGGTTTAGGTGCCTACATATGACAGGGGGATCCCTGATGTACTCACCAAAGAAGGTGTGCCAGATCATCGTGGCCTGCTGCATGCTTCACAATCTGGCATTGCGACGTCAGGTGCCCTTCCTGCAGGAGGATGGTCCAGATGGTGGTGTTGAAGCAGCTGTGGAGCCTGCGGAGAGTGAAGAGGAGGAAGACGAAGAGGACGACCCAGACAACAGGGACAGAGTTATCCATCAGTATTTTCAGTAGTACACAGGTAGGAATCACCCACGCCATTTACCATTTACTGAATGCCCCCTGCATCTTTACTTTGTGTATTTCCCCCCAGTTCTTTTAAACTGAAGTTTACTTTTCCCTTCCCTTTTCAGTGCTGTATGACCCACTGCGTGACTTCTGCTTGGTTAGCCCATGGACTAATGCTTATTGACATCGGTATGTTGTCCACACATAAATAACAGAACATTATTGATAAGTAATGTGTTATACATTTGTAAATAATACAGGCTGACTCCAGAATGATTTATGTGCAATGAGTGATTTATTTTTAATGCTATATTTTGGTACATGAGATTAAAACGGTGAAGGGTGAGGGTGGAGATATGTCCATGGCAGAGTCCAGTTCTCGGTCGCACAGGTGCATTGTTCATATGGCTGTGGAAGGATGGAGCAGGGGCAGTTCAAGGTTGGACAGGGTGACACTGTGGGACAGTGGAATGACATCCGGGGGGTTATTAGACTGGCGGGGGTCTTGGCATCCTACTCTGTCTTCCTTTGAGATCTCAGGTTCCTCTTGCGGGGTGGTTGTTCTTCAGCAGGAGGTGGGGTTCTGGTGGCCCGTCGTTCTGTGGGGGCCTCCTGACCACTAGCGCCGGCGGAGGTGGTAGGCTGTTCCTGGCTAGTGACAGGGGCCCTTTGCGGTGCCACATGCTCCCGCAATGTGGTTTCTCTCCGGTTGAGGGCCTGGACTATGGTCCCCATTGCGATAGCGATGTCCTGGAGTTCATTGCTGAACCCCATGTACCGTTCCTCCTGCTGTGCCTGGATCTCGGTGAACCTGGCCAGTACCGTCGCCATCGTCTCCTGGGAGTGATGGTATGCTCCCATGATAGTGGTGAGGGCCTCTTGGAGAGTCGGTTCCCTGGGCCTGTCCTCCCCCCCCTGTCGCACAGCAGCCCTCCCAGTTGCCCTGTTTCACCGGGCCTCTGTCCCCTGGACGGTGTGCCCACTACCACTGCCCCCAGGTCCCTGTTGTTGTTGGGGTGTTGGGTCAGCCTGGGTGCCCTGTAGTGGCGGACACACCGCTGATCGACGCGTCCGCGGGACAGAGGCATGGGCCCGCTGGGTGGGAGCCGTGCTGGTGTTCCCAGAGGGGTTTGGGTCTGCTGTGGCCTGTGTCTGTGTGTGGGGAACCGACTGTCCAGAGGTCCCCCATGGTCCGGGCTGGTCGTCAGGTTCGAGGTCGACAGAGCTGCTGTCCTCGCTGGGGGCCTGTTCTGGGGGTGGGATGGACATCTCTGGACCCTCCGTGGCGGGGTGTTGGCGTTCGGGCCCTGCAGGGGTGAAGGAGTATGGTTATTGTTTCTGTGTGTGCCATGGCATGCATTTTGGGTGCCCTTGTCCCCCAGTGCTGGCATTCCCTTGTGGGAGGTGTTGTGAGGGTTTGTGGGGGGTGTATAGGTATGTGCTATGGTCATGCTTTGGTGGTGGCTGTCTATGGTTTGTGTTGGCATTCAGGGGTTGGTGTTGTTTAGGGTGGGTTGTGCTGGTGAGACATTGGCAGGGAGGTTATGTGCTGGGGGGTGATATTGGGGGGGAGGGTTGGCATGCTGGTGGTTGGGGGGGTGAAGTAGTTGAGATTCGACTTACCAGAGTCCATTCCTCAGTGTACTCCAGCAAGGCCATCAGGATGCAGGATGTTTACCACCTCTTGATCCCATGCTGTGAATTGGGGTGGGGTGGGTGGGGGTCCGCAGCCAGTCTTCTGCACAGCGATGTTGTGCCTGGAGATCATCGAGCGCACCTTCCCCCGTAGGTCGTTCCATCGCTTTCTGATATCTTCCCGATTTCTGGGATGCTGTCCCACAGCGTTGACCCTGTCTACGATCCTTTGCCATAGCTCAGCCTTCCTTGCTATGGTGGTGTGCTGCACCTGTGTGCCGAAGAGCTGGGGCTCAACCCTCATGATTTCCTCCACCATGACCCGGAGTTCTTGGTCCGAAAACCGTGGGTGTCTTTGGGGTGCCATGGGGTGGTGTGGATGAGGTGTGGGGTGGTGTTTGTGGTGATGTGCGTGGTGATATGTGGTGAGGTGTGCGTAGATGTGGTGTGGGTGATGAAGTTGGGTTCCTGTGTGTGTTGGGGTTTTCTAATGCTGTGCTCGCTATCTCTATCTCTCTCGCTCTCGCCTTCGCTCCGATTTCCAACTAGTGGGGGTTTGTGGGTGATGTGGGTGTGTGTTTTATAGTTGATTGGATGTGTGGGAGCGTTGTTTGTATGTGTCTCAGGTGTGCGTATTTCAAAATGTCCAATGTGGCTGTGTTTTGTAGATGTGTGTGTATTTTGACCGCGGCGGTGTGTACCGCCAATGGAATACCGCGGTTGAAAGACCGCCGCGTGGATTCGTGGGTCAGAATGGCCTGGGCGTGTTTGTGTTGGCGTGACGGTGGAGGTTTGGTCATCTCCAGTTTTCCACGGCCCGCTGATGTGGCGGCCTTCCTTGGATGTCGGATTTTTGGCGGTTTCACAGTTGGTGGTCAGAATGACCGTGGCGGTCTACCGCGGCCGCGGCGGTAGAATGGCGGACTTCTGACCGGCAGTAAGGGCCTTTTACCGCCGAGGTCAGAATGACCCCCAATATGTTTAAACAGGATTTAGCTTTAGTGGTTCCCTGGTGACTGATCCATCCTAATTTTTCCTAATTTACTTAATTTTACCTGAGATTCCAGTCAAACTTTCGCTTAGACTTCTATCTTCTGACACAGTCTTTAATAAGTGGCACTGCTGAGATCAGAGCTAATTTTTTGGGGATCACTCAATAGCGTCCATGGTGATAATTTTAGAAAAAAAAGTTTAGGTGGCAATTCAATAAGGCCCTGCTGTCAGACCAAGCTTGGGTCAGTGACACTAAACAGTTTATTCATGCGGTCTTTGAAATAAAAAATAATTTGGCTCCTATTTTTATGGTTTGGGAAGTTTGTATGGCCACTTTTAGAGGAAAGGTGATTTCATAGAAAGCAAAACTAAGCAAGGCCTGGGTAGAGAAGATTTAGGCCCGCATTACAACCCTGGCGGTCGGTGTTAAAGCGGCGGTACTACCACCAACAGGCCGGTGGGAAAAAAAGATGGAATCACGACCGTGGCGGAAACCGCCAGCATAGACACCCACTTTAACACTCCGACCGCCACAGCAGTAGAAACAAACTGTGCAGCGTGTTCGAGGCCCTCCTCCACCCGCAGGCATCCACCTGCGCCTCATCCCTGGTGTCTAGTGGGCTTCTGGTAAGCGTCGCTAGACTCGTGTGCATTGTGCCGTTTTTGCCGTATTTGTGACTGTATTCTGTGCCATACTTTATTGTGCCTTTTGCTCCATTTTGCTTCCATTTATGCTTTTGCTTCCATTTGTGCCTTTTTAGATTGTTGTATCTGCTTTTTTGCCCCTTGTGCGCTCCCCCTTACCGCTTTCCCCTGCCGCTGCCTCCCTGCGGCCACGCCCCCCTCGCGCCCCCATTCGCCGCTCCCTCCCGCCTCCCAGCTGCTCCTCCCTCCCCCTCCCTTCTTAATGGCTGACGCTGCGCGTCGAGGGTGAGCGACCTTTGACCTGTTTTCGGTCAAGAGCTCGCCCCCCCAAGTCCGCAGCACCACCTTGCTGTGTCCGTGTCCCTGACCCCTGCCCACGCTGCTGCTAGCGTGTTCGAGGCCCTCCTCCACCCGCAGGCATCCACCAGCGCCTCATCCCTGGTGTCTAGTGGGCTTCTGGTAAGCGTCGCTAGACTCGTGTGCATTGTGCCGTTTTTGCCGTATTTGTGACTGTATTCTGTGCCTTGCTTTATTGTGCCTTTTGCTCCATTTTGCTTCCATTTGTGCTTTTGCTTCCATTTGTGCCTTTTTAGATTGTTGTATCCGCTTTTTCGCCCCTTGTGCGCTCCCCCTTGCCGCTTTCCCCTGCCGCTGCCTCCCTGCGGCCCCGCCCCCCTCGCGCCCCCATTCGCCGCTCCCTCCCGCCTCCCAGCTGCTCCTCCCTCCCTTCTTAATGGCTGGCGCTGCGCGTCGAGGGTGAGCGACCTCTGACCTGTTTTCGGTCAAGAGCTCGCCCCCCCACGTCCGCAGCACCACCTTGCTGTGTCCGTGTCCCTGACCCCCGCCCACGCTGCTTCTAGCGTGTTCGAGGCCCTCCTCCACCCGCAGGCATCCACCTGCGCCTCATCCCTGGTGTCTAGTGGGCTTCTGGTAAGCGTCGCTAGACTTGTGTGCATTGTGCCGTTTTCGCCATATTTGTGACTGTATTCTGTGCCTTGCTTTATTGTGCCTTTTGCTCAATTTTGCTTCCATTTGTGCTTTTGCTTCCATTTGTGCCTTTTTAGATTGTTGTATCGGCTTTTTCGCCCCTTGTGCGCTCCCCCTTCACGCTTTCCCCTGCCACTGCCTCCCTGCGGCTCCGCCCCCCTCGTTCCCCCATTCGCCGCTCCCTCCCGCCTCCCAGCTGCTCCCCCCTCCCTTCTTAATGGCTGGCGCTGCGCGTCCGTGCAGCGGGCGCGCCAGAGGCAAGCCCGTCTGCTTCCGTCTGCACCTGGACCGCGCCCAGCGCCATCCCCCCTGGTCCGCACGACCCTCGCACCACAAGACGCCGCTACTCGGCCAACCAGCTCATCGCCCTCAACCCCGGCCGCTCCACAACATGTTTCCAGTCATCCCCAAAGAACACCAAGGGACCATTCTCCTGCCACGCCTGCAACTTCACCTGCGACAGAACAAGGAAACCTGCAACAACCGCAACAAACCACCTCCACTGCATACACCTCAACACACGCTCCGCACGCAAGCACGCCATCGAGCTCTGGGACTTGCTCGACACCACCGCCCCAGACGTAGCCTTCCTGACCGAAACCTGGTGGAACGACTCCTCAGCACCTGACATCGCCATAGCCATCCCGGACGGCTACAAGATCACCAGGAGGGATCGCCCCAACGGAATCGGAGGAGGAATAGCCATCGCCCACAAATCCACCCTCAAAATCCACACCCACACGGACGACACCCTCAAGACCGCCGAACACCTACACTTCCGGACCCACACTGACCCCAACACCACTCTCAGGGGAACGCTCATCTACCGACCCCCAGGACCACGAGCACCCTTCTGCGACTCCATTGCCGACCTCACGAGCACCCACGCGCTCACCTCCACGGACTACATCCTCCTTGGAGACCTCAATTTCCACTTGGAAAACAACAACAACGCCAACACCACATCTCTGATCGACAACCTCTCCAACCTCGGCCTCAGACAACTGGTCAACACACCCACCCACATCGCCGGCCACACACTTGATCCGATCTTCTCCGTAAGCAACCACGTCACCTTTAACCGCACCACCGAACTTCACTGGACCGACCACCACTGCATCCACATCACATTCAAGAAGCACATCGAACACCACCGCACCCAACTACCACCACACCGCTGCTGGAGCAAAGTCACCGAAGACCCGCTGACCAGCACCCTTGCCCAGAACCAGCCCACCGACTCCACCGATCCAGACACCGCCGCACTCAACCTACGATAGTGGATCAACGACTGCGCCAACACCCTCGCACCACTCAAGAGGTCTACCGACAACCAAGGAAAGAAAAAAGCCGCCTGGTTCACTGATGAACTCCTCACCTCCAAACGCGTCTGCCAGAAACTAAAGAAGAAATGGCTCCTCGAACACACACCCGACAGCCTCGCAGCCCACAAGGAGGCCACCCGCAAGCACCACCAGTTAATCAGACTCGCCAAACGATCCCACTTCACAGAACGCCTGAACAACAACGCACACAACAGCAAAGAACTCTTCTGCATCGTGAAAGAGCCCTCCAACCCCAGCGCCAACGTCAATGACATTCCACCATCCCAAGAACTCTGCGACGCCCTGTCCACCTTCTTCTATCAGAAGATCGCTGACATCCATGACAGCCTCAACACCGCGCCTCCTCCAGACCCCACCCTGACCACCACCGCCTGACCTACTGGACCCACGTAGACGATGCTGAAACTTGCAAGATCATGAACTCCATCCACTCAGGATCCCCTTCAGACCCATGCCCCCACCACGTTTACAACAAAGCCGACTCTACCATCGCCCCCCAACTTCGAAAGGTCATCAACTTATCCTTCGAAACCGCAACTTTCCCGGAAAGCTGGAAGCACGCCCAAATCCACGCCCTCCTCAAGAAACCCAAGGCAGACCCCAACGACCTCAAAAACGTCCGTCCGATCTCCCTCCTCCCCTTCCCGGCGAAGGTCACCGAGAAGATCGTCAACGCTCAGCTTACCCACCACCTCGAGGACAACTCCATCCTAGACCCCTCCCAGTCCGGTCTCAGACATAACCACAGCACTGAGACTGCTCTCCTCGCCGCCACAGATGACATCAGACAGCAAATGGACAACGGCGAAACATCAGCCCTCATCCTCCTGAACCTTTCCGCAGCCTTCGACACGGTTTGCCACCGCACCCTATTAACACGCCTCCATGAAGCCGGAATACAAGAAAAAGCCCTCAACTGGATCTCCTCTTTCCTCTCCGGTAGAACCCAGAGAGTCCGACTCCCACCCTTTCGCTCTGAAGCCACCAACATCATCTGCGGCGTACCCCAAGGCTCCTCTCTAAGCCCAACGCTGTTCAACGTCTACATGGCCCCCCTCGCACAACTGGCCCGTCAGCACAACTTCAACATTCTCTCTTACGCCAACGACACCCAGCTCATCCTCTCCCTCACCAAAGACCCACACACCGCCAAAGCCAACCTCCACGAGGGAATGAAGTCCATTGCCGAGTGGATGAGAAATAGCCGCCTGAAGTTGAACTCCGACAAGACGGAGGTCCTCATCCTCGGACGCACCCCCACGGCCTGGGACGACTCCTGGTGGCCCACCGCGCTGGGACCCCACCAACGCCAGCCAACCATGCATGCAACCTGGGTTTCGTCCTCGACTCCTCCCTCACCATGTCCAAACAGGTCAACGCAGTTTCCTTCTCCTGTTACAACACCCTCCGCATGCTCCGTAGAATCTACAAATCCCCACGGAAACCAGAAGAACGGTGACCCAGGCCATCGTCAGCAGTAGACTAGACTACGGCAACGCACTCTACACAGGAATCCCAGCAAAAGACATCCGATGCCTCCAACGCATCCAAAACGCCTCCGCCTGACTGGTCCTCGACGTACCCCGCCGATGCCACATCTCCCACCACCTGAGGGGCTGCTGGGAGGGCAGTGCTGGTATAGGGGGTGGCGGCTGTACCTGTTGATTTGGGGGGCACAGAGGGGCCTGTCACCGCAAGTGAGCTCCCATCAGAGGAGGAGTCGCTGTTGCTGATGTCACCTCCTGTCCCCGCCGCGGAGCTCCCCTCGCCCTCTGTCCCACTGGAGGCTTCAGACTCCGTTGTCTCGCCCTCCAGGGCCAAGTGGGATGCAGCTCCGTCCTGCTCCGGTGCCACTGCTCCTCTGCCTGATGATGCTATTGCACACAAAAACAGGGAGAGCACAAAAAGGGTGGGGGAAATACAGAAGAAATACATGTTCAGTGCATGCAATACCACTACCGTTGGCGGACACTACAGACACAGCAACCCTCTGCACTATGCCATGCACTTAGAGTTCCTAGATTAATCACATCCCCGTGGGGTACAAGGCCTATGCCCGATTTCTGCACACATGGAAGTCACAGGAGCCTGACTAGGTGTAGATGGCTCTTGCCACTGATGGGGTTGGGGTGCCACATAGCCTGCCTCACAAAGGGTCCTTGCCTACAAAGCTCGCCCTGGCCTAGGGTAACCCACTGCCCACCTCCCCCACCCAGACACCTCGTAATGCGCACAGAGTCAGATGGATGTGACGGTACTCACCCCCTTGTGGCTGCTGTGATGTCCTTAAGAGCCCATCCAACTCCGGATATGCCACCGCCAGGATCCGGAACATCAGGGGGGTCATGGTGCGACGGGCACCCCTCCCACATTGGGAGGCCATCCCCAGCTGGGCCTACGCCGTCTTCTTGCTCCAGCGGCGAATGTCCTCCCATCTTTTCCGGCAGTGGGTGCTCCGTCTGTGGTGGACCCCCCGGGTCCGGATGTCCTTGGCGATGGCACACCAAATATCCTTCTTCTGGTGGGCGCTGACCTAGGGGAATAGTATAGGGGAAAAGAAAAAGCTTTAACCATCCGGACTGTCACAGTCATTGGCCCACGTTCCCACCCTTACCCTGACGCACATACACTCACCGTCCGCACATGCAGGCCTCAGTCCATCCCCCCATGTGTTTTCCATCCACAGCACTCCAAACAGGCATTGCCCATGCAGCAGGCTCACAGTGTACTCACCTGTTTGTCTGGAGGACCGTAGAGTAGCATGTACTGGGGGGGGACCCCATCCACTAACTTCTCCAACTCCTCCGAAGTGAAGGCAGGGGCCCTTTCCCCAGGCACATGAGCCATCGTCGCTTCCAGACTGAGGTCACAGCAGAACTTGCAGTGTAGGTCCTCTCCTGTCGAAGGTCAGGTATCAAGTAAGTGAACATACAGAAAATGGCAGTCACATCCGTGGCGGTGCGTACCGTCACCGCTAGAGTACATCGTCATTGGCTCCTGGGACCCATAGGGTCCAATGTTAAGCAATGCAGGATTGGGCTGCGGTCTTCCACGCCTATTGCAACGGTGTAGAACGCCAGCGCAGTTACCTCATATCCCCTTGTCCCACATTACAGGTCAGGCAGCCACCATTTCAGGGTGCCACATGGCATTAATATAAACTGCATCACACCTATCTAGGCCTTGCATACACATAGCAACAGGCACATTTCGGATTTACAAATGTTTGCTAATGACATTTAGTAATACCTCAGTGTTGGCTGACTCTCTGCTCGGTGTTTTCCTCCATAGAGCACGTCCGCTGGGGCAGGTGGTGAGATGGAGGCATCCTCCGGTGTACAGACTGCTGATGGACCTGTGGACAATGGAAGAGAGACACGTAATAGTCACCTACAGACTTGATCGTGCAACAATCCATGAACTGTGTGCCCAGTTGGAGCCAGACCTGATGTCAGCAATCCACCACCCCACAGGAATCCCCCCTCTAGTGCAGGTCCTATCAGTACTCCATTTCCTGGCAAGTGGGTCTTTTCAAACAACAGTGGCCATTGCATCAGGGATGTCCCAGCCTATGTTCTCAAACGTGTTGTCCAGAGTGTTGTCTGCCCTGCTTAAACACATGCGCAGCTACATTGTTTTCCCTCAGGTGGAGGATTTGCCTACAGTGAAAGGTGACTTCTATGCCCTGGGGCATATCCCCAACATCATAGGTGCCATTGATGGGACACATGTGGCCTTGGTACCCCACCACAGGAGTGAACAGGTGTACAGAAACCGGAAGAGCTACCATTCAATGAATGTGCAGATGGTGTGTTTGGCCGACCAGTACATCTCCCATGAGATTGCCAAGTTTCCTGGCTCAGTGCATGACACTTACATTCTGAGGAATAGCAGCATCCCTATGTGATGGGACAACTCCAGAGGCACGGTGTGTGGCTAATAGGTGAGGACAAGGATCCTATACCCTGTTAATAGTTGTCTGGGTTTGGGGTTGTCCCTAAGGGTTAGTGTGTGTCTAACAGTTGTCCCTCAACATTTGCAGGTGACTCTGGGTACCCCAACCTGTCATGGCTACTGACCCCAGTGAGAAATCCCAGGACAAGGGCAGAGGAACACTACAATGAGGCACATGGGCGAACTAGGAGAGTGATCGAAAGGACCTTCAGCCTCCTGAAGGCCAGGTTCCGGTGCCTCCATATGACAGGTGGTTCTCTCTACTACTCACCAAAGAAGGTGTGCCAGATCATCATGGCCTGCTGTATGCTGCACAACCTGGCTTTGCGACAACAGGTGCCTTTTCTGCAGGAGGATGGTCCAGATGGAGGTCCTGTGGCAGCTGTGGAGCCTGTGGACAGTGAAGAAGAGGAGGCAGAAGAAGAGGATATCGACAACAGAAACAACGTTATCCAGCAATACTTCCAGTGAAACACAGGTAAGAAGATGTCACTGCCTCACACCTCTCATTCAATTGTTAGACCCATCATATGTCTGTCACTTTCACCCAGTGTATGGACCTTGACTTGTCACTTTGCCTTTCCATTTCATAGATGTGGGTCCCACTGTGTGACCTCTGCTATATTACCTCATGGACTGGAGCTGTGTTACATCGGTATGTTGACAATACAATCGACATTGCTATATTCCATAGTTATTGCAAATACACATTTGTGAAAGCACAGACTGACTCCAGCTTGTTTTGTGATTCAACGGTGTTTATTTCAGTGCAAAATAGTGGAGGGGGTTATAAAATGGGCAATGGTGATGGTGGAGGATTGTCCATGGCAGAGTCCAGTCTATTTGTTTCACAGGTGCTTTGTCCAGAGGGGCATAGGAAGTGGAGTTACGGCAGTTGATGGATGGACAGGGTGACGAAGTCAGAGGGAAGGATGACATTCAGGGGGGTCTCATTTCCTGGCGGGGTCTTGGCATTGTTCTCTGTCTTTGTCCTGGATCTCAGGGACCATTTGCGGGGTGGTTCTCCATCTGCAGTGGGTGGGGTGCTGGTGTCGTGGTCCTGTGGTGGTGCCTCCTGTCCACTAGCGCCAGCGGAGGTGGTGGGCTGTTCATCATCCAGGCTAGTGTCAGGGGCCACTTGTTGTGCCACTGTGTCCCTCCTGGTGTTCACAGGGTCCTTCAGCACCCCTACAATGGTGACCAGGGTGGTGTTGATGGACTTAAGTTCCTCTCTGATCCCCAGATACTGTTCCTCCTGCAGCTGCTGGGTCTCCTGAAACTTGGCCAGTACCGTTGCCATCATCTCCTGGGAATGATGGTACGCTCCCATGATGTTGGAGAGGGCCTCATGGAGAGTGGGTTCCCTGGGCCTGTCCTCCGCCTGTCGCACAGCAGTTCTCCCAGTTTCCCTGTTTTCCTGTGCCTCTGTCCCCTGAACCGTGTGCCCACTGCCACTGCCCCAAGGTCCCTGATTTTCTTGGGTTGGTGGGTTTGCCTGGGTGCCCTGTAGTGGTGGACACACTGCTGCTTGGCGTGTCCTGGGGAAAGAGGGTTGGGCCCGCTGGGTGGGCGCTGTGCTGGTGTTTCCTGAGGGGGAGGCTCTGTGGTGGCTTGTGCCAGTGTGAGGGGAACCGACTGTCCCGAGGTCCCAGATGGGCCGGGCTGGTCCTCTTGATCCGGTTGTACAGAGCTGCTGTCATCACTGTGGGCCTCTTCTGTGGGGGGAGTGGACATGTCTGGAACCTCCTGTCCGGTGACGTTGGGTAGGGGTCCTGCAGGGGTGTAAAGGCATGATTATTGCATCTGTGTGTGCCATCGTGTGCAATGGGTGGGTGACCCTGCACTCTAGTGCTTTCATTCTTGTGTAGGACCTTGTGTGATAATTGGTTTGGGGATCTGTGTGGGTATCTGTAGTGGACATGCTTTGGTGATGGATGTCCATGCTTTGGTGTTGCATGCAGGGCTTGGTGTTGGAATGTTTAGGTTGTGATAGTGGAACATTTGTGAGGTGTTGGAGTGATGGGGTGAGGGTGGGGTATGTAATAGCATGCAGGTAGGGTGGGGGATGTAATAGTTAAGATATGACTTACCAGAGTCCATTCCTCCTGCTACTCCTGCGAGGCCCTTAGGATGCAGTATAGCCAAGACCTGCTCCTCCCATGTTGTTAGTTGTGGGGGAGGAGGTGGGAGTCCACCGCCAGTCCTCTGAACTGCAATCTGGTGTCATGAGACCATGGAACGCACCTTCCCCTGTAGGTTGTTCCACCTCTTCCTGATGCAATCCCATGTTCTTGGATGTTGTCCCACTGCGTTGACCCTGTCTACGATTCTGCACCATAGCTCCATCTTCCTAGCTATGGAGGTGTGCTGCACCTGTGATCCGAATAGCTGTGGCTCTACCCGGACGATTTCCTCCACCATGACCCTGAGCTCCTCCTCAGAGAACCCGGGGTGTCTTTGTGGTGCCCTGGTGTGGTGAGAGGGATATGTGTGAGGTGATGTGTTGGGGTGTATACTGTGATGTGCATGGATGGTATATGAGTGATGGTGTTCTGTGCCTCTGATTGAGTGTGTGCTCTTTGCTTGTCTCTCTGTGCTTGGTCTCTTTTTTTAGTTGTAAGGGGTTGTGGGTAGTGTGGGTGTGTGTTTTATAGTGGTGTGAGTGTGTGGGTGTGGAGTGTGTATGTGTGTCAGGTGTGTGTATTTTGAGTTGTCCAATGTGGTGTAGTTTTGTAAGTGTGTATGTATTTTGAGCGCAGCGGTGTGTACCGCCAATGGTCTACCGTGGTTGAAAGACCGCAGCGTTGATTTGTGGGTCGTGATACTGTGGGTGTATTCCTGTTGGCGTGACAGTGTGGGTTTTGCTATCGCCAGTTTATCACTGACCTTTGTTGTGGCGGACTTGTGTGGGTGTCTGTATTATGGCGGTTGTTGGAAAATGGGTTATTGGTAAGGGCAGGTAGGTACCTACACTTAGCAATAGGCCACTAACCTCCACTAAGGTCCAGTTAGGTCTCAGTAAATTAACCCCAGCTCAACCCTTGGTAGCTTGGCAACGAGCGTCAAGGCTTAACTTAGGAGACAGAGTGTAAACCATTCAAATATCACAAAACAGTAATTAAATAAAACACAGGAAACAGTTTAAAAATCCAAAACCAATTTATAAAAATAGAATATATTTTTATCTTTAAAATGACACCAAAATGAATAAAATCAGATAAGGGGGACCGGAGATATGAATTTTGTAAAGAATTATTATTTTTTTAGCGCCTAGAAACAAAAAGCGTCAATCGGGTCATCTGGTTGCACCTTGACCGGGGCAAAGTCAAAGTTTAAGGCCGACCGCGATGGAGCCCTGCTCGGCTACAGGCTGCGGGAGGCCTCGGTTAAAAGTTTACCTTCACACTTAGGGCCTGATTACAACTTTGGAGGAGGTGTTAATCCGTCCCAAAAGTGACAGTAAAGTGACGGATATACCACCAGCCATATTACGAGTTCCATAGGATATAATGGACTCGTAATACGGCTGGTGGTATATCCGTCACTTTACCGTCACTTTTGGGACGGATTAACACCTCCTCCAAAGTTGTAATCAGGCCCTTAGGTGGTCATTCCGACCTCAGCGGTAAAAGTCGCTTACCGCCGGCCAGAAGGCCGCCATAACACCGCCGCGGCCGCGGTAAACCGCCACGGTCATTCTGACCCGCAACTGGCAAACCGCCAAAAAGCCGACATCCACAATATTCCGCCACACCAAAGGTCAGCGGGAAACTGGCGATGACCAAACCTCCACCGTCACGCCAACAGAAATACGCCCATGCCATTCCGACCCACAAATCCCCGCAGCGGTCTTTCAACCGCGGTATTCCATTGGCGGTACACACCGCCGCGGTCAAAATACACACACCTTTACAAAACACAGCCACATTGGATAATTCAAAATACACACACCTGAGACACATACACACACCACTCCCACACACCCAATTCAGTATAAAACACACATCCACATCACCCACAAACCCCTACGACCACAATTGCGAGTGAAGGACAGAGAGAGAGAGCACAGCAAAGAGTACACCATCACACAGAGGCAAATCACAACATCACCCACACACTTTCCACGCACAAAACACCATACACCACCACACTCACCACACTCTACAACACGTACACCACCCCTCACCTCATCCACACCACCCCATGGCACCCCAAAGACACCCCAGGTTCTCTGACGCAGAACTCAGGGTCATGGTGGAGGAAATAGTACGTGTCGAGCCCCAGCTCTTCGGGGAACAGGTGCAGCACACCACCATTGCCAGGAAGATGGAGCTATGGCAAAGAATAGTGGACAGGGTCAACGCTGTGGGACAGCATCCACGCAATCGGGACGACATCAGGAAGAGGTGGAACGACCTACGGGGGGAAGGTGCGTTCCATGGTATCAAGGCACAACATTGTGGTGCAGAAGACTGGCGGCGGACCCCCACCTACTCCCCCAGAATTCACAGCATGGGAGGAGGAAGTCTTGCACATCCTGCATCCTGAGGGCCTCGCAGGAGTAGGTGGAGGAATGGACTCTGGTAAGGCAAATCTTCACTACTTCATTCCCCCCACCCCACCTGCATGCCAAATCATACCCCCACCCTCAACCCCACCCCCATCACACCAACTCCTTGCTAATGGCTCACCATCACAACCCACCCATCCCAAAACCCAGCCCTGCATGCCTCCCCAAAGCATGGACACCCATCCCCAAAGCATGCCCACTGCACACACCCATCACCCCACAAGCCACCGTCACAAAAGCCCCCACAAGGGAATGCCAGCACTGGGGGACACGGCCACCCACCCATTACACGAAATGCCACACACAGAAGCAATAACCATACTCTTATACCCCTGCAGGACCCGAACGCCACCACACAGCCACGAAGGGTCCAGAGATGTCCATCCCACCCCCAGAAGAGGCCCCCAGTGATGACAGCAGCTCTGTCTCCCTGGACCCTGATGACCAGCCCGGCCCATCGGGGACCTCGGGACAGTCGGTTCCCCACAGACAGCCACAGGCTACACCAGACCTAACCCCCTCTGGGAACACCAGCACAGCTCCCACCCAGCGGGCCCATGCCTCTGTCTCCAGGACACGTCAATCAGCAGTGTGTCCACCACTACAGGGCACCCAGGTTGACCCACCACCCCAACAACAACAGGGACCTGGGGGCAGTGGTAGTGGGCACACCGTCCAGGGGACAGAGGCCCAGGGAAACAGGGGAACTGGGAGGGCTGTTGTGCGACAGGGGGGGGACAGGCCCAGGGAACCGACTCTCCAAGAGGCCCTCTCCTCCATCATGGGAGCATACCACTGCTCCCAGGAGACGATGGCTACGGTACTGGCCAGGATCCAGGAGATCCAGGTCATGCAGGACGAACAGTACATGGGGTTCAGAGAGGAACTGAGGAACATTAGTTCCGCAATGGGGACCATTGTCGTGGCCCTAACCCAGATAGTCACCACATTGCGGGACCATGTGGCACCACAAAGGGCCCCTGTCACTAGCCTGGACCAGGAAGAGCCTACCACCTCCGCCGGCACTAGTGGACCGGAGGCCCCCACACAACGACGGGCCACCAGAACCCCACCTCCTGCAGAAGAAGAACCACCCCGCAAGCGGAACCTGAGATCTCACAAGAAGACAGAGTAGGATTGCAAGACCCCCGCCAGCAAACGATACCCCCTGATGTCATCCCACTGTCCCACATTGTCACCCTGTCCAACCTTGAACTGCCCCTGCTCCATCCTTCCACAGGCATATGGACAATGCACCTGTGCGACTGAGAACTGGACTCTGCCATGGACATTACTCCACCATCACCCATCCCCGTTTTACAATCATGTTCCATAAATTTAGCACTTGAATAAAATCACTTTTTGCACTAAAAAATCTGGAGTCTGCATGTAATTTGAACAAATGTATTAGACATAACGGTGCCAAAAAGGTAAGTTACATTGTGATGACAACATACCACTGTCACACAGCTGTAGTACATGGGCAAACAAAGCAGAGGTCATGCAGTGGGGCCCACAGCTCTGAAAACGGAAGGGAAAGTCACAACTCAGTTAACAGGAACTGGGGGGAACTCAGACAGTAGAGAGGCAGGAGACTTTAAGTAAATGTAAAATGGCGTGGTTGATTCGTACCTGTGTGCTACTGAAAATACTGTTGTATCACTGTGTCCCTGTTGTCTGTGTCGTCCCCGTCGTCCTCCTCCTCTTCACTCTCCACAGGCTCCACAGCTGCTACAACACCACCATCTGGACCATCCTCCTGCAGGAAAGGCACCTGGCGTCGCAAAACCAGGTTGTGAAGCATACAGCAGGCCACGATGATTTGGCACACCTTCTTTGGTGAGCACATTAGGGATCCCCCTGTCATATGCAGGCACCTAAACCTGGCCTTCAGGAGGCCGAAGGTTCTTTCTATAATCCTCCTAGTTCGCCCATGGGCCTCATTGTAGCGTTCCTCTGCCCTTGTCCTGGGATTCCTCACTGGAGTAAGTAGCCACGACAGGTTGGGGTAACCAGAGTCACCTATTAGCCACACACGGTGTCTCTGTAGCTGTTCCATCACATAAGGGATGCTGCTATTTCGCATGATGTACGCGTCATGCACTGACCCAGGGAACTTGGCATTTACATGGGAGATGTACTGGTCAGCCAAACAGACCACCTGGACATTCATAGAATGATAACTTTTTCTGTTCCTGTACACCTGCTCACTGCCACTGGGGGGAACCAAGGCCACATGTGTCCCATCAATGGCCCCAATGATGTTGGGGATATGTCCAAGGGCATAGAAATCACCCTTCACTGTAGCCAAATCGGCCACCTCAGGGAAAACAATGTAGCTCCGCATGTGTTTCATCAGGGCAGACAACACTCTGGACAAAACCTTAGAAAACATGGGCTGAGCCATCCCTGATGATATGGCCACTGTTGTTTGGAATGATCCACTTGCCAAAAAATGGAGTACTGACAGAACCTGCACCAGAGGGGGAATCCCTGTGGGTTGGCGAATGGGGGACATCAGGTCTGGCTCCAGCTGGGCACACAGTTCCTGTATAGTGGCTCGGTCAAGTCTGTATGTCAGTATGACATGTCGTTCTTCCATTGTCGACAGGTCCACCAGCGGTCTGTACACGGGAGGATTCCTCCATCTCCTCGCAAGTCCCAGTGGACGGTGCCTAGGAAGGACAACATGGAGCACAGAGTCAAGCAACCCACAGGTACGTAACCACAGCTTGCACAGTACACGATTCGCTATGCATTGAATGGCTTGTATGAGTGGCAATGCAAGGCCTAGGCCTGTGTGACGCCGTAGAAATTCAGCCATGTGGGCCCTTGAAATGGCGGCTGCCTGACCTGTGAAGTATGACAATGGGATGTGAGGTCAATGCGCTGGCGTGGCACACCGTGGCGGTAGGCGGCCGAAGACCGCGGCGCAAAGCAGCATTGGTTAACATAGAACCCTATGGGTCTCAGGAGCCAATGACGATGTGCGCCGGCGGTCGCGGTACGCACCGCCGCGGTACGCACCGCCGTGGGCGTGCCGCCATTTTCTAACTGCTTAATCACTCGAGACCTGATCATCCACAGGAGAGGACCTATACTGCAAGTGCTGCTGTGAACTCGGTCTGGAAGAGACAATGGCTGCTGCGACTGGGGAAAGGGCCCCTGCCTTCACATCTGAGGAATTGGATAAACTCGTTGATGGGGTCCTCCCCCAGTATGCGCTACTCTACGGTCCTTCGGACCAACAGGTAAGTACACTGGGAGCACGTAGTATGGGCTATGCCTGTGTTGATTGGATGGATGTAAGATGGTGGGGAGGGGAGCGTATGAGGATAGCAACGCACGACAGATGAGAGCATGTGCCACATGGCAAGGTTGGGGAGGGGGGGCCACTCACATTGACCATGCAGAAAAGTGATGATATTTCTTTTTCCACCCTGTCCATGTCACATAGGTCAGCGCCCATCAGAAAATCGACATTTGGCGTGCCATCGCCAAGGACGTCCGGGCCCTGGGGGTCCACAACAGACGGGGCACCCACTGCCGCAAGAGGTGGGAGGACATCCACCGTGGGAGCAGAAAGACCGCCGAGGCTCTGCTGGGGATGGCCTCCCAACGTAGGAGGGGTGCCAGCCGCCAATTGACCCCCCTGATGTCCCGGATCCTGGCGGTGGCCTACCCCGATTTGGATGGGTGCGTGAGGACATCACAGCAGACACAAGGGAGTGAGTATCAGCACATTCTGCTATATTAGCGCACAGTGGAGGCGTCTGGGTGGGGGAGGAGGGCTGTGGCTATCTCTAGGCCAGGGCGGTATCTGTAGGCTAGGCCCCTCCGTTAGACATGGCCCTGTGCCCCCGCCCCCCCCCCTCTGTAGGGTGCTAAGTACAGCTATCCATGGCCCGGGCTCACCTATGTGTGCATTTGTCGTCCATAGACTTGTAGGCCAAGTCACAATAATTGAGTAGTGTACCCCGAGTGCGCGGCGTAGTGCAGGTGGCTTCTGTGTCTGTCCTCTCTGCCAACGGTGCTGCCAATGCATGCACTCAACATGTCTTTCTTTCTTCTCTCCCCCCCTTATTTCTTGGTTTTCCTGCTCATGTGTGCATTAGCATCATCAGGCGGAGGAGAAGTGCCATCGGCGCACGAGGGAGCTGCATCTCACATGGGCCCGGAGGGCCCTGCAACCGACTCGGACTTAACCAGTGAGACGGAGGGCGAGGGGGGCTCCACAACGGGGACCTGTGGAGACGTCAGCGACACGGACACGTCCTCGGAAGGGAGTTCCCTTGTGGTGGCGGCAACATCCGTGCCCACCGCTACAACAGGTACAGCCGCCACCCAGCGCACCAGCTCCGCCCTCCCAGCAGCCCCTCAGCTTTCGCCCCGTGCCCGCTCGGCCAGGAAGCCGGGCATCTCCTGCGCCCCTGGCACCTCAGGTCCTGCCCCAGTTACCCCTGCTGCCCTCAGTGAGGAGGTCATTGACCTCCTCCGGACGCTCATTGTTGGGCAGTCTACCCTTTTGAATGCCATCCAGGGGGTGGAAAGGGAGGTGCATCGGAGCAATGCATACCTGGAGGGCATTCATTCGGGTCAGGCTGCCCATCAGCGATCGTTCAACGCTCTGGCCTCAGCACTGACGGCAGCAATTGTACCTGTGTCTAGCCTCCCCCCTCCAACTTCCTCAACCCAGTCCCACTCCCCTGTTCCTCTGCCTATCCCAGACACACCTATAGACCAGCCTGCACACACCTCAACACCCAAGGGCAGCTCATCCAGACATAAGCACCTCAGATCACACAAGCATTCACCCAAGCAACATCCACATGCAGACACAGCAACACCCACTGCCTCCACTGTGTCCCCCTCCTCCTCGTCTCCCTCCTCCCTCCCTGTGATGTCTCCACTCACACCTGCATGCACACCACCATCAGCCAGTACGTCCATCACCACCACACCCACCAGAACAGTCCGCACACGTGCAGTCACCACCCCCACTACCATTTACACGTCCCCTGTGTCCTCTCCCAGTGTGTCTGTCACCCCCTCTTCCAAACCACACAAACGCAGGCAGCCACCCACCCAACAGCCATCCACCTCACGACTGCCTCCGTCACAAGCACCTGCACCCATAGACAGCACACTTGACTCTCCTACAACCACATCCTCTTCCTCCACTCCCATACCCACTACAACTACCCATCCCTGTCTTTCAAAATTGATTTTCCTTTCCAACCTTGACCTCTTTCCAACAACTGACCCACCCCCTCCATCTCGTAAGAGTCCAACCAGCACCTCAGCCACCACAAGCCCTGCACCTACTAGGACCATCGTTCAGGGCTATTGGAGTCCACCAGCTCCTAGGGCAGGAACATCGGCCAGCAGCAAGGGGACAGCCAGCCCACCCCCTGGGAAAAGAAGCAAAAAAGTCAAGGGCCGGCGCCACAGGCCTGAGACGGCTGCCCCCAAGGACACCAGCCTTGCACCGTCACCTGGCCCATCCACCAAGGGAGGCAAGGGCCCCAGAGATTCTTCCAAGGAGGGCAAGGGCCCCAGAGAAACTTCCAAGGGAGGCAAGGGCCCCAGAGATTCGTCCAAGGAGGGCAAGGGCCCCAGAGATACTTCCAAGGGAGGCAAGGGCCCCAGAGATTCGTCCAAGGAGGGCAAGGGCAGCAGGGCGAAGAAGTCCGGCAGCAGCGAGCTGCCCAGGAGGGCCCCACCAGCCCCATTTGGGGTGTGACGGAGGACACCCACGGGCCCAGGAGTCCAACACAGGAGGGCCCCGCAAGCGATAGGTCGGATGGCGACTGAGTGGGAATGATTGCCCAGATCTGGTTCCCTAGGAACACAAGACAAGCACCGCTGAACAGGGCCCCGAGTGAGAAGAACCGCTGAACAGGGCCCCGCCGTGAGAGGCACCGCTCTGCTGGGCCCCGCCGTGAGAAGAACCGCTGAACAGGGCCCCGCCGTGAGAAGAACCGCTGAACAGGGCCCCGCCGTGAGAAGAACCGCTGAACAGGGCCCCGCCGTGAGAGGCACCGCTCCGCTGGGCCCCGCCGTGAGAAGGGGCCTTCCTCTCAAGCACCGCTCCGCTGGGGCCTTCATCTCAAGCACCGTTCCGCTGGGCCCTTCCGGTCAAGCACCACTCTGCTGGGCCCTTCCTGTCAAGCACCGCTCAGCTGGGCCCTTCCTGTCAAGCACCGCTCCGCTGGGCCCTTCCTGTCAAGCACCGCTCCGCTGGGGCCTTCATCTCAAGCACCGCTCCGCTGGGCCCTTCCTGTCAAGCACTGCTCCGCTGGGCCCTTCCTGTCAAGCACCGCTCCGCTGGGGCCTTCATCTCAAGCACTGCTCCGCTGGGCCCTTCCGGTCAAGCACCGCTCTGCTGGGCCCGGCCATCTCTGCACCGCTCCGCTGGGCCCTTCCTGTCAAGCACCGCTCCGCTGGGGCCTTCATCTCAAGCACCGCTCCGCTGGGCCCTTCCGGTCAAGCACCGCTCCGCTGGGCCCTTCATCTCAAGCACCGCTCCGCTGGGCCCTTCCTGTCAAGCACCGCTCCGCTGGGCCCTTCCTGTCAAGCACCGCTCCGCTGGGGCCTTCATCTCAAGCACCGCTCCGCTGGGCCCTTCATCTCAAGCACCGCTCCGCTGGGCCCTTCCGGTCAAGCACCGCTCCGCTGGGCCCCGCCGTCTCTGCACTGCTCCGCTGGGCCCTTCCTGTCAAGCACCGCTCCGCTGGGGCCTTCCTCTCAAGCACCGCTCCGCTGGGGCCTTCATCTCAAGCACCGCTCCGCTGGGCCCTTCCGGTCAAGAACCGCTCCGCTGGGCCCTTCCTGTCAAGCACCGCTCCGCTGGGCCCTTCCTGTCAAGCACCGCTCCGCTGGGGCCTTCCTCTCAAGCACCGCTCCGCTGGGGCCTTCATCTCAAGCACCGCTCCGCTGGGGCCTTCATCTCAAGCACCGCTTCGCAGGGGCCTTCATCTTAGGCACCGCTGGCCCATTTGCAGGGCCGGATCTGTGTCAGGCAGGGCTTCACGAAGCACTCTGGGCACCATGCCTCCTCCATAACCAGTGGAGTCTGTAATCCACCAGATGGACTGTGGCTTTGCACTCCCCAGGATGGTACAGTGGGCAATCCACCCACTGAAAAGACTTGTGAGACTGTGGCTTTGCACTCCCCAGGATGGTACAGTGGGCAATCCACCCACTGTAGAGACTTGTGAGACTGTGGCTTTGCACTCCCCAGGATGGGACAGTGGGCATGGAGGCCCCTCGTGGATCTGGCGTCGTGGACTCATGTGGCTGAGGTGCCCCCCCTTCCCTTCCCCCTGAGGTGCCTGTGGTTTTATTATCTGATGCCCCAGCAGTGTTCTCTCCAATGGAATCGGGTTTCGTGTGTGGGCTTTGCCCATGTGTTTATGCATATTGGCCCATGGACAATGGCATGTAGCCAATATGTGCCGGACTTTTGGACTATGTTAATATTCTTCATGTTGTGAGTTTTTTTTTTAATAATCTAATATTTCACTTAAGTTCACAAATGCTTTAATATACTTCTATTTTAATGATCATTTTATTTTGTCTTGGAATTATTCCAGGGGTTTTGGGGGGTGTAGATCTGACTTGTTGCTCTGCATTGGTGTGTGGGGATTGGGGGGGGGGGTCGCGTATGTGTGTGCCCGTAATCTTTTCTCCTCCCCCCTCCCCTGTGTCGTAGGTGCAGTACTCACCGTTGTCTCCTGCGGCGGCGTTCGTGCTCCTGGTAGAGGAGCAGGTAGACAATCGCTGGTAGGATGTTTAATTCGGGTTCCATGCTGTCCAGATTCCTCGTGGAGTGTATAGAGGTGAGCGTTTTCCCGTTCGTGATCTGTTTCTGCCGTGTTTTTATCGGCGGGGCTCCCGCCCCGGAAAAGGTGGCGGATTGGTGGGTCGTGATAGGGTGGGCGGTACATTGTCTGCCGCCTGTCTGTTGGCGTTGACCGCCGCGCTGTTTGTTTGCCCCGCCGTGGCGGTCGGAGTGTTAAATTGGCGGGCTGTGTTGGCGGTTCCCGCCAGGGTCAGAATTCAATTTTTTTGACCGCCTGCCTGTTGGCGGGTTGGCCGCCGCTTTAACACCGACCGCCAGGGTCGGAATGACCGTCTTAGTCTTTTTTTTTGAAGATTTTCTTCAGCGGGACGAACCTGCCAGTCCAATCCGACCTCCTGGAGCCCTTCTCCGGATATGCGATGCTGGAATCCTCGGTGGAGATTTTTTCCTTCGGACTTAGTAGTTTTTTCGAGCTGAAAATCCTTCGACCGGGGTAAACCTGGATCTTGATCCGATGTCCATGGAGCCCTCCTCGGATACGCTGGCTGGGAGGTCCCGGTCAACTTTTTACCTTCGGACTTAGGGGGTCATTCCTACATTGGCGGGCGGCGGTCGCCGCCCGCCAAGCGGGAACTGCCGAATGACCGCACCGCGGTCAAAAGACCGCGGCGGCCATTCTGGCTTTCCCGCTGGGCCGGCCGGCGACTGCCAGAAGGCCGCCCACCGGCCCAGCGGGAAACCCCTTTCTACGAGGATGCCGGCTCCGAATGGAGCCAGCGGAGTCGAAGGGGTGCGACGGGTGCAGTGGCACCCGTCGCGATTTTCAGTGTCTGCTTTGCAGACACTGAAAATCTTAGTGGGGCCCTGTTAGGGGGCCCCTGCAGTCCCCATGCCAGTGGCATGGGCACTGCAGGGGCCCCACGACACCCGTTACCGCCATCCTGTTCCTGGCGGTGAAAACCGCCAGGAACAGGATGGCGGTAAGGGGGTCGGAATCCCCATGGCGGCGCTGCCTGGGGTAAACCGCTGGTTGCCCTTTTCTGACCGCGGCTTTACCGCCGCGGTCAGAATGGCCAAGGAAGCACCGCCAGCCTGGCCAAGGAAGCACCGCCAGCCTGTTGGCGGTGCTTCCGTCATTTTAGCCCTGGCGGTCGCGGACCGCCAGGGTTAGAATGACCCCCTTAGTCTCTTTTTCGGAGATTTTTCTTTACCCAGACGAACCAGCAAATCAGGCCGGGTCGCGGTTGAGGCAAGCCGGCTAGAGTTGCCGCGGCGGGTCGGTCCCTCTATGGAGCTTTTTTCAAAAGTTGTCCAAACTTCTCCAAACCTCTGGGGCTTCTCCCAGATGTCCTTTTAAGGTTCTTTTGGGGTCCACAGCTCACCCCAAGGGTCCAGAAGTTCTGAGATGGTCCTTGGGGGGTGCGGACTACAGCTCCCAGAATGCACCTGGCGCAAACTCCTTTTTGGCCACTGGACAGTGGTCAGCTGGTCGCTTTCTTCAGGAGTTGGTGCAGGGGACTCTGGATAGCAATTTTTCACCTGTAGCAAACAGGGAGTCCCTCCTTCAAACCAGTTGAAGCCAGGCAAAGTCCTTCTTCTGGTGAAGCCCAAGTGTGCAGCTGGTGCAGTCCTTCTGAGTGCAGGTTCCAGGTGCAGGCCAGGGGTCCAGCAGGGCAGTCCTTCTTCTCCTTTGGTTCTTCCTTGTTGGAATCTGAGGTGTGGGTGCAGGTCTGCCAGTTTTATCCTTGCTCCTGGGTGAAAAGCAGGGGGGTCCTGGTTCTCCAATCAGGTGCAGGGTCCTTCCCCCTGTGATGACCACTTCCTGGGAAGTGTGGCAAAAATCAATCCCAGGAGGCAACATTCTCTAAAAATCCATCATGGCTGAATCTGATTTTTGGAGGTTACATCTGGCTGAGCCCACCCACTGGTGTGGCTAAAAATCATAAACACATCCCTCTCCTGCCCTCTCCTAATCTAATCAAGGGGGCACCTAGTCTTTGAAGACCAGTTTGGCAGCCCTCCCCCTTCCTGCCTCACCATCTGCTGAGGGGAGATTCCCTCCCACAGGCACATTCCTTTGTGTGAAGCCAGGCCACTTCACACCTCGTCAAGGCAGCTTGGTCAAGCTGCTCAAGGCTGGCTAATCAGAGCACAGCAGCAAAAACAATGCAGGGCTGAAATTGGCAACTTTTCAGTGTTGGACCTGGCTTTTTGACAGGGACATCCCCAAACTTTTTGCCTCCTTCCTCCTATTTTTTCTGACCTGTTGTTGTTGGCTTTTGACCTCTGGGCACTTTACCACTGCTAACCAGTGCTAAAGTGCATATGCTCTCTGTGTAAATTGTACTACTGATTGGTTTATCCATGATTGACTATTTAATTTACTTGTAAGTCCCTGGTAGAGTGCACTACATGTGCCTAGGGCAGGTAGATTAAATGCTACTAGTGGGCCTGCAGCACTGGTTGTGCCACCCTCTTCAGTAGCCCCTGAACCCTGTCTCAGGCCTGCCATTGCAAGGCCTGTGTGTGCAGTTTCACTGCCACTTCGACTTGGCATTTAAAAGTACTTGCCAAGCCTAGAACTCCCCTTTTTCTACATATAAGTCATCCCTAATGTGTGCCCTAGGTAACCCCTAGAGCAGGGTGCTGTGTAGGTAAAAGGCAGGACATGTACCTGTGTAGTTATATGTCCTGGTAGTGTAAAACCCCTAAATTAATTTTTACACTACTGTGAGGCCTGCTCCCTTCATAGGCTAACATTGGGGCTGCCCTCATACACTGTTGAAGTGGCAGCTGCTGATCTGAAAGGAGCAGGAAGGTCATATTTAGTATGGCCAGAATGGTAATATAAAGTCCTGCTGACTGGTGAAGTCGGATTTAATATTACTATTCTAGAAATGCCACTTTTAGAAAGTGAGCATTTCTTTGCACTAAAATCTTGTTGTGCCCTTCAATCCACGTCTGGCTAGGTTTAGTTGACAGCTCCTTGTGCATTCACTCAGACACACCCCAAACACAGGGTACTCAGCCTCACTTGCATACATCTGCATTTTGAATGGGTCTTCCTGGGCTGGGAGGGTGGAGGGCCTGCCCTCACACAAAGGACTGCCACACCCCCTACTGGGACTCTGGCAGACAGGATTGAACTGAAAGGGGGCTTGGTGCATTTCTTAGACACTCTTTGAAGTCACCCCCACTTCAAAGGCACAACTTAGTATAAAACAGGGCCTCTGCCCTACCTCATCAGACACTTGCTGGAGAAGAAACCTGAACCAGAAACTACATCCTGCCAAGAAGAACTGCCTGGCTGCTCAAAGGACTCACCTGTCTGCTTTTCTACAAAGGACTGCTGCCTTGCTGTTGGCCTGCTGCCTTGCTGAACTCTTGTCTGGCTGTAAGAGTGCTCTCCAAGGCCTTGGATAGAGCTTGCCTCCTGTTCCCTGAAGTCTCAGGACCACAAAGACTTCTCTCTTCCTCTTGGACGCTCCGTGCGTCGAAATTTTTGACTCACAGCTTGTTCCGCGGCAAGAAAAACGCCGCACACCGACGCTGATCGACGCAACGCCTTCGGGACGACCGAAACTTTGACGCACGGCCTCGCAAGGACAACGCCGCCCGACTTCCCGGGAGAAATCGACGTGACGCCTGCCGTGAGATCGAAACTTTGACGCACGGCCTCGCAAGGACAACGCCGCCCGACTTCCCAGGAGATATCGACGCGACGCCTGCCGTGAGATCAAAACTTTGACGCACGGCCTCGCAAGGACAACGCCGCCCGACTCCGCAGGAGAAATCGACGCGACGCCTGCCGTGAGATCGAAACTTTGACGCACGGCCTCGCAAGGACAACGCCGCCCGACTCCGCAGGAGAAATCGACGAGACGCCTGCCGTGAGATCGAAACTTCGACACGCAGCCCCGCAGAACGACGCGCAGCCGGAAAACAAGCAGGAAAATCCACGCACAGACCCGGGACATCTGGTACTCCCCGTGAACCACAGACAGAGACTGTCCGCGTGCTGGAATACGACGCACGACTCCCCGCGTGGAAAATAACGACGCAAGTCCGTGTGTGCTGAGGAGAAATCGACGCACACACCAGTTTTCCACGTACCTCTTCTCCTGTGGCCCTCTGAGGAGATTTTCCACCTGAAACCAGGTACTTTGTGTTTGAAAGAGACTTTGTTTACTTTCTAAAGACTTAAGACACTTTGGCCCTCATTCTGACCTTGGCGGTCGGCGGAGAGGCGGCGGTCGGACCGCGAACAGACCAGCGGTCCAAAAAATGGCATTCTGACCGCGGCGGTCACCGCCGCGATCGACCGCCACTTCCCCACTCCGACCGCCACGGCGGTCATGACAGACGGGCTGGAGTTTGCGCACTCTGGCCCGGCGGTCACCCCAAGACCGCCACCCGTATCATGACCCTGCTTACCGCCGCGGTTTCTGGCGGTCGGGAACCGCCATGCGAACCATGGCGGTAGGCACTATCGGGGCCCGGGAATCCCTTCCCTGGCACTGATAGGGGTCCCCCCCCACCCCCCACTGCCCCCCCGAGTCCTCCCCCCACCCCCTCCACCCCCCTGCCACCCCCCAGAGGTGGTACGAACCCCCTCCCCACCCCCACCCCGAAATGCACATACACGCACCCCGACATGCACGCACCCCAACATGCACATCTGCACACCCCCATGCACGCACACATCACACAACACCCCCCCACCCCCTCCCCTCACGGACGATCAACTTACCTTGTGCGTTGGTCCTCCGGGAGGCGACGGGAGCCATAGGGACGTGACCGCCGACAGCACACCGCCAACAGAAGACCGCCACACAGAAATGTGGGTCGTAATTCTGGGGGCGGTGTTCTGCTGGCGTGGCGGTGGAGGTTGACCAGTCTCCACTTTCCCGCCGACCGCCAGTCTGGCTGCCGGCGGTTTCCCGGCGGAACGCTCCCAGCGGTCGGAATGCGCACAGCGGCATACCGCCACGGTCTTCACCACGGCGGTAACTCGGCGGTCTTGCGAAAAGACCGCCGAGGTCAGAATGAGGGCCTTTATATCACTTTTCAGTGATATCTTTACAAATTCATATTGCAACTTTGATCGTTTTGACCTGAAGATACCCAGATAAATATTATATATTTTTCTAAACACTGTGTGGTGTATTTTTGTGGTGTTATGCTATGGTGTTGTATGATTTATTGCACAAATGCTTTACACATTGCCTTCTAAGTTAAGCCTGACTGCTCGTGCCAAGCTACTGGAGGGTGAGCACAGGCTGATTTTGGATTGTGTGTGACTTACCCTGACTAGAGTGAGGGTTCTTGCTTGGACAGAGGGCAACCTGACTGCCAACCAAAAACCCCATTTCTAACATTGGTGATCAGCGGTGAGGATAGGACTTGTGTTTGTGCAGTGACATACAGCAGCTAAGTATTTCACTACCTACCCACAGTTGAAGGTCAACTTGATTTTTCATCTTTTTTGGCTTTTGGTTCTCTGATGTCCTCCTGGATATACTATTGATATTTTTGGACTTGGGATTTTGGTTCTTGCTGGTAAAATCTTATCAGAATGGGATTCTGTACCTACTCATTCTTTGTTCGTACTGACCACCTCACTAAGGCTGACCTAAGGAAGCTTTGCAGAAAATGGGGCCTTCCTGTAGCAAGGAGATCTACTAAGGCGGAGATGCTACATCACTACATAGTCTGGGGGGAGGAAAGATGGGCAGAGAGAGAGGCAGCAAGAAACCAAATGACTAAGTACCCCTCAGATGAGGAGGAGGACTACTCAGAGTTGGACAGTGACCCAGAAATAGATGAATGGCTCCGAGGTCAAAGGCGACAGGAGCAACAATTAGAGGAGTATCTTGCAGAGGTTGAGGCAAAAAGACTCTTAGCCCTGGAAGAAGAAAAGATTGCAGCTCAAGAGCTGAGCTGTAAAGAGCTGAAACTGGAGGCCGGAAGGGCTGAGTCCAGTTCAGATGGTGGCAGCAAAAATCTTACATCTAGTACTGCTGAAGAAGGGCACAAGCCCAGAGATGTGGTGCCCAACTTGAAGAAGGGAGTTGACACACCCCAGGCGGTTCAAGGGTATGAGGTAGTTCTCGTTATGCACAGGGTCCCTGAGAAGGATTGGGGAACTGGCACAGGGAGTCATATTCCTACTCGGGGGAGGGACACTTTACTGACTCTAGCAGAGAGTGACAGAGAAAAGGGTTCCCCCCTGGTGGACGTCCTGGATATAGAGTGTAGAGACATCCCAGAAGAGTATGGGTTGAGTGTCAGGGACAGACAGATACTGTCTCACCAGTCTCAGGAGGGTGAGGTAGAGTGCTTTTCCAAGGTTGAGTTACTGGGTGGTTGGGTGAAGGGTACTGTGGTTAATACATGTGAAGGGCAGAATGATGTAATTGCTGGAGAGCATATGTCTGGTCCTTATTTTCCAGAGCTACGCCAACACCAGGTGGAGTGTGAGTTCTCTGACCCCAGGGAACTTACAATGGAGGCAGACTTCTGGGTGAGTACCAGAGAGTCTGAAGAGGCATTTGGGGGTGCTCCTGAAGGGAGTGGTCTAGGTGGTTCCCAACCGAGTGAGGTGGGAAAGGATTGTAGTGTCCCAGGTAGGTCCCAGGTCCTAGAGGGTTCCATGAGGGAACACCAGGAGGGAAGCCTAGCCTGTACCGTAGGGCCACCTTTTGAGGGAAGCCCCGCAGTGTCAGAAGAACTTGGGGGGGTGACTGTAGCCAGCATCCCAACAGTTCTGGTGTCTGGCAGTACCGCTCCTAGTGAGGGGGTGCAGAAGTCCAGACATAGGGTTGAGAGGGGGTTGCAGACCTCAGTGGAGGACCTTGAGAGTCAGGGGACAGCTCTGAGAGCAGAGCCCCCCAGGAATGACCCAGGTGAAACCGTTTCTGGTTTGGGGGAAACCCAGACTCTGCCAGATGGGCAGAGGTCGGTAGACCTGCGCCAACCAGACTCTTGTGTGGCCCTTGGGGACGGTGTGTCCCTTGTGGGGGGTGAGAGTGCCCCCCAGGAAGTCCTGGCATGCCAGGCAAAGATTCAACCTCAGGGTGGTGACTCTGGGTTGGATACCCAGGTTCAGAGGTTAAACTCTGACCTGGTGGGGGGTAGGTGTACCCCCCAGGAAGTCCTGGCGTGCCAGGCAATTGCCCAACCTCAGGGTGGTGACCCTGGGTTGGGGGAACCAGGCTCAGAGGTTAAACTCTGACCTGGTGGGAGGTAGGTGTGCCTCCCTGGAAGTCCTGGCCTGCCAGGCAATGGTTCAACCTCAGGGTGGTGACTCTGGGTTGGCTAACCAGGTTCAGGGGATAAACTCTGACCTGTTGGGGGGTAGGTGTGCCCCCCAGAAAGTCCTGGTGTACCACGCAGTTGTCCAACCTCAGGGTGCTGACTCTGGGTTGGATAACCGGGTTCAGAGGTTAAACTCTGACCTGGTGGGGGGTAGGTGTGCCCCCCAGAAAGTCCTGGCGTGCCAGGCAATTGTTCAACCTCAGGGTGGTGACCCTGGGTTGGAGAACCAGGTTCAGAGGTTAACCTCTGACCTGGTGGGAGGTAGGTGTGCCTCCCAAGAAGTCCTGCTGTACCAGGCAATTGTCCAACCTCAGGGTGTTGACTCTGGGTTGGATGACCAGGTTCAGAGGTTAAACTCTGACCTGGTGGGGGGTAGGTGTGCCCCCCAGAAAGTCCTGGCGTGCCAGGCAATTGCCCAACCTCAGGGTGGTGACCCTGGGTTGGGGAACCAGGCTCAGAGGTTAAACTCTGACCTGGTGGGAGGTGGTGTGCCTCCCAGAAAGTCCTGGTGCGCCAGGCAATTGTTCAACTTCAGGTTGGTGACTCTGAGTTGAATGGCCAAGTTCAGAGGTTAAACTCTGACCTGGTGGAGGGTCAGTGTGCCCTCCAGGAAGTCCTGGCGTGCCAGGCAATTGTTCAACTTCAGGGTGGTGACTCTGAGTTGAATGGTCAGGTGCAGAGGTTAAACTCTGACCTGGTGGGTGGTAGGTGTGCCTCCCAGAAAGTCCTGGTTTGCCAGGCAGTGATCCAGTCTGAGGGTACAGACCCTGGGCTGGAAGACCAGGTTCAGGGTGTCCCCCCGGACCTGGAGGGAGGGGCTACTGATAACAGTGCCCCTACCATGTTGTCTTCTGAGGAGGCCACTCCTAGTTGGAGGGTGCAGGACCCCAGAAGGGAGGGCAGGGGAGGGAAGCCTCACCCCGAGCCCTAGTCCAACCTGAAGGTACAGACCCCAGTTTGGAGGGCCAGTTGCAGGTTAACAGCCCTGCACTGGTGGAGGAATGGTACAGGGCGACTTCTGTAAGCACCCTGACCATGTTGGACTCTGGGGGTACCGCTCCAGGAGGGAGGGTACAGAGCCCCAGAGGGGAGGACCAGGTTCAGGCTATCATCCCTGACCTGGTGGAAGGGAGAGTGGTTAAAGGGTGCCCAGCACCTGGAGCTACCACCCCCCACTCTCCACAGCCACAGTGGTTGGAGAGCTTTGAGAGGCCTGGGGCCTGGCTCTCATCCCTGGCAGTGGAGGGGACAAGTGTCACACCCCGGGGGTAGAGTGGGCAACCCCACTGTGTTGGTCATGGGGGTACTATCCTGCTCCTGGGATACATCTGTGAGCAAAGTAAGGTTAGGTGCTGCACCGATGGGATCCGCAGGTAAGGAGAAAGGTTCCCCATGGGTTGGCTTAGTGGGCCCTGAGAGTATGGACAGAGGGATCCAATTGGAGTCAGGAAGGCGAAGAACTGGAGCATGCCCCTGCTGTTGTGGGCCTGGGTCCTTGTTCTGTCGCCTCAAACAGGGAAGTACATCAGGATAGTGATTGTTCTCCCCTGGCTTTAGGCTGGTAGGGGGTCATGTTGGACCTGGCTTTTTGACAGGGACATCCCCAAACTTTTTGCCTCCTTCCTCCTATTTTTTCTGACCTGTTGTTGTTGGCTTTTGACCTCTGGGCACTTTACCACTGCTAACCAGTGCTAAAGTGCATATGCTCTCTGTGTAAATTGTACTACTGATTGGTTTATCCATGATTGACTATTTAATTTACTTGTAAGTCCCTGGTAGAGTGCACTACATGTGCCTAGGGCAGGTAGATTAAATGCTACTAGTGGGCCTGCAGCAATGGTTGTGCCACCCACTTCAGTAGCCCCTGAACCCTGTCTCAGGCCTGCCATTGCAAGGCCTGTGTGTGCAGTTTCACTGCCACTTCGACTTGGCATTTAAAAGTACTTGCCAAGCCTAGAACTCCCCTTTTTCTACATATAAGTCATCCCTAATGTGTGCCCTAGGTAACCCCTAGAGCAGGGTGCTGTGTAGGTAAAAGGCAGGACATGTACCTGTGTAGTTATATGTCCTGGTAGTGTAAAACTCCTAAATTCGTTTTTACACTACTGTGAGGCCTGCTCCCTTCATAGGCTAACATTGGGGCTGCCCTCATACACTGTTGAAGTGGCAGCTGCTGATCTGAAAGGAGCAGGAAGGTCATATTTAGTATGGCCAGAATGGTAATATAAAGTCCTGCTGACTGGTGAAGTCGGATTTAATATTACTATTCTAGAAATGCCACTTTTAGAAAGTGAGCATTTCTTTGCACTAAAATCTTGTTGTGCCCTTCAATCCACGTCTGGCTAGGTTTAGTTGACAGCTCCTTGTGCATTCACTCAGACACACCCCAAACACAGGGTACTCAGCCTCACTTGCATACATCTGCATTTTGAATGGGTCTTCCTGGGCTGGGAGGGTGGAGGGCCTGCCCTCACACAAAGGACTGCCACACCCCCTACTGGGACTCTGGCAGACAGGATTGAACTGAAAGGGGGCTTGGTGCATTTCTTAGACACTCTTTGAAGTCACCCCCACTTCAAAGGCACAACTTAGTATAAAACAGGGCCTCTGCCCTACCTCATCAGACACTTGCTGGAGAAGAAACCTGAACCAGAAACTACATCCTGCCAAGAAGAACTGCCTGGCTGCTTAAAGGACTCACATGTCTGCTTTTCTACAAAGGACTGCTGCCTTGCTGTTGGCCTGCTGCCTTGCTGAACTCTTGTCTGGCTGTAAGAGTGCTCTCCAAGGGCTTGGATAGAGCTTGCCTCCTGTTCCCTGAAGTCTCAGGACCAAAAAGACTTCTCTCTTCCTCTTGGACGCTCCGTGCGCTGAAATTTTCGACGCACAGCTTGTTCCGCGGCAAGAAAAACGCCGCACACCGACGCTGATCGACGCGACGCCTTCGGGACGACCGAAACTTTGACGCACGGCCTCGCAAGGACAACGCCGCCCGACTTCCCGGGAGAAATCGACGCGACGCCTGCCGTGAGATCGAAACTTTGATGCACGGCCTCGCAAGGACAACGCCGCCCGACTTCCCAGGAGAAATCGACGCGACGCCTGCCGTGAGATCAAAACTGTGACGCACGGCCTCGCAAGGACAACGCCGCCCGACTCCGCAGGAGAAATCGATGCGACGCCTGCCGTGAGATCGAAACTTCGACGCGCAGCCCCGCAGAACGACGCTCAGCCGGAAAACAAGCAGGAAAATCCACGCACAGACCCGGGACATCTGGCACTCCCCGCGAACCGCAGAGAGAGACTGTCCGCGTGCCGGAAAACGACGCACGACTCCCCGCGTGGAAAATAACGACGCAAGTCCGTGTGTGCTGAGGAGAAATCGACGCACACACCAGTTTTTCACGTACCTCTTCTCCTGTGGCCCTCTGAGGAGATTTTCCACCAGAAACCAGGTACTTTGTGTTTGAAAGAGACTTTGTTTACTTTCTAAAGACTTAAGACACTTTGGGGGTCATTCCTACCCTGGCGGTCTCGGACCAACAGGCTGGCGGTGCATCCAGGCCCATTCTGACCGCGGCGGTAAAGCCGCGGTCAGCTGGCCTGCAGAATCCCCCATGGAGGCGCTGGAGGCAGCGCTGCCATGGGGATTCTGACCCCCTTCCCGCCAGCCTGGTTCTGGCGGTTTCGACCCCCAGAACCAGGCTGGCGGGAACGGGTGTGGTGGGGCCCCTGGGGGCCCCTGCAGTGTCCATGCCAATGGCATGGACACTGCAGGGGCCCCCTAACAGGGCCCCACATTGATTTCCAGTGTCTGCACAGCAGACACTGGAAATCGCGACGGGTGCAACTGCACCCGTCGCACAAAAGCAACTCCCCCGGCTCCATTCGAAGCCGGCTTCATTATTGCTGTGGGTTTCCCGCTGGGCGGGCGGGCGGCCTTTGGGCTGTCGCCCGCCCGCCCAGCGGGAAAGCCAGAATGACCGCCACGGTCTTTTGACCGCGGTACGGTCTTCTGGCGGTTCCCGCTTGGTGGGCGGCAACCGCCGCCCGCCAAACTAGGAATCACCACCTTGATATCACTTTTCAGTGATATCTTTACAAATTCATATTGCAACTTTGATCGTTTTGACCTGAAGATACCCAGATAAATATTACATATTTTTCTAAACACTGTGTGGTGTATTTTTGTGGTGTTATGCTATGGTGTTGTATGATTTATTGCACAAATGCTTTACACATTGCCTTCTAAGTTAAGCCTGACTGCTCGTGCCAAGCTACCGGAGGGTGAGCACAGGCTGATTTTGGATTGTGTGTGACTTACCCAGACTAGAGTGAGGGTTCTTGCTTGGACAGAGGGCAACCTGACTGCCAATCAAAAACCCCATTTCTAACATTCAGGTAAAGTTTAAAACTCTTCACCTGAACAAGTTATATTAAATCCAACAACTGGAAGTTGTGGGATTTATTACAACAATTAATTTGATACCAAACTCTTGGTATGCATCATTTAAGGAGACTTTAAAAATTAAAATAAAGTCTCCCCATTCTAGCCTATGAAGGCCATTTACTACAATGAGGGAAAAACAAATTTGGCTGTTTTTACCTCACCAGGGCTTATAAACTATTTTTATAAAGTCCCTGCTTATAGTTACATGGCACCCAGCCCTAGGGGGCACATAGGGCACATCTTAGGGGTGACTTATATGTAAAAATAAGGCAGTTTGAGACTTTGGAACTACTTTTAATTCCAAAGTCGAATTTGCATATAACTTTAATTTAAAAGCAGCCAGCAAGGCAGGCCTGCCTTTAAAATGACACTGGGCACCTCAGCAGTGCACCTATGGGTGCACTACCTATGCTGTGGTCCCTAAACCTACATGCCCTACCATATACTAGGGACTTATAGGTAGGTTAACTTAGCCAATTATAATTAGCCTAATTTGCATATCCATTTTACACAGAGCACTGGCCCTGGGACTGGTAAGCAGTACCCAGGGCACAGCCAAGAGTCAGTAACCACCAGTACCTGTCCAAAAAGTGTGGGGGTGACCAGGGCAAAAAGGAAGACTTTCCTACACTGCCCCCCCCAGATGAAAGGTGATGGGTACTAACCTACACCCTGGTAGTCCTCATCAGCTAAGTGGAAAAACCTGGAAAGGCCATCCGCATTGGCATGGGCAGTCCCAGGTCTGTGCTCCACTGTGAAGTTCATCCCCTGTAGGGAAATGGACCACCTTAACAGTTTTGGGTTCTCCCCCCTCATCTGCATCAACCATCTGAGAGGTCTGTGGTCAGTTTGTACACGGAAGTGAGTGCCAAACAAGTAAGGCCTCAACTTCTTCAGGGACCAGACCACAGCAAAGGCCTCCCTCTCAATGGCACTCCATCTTTTCTCTCTGGGGAGTAGTCGCCTGCTGATGAAGGCAACTGGTTGATCTTGGCCCTCTTCATTAACTTGTGCTAACACTGCCCCAATCCCTTCCTCTGAAGCATCTGTTTGCACTATCAACTCCTTGCTATAGTCAGGGGCCAGTAACACTGGTGCTGAACACATAGCCTGTTTTAGGGTGTCAAAAGCTTTCTGACACTCTGGGGTTAAAATTACCTTCTTGGGCTGTTTCTTGGAGGTAAGCTCAGTCAGAGGGGCCACTATGGTCCCATAATTCTGAACAAACCTCCGGTAGTACCCAGTCAGGCCAAGAAAGGCCCTGACCTGAGTCTGGGTTTTAGGAGCCTCCCAATCCAGGATAGTCTGGATCTTGGGCTGGAGAGGTTGTACATGGCCTCCACCAACAAGGTGGCCCAGGTACACAACTGAGCTTTGCCCTATCTGGCACTTGCTTGCCTTGATAGTCAGGCCTACTTGAAGCAGGGCCTGAAGCACTTCCTTCAGGTGGACCAGGTGGTCCTCCCAGGTGGAACTAAATACAGCTATATCATCCAGATAAGCTGCACTGAAAGATTCCAACCCAGACAGGACTCTATTCACCAACCGTTGGAAGGTGGCAGGAGCATTTTTCAGGCCAAAGGGCATCACCTTGAACTGAAAGTGGCCCTCTGGTGTGGAAAATGCTGACCTCTCCTTAGCTCCTGGACTTAAGGCAATCTGCCCGTATCCTGAGGTCAGATCAAACGTGCTCAGGAATTTGGCAGCCCCCAACCTATCAATGAGCTCATCAGCTCTAGGTATGGGGTGAGCATCAGTCCTAGTGACTGCGTTTAGACCTCTGTAGTCCACACAAAATCTCAATTCTTTCTTCCCACCTTGGGGATTAGGTTTGGGCACCAGTACCACTGGACTGGACCAAGGACTGTCAGAGGGCTCAATTACCTTGAGCTCCAACATCTTAGCCACTTCAGCTTTGATGTTGGCCTTGACCTGGTCAGACAGCCTGTACAGCTTGTTCTTGACAGGCAAGCTGTCACCAGTGTCAACGTCATGGACACACCAATTGGTGAGTCCAGGGGTCAGGGAGAACAGACTAGCAAACTGTTCCAAAACTTGTTTGCAGTCTTTTTGTTGCTGGTCTGTCAACTAGGGAGAGAGTACCACTCCCTCGACTGACCCATCTTGTGCATTTGAGGACAGGAGGTCTGGCAGAGGTTCACTCTCCTCCTCCTTCCCTTCATCAGTGACCATCAGCATGGTCATGTCTGCCCTGTCCTGGTGGGGTTTCAGCCTGTTAACATGCAGGATCCTATGAGGATTCCTGGGGGTGCCAAGGTCCACCAAGTAGGTGACCTCACCCTTTTTCTCCAGAATTGGATAGGGCCCAGTCCATTTGGCCTGAAGTGCACTAGGAGCCATGGGCTCCAAAACCCACACCAGCTGTCCTGGGTGATACTCAGGCATGGTAGCCTTCTGATCATGCCAGAGCTTCATGAGCTCCTGGCTGGCCTCCAGGTTTCTGCTTGCCTTCTTCATGTACTCAGCCATGCGTGACCGCAGGCCCAGCACATAATCTAGCACATTCTCCTTGGACTCTCTGAGAGGCTTTTCCCAAGACTCTCTCACCAAGCACAATGGGCCTCTTACAGGGTTCCCAAACAGTAACTCAAAGGGGCTGAATCCAACCCCCTTCTGTGGCACCTCTCTGTAGGCAAACAGCAGGCATGGGAGGAGAACATCCCATCTCCTCCTGAGTTTGTCAGACAAACCCATGATCATGCCCTTCAGGGTCTTATTAAATCTGTGGATGATAGGGGGTGGTGAACTTATAAGTAACACCATACTCATCCCACATGGCTTTCAGATAGGCTGACATAAAGTTTGTGCCCCTATCTGAGACCACCACCTTTGGGAACCCCACTCTGGTGAACACACCAAGTAGGGCCCTAGCCACTGTGGGAGCAGTGACTGTCCGGAGGGGTATTGCCTCAGGGTACCTGGTGGCATGGTCCACAACCACCAAAATGTACCTGTTACCTGAGGCAGTTGGTGGGTCTAGGGGACCAACAATGTCAATCCCCACCCGCTCAAAGGGAGTCCCAACCACTGGCAGTGGTATCAAGGGAGCCTTTGGCTTGCCCCCTGTCTTGCCACTGGCTTGGCAGGTGACACAGGAGCTGCAAAACTCCTTGACTTTTTCTGACATCTGGGGCCAATAAAAATGGTTGATCAGCCTGTTCCAGGTCTTGGTCTGTCCCAAATGTCCAGCTAAGGGGATATCATGGCTTCAGGTAAGGAGGAATTCTCTATACTTCTGGGGGACCACTACTCTCCTGGTGGCCCCTGGTTTGAGGGCCCTTGCCTCAGTGTAGAGAACTCCATCCTCCCAGTAAACCGTGTGGGTCCCACTGGTATCCCCTTGTTCTTGCCTGGCAGCAGTCTGCCTCAGGCCCTCAAGAGTGGGACACTCTCTTTGTCCCTGACACAACTCTTCTCTGGTGGGCCCACCTGCCCCTTGCAGTTTGGCCAAGTCAGGCAGAGCTTGCAGGGGAAGTGTCCCTCCCTCAGAGGTCAGATCCTCCCCCTCAGGGTTGGAGTCCTCCTGACCCTCTGTACTTGTAGGGGCTGGCAAGCCAGACCCAGTGCCCTTTCTCTTCTTCTTGGAGGCTTGGCCCATTGTTCCAGGGTCCAAGTGTCCAGCACTTCCCTGTTGTGCTGCCTGTGACCTGGTCACAGCACACACCCATTCAGGGAGGTCCAGCATCTGTGCATGGACCCTTCTCTCCACCTCTGACCATTCAGATGCTTCAAGATCATTTCCCAGCAGACACTCTACTGGGAGGGCAGGAGCTACAGCTACCTTCTTAGGGCCAGTCACACCTCCCCATTCCAGACTCACCATGGCCATGGGATGGAGTTTGGTTCTGCTATCTGCATAAGTCACTTGGTGGAAGACACCAGGTAAGACCTGTTCTGGAGAAACCAGCTTCTCTGTGACCATTGTCACACTGGCTCCTGTATCTCTCAGAGCTTCCACCTCAGTCCCATTGACTTTAGGCCTCTGCCTATACCTCTCCGTGCTGGGAGGTAAGGTGGCCATAGTTGCAATGTCCACCCCACCCACAGATACTAAGGTGACCTCTGTTTACCCTGATCCCAGCCCTGGGCCAACTTCCACCCCCAACCCTACACTAGCAATCCCCTGGGATTGCCCACCAGTGGGGGGCTTCATGGAGCAGATAGCATCTCCTCTTTTGTGTCCAGGTTGATGACACTCAAAACACTTGCCGGCCTTAGCAAGCTCCTGAAACTTTCCTGCTTTAGCAGGATCATAATTCTTTCCCTGATACCCTTTCCCCTTAGAAGTGGAATGGCTCGGGGCTCCCACACCCTGAGAAGTTTTTGGGGACTCTTGAGAGGACTCCTTGGGCTTTTTATCATCTTTCCCTTGGTTGTTCCCCTGAGAAGAACCATGTCCTCCCTTCTTCTGATCACCCCCTGGGGGTTTCTGGTTAACCCTAGTTCTTAACCAGTCATCTGCTGCCTCCCCCAGCTCTCTGGGGTTGGTCAACTTAGAGTCAACTAGATACTGGCGGAGCTTCTCTTGGACACAATTGGTTAGAAGGTGCTCCCTCATAATCAAATTGTACAGCCCCTCAAAGGTACTTACCTTGTTGCCCTGCATCCAGCCCTCTAGTGCTTTTACTGAAATGTCCACAAAGTCCAGCCAGGACTGGGTGCTTGTCTTTTGGGTGTCCCTAAACTTGAGCCTATACTGCTCTGGGGTCAGACCAAACTTTTTAGTCAAGCATCTCTTCATACTGGGGTATGAGTCTGCCTCCTCCCCCCTCAAGGTTAGGAGCCTATCCCTCCCAGAGTTGGGAACCAACTCCCAAAGAAGTGAACCCCAGTACTGAGGCTTGACTCTCCTCATCTGGAGGGCCCTCTCAAAGGCCCCCAGCCACTTATCTATATCATCCCCCTCTACATAGGCAGGAACCACCCCTTTGGGTAATCTGGGGCAAAACCCCCCACCCAGGGACACCTCAGCTTCTTTGTCGCTGCCACCATCTCTTTTCTCTTCCCTTGCCCACTTTTTCTTTTCTAGGGCCAGCTTCTTTGCCTCCAAAGCTATGAATGCTAGCTGGGCCTCCAGCTCTCTTTCCCTGAGGGACAGGTTCTCTCCTCCTGAAGGGACCCCCTTCCCCCAACTAGCTTTGGGTCTGCCCCTAGTGACTGTATGTAATGAGGACCGGTCTTCCTCATCCTCACTTAGGCTCGGATGCCCTCCCTCCCCTGAGTGATTGGAGCTAGCATCCTCCCCTACTTCTCCCTCCTCTGGAACGTCTTCTGGGTCTACCTCTTGGGCCTCAGCCCATGCTGTCAGGGACTTGATCAGGACCTGCTTCCTGAGGTGAGTGGTTGCAGGCAACCCTCTTTCAGTACACAACCCCCTAAGCTGGACTACTGTCAGTGTGGGTAGGCTAACCAGATTAAGCTCCATGGTTCCCTGGTTTTGTGTCAACAAAAACTTTTTGCAAAAATTGGAAACAAGAATTTAGAAAAATCACAAAAATTCAATAATTGAAATTAATCCAAATTAAAAATTAAAAACAATTTTTGCACTAGGACAATTTAAAGGATTTTTAATTTGTTTTACTTAAAACTGTAACGTGATACTGAACACAAGTACAGGATCCCACCACTGCTCACCAAAAATGTTGGAAAATGGGTTATTGGTAAGGGCAGGTAGGTACCTACACTTAGCAATAGGCCACTAACCTACACTAAGGTCCAGTTAGGTCTCAGTAAATTAACCCCAGCTCAACCCTTGGTAGCTTGGCAACGAGCGTCAAGGCTTAATTTAGGAGACAGAGTGTAAAGCATTCAAATATCACAAAACAGTAATTAAATAAAACACAGGAAACAGTTTAAAAATCCAAAACCAATTTATAAAAATAGACTATATTTCTATCTTTAAAATGACACCAAAACGAATAAAATCGGATAAGGGGAACCGGAGATATGAATTTTTAAAGAATTATAATTTTTTTAGCGCCTAGAAACAAAAAGCGCCAATCTGGTCATCTGGTTGCACCTCGACCGGGGCAAAGTCAAAGTTTAAGGCCAACCGCGATGGAGCCCTGCTCGGCTACAAGCTGCGGGAGGCCTCGGTTAAAAGTTTACCTTCACACTTAGGGGGTCATTCTGACCCTGGCGGTCATGGACCGCCAGGGCCAATGACCGCGGAAGCACCGCCAACAGGCTGGCGGTGCTTCTGGGGCCATTCTGACCGCGGCAGTAAAGCCGCGGTCAGAAAAGGGAAACCGGCGGTTTCCCGCCGGTTTCCTACTGCCCCAGGGAATCCTCCACGGCGGCGCTGCAAGCAGGGCCGCCATGGGGATTCCGACCCCCTTCCCGCCATCCTGTTTCTGCCGGTTTTCACCGCCAGAAACAGGATGGCGGGAACGGGTGTCGTGGGGCCCATGGGGGCCCCTGCAGTGCCCATGCCACTGGCATGGGCACTGCAGGGGCCCCCTAACAGGGCCCCATTAGGATTTTCAGTGTCTGCTTGGCAGACACTGAAAATCGCGACGGGTGCAACTGCACCCGTCGCACAACAGCAACTCCGCCGGCTCCATTCGGAGCCGGCTTCCTCGTTGCTGGGGCTTTCCCGCTGGGCGGGCGGGCGGGCGGCCTTTTGGAGGTCGCCCGCCAGCCCAGCGGGAAAGTCAGAATGACCGCTGCGGTGTTTTGACCGCGGTACGGTCTTCTGGCGGCTTCCGCCGCCCGCGGGGGTCAGAATGACCCCCTTAGTCTTTTTTTTCGAAGATTTTCTTCAGCGGGACGAACCTGCCAGTCCAATCCGACCTCCTGGAGCCCTTCTCCGGATACGCGATGCTGGAATCCTCGGTGGAGATTTTTACCTTCGGACTTAGTCGTTTTTTCGAGGTGAAAATCCTTCGACCGGGGTAAACCTGGATCTTGATCCGATGTCCATGGAGCCCTCCTCGGATACGCTGGCTGGGAGGTCCCGGTCAACTTTTTACCTTCGGACTTAGTCTCTTTTTTGGAGATTTGTCTTTACCGGGACGAACCAGCAAATCAGGCCGGGTCGCGGTTGAGGCAAGCCGGCTAGAGTTGCCGCAGCGGGTCGTCCCTCTATGGAGCTTTTTTTCAAAAGTTGTCCAAACTTCTCCAAACTTCTGGGGCTTCTCCCAGATGTCCTTTTAAGGTTCTTTTGGGGTCCACAGCTCACCCCAAGGGTCCAGAAGTTCTGAGATGGTCCTTGGGGGGTGCGGACTACAACTCCCAGAATGCACCTGGCGCAAACTCCTTTTTGGCCACTGGACAGTGGTCAGCTGGTCGCTTTCTTCAGGAGTTGGTGCAGGGGACTCTGGATAGCAATTTTTCACCTGTAGCAAACAGGGAGTTCCTCCTTGAACCAGTTGAAGCCAGGCAAAGTCCTTCTTGTGGTGAAGCCCAAGTGTGCAGCTGGTGCAGTCCTTCTGAGTGCAGGTTCCAGGTGCAGGCCAGGGGTCCAGCAGGGCAGTCCTTCTTCTCCTTTGGTTCTTCCTTGTTGGAATCTGAGGTGTGGGTGCAGGTCTGCCAGTTTTATCCTTGCTCCTGGGTGAAAAGCAGGGGGGTCCTGGTTCTCCAATCAGGTGCAGGGTCCTTCCCCCTGTGATGACCACTTCCTGGGAAGTGTGGCAAAAATCAATCCCAGGAGGCAACATTCTCTAAAAATCCATCATGGCTGAATCTGATTTTTGGAGGTTACATCTGGCTGAGCCCACCCACTGGTGTGGCTAAAAATCATAAACACATCCCTCTCCTGCCCTCTCCTAATCTAATCAAGGGGGCACCTAGTCTTTGAAGACCAGTTTGGCAGCCCTCCCCCTTCCTGCCTCACCATCTGCTGAGGGGAGATTCCCTCCCACAGGCACTTTCCTTTGTGTGAAGCCAGGCCACTTCACACCTCGTCAAGGCAGCTTGGTCAAGCTGCTCAAGGCTGGCCAATCAGAGCACAGCAGCAAAAACAATGCAGGGCTGAAATTGGCAACTTTTCAGGTAAAGTTTAAAACTCTTTACCTGAACAAGTTATATTAAATCCAACAACTGGAAGTTGTGGGATTTATTACAACAATTAATTTGATACCAAACTCTTGGTATGCATCATTTAAGGAGACTTTAAAAATTAAAATAAAGTCTCCCCATTCTAGCCTATGAAGGCCATTTACTACAATGAGGGAAAAACGAATTTGCCTGTTTTTACCTCACCAGGGCTTATAAACTATTTTTATAAAGTCCCTGCTTATAGTTACATGGCACCCAGCCCTAGGGGCACATAGGGCACATCTTAGGGGTGACTTATATGTAAAAATAAGGCAGTTTGAGACTTTGGAACTACTTTTAATTCCAAAGTCGAATTTGCATATAACTTTAATTTAAAAGCAGCCAGCAAGGCAGGCCTGCCTTTAAAATGACACTGGGCACCTCAGCAGTGCACCTATGGGTGCACTACCTATGCTGTGGTCCCTAAACCTACATGCCCTACCATATACTAGGGACTTATAGGTAGGTTAACTTAGCCAATTATAATTAGCCTAATTTGCATATCCATTTTACACAGAGCACCGGCCCTGGGACTGGTAAGCAGTACCCAGGGCACAGCCAAGAGTCAGTAACCACCAGTACCTGTCCAAAAAGTGTGGGGGTGACCAGGGCAAAAAGGAGGACTTTCCTACAGCGGTATTCTCTCTGTGGGTCATAATACCCGTGGCGGATTACCACCGCAGGCACGGTATCTTGGCGGCCGTCGGCATGGTGGTAAGCGGGATTTACCGCCAGGGTTGTAACGAGGGCCTTAATATGGCAACACTGCACTTACATTGTCTAAGAATGGACTTAAACACTGTACAGGCATATTGTTCATGAAGCTATGCCCTCAGCTGTGGTATAGTGCACTCTGCCTTAGGGCTGTAAGGCCCGCTAAAGGGGTGAATGACCTGTGCCACAGGTGGTGTTTTGTGGGCATGGTACCCTGAGAGGTATCCCATGTCGACTTTGCCTTTTTCTCCCCACCAACACACACAATCTGCCATGGCAGTGTGCATGTGTTTGGTGAGGTATCCCTTAGCGTGGCACAACACATGCAGCCCTTTAGGACTCTCCCTGGCCACAGGGCCCTTGGTACCACTGGTACCTTTTACAAGGGACTTATCTGTGTGCCAAAGGTATGAGAATTGTGGAAACAATGATACAGTTTTAGGGAAAGAACACTGGTGCTGGGGCCTGGTTAGCAGGATCCCTGCACATTCTCAGTCAAGGCAGCCCCCTTAAAAATAGTGTTAAATTATCTTAATTTATTTTGACTGTTTAAATATATGTATCAGATAAACTAAATGTTGAAAATGTAAATACAATTACCAAAAGAAATATTAATTTTCAGTATTGATAAATATTGAGTTTTCTTTGCAGTAGATGCAGCACTATGTTCACAATATCATTTGACGTACATTATAGTAAACCATGTACATAGTTGAGCATTGTCATGGGACTAAACCTTAGTAGTGTCATTGAACCTTAGGAAAAACGAAAAAAAAAAAGAAACCAAATTGTGAGCATGACCCCATGCATTATTCACAAGCAAGTAGATTGTGATGCAGCAGCACCTGTTTGGTCTTGTGTCCAGGGCTGTGCATGTGTGGTTGTGCAGTCACAATATGGGTGACTGTTAGCATGTTCTAACAGGACTGCAAAGAGTAGATCATTCCAAGTTCATGCGTGCTTTCTCATCCCATGTGCTTCCTCTCCACAGAGTGCCATAGATTCCACTAAGGTCTAGGGAAGTAGCATGCTTTACCACCTCTCCATGCTAGGTAGTGCTGGGGCTTTCCAATGCATTACAAATCACCCTCCTGGTTATCTGCAAGGCTAGGTTAATAAAATGGTTGGTGGCTCTCCCTGTCTCACAGCACCTGTATGGGCTCAGGAGGCAGCAGGCTGACCAGAATGTATGGGCAAGCTGCACGTTGCAAAACATATGTATCTTGGCTGCCATACGAGTGTGACATTAGGGGTATTTAGGTGATATAGTGGGATATATTTTATGCAATTTGGGGGGTGAGAGGTATGCTCTATGTATCATATTATGTTTTATGTATTGAAATTGAGTTGTGAGAGACTTTACATGGGTAGACAGTCACACTATTCTCTTCTTTGTCGGTTAGTGGATGGCTGAAATGACTTTCCACCATCTGCTTATCTGGTGTTAATGAATCCTGCATTTTGTATAAGATGGCTTTGGCAAGTGAGGAGATGAACCCATTGTGTAAAGTGTTTGTATCGGAGGTGAGTAACCAGTTCCAAGGCTGTTACTCCCCACCGTTCTATTCACGGTAGAAGGCTTCTGTGTACTACGAAATCCCTGCTGGCTGCCCCGACTGTTTAATGAGAAGGTCAAATGAGATGAGTACCCCCTCTTGAAATAAATCTCCAAGAGTCCAAATGTTGGACTCCCTCAAGGCCTACCACCAGTCTGAAGGTGCTTTTGGAACACAGAGGGATCTCCAGCATGTATAGTTAAGCATCAGGAGAGGCTTGTAGCCCCCTTTAATGACTTGTTTATGCAGCCCAGAGCAGCCTGTGCATGGTAGAGGGAAGTGCCATTCCTAGTAGAAACAGTTCTCTCACAGTGCTCTGGGCCCCATCTCCCCCATGTCCTCACAGGGGACTAGCCAGCAACAGACCTTTGGGGTCGAGCCAAAAGGTAATAGTGTTGGACACCAGGGCCCCCAGTCCCTCTTGCTCCTTTAGAAGTTGTAGTTTGGATATATTTTTTTTAAAAGTCAAAATAGATTAATTTATTTTTGACATATCCTATGGGATTCTATTTTATGTATCTAACATCATTATTTTCTATGAAAGAGTGTTGCAGTACGGGCACAAGTGGTGCTGGACCTACTACAGGTCTGAGCTGGACTACACATGTTACTGTTTTGATCCTTCTTGGCTTTACTAACTTTAGAGGTGCAGCCGTGAAGAACAGTAGGCTTACTCTTTTTTGTGTGGGTATCTGTCACGCCCTAAACTGCCCCTTAGTACTACCTAAACCCCTTCCTCATTGTTCTCTAATCCCGTCCCATTTAGAAGTGAGCATTACTTTTTTTCAGCCGCTCCCAAGGCCTCTCTCACATTCACTACTAAGTAGTAAACTTACAAGTGTGAAGATCTCCAGATAAAAAGGATAGGAGAGGCGGCAGTGAATATTTGCAATTATAGGTTTATGAATTGCTTTTTGAACAATATGGAGTTTGTGAATCTGGCCCATTATCTTTGGACACTGTCTCAGGGGAACTTGAACACAATTAGTTTCACACACTATCAGTGTCCCTATAAGCATACATTATCCCACTGTCTCTGTTGGGACTTAACAGTTGCTATAAATAAACACTATCTTGGTGGGGGTTGGAACACAAATACCTACACACACATTTTTAAAGGGACTTTAACATTCCTATAATCACATACTATATGTGTGGGGACTTGAACATCCCTATCACTATCTCTGTGGAAGTTCAACAGCACAATAATCACACACTATCTCTGTGGGGACTTCAACATCAATATAGTCACATAATATCTCTGTGGGGACTTGAACATCCTTAAACACACACTATATCTGTGGGGACTTGAACATCCCTTTAACCACACACTATCCCTGGGAGGACTTTGATGTCACTATAGCACACTTACTATCTTTGTGGGAACTTGCACATGATTACCTTAATACACCACCTCTGTTGGAACTGGAATGCTCCTATAATCATACATTATCTGTGTTTGCACTTGACTCCATCTGTTTGGAGTTTTGAACATTATCTTTACACACTATTTTTTGTGGGGACTTGAATATTTCTATAATCATACACTATCTCTGTAAGTAATTGAACATCATTATCTTCACATGCTGTCTTCATAAGACTTGAACATCCCTACAATCACAAACTATCTCTCTTGGGATTTGACCACCACAATAATCACTCATTATCTATTTGGAGGGTTGAACATGCTAAAATAGACACACTGTTTCTGATTGCACTTGAACACCATTATCTTTACACACTATCTCAGTGGGTCTTGAACATGATTATCTTCACAGATGGACTTCTACATCAATAGAACCACAGATTATCTCTGTGGGGATTTGAACATCACTATAACAACACACTATCTTTGTGGGCACTTGAGCATCCCTATAAGAGCACAGTATCTCTGTGAGGGCTTGGACATCCTTATAACCACACACTATCTCTGTGGGGACTTGAGCAATACTATATTCACACACTATTTCTGTCGGGACTTGAACATACCTATAACCACACAATATCTCTGTGGGAACTTGGTCATCACTATAGTCGCATAGTATATTTGTGGGGACTTGAACATGCTTACCTTCACCCTTCACCTCTGTAATTTGAATCTTCCTATAAATATATTCTATCACTGTTTTAACTTGAGCATCCTTATCTTCACACTTTATCTGTGTAGAGATTTGAACGTTGTCTTTAAATATTATTTCAGTGCAGACTCAAACATGATTGTCTTCACATACTATCTCCATGGGGACTATAATCACACTAACCACACACTAGCTCTGTAGTGGCTTGAAAATCATTATTAGCACACTCTTTTCGTAAGATGACTCAGACCTTGTCTGTACAAGCAACACATTGGCCCTCATTACGAGTCTGAGTTGTATGACCGCTAGACTCGCGGTGGAGGTCCCACCGCCAACTGGTTGGTATTGGGACTGCCACATTATGACCGTGGCGGAGCTGCCACACTCGGACCACCTGGTGGTTTTAATCTGCCAGGGCAGTGCTCCTTGCAGTACTGCCCTGGGGATTACAAGTCCCCATACCACCAGCCTTTTCAAGGTGGTTTACATCACCATGGAAAGGCTGGTGGAATGGGGTGTCGGGGGCCTGTGGGGGGCCCATGCACAGCCTCGTTGTGCTTTTTACTGCTCGAATTAAGGGCAGTGGAATGCACGACGGGTCCTGCTGCACCCGCCGCACTGCCACATTGGGGACGGTGCCATTAGGATCCGGTGCCAATGTTAAGGCCCTGTTCACCCCAGGGCCAGCGGGGAGAAATGCTGTTTCCGCCCACTGGCCCTTTAGTGAACTCCTAATATGGCCTGCGGAGTTCAGGCCGCACAGGCTGCCTGAAGGTGGAAAGAGTTTGCCGGGCGGCTTCCATTGCCCGCCAAACTCGTAATGAGGGCCATTGTCTCTGGGGGACGTGGACATCACTATGCCAATACACTATCTCTGTGGGAGCTTGAACATCACTATATTAACACATTACCTTTGTAGAGATTTGAATATCACAATAACTGCACAATATCACACTGGGTACTAGAACATCAATATAATTAAACACTCTGTGGCATTTTTATAAACCCTTTGCGCCACATTAGCATCTTTTTTGAAATGCTCATATGGCATTGAGGAAGCATTTTCATTGTGCCATATTTACAAAATGGTGTAATGCATGCATTGTACCACTTTGTAAATCCGTGCTCAGCATTTGTCTGTGCCAGGCATAATGTATGCAAGGGGGCATTGCCACGTAGGGAGCCCCAAAAAAATGGTGCAGTGAAATTTCCAACATTCCACTGAGCCATCTTTAATGCAATTTTTAATGCCTTTCTTAGGCAGGCATTTAAGTGATGTTCCCATTGTATTCACTGGACCTCTCTTGAATTTTGTGGATTAGCACCATAATTTTAGTTGCTAACCCACCAAATTGCCACATCCAACGTGCAATGGTGCACCATGTTGTAAATATGGTGCACACATGGTGCACACATGGTGTCGTTAGAGGGGCACAATGGGTCGTAAAGAAAAGTAGTGCATCATCTATGATGCATAATTTTTTGTAAATATGCCCCTATATTTTGAGGGGACGTGAATAAGTTTGACTTCACAATCATCTCTTTGAGGGGTATAACATTTCTATAATCACACATTATCTTTGTGCAGACTTGAACGTGCCTCTCATCACAGAATATCTCTGTTGGGTCTTGAACAATAGTATCTTCACACTGTCTATGTGAGAATTTGAGCATTGTCTTTACATACAATTTCAGTACGGACTTGAACAGAATAATCTTCAAACACTATCTCTGTGGGGACTTGAACATTCCATTATCACACACTATCTCTGTGGGAACTTGAACATCGCTGCAATCAAACAATATCTTTGTGTCGACTGAGACATGATTACATTCACACACCATTTGTGTGAGGGCTTGAAGGTGCCTATAGTCATTCACTATTTCTGTAGGGGCTTCAATATAATTATCTTCCCTCTTTACCTCTGTGGATACTTTCATCACAGATATAAACACCATCTCTGTATAGACTATGGTGCTACTGTGATCACATAGCACCTCTGCGGGCATTATCGCTTACCATGACTGTGCAATGATCACATACAACATCTGAGGGTATTATCACACACCATCCCCATGTAGACAATACCATTACATGCCATTCCTAGGGGGGTGTAGTACAATAGCTACTTTGGCAAAAATGTAAGTAACTAATCAAACTATGGGTTTCACTTCACCACATTACTTGATTCTCTATGACTCAGTTCCCTTTCCTCTAAGATTTGGAGCACTAAGCAGTGGGTCAAATCTAGTTATATGTGTTTTTCTCTAATCATGATGCATTATTTTCTGACATTTTATAAGCATAATTAATCTTTTGTGTATCACAAGAACATGCTTTTCATTTTAAATAGGGAAAGATTGTGATGTTATTTGTGTATATTGCTGCTAAAATAATATTTAGACATGTGTCTTCGATTGCAATCAATCACCATTGGTCATTATGGATTAAGTCCTCACAAAGATAGTAGCACCTGTTCAAGTCCTCACAAGGATGGTTCTGTGTGTGTGATTAAATAACAATATTTTTGCAAATTTGAAGCAGGATCCTGTATCATGAATCTTTTCTTGACATTTTTCTGTTATCAGTATATTTTAAATATATTGGGAAAGGTTAGTCCCCACAAGGCAGGTATCCACACATAGGCCCTCATTACAACATTAGCGGTAAAAGCCACTTACCGCCGTGCAGAAGACCCCCAACACACCGCCGCAGCCGCGGAATTCCGCCACAGCTATTATGACCCACATTTCGGAACCCGCCAAAATTCAGACATCCACACAAGTCGCCACACCAAAGGTCAGTGATAAACTGGCAAAAACAAAACCTCCACCGTCACGCCAACAGAAAAACGCCCACACTATCACGACACACGAATCCACGCGGCGGTCTTTCAACCGCTGTATTCCATTGGTGGTACACACCGCTGCGCTCAAAATACACACACTCTTACAAAACACAGCCACATTGGACAATTCGAAATACACACACCTGATACACATACACACACCACTCCCACACACCCATTACAATATAAAACACACACCCACATCACCCACAAACCCCTATGACAAAAAATTCCGAAAGAAGGCGAGAGAGAGACAGCACCAGCAAGAACAACAGCATCCACAGGCACACAACACCATCACCCACAGAACTTCCACACACCTCACACAACGTACCACTACATATCAGCACACTTATCACCACACACTCCACCCCACACATCACCTACACCACCCCATGGCACGGCAAAGACCCCCCAGGTTCTCGGAGGAGGACCTCAGGGTCATGGTGGAGGAAATCGTCCAGGTAGAGCCACAGCTATTCAGATCACAGGTGCAGCACACCTCAATAGCAAGGAAGATGGAGCTATGGCGAAGAATAGTGGACAGGGTCAACACAGTGGGACAGCACCCAAGAAATCAGGAGGACATCAGGAAGAGGTGGAACGACCTACGGGGGAAGGTGCGTTCTGTGGTCTCAAGACACCACCAGGCGGTTCAGTGGACTGGCGGAGGACCCCCACCTCCTCCCCCACAACTAACAACATGGGAGGAGCAGGTCTTGGCGATTCTGCATCCTGAGGGCCTCGCAGGAGTAGGTGGAGGAATGGACTCTGGTAAGACAAATCTTAATTATTACATCCCCCACCATACCTGCATGCCAGCACATACCCCCACCCTCACCCCCAGCACCCGAACTCCTCACATATGTCCCAACATAACAAACCACCCATCCCAACACCAAGCCCTGCATGCAACAACAAAGCATGGACACCCATCACTTAAGCATGCCCACTGCACATACCCATACAACCCCCTAAACCATCATCACACAAGGTCCCATACAGGAATGCAAGCACTGGGGTACACGGTCACCCACCCATTGCACACCATGACACACACAGATGTAATAACCATCCTTTTATACCCCTGCAGGAACCCTACCCAACTTCACCGGACCAGAGGGTCCACACATGTCCACACCACCAACAGAAGAGGCCCACAGTGATGATAGCAGCTCTGTCCAACTGGATATGGATGACCAGCCTGGCCCATCGGGGACCTCGGGACAGTCGGTTCCCCACACCCAGTCACAGGCCACCACAGACCTTTCCCCTTCTGGAAACACCAGCACAGCACCCAACCAGCGGGCCCATACCTCCGTCCCCAGGACACGTCAATCAGCTGTGTGTCCACCACTACAACAACAACAGGGACCTGGGGGCAGTGGCAGTGGGCACACAGTCCAGGGTACGGAGGCCCAGGAACACAGGGGAACTGGGAGGGCTGCTGTGCGACAGGGGGCGGATAGGCCAAGGGAAACCACTCTCCATGAGGCCCTCTCCTCCATCATGGGAGCCTACCACCACTCCCAGGAGACAATGGCAACGGTACTGGCCAAGTTTCAGGAGACCCAGCGCCTGCAGGAGGAACAGTATATGGGCTTCAGGGAGGAACTCAGAACCATCAGCTCCACCCTGGGCACCATCGTAGGGGTGCTGAAGGAAGTACTCAACACCAGGAGGGACACTGTGGCACTACAAGGGGCCCCTGACACTAGCATGGCCGATGAACTGCCCACCACCTCCGCCGGCGCTAGTGGACAGGACGCCCCGCCATAGGACCACCTCACCAGCACCCCACCCCCTGCAGAGGGAGAACCACCCCGCAAACGGTCCCTGAGATCCAGGACAAAGACAGAGCACGATGCCAAGACCCCTGCCAAGAAATGAGACCACCCTGATTGTCATCATACTGTCCCACTTTGTCACCCTGTCCATACTTAAACTGCCCCAGCTCCACTTCCTATGCCCATATGGGCAATGCACCTGTGAGACTAATAGACTGGACTCTGCAATGGACATTCCATTGCCATCACCCCTCACCATTTCACTACCCCCTCCAATATTGAGCACTTAAATAAATACACTTAAAGCACAAAACAATCTGGAGTCTGTCTGTGATTTTGAAATAGTGTATTAGCAATTACAGTGACAAAATGCTCTTTCAATTGTAATGTCAACATACCTATGTCACACAGCTCTAGTCCATGAGGAATCTAAGCAGATGTCACACAGTGGGACCCACATCTGTGAAATCGCAAGGGAAAGTGACAACTCAGTGACCATACACTGGGTGAAAACGACAGACAGTAGAGAGGTAGTAGTGTTAAAGTACATGTAGTAGGCAGGTCTGCACTCTTACCTTTGTCTCACTGGAAATATTGCTGGATCACTGAGTCCCTGTTGTTCATGTCTTCTTCCTCTGCTTCCTCAACTTCACTGTCCACAGGCTCCACAGCTCCCACAACACCGCCATCTGGACCATCCTCCTGCAGAAAAGGCACCTGTCGTCGCAAAGCCAAGTTGTGAAGCATACAGCAGGCCACGATGATCTGGCACACCTTCTTTGGTGAGTAGAATAGGGATCCACCTGTCATATGGAGGCACCTGAACCTGGCCTTCAGGAGGCCAAAGGTCCACTCGATCACCCTCCTAGTTCACCCATGAGCCTCATTGTAGCGTTCCTCTGCCCTTGTCCTGGGATTCCTCACTGGGGTCAGTAGCCATGACAGGTTGGGGTAACCAGAGTCACCTGCAAATGGTGAGGGACAACTGTTAGACACGCACTAACCTGGAGGGATATCCCCAGACCCAGACAACCATTCCCACTGACTTGCTTCCAGGTGCTCACCTAATAGCCACACACGGTGCCTCTGGAGTTGACCCATCACATAAGGGATGCTGCTATTCCGCAGGATGTAGGCATCATGCACTGAGCCAGGGAACATGGCATTCACATGGGAGATGTACTGGTCTGCCAAACATACCATCTGTACATTCATCGAATGATAACTCTTCCGGTTTCTGTACACCTGTTCACTCCTGTGGGGGGGGGACCAAAGCCACATGGGTCCCATCAATGGCACCTATGATGTTGGGGATGTGTCCCAGGGCATAGAAATCACCTTTCACTGTAGGCAAATCCTCCACCTGAGGAAAAACGATGTAGCTCCGCATGTGTTTCAGAAGGGCAGACAACACTCTGGACAATACATTGGAAAACATAGGCTGGGACATCCCTGATGCTATGGCCACTGTTGTTTGAAAAGACCCACTTGCAAGGAAATGGAGCACTGACAGCACCTGCACTTGAGGGGGGATTCCTGTGGCGGATTGCTGACATCAGGTCTGGCTCCAACTAGGTACACAGTTCCTGGATTGTGGCACGGTCAAGCCTGTATGTGATAATCAGATGTCACTCCTCCATTGTGGACAGGTCCACCAACGGTCGGTACACCGGAGGATGCTACCATCTCCTCACATGTCCCAGCAGACGGTGCCTATGAAGGACAACAGCAAGCACAGAGTCAAACAACTCAGAGGTACTACCCACAGTTTACACAGAACACCATTCATACACAAAAGATGGCCTGCATGTGTGTAGAGTCTAGGCCTAGGTATGTGTGACGCAGTTGAAAATGAATCCATGTGGGCCCCTGAAATGGAGGCTGCCTGACCTGTAAAGTGGGACAATGGGATGTGAGGTAACTGCGCTGGCATTGTACACCGTCGCGGTAGGCGGTCGAAGACCGCGGCGCAATGCTGCATTGGTTAACATTGGACCCTATGGGTCCCAGGATCCAATCACGATGTACGCCGGCGATGACGGTACGCACCACCGCGGACGTGACTGACATTTTCTCTCTGTTCAATCACTCGATACCTGATCTTCGACAGGAGAGGACCTACACTGCAAGTGCTGGTGTGACCTCGGTCTGGAAGGGACAATGGCTCGAGTGTCTGGGGAAAGGGCACCTGCCTTCACATCTGAGGAGTTGGAGAAGCTTGTGGATGGGGTCCTCCCCCAGTACACGCTACTCTACGGTCCTCCAGACAAACAGGTAAGTACACAGGGAGCCTGCTGCATGGGCAATGCCTGTTTGGAGTGCTGTGGATGGAAGACACATGGGGGGTGGACTGAGGCCTCCATGTGCGGACGGTGAGTGTATGTGCATCAGGGCAAGGGTGGGAACGTGGGCCAATGAATGTGACAGTCCGGATTGTTTAAGTTTTTCCTTTTCCCCTATACTATTCCCCTAGGTCAGCGCCCACCAGAAGAAGGATATTTGGTGTGCCATCGCCAAGGACGTCCGGACCCGGGGGGTCCACCACAGACGGAGCACCCACTGCCGGAAAAGATGGGAGGACATTCACCGCTGGAGCAAGAAGATGGCGGAGGCTCAGCTGGGGATGGCCTCCCAACGTGGAAGCGGTGCCCATCGCACCATGACCCCCCTGATGTTCAGGATCCTGGCGGTGGCCTAACTGGAGTTGGATGGGCGCTTGAGGGCATCACAGCAGCCACAAGGGGTGAGTACACTCTCATTCTGCTGACTTTGCACGCAGTGGATGTGTCTGGGTGGGGGAGGTGGGCTGTGGGTTTCCCTAGGCCAGGGCGAGTTCCGTAGGTAAGACCCCTCCGTAAGGCAAGCCATGTGGCACCCCACCCCACCTCTGTAGATTGCCAAGTACACCTAGTCATGCCCCTGTGTCATCTATGTGTGCAGATGTCGTCCATTGCCTTGTAGGCCATTTCCCAGGAATTGAACAGTGGACCCCAAGAGCGTGGCGTAGTGCAGAGGGCATCTGTGTCTATCGTGTCTGCCAACGGTAGCGGTAATGCATGCACTCAGCATGCCTTTCTTCTGTCGTCCCCCCCCCCCTTTTTGTGGTCTCCCTGTTCTTGTGTGCATTAGCATCATCAGGCGGAGGAGCAGTGGCACCGGAGCACAAGGGAGCTGCATCCCACATGGCCCTGGAGGGCGAGACTACGGACTCAGAGTTCACCAGTGGGACGGAGGGCGAGGGGAGCTCCACGGCACAGACAGGAGCTGACAACAGCGACACAGACTCGTCCTCTGATGGGAGCTCCCTTGTGGTGGCGGCAACATCTGTGTCCCCCGCATCTACAGGTACAGCCGCCACCCCCCCACCAGCACCACCCTCCCAGCAGCCCCTCAGCCTTTGCCCCGTGCCCGCTCACCCAGGAGGGTGGGCATCACCTTCGCCCCAGGCACCTCAGGCCCTGCCCCAGTCACCCCTGCTGCCCTCAGTGAGGAGGCCATTTACCTCCTCAGGTCCCTCACTGTTGGGCAGTCTACCATTTTGAATGCCATCCAGGGTGTAGAGAGGCAGTTGCAACAAACAAATGCATTCCTGGAGGGCATTCATTCTGGTCAGGCGGCCCTTCAGCGAGCTTTTCAGAAACCGGCCTCAGCACTGATGGCAGCCATTGTCCCCGTCTCTAGCCTCCCCCCTCCAACTTCCTCCACCCAGACCCAATCCTCTGTACCTCAGCCTATCCCAAGCACACCTACAGACCAGCATGCACACACATCAACACACAAGGGAAGCTCTGGCAAACATAAACACCACACATCCTAAAGGCACTCACGCAAGCATCATACATATGCAGACACTCCAACATCCACTGCCTCCACTGTGTCACCATCCTCCGGTCTCCCTCCTCCCTCCCAGTCTCGTCTACACTCACACCTGCATGCACTACCTCTACAGCCACTGCGTCCCTCTCCAGCACACCCACCACCACACCCCGCTCACGTGCAGTCACCACCCCCACTACCTTTCACACGTCCCCTGTGTCCTCTCCTGTCTGTGACGCCCCCTCCCAAGATACACAAACGCAGGCACACACCCACCCAACAGCCATCCACCTCACGACAGCCTCCATTGCATGCACCTTCACCCAAAGTCACCAAACGTACACCTCCTACGACCACCACCTTTTCCTCCACTCCCAAACGCCCTCCAGCTACCAGTCCCAGTGTGTCCAAAAAACCTTTCCTGTCCACCCTTGACCTCTTTCCCACACCTAGGTCCCGAACTAGCACCTCAGCCACAACATCTCCGGGACCAGTGGTGCCTGTAGTCATCTGAATCTGGAGTGCACCGGCCACCAGGGCAGCCAGCGTGGCACGGAGCAACAGCACAGACAGTCCCCCACCTGTTAAGCATCAGAAGTTGACCAGTGCCCGGCGGGAGAGGGGGAAGATTCCAGCCACCAAAGCCGCTCCCAGGGGTCCCAGTGGGAGTGTGGAGTCAGCTGTGACACCTTCCAAGGTGGGAAGGGCCACAAGAAACCGGCAAGTCTGGGAAGAGCAGCACGTCGGAGAAGACCGCCATCATCCCCAATGCCCAGGAGCCCACCTCCAGCACAAGCCCAGCTGCCCAGGACAGGACCGCCAGCACCAGCCCACCTGCCCAGGAGGGGCCCGCCAGCATCAGCCCACCTGCCCAGGAGGGGCCCGCCAGCATCAGCCCACCTGCCCAGGAGGCCACCGCCAGCACCAGCCCACCTGCCCAGGAGGCCACCGCCAGCACTAGCCCCGCTGGGCCATGAAGGACCACCAGCAAAAGCCCCGCTGGGCCATGAAGGACCGCCAGCAAAAGCCCGCTGGGCCATGAAGGACTGCCAGCAAGAGCCCCGCTGGGCCATGAAGGACCGACAGCAGTAGCCCCGCTGGGCCTTCAAGGACTGCCAGCAAAAGCCCCGCTGGACCATGAAGAACCGCCAGCACAAGCCCCGCTGGGCCATGAAGGACCGCCAGCAGCTGAGACCCTGCAATGGAGACCGCCATCTCAAACACCGCTGAACAGGGCACCGCCAACTCAAGCACCACTGAACAGGGCACCACCATCTCAAGCACCGCTGCACAGGGCACCGCCGTCTCAAGCACCGCTGAACAGGGCACCGCCAACTCAAGCACCACTGAACAGGGCACCGCCGTCTCAAGCACCGCTGCACAGGGCACCGCCATCTCAAGCACCGCTGAACAGGGCACCGCCTTCTCAAGCACCGCTGAACAGAGCACCGCCATCTCAAGCACCGCTGAACAGGGCACCGCCATCTCAAGCACCGCTGGCCCATGAGCGGCAAGGGCACTGACGCAACTGAGTCTGTCACGGGGTGAATGATGCACTCTGGGCACCATGCCTCCTCCAGAACCAGTGGAGACTGTCATCCACTACCTCTGTCCTTAGCAGGATGAAGCACTCTGGGCACCATGCCCCCTCCAGAACCAGTGGAGACTGTTATCTACTTGTGAGACTGTGGCTTTGCACACCCCAGGATATGGCAGTGGGCAACCCACCCACTGTAGAGACTTGAGAGACTGTGGCTTTGCACTCCCCAGGATTGAACAGTGGGCAAACCACCCACTGTATAGACTTGAGAGACTGTGGCTTTGCACTCCCCAGGATTGAACAGTGGGCAAACCACCCACTGTATAGACTTGAGAGACTGTGGCTTTGCACTCCCCAGGATTGAACAGTGGGCAAACCACCCACTTGGGAGACTTGAGAGACTGTAGCTTTGCACTCCCCAGGATGGAACAGTGGGCAAACCACCCACTGTAGAGACGTGAGAGACTGTGGCTTTCCACTCCCCAAGATTGAACAGTGGGCAAACCACCCACTGTATAGACTTGAGAGACTGTGGCTTTGCACTCCCCAGGATTGAACAGTGGGCAAACCACCCACTTGGGAGACTTGAGAGACTGTGGCTTTGCACTCCCCAGGATGGAACAGTGGGCAAACCACCCACTGTAGAGATTTGAGAGACTGTGGCTTTGCACTCCCCAGGATTGAACAGTGGGCAACCCACCCACTGTAGAGATTTGAGAGACTGTGGCTTTGCACTCCCCAGGATATGGCAGTGGGCAACCCACCCACTGTATAGACTTGAGAGACTGTGGCTTTGCACTCCCCAGGATTGAACAGTGGGCAACCCACCCACTGTAGAGACTTGAGAGACTGTGGGTTTGCACTCCCCAGGATGGAACAGTGGGCATGTGGCCCCCTCGTGGATTTGGCGTCTTGCACTCAAGCGGCTGAGGTGCCCCCCTTTCCCTCCCCCTGAGGTGCCTGTTTAGTTGCTCTATGATGCCCCTGCAGTGTTCTCTCCGTCATGGTCGCGGATCTTGTGTGGGCCTCGCCCATACCGTGTGGTCCCAGTGTTCCACGACTTTCTTAGAGCACTACCTGGACTACTATTCTTGGTATATATTATGTACATGGTGTATATATATATATATTTCTGTCTACTTGATTTTAATATATTAGAACGGTTACACTCATTTTCTATTGTCTTTGCATTCTTCCAGGCGGTTTGGGGGGTGTAACTGTGATGTATTGATATGCATTAGTGTGTGTGTTGTAGTGGGTGAGGGTGGGGGTGTTGCGTGTGTGTGTCCCTGTTTTTTGCCTCCCCTGTGTCGTAGGTGCAGTACTCACCATGGTCTTCGCCGCCAGCGTTCGTGCTCCTGGTAGAGGAGCAGGAAGACTATTGCAGGTAGAATTTGGAGTTCCGGGTCCATGGCGTCCTCGTTCCTTGTGGGGTGTGTAGAGGTGAGCGTTTTCCCTTTGGGATTCCTGTTTCCGCCTTGTTTTTATCCACAGTGAATCCACCCCGGAAAAGGTGGTGGATTGGCCTGTCATAATAGTGTGGGCTGTACATTGTCTCCCGCCTGTCTGTTGGCGGCGACCGCCGCGCTGTTTGTTTGTACCGCCGTGGCGGTCGGAGTGTTAAAGTGGCTGTCTTTGTTGGCGGTTTCCGCCACGGTCGTAATTGCTAATTTTTTACCGCCGGCCTCTTGGCGGTCTTACCGGCACTTTAACACCGACCGCCAGGATTGTAATGACCACCATAGTCCCCACAAGCATGGTAACACGTTGTAGCCCTTCTTCAAAAAGTTGTTGGACCTGGCCCTGTTTGCAGGGTTATCTCCAACTTTTTGCCTTTTTTCCTCCTATTTGTTCTGACCTGTTTTTGTTGGCTTTAGGACTCTGGGCACCTTACCACTGCTAAACAGTGCTAAAGTGCATATGCTTTCTGTCTAAAATGTATTTGTGATTGGTTTATCCATGATTGGTATATTTGATTACCAGTAAGTCCCTAGTATAGTGCACTCTGTGTGCCTAGGGCCTGTAAGTCAAATTCTACTGGTCAGCCTGCAGCACTGATTGTGCCACCCACATGAGTAGCCCTGTAAACATGTCTCAGGCCTGCATTGTAGTGTCTGTCTGTGCAGTTGTAACTTGCCATTTCGACCTGGCAAGTGCACCCACTTCCCAGGCCCAAACCTTCCCTTTTACTACATGTAAGTCACCCCTACGATAGGCCCCAGGCAGCTCCGTGTTTAGGGTGCAGTTTATTTAAAAGGTAGAACATGTACTGGTGTGTGTCACATGTCCTGATGGTGAAATACTGCTAAATTTGTTTTTCATAAAAGCAAGGACTATCTCTCTGACAGGTAGCATGGGGATTGAGTTGAAGTGTAATTTCCCATTGGGAGCAGATAGAGATGTGGATTTTGGTGTGCCTGAGCTCACAATTTAAAAATACAACTTTTGGTAACGTTGTTTTTTGAATTGTAAGTTTGAAAATGCCACTTTCAGAAAGTGGGCATTTTCTTGTTTAACCATTCTGTGCCTCTGCCTGTCTGTGGAATACGCATATGGGTCAGGATGACAGTTGGGCTGTTTGTGCATTCACTTTAGACAGTCACGCAAAGGGAGCTGAGGTGTGTCCTGCATGTCCTGATGGCCCATCACCAGGCTGATGGGTCTTACTGAACAAGAGTGCTAGTAGTACTGACACTTGCAACTCAATAGGGCTGTACCTGTCCTCACACAAACCAGCCTCCAACCCCTGAAGTGTGTCCGGGACCAGGAAAAGGCAGGGTTTTGTGCACTACAAAGACTTCTCTTTAAAGTTTGCCTACTTCAAAGGCAGAAATGGGTTTAAATACTAGACCTCTGACAATAAAGAGTTAGAATTCTGGACTGAGGACATTCTGCCAGGAAGAAAAGCTGGATGCCATTGGAGGGTCTGCAACTCTCCTTCTCGCTGAGGCTTTATTGTGCTAGTCTGTAGCTTGCTGCTTCTGTCCTGAGAGTGAATGGACTGGACTTTGCTTTCTACACCCTGTATTTCTACATAGTGATGACAAGTCACTAAGTGACTGACTAATGACAGCCTTTATAAAACCTAAAGGCAGCCATGCTGTTTTAAGTACACTTTGACTGTGTTCTGTGTTATGCCTTCAGATATAGGTAATTTTTAGGCTTGATATTTCCCCCTATCTAGTACCACTTCATGAAGACTATGGGGATCATTCTGACCTCGGCGGTAAAAGGCGCTTACTGCCGGCCATAAGACCGTCATAACACCGCCGCAGTAAACCGCCACGGTCATTCTGACCCGCAACTGGCAAACCGCCAAAAACCCGACATTCACAAAAGTCCGCCACACCAAAGGTCAGCGAAAATATGGCGATGACCAAACCTCCACCGTCACGCTAACAGAAATACGCCCATACCATTCCGAGCCACAAATCCACGCGGCGGTCTTTCAAACGCGGTATTCCATTGGCGGTACACACCGCCGCGGTCAAAATACACACACACATAGAAAACTCGGCCTCATTGGTCAGTTTGAAATACACACACCTGATACACATACTAACACCACTCCCACACACCCAACACAATGTAAAACACACACCCACATCACCCACAAGCCCCTACAACCCGAAATCATTACCGAAGGCTAGAGAGAGCACAGATTAGACAATCCCACAACACCATCACCCACACAGAATCCACGCACCAAACACCACACACCACCACACACACCACACTCATCACCACAAACGCCACCCCACACCTCAACCACACCACCCCATGGCACCCCAAAGACACCCCAGGTTCAGTGACGCCGAACTCAGGGTCATGGTGGAGGAAATAGTCTGTGTAGAGCCCCAGCTCTTCGGGCACAGGTGCAGCACACCACAATTGCCAGGTAGATGGAGCTATGGCAAAGGATAGTGGACAGGGTTAACGTGGTGGGACAGCATCCACGCAAACGGGAGGACATCAGGAAGAGATGGAACGACCTACGGGGGAAGGTGCGTTCCATGGTATCAAGGCACAACATTGCGGTGCAGAAGACTGGCGGCGGACCCCCACCTACTCCCCCCGAATTTACCGCATGGGAGGAGGAAGTCTTGCACATCCTGCATCCTGAGGGCCTCGCAGGAGTAGGCAGAGGAATGGACTCTGGTAAGTCAAATCTTCACTACTGCTTCCCACCCCCACCCCACCTGCATGCCAAATCATACCCCCACTCTCACCCCCATCACACCAACTCCTTGCAAATGGCTCACCATCACAACCCACCCATCCCAACACCATGCCCTGCAATGCGACCACAAAGCATGGACAACCATCACCAAAGCATGCCCACTGCAAACACACATCACCCCCACAAGCCACCCTCACAAAAGCCCCCACAAGGAAATGCCTGCACTTGGGTACACGAACACCCACCCATCACACGAAATGCTACACACAGAAGCCATAACCATACCTTTATACCCCTGCAGGACCCGAACGCCACCACACCGCCACGGAGGGTACAGAGATGTCCATCCCACCCCCAGAAGAGGCCTCCAGCGATGACAGCAGCTCTGTCTCCCTGGAGCCAGATGACCAGCCCGGCCCATCGGGGACCTCTGGACAGTCGGTTCCCCACAGACAGGCACAGGCTACACCAGACCCAACCCCCTCTGGGAACATCACCACAGCTCCCACTCAGTGGGCCCATGCCTCTGTCTCCAGGACACGTCAATCAGCGGTGTGTCTACCACTACAAGGCACCCAGGTTGACCCACCACCCCAACAACAACAGGGACCTGGGGGCAGTGGTAGTGGGCACACCGTCCAGGGGACAGAGGCCCAGGGACACTTAGGAACTGGGAGGGCTGCTGTGCGACAGGGGGGGGACAGGCCCAGGGAACCGACTCTCCAAGAGGCCCTCTCCTCCATCATGGGAGCATACCACCGCTCCCAGGAGACGATGGCGACGGTACTGGCCCGGTTCCAGGAGATCCAGGCACTGCAGGAGGAACGGTACATGGGGTTCAGGGAGGAACTGCAATGGGGACCTTCGTCGTGGCACTTACCCAGATCGTCACCACATTGCGGGACCATGTGGCACCCCAAAGGGCCCCTGTCACTAGCCCAGGCCAGGAACAGCCTACCACCTCCGCCGGCGCTAGTGGACAGGAGGCCCCCACACAACGACAGGCCACCAGAACCCCACCTCCTGCAGGAGAAGAACCACCCCGCAAGCGGAACCTGAGATCTCACAAGAAGACAGAGTAGGATTGCAAGACCCCCACCAGCCAAAGATACCCCTTGATGTCATCCCACTGTCCCACATTGTCACCCTGTCCAAACTTGAACTGCCCCTGCTCCATCCTTCCCCAGGCATATGGACAATGCACCTGTGCGACTGAGAACTGGACTCTGCCATGGACATTACTCCACCCCCACCCATCACCGTTTCACAATCATGAACCTATATGTAGCACTTAAAATAAATCACTTATTGCCCTTAAAATAACATTAGTCTGCTTGTATTCTTTACAAATGTATTACACATAACAGTGCAATAATGTCCAGTTACTTTGTGATGACAACATACCAATTACAATAAGCTTTAGTCCATGGGCAAACAAAGCTGAAGTCAGGCAGTGGGTCACACAGCTCTGCAAAGGGAAGGGAAAGTCACAAATCAGTCAACAGGAACTGGGGGGAAACACAGACAGTGGAGACCCATGAGGCCGTAAGTAAATGTAAAATGGCGTGGGTGATTCTTACCTGTGTGCTACTGAAAATATTGTTGTATGACTGTATCCCTGTTGTTCGTGTCGTCCTCGTCGTCTTCCTCCTCTTCACTCTCCACAGGCTCCACAGCTGCTACAACACCACCATCTGGACCATCCTCCTGCAGAAAAGGCACCTGGCGTCGCAAAGCAAGATTGTGAAGCATACAGCAGGCCACGATGATAATGCACACCTTCTTTGGTGAGTACATTAGGGATCCCCCTGTCATATGCAGGCACCTAAAACTGGCCTTCAGGACCCCGAAGGTCCTTTCTATGATCCTCCTAGTGCGCCCATATGCCTCATTGTACCGTTCCTCTGCCCTGGTCCGGGGATTCCTCACTGGGGTCAGTAGCCACGACAGGTTGGGGTAACCAGAGTCACCAATTAGCCACACACGGTATCTCTGTAGCTGTTCCATCACATAAGGGATGCTGCTATTTCGCATGACATACGCGTCATGCACTGACCCAGGGAACTTGGCATTTACATGGGAGATGTACTGTCCAGCCAAACAGACAACCTGGACATTCATCGAATGATAACTTTTTCTGTTTCTGTACACCTGCTCACTTTCTTTGGGGGGAACCAAAGCCACATGGGTCCCATCAATGGCACCAATGATGTTGGGGATGTGTCCAAGGGCATAGAAATCACCCTTCACTGTAGCCAAATCGCCCACCTCAGGGAAAATAATGTAGCTCCGCATGTATTTCATCAGGGCAGACAACACTCTGGACAAAACCTTAGAAAACATAGGCTGAGACATCCCAGATGATATGGCCACTGTTGTCTGAAAAGACCCACTTGCCAAAAAATGCAGTACTGACAGAACCTGCACCAGAGGGGGAATCCCTGTGGGTTGGCGGATGGGGGACATCAGGTCTGGCTCCAGCTGGGCACACAGTTCATGTATAGTTGCTCTGTCAAGCCGGTATGTAAGTATGATATGTCGTTCTTCCATTGTCGACAGGTCCACCAGCGGTCGGTACACGGGAGGATTCATCCTTCTCCTCGCAAGTCCCAGCAGACGGTGCCTAGGAAGGACAACATGGAGCACAGAGTCAAGCAACCCACAGGTTCGTACACACAGCTTGCACAGTAAACAAATCGCCATGCATTGAAAGGCTTGTATGAGTGGCAATGCAAGGCCTAGGCCTGTGTGACGAACTAGAAATCATGCCATGTGGGCCCTTGAAATGGCGGCTGCCTGACCTGTGAAGTGTGACAGTGGGATGTGAGGTCACTGCGCTGGCGTGGCACACCGTGGCGGTAGGCGGTCGAAGACCGCGGCGCAAAGCAGCATTGGTTAACATTGAACCCTATGGGTCTCAGGAGCCAATGACGATGTGCGCCGGCGGTCGCGGCTCGCACCGCCGCGGTACTCACCGCCGCGGGCGTGACCGCCATTTTCTATCAGCTTAATCACTCGAGACCTGATCATCCACAGGAGAGGACCTATATTGCAAGTGCTGCTGTGACCTCGGTCTGGGAGATACAATGGCTGCTGCGACTGGGGAAAGGGCCCCTGCCTTCACTTCTGAAGAATTGGAGAAACTTGTTGATGGGGTCCTCCCCCAGTATGCGCTACTCTACGGTCCTCCAGACCAACAGGTTAGTACACACGGTGCACGTAGAATGGGCTATGCCTGTGTTGAGTGGGGTGTATGTAAGATGGTGGGGATGGGAGCGAATGAGGAGTGCAACGCATGAAAGATGAGAGCATGTGCCACATGGCAAGGTTGGGGAGGGGGGGGCCACTCACATTGATCAGGCAGAAAACTGATGCAATATCCTTTACCACCCTGTACATGTCACATAGGTCAGCGCCCATCAGAAGATCGACATTTGGCGTGCCATCGCCAAGGACGTCCGGGCCCTGGGGGTCCACAACAGACGGGGCACCCACTGCCGAAAGAGGTGGGAGGACATCCGCCGCGGGACCAGAAAGACCGCTGAGTCTCTGCTGGGGATGGCCTCCCAACGTAGGAGGGGTGCCAGCCGCCAATTGACCCCCCTGATGTCCCGGATCCTGGCGGTGGCCTACCCCGATTTGGATGGGCGCGTGAGGACATCACAGCAGACACAAGGGGGTGAGAATCAGCACATTCTGCTATCTTTGCGCGCAGTGAAGGTGTCTGGGTGGGGGAGGAGGGCTGTGGCTATCTCCAGGCCAGGGCGCATTCTGTAGGCTAGGCCCCTCCGTTAGACACGGCCCTGTCCCCCGCCCCCCACCTCTGTAGGGTGCCAAGTACAGCTGTCCATGGTCCGGCCTCACCCATGTGTGCATTTCTCGTCCAGAAACCTGTAGGCCTAGTCACAATAACTGAGTAGTGTACCCCGATTGCGCGGCCTAGTTCAGGGGGCTTCTGTGTCTGTCCTCTCCGACAACGGTGTTGGCAATGCATGCACTCAACCTGTCTTTATTTCTCCCCCCCCCCCATTTTCTTTGTCTTCCTGTTCATGTGTGCATTAGCATCATCAGGCGAAGGAGAAGTGGCATCGGCGCACGAGGGAACTGCATCTCACATGGCCCCGGAGGGCCATACAACAGACTCCGAGTACACCAGTGAGACGGAGGGCGAGGGGAGCTCCACAACGGGGACCCGTGGAGACGTCAGCGACACCGACACGACCTCGGAAGGGAGCTCCCTAGCGGTGGCGGCAACATCCGTGCCCACCGCCACAACAGGTACAGCCAGCGCACCAGCCCCGCCCTCCCAGCAGCCCCTCAGCCTTCGCTCCGTGCCCGCTCGCCCAGGAAGGCGGGTATCTCCTTCGCCCCAGGCACCTCAGGCCCTGCCCAGTTACCCCTGCTGCCCTCAGTGAGGAGGTCATTGACCTCCTCAGGACACTCATTGTTGGGCAGTCTACCCTTTTGAATGCCATCCAGGGTGTAGAAAGGGAGGTGCATCGGAGCAATGCATACCTGAAGGGCATTCATTCGGGTCAGGCTGCCCATCAGCGATCGTTCAACGCTCTGGCCTCAGCTCTGACGGCAGCCATTGTCCCTGTCTCCAGCCTCCCTCTTCTGACTCCCTCCACCCAGTCCCAGTCTCCTGTTCCTCTGCCTATCCCATCCACACCATCAGACCAGCCTGCACACACCTCAACACCCAAGAACAGCTCATCCAGACATAAGCACCACAGATAACACAAGCATTCACCCAAGCAACATCCAGATACAGACATGCCAACAGTCACTACCACCTCTGTGTCCCCTACCTCCTCATCTCCCTCCTCCCTCCCTGTGACGTATCCACTCACACCTGCATGCACACCACCATCAGCCAGTACTTCCATCACCAGCACACCCTCCATTACAGTCCACACACGTGCAGTCACCACCCCCACTGCCATTTACACGTCCCCTGTGTCCTCTCCCAGTGTGTCTGTCACCCCTTCTTCCAAAGCACACAAACGCAGGCAGCCACCCACCCAACAGCCATCCACCTCACGACAGCCTCCGTCACAGGCACCTGCACCCAAAGACAGCACACTTGACTCTCCTACAACCACATCCTCTTCCTCCACTCCCAAACCCACTACACCTACCCGTCCCTGTCCTTCCCAAGTCCTTTTCCTTTCCAACCTTGAGCTCCTTCCAATCACTGACCCACCCCCTCCATCTGGTAAGAGTAAAAAAAGCACCTCAGCCACCACCAGCCCTGCATCTACTGTAACCAAAGTGCAGGGCTATTGGAGTCCACCAGATCCTAGGGCAGGAACATCGGCCAGCAGCAAGGGGACAGCCAGCCCACCCCCTGGGAAGAGGACAAAAAAGAAGAAGGCCCGGTGCGACAAGATTGAGACGGCTGCCACCAAGGACAGTAGCCTGCCACATCATCCAAGGGAGGCAAGGGCCACAGAGCTTCAGCGAAGGAGGGCAAGGGCAGCAGGGTGGAGAAGTCAGGCAGGAGGCGAGCTGCCCAGGAGTGCCCCACCAGCCCCATTCAGGGCGTGTCGGACGACACCCACGGGCCCAGGACTCCATCACAGGAGGGCGCCGCGACCGCAAGTTCGGATGGTGAATGAGCGGGAAGTCTTGGCCAGGTCTGGCTCCCTAGACACACAGGACAAGCACCGCAGAACAGGGCCCCGCCGGGAGGAGCACCGCTGAACAGGGCCCCGCCGGGACAACATCCGCTGAACAGGGGCCCGCCGGGACAAGAACCGCTGAGCCGGGCCCCGCCGGGACAAGAACCGCTGAACAGGGGCCCACCGGAACAAGAACCGCTGAACAGGGGCCCGCCGGGAGGAGCACCGCTGAACAGGGGCCCGCCGAACAAGAACCGCTGAACAGGGGCCTGCCGGAACAAGAACCGCTGAACAGGGGCCCGCCGGGAGGAGCACCGCTGAACAGGGCCCCGCCGGGACAACATCTGCTGAACCGGGCCCCGCCGGGACAAGAACCGCTGAACAGGGGCCCGCCGGAACAAGAACCGCTGAACAGGGGCCCGCCGGGAGGAGCACCGCTGAACAGGGGCCCGCCGGGACAACATCCACTGAACCGGGCCCCGCCGGGACAAGAACCGCTGAACAGGGGCCCGCCGGAACAAGAACCGCTGAACAGGGGCCCGCCGGGAGGAGCACTGCTGAACAGGGGCCCGCCGGAACAAAAACCGCTGAACAGGGGCCCGCCGGAACAAGAACCGCTGAACGGGGGCCCGCCGGGAGGAGCACCGCTGAACAGGGGCCCGCCGGAACAACATCCGCTGAACAGGGGCCCGCCGGGAGGGGCACCGCTAAACAGGGGCCCGCCGTCTCTGCACCGCTCCGCTGGGGCCTTCATCTCAAGCACCGCTCCGCTGGGGCCTTCATCTCAAGCACCGCTCCGCTGGGGCCTTCATCTCAAGCACCGCTCCATTGGGCCCTTCATCTCAAGCACCGCTCCGCTGGGTCCCGCCGTCTCTGCACCGCTCCGCTGGGGCCTTCATCCCAAGCACCGCTCCGCTGGGGCCTTCATCTCAAGCACCGCTCCGCTGGGTCCCGCCGTCTCTGCACCGCTCCGCTGGGGCCTTCATCTCAAGCACCGCTCCGCTGGGGTCTTCATCTCAAGCACCGCTCCGCTGGGGCCTTCATCTCAAGCACCGCTCCGTTGGGCCCTTCATCTCAAGCACCGCTCCGCTGGGTCCCGCCGTCTCTGCACCGCTCCGCTGGGTCCCGCCGTCTCTGCACCGCTCCGCTGGGGCCTTCATCTCAAGCACCGCTCCTCTGGGGCCTTCATCTCAAGCACCGCTCCGTTGGGCCCTTCATCTCAAGCACCGCTCCGCTGGGTCCCGCCGTCTCTGCACCGCTCCGCTGGAGCCTTCATCTCAAGCACCGCTCCGCTGGGGCCTTCATCTCAAGCACCGCTCCGCTGGGGCCTTCATCTCAAGCACGGCTCCGCTGGGTCCCGGCGTCTCTGCACCGCTCCGCTGGGGCCTTCATCTCAAGCACCGCTCCGTTGGGCCCTTCATCTCAAGCACCGCTCCGCTGGGTCCCGCCGTCTCTGCACCGCTCCGCTGGGGCCATCATCTCAAGCACCGCTCCGCTGGGGCCTTCATCTCAAGCACCGCTCCGCTGGGTCCCGCCGTCTCTGCACCGCTCCGCTGGGGCCTTCATCTCAAGCACCGCTCCGCTGGGGCCTTCATCTCAAGCACCGCTGGCCCATTGACAGTGCCGGTTCTGTATCGACCAGGGCTTCAGGAAGCACTCTGGGCACCATGCCTCCTCCATTAGCAGTGGAGTTGGTAATCCATCTGATGGACTGTGGCTTTGCACTTCCCAGGATGTAACAGTGGGCAACCCACCCACTGTAGAGACTCGAGAGACTGTGGCTTTGCACTCCCCAGGATGGAACAGTGGGCAAGCCACCCACTGTAGAGACTCGAGAGACTGTGGCTTGGCACTCCCCAGGATGGAACAGTGGGCATGGAGGCCCCTCGTGAATCTGGCATCAAGGACTCATGTGGCTGAGGTGCCCCCCCTTCCCTTCCCCCCGAGGTGCCTGTAGTTTTGTCATCTGATGCCCCAGCAGTGTTCTCTCCAATGGGATCTGGTCTCCTGTGTGGGCTTTGCCCATGTGTTTGTGCACATTGGCCCACGGACTATGGAACTTTGAGGGTATGTGCAGGACTTATTGCCTATGTATATATTGTTGACTCTGTTCATTCCTTATTTTTGTATCTTTTTTATGGCATATTTCCCATACCTTTAATGGAGCTATTTCTACATATATTTTATAGATCAATTTAATTGTGTCTTTGCATTATTCCGGTGGGTTTGGGGGGTGTCACTCTGACTTGTTGCTCGGCATTGGGGTGTTGGTATTTGTGGTGGGGGGGTGGGTGTATGGCGCATGTGTGTGGGCGTAAGCTTTCCTCCTCCCCCCTCGCCTGTGTCGTAGGTGCAGTACTCACCGTTGTCGTCTGCGCCGGCGTTCGTACTCCTGGTAGATGAGTAGGTAGACAATAGCTGGTAGGTGTTTAATTCGGGTTCCATGCTGTCCTCCTTCCTCGTGGAGTGTGTATAGGTGAGCGTTTTCCCGTTCGTAGTCTGTTTCCGCCGTGTTTTTATCGGCGGGGCTCCCGCCCCGGAAAAGGTGGCGGATTGGTGAGTTGTGATAGGGTGGGCGGTACATTGTCTGCCGCCTGCCTGTTGGCGGTGACCGCCGCGCTGTTTGTCTGTCCCGCCGTGGCGGTCGGAGTGTTAAAGTGGCGGGCTGTGTTGGCGGTTCCCGCCAGGGTCAGAATTCCATTTTTTTGACCGCCTGCCTGTTGGCGGGTTGGCCGCCGCTTTATCACCGACCGCCAGGGTCAGAATGACCCTCTATATATTTCAAACAAAACACATGGAGTACTATGGTACTACCTCTGGATTACTGAGTTACTGAAAATAAATAAAAAACAAAATTTAAAATACACTTTAATACACTATATTTTACGAATATATGGTACTACAATGTATATTCCACTTTTAATATATTTAAATAAGCACAAAAGATTCTATGCACTACTGGGAAAATACCTACAAATTACAGTGCTACTTAGAAAAATGTTTTAAAAACGTGCAGTTCTCCCTAAACTGCTGGAAAAATATGTAGGCATTTATAATACATTTCTGTACCCATTACCACTTTAGTAAGGTGGTTATTGGTAGTGAACAACAATAGATCTTTCTACTTACCTAGATCTAAAACCATAGTCCAGAACACAATGAAACAGAGCAGGCAGCCAAACTGTGCTAAAAACTACATGGCTGCTTTGCAGCTTTGGTAAACCAGCCATTAGCCAATCACATACTGAATTCTCATCCACATGCATTGCGGTGTACCACAAACTTTCAATAGTATACTGTGACACAATATATAACAATTTGTTTAACATATAACTTTAACACTACTTACACAATTCACTCATACTACAAAAAGCTCCCAGTTCATTTACCCCTCACAATGTATAGCCTGCACACATTACATCTACATCCGTTCACACACATACAACAAAAAGCTGCCATTTAATTTACCCCTCACAATGTACATTCTGCATATATTACATCTACATCCGTTCACACACTTTCACACTATGGGACACATTATGAGTTTGGCGGGGGTCAGAGGCCGCCCACCAAACTCTTCCTGCCATCAGGCAGCCTGTCCGGCCTGAACCCACCTGCCCCATTAGGAGTTCACCGCAGGGTTGGTGGGCAGAAACAGAGTTTCTGCCTGCCGGCCTTGCGGTGAACAGGGCCTTAACATTGCAGCAGGCTCCTAATGGGGCCGGCTGCCATGTGGCGGTGCAGCGGGTGAGCAGCACCCGTTATGCATTCCACTGCCTGTAATTCAGGCAGTGGAATGCACAACGTAGCTATGCATGGGGGCCCCTGCACTGCCCATGCCAAGTGCATGGGCAGTGCAGGTGCCCTCAGTTCCCCCCGAGTCCCCCATTCTGCCAGCCTTGCCATGCACAGGCTGGCGGATGGGGAATCATAATCCCCCGGGCAGCGTTGACCTGGCGGATTACGACCGCCAGGACCGCCAGGCTGCAGGCTGGCAGCAGCCTAGCGGTATTGTCGCTTGAACTGTGGCAGCTCTGCTACAATCATAATGTCACAGTCGGACCGCCACTTCGCTGGACGTCTGACCGCGATCATGGCCCTTGCGGTCTAGTGACCGCCAGCATCATAATGAGGCTCTAAGTCTGTTTCAATTACTTCACTCCACTCCACTCCACTCTATGCCAATATAGTAAATGCTATTACTCTCTTTGCCACTCCAATCTACGATACTCCACTCTGTGCTATTCTACTGTATGCCACTATAATCTACTTCACTCCACTGTACTTTGGTCCACTCTATGCCACTGCACTCTATGTTAAACCCTCTATGCTCTTACATTGTGTCACACTCCATTCTACACCACTCCACTGTTTGCCACTCTACTATATGCTTTTCTGCTGAACACCACTCCACTGTATGCCTCTACACTCTTCAAAACTACACTGTATACTATTCCACTTTACAGCACTTCAATCCACGCAGCTCCACTGTACCCCACTCTACTCCATGTCACTTCAGTATACACAGTTCCACCATATGCAACTATACTCTATGCACTCAATTGTATGCTATTTGACTCCATGCCCCTCCACTTTACCACACTAGACTCTACACTACTCCACTGTATGCTGGTCCACTGTACAGTACTCCACAGTACCACACTCTACAGTCCTACGCCACTCATCCGTACACTATTTCACTGGATAGAACTCCATTGTAAGCTAATCCACTGTATGCCACTGCAGTCTACACCACTCCACTCTATGCCACTCCATTATATGGCACTACACTATATGCTGTTCTACTCTATACCACTATACTCAATGATGTTCTACTCTATGCTACTAAACTGTACCTCATTGCAGTGTATGCCACTCCATTCTACACCACTGCACGCTACGGTACGCCACTGTACGCTAAACACTCTACCACATGCCATTCCATGCAACTTTCACTCTTTGCCTCTCCACTGTATGCTATTCTACTGTACGCCACTCTAATCTACCCCACTACACTGTGTAACACTCTACTATACTCAATTTGACTCTACATCACTCCCCTGTATACCAATGCACTCTACATTTTTGTTTTTAAATATTTTATTGAATTTTCATTACAGAGCCAGGTACCATAATTTTTTGTTTACATTTGCAGGATTTGGTTGATCTGATATAAGGTTTACATTCAAACAACACAAGAAAAACATAACTTAGGTCTTATTATAACACTCAAAATATTGCCTGCTGTATCTGGTTGTTAGGTCTTGCAGTGTAGTATTTAGTTGCCACTCATTTAGCTATTTGGTTACACTATTCCTTGCTGATTTATGCTTTGTTTGTGGTGGTGGGGGATGCCGGTCTGATGTCTATTTGTGGTATGTGTTGTAGTTGTACTTGTTGCTCGTATTCTAATGATTTATTCATCACTTGTTGACCGCTGTGGAGAACAGCGATTTGAGGGTGTGGGAGTGGGTGCTCTCTCAACCAATAAGGTGTGTCTCGACCGGTTTGCTTTGTTTTGTTAGAGGTGGTCGGGTACTACCTAACTTGTCTCTAAAACGGTGTTATTGTCCAGTTCATGGTGGTCTCTCATCGTTCTTAGCCTCTAATTTGGTTACTAATGTTTCCCAGTCTTCACATCCTGTGTGTGGTTGGCCCTCCCCGGCAAATTTTCGTAGTATCTGGTATTCTGTATGGGTCCAGCGCAATGTCAGGTTGTGCCAAGTTTTCAAATCTCGTGCTTTGGGCCTTTCCAATTCATAGCTATCAATCTTTTATACATCATGTATGCTAGGTCTGCAAACTTATGTAGGTGCCTATGTTTCTTTTCTCTCAGTCTCAGCCCTAACAGACAGGATTTAGGGTCAACTGCAAATACAAGACCAGTCAATTCTGAAACTTCTTCTACCACTCCACTCCTTATGCACCTGGGCACACTCCCAAACCATATGGTAGAAGTGTGCCAGTGGGGCCTTACATCGAGGACAGGCTCGGTCCGATCTCGGGAACATGCATTTATTCCTAGCTGGTGATAGGTATGTTTGGTGTGTGTAGTTGAATTGTGAGAAGCGAAATCTAGGATTTCTCGATACCCCCCGAGTGTGGTATAGAACTTTTGCCCAGTCCTCTTGTGGTATCGGGTTTGGCAGTACTGTATTCCATCTATCTCTTACATTCTCCAAATTAGGTTCAGGGGATTTATTCAGAATTTTTTATAAGTTTGTCACTACTTTTATTTGATTGTTATATTGCAGCATGTGATGTAGTGTGGGGGAGATCGCTGGTTCTTGGTCTCCAGCCGCCCATGTCTTTTTGATTAAGTGACATATGGCACAGAAAGCTATAAATTGCCCTGGATTCACTGCTGTGAGGGCTTGTATGGATTCAAATGTCATCAGTCTCCCCTCTTCGAAGCAGTCTCCTAGCAACAGTATGCCCGCCTCCGTCCAGGTCGTGAGTGAGTGCGTCCTAGCCACGTTATCCCATCCAGGAATCAGTCCCAGGGGAATGAGCGGCGAGTAGGAGAGCACCCTATGTCCTTTTTGCATGTATCTCTTCCAACATGAATGTGCCACTACCATTAACGGATTGTCAGATGCCCCTTTCGGTGTTTTATTTGTTAGCCATGTGATCAGAGGTTCTCCATGTAGTCGCGCCAACACCCATGTGGATTCCGCCAGTGTGGGTCTATGTATCCAGTTCAGTATCCGCTGTAACTGTGCGGCAGCGTAATAGAGTTTGAAATTGGGGGCACCCAGACCTCCCGCACTAATTGGGCGCTGCAGTGTGGTGAGTGCAACGCGCGCTCTGTCCCCTCCCCATATAAGCTGCAGTAGGACTGTGTTCAAATCTCAAAAGAAGCTCTTGGGGACCCTGAGTGGCAATGCCGCGAAGTAATATAACAGCCGGGGCAGTAGCAGCATATTTGCCACCGCCACTCTGCACAGAGGTGATAATGGCAATTTACTCCAGAAACGCAGCGACCCCTTCATAGAGGTCAGTGCTCTCCCCAGGATCCCATCTCTAAGATCCTCAGTTCTGTGATATATGTGGACCCCCAGGTATTTGAACGTATCAAAACACCACTTCAGGTGTCCTGCGGGGGCATTTTCTTTTCTCATCGGAGACCAGATTGTTAGTGGGAACACACACGATTTCTCCCAATTTACCACCAAGCCTGATATCTCCCCATATTCAGTCAAGAGTGAGATTGCTAAGGGTATCACCTCGCTTTCTTTCCGCACATATATTAGGGCGTTGTCTGCATACAATGATATAACGTGGTGTAACCCACTCCTGATTATTCCCCATCTATCTTTCATTGCGCGTATTCGAGTCGCTAATGGTTCCATCGCTAAAGCAAAAAACAAGGGAGAAAGGGAGCATCCCTGCCTAGTACCTCTGGCGATCGGGAAGCTATCGGATATAACCCCTCCAGTTTTCACCCTAGCTTGTGGGTTGGTGTACAGTGTCTGTACCCATTGTATGTAGTTAGGGCCAATTCCCATACTCTGCATAGTGGCAAACAGAAAGTCCCACCCTAGTGTATTGAATGCCTTCTCAATGTCTAATGATAGTACCATCTCGTCATGTGCATCCGGGGGGGTGTCTCCCATGACGCTCAACAATCTACGGATGTTTAGAAAAGTATTACGCTTTGGAATGAATCTGTTTTGGTCATCATGTATCAAGGTGTGTATAATGGGAGCTATCCTGTTAGCCAATATTTTACCTAGGATTTGATAAACGAGATTTAGGAGCGAAAGTGGTCTGTAGGATTTAACGTCTCTGGAATCACGACCTTGCTTAGGAAGAACCACTATCATTGCCTCTCTCTGTGTTGGAGGCAATATCTTACAGGTCCATGCCTCCTCGAACACTTTCAGCAAGTGAGGCTTTAAGTGTTTCGAATAAGTAGAGTAGTATTCTATTGGGAGGCCATCTATTCCTGGCGCTTTGTTCCTAGGCATCTGTGCTAGAGCTAAGTCCAGTTCCTCCATTCTCAGAGGATCCTCCAGCATCTCGCTATCTGCCTGCGTCAGTTGCACCAAGGGTGATCCTGCAAGAAAGGATTCAAGTTGTTGGGCCGTGCATACTGTGCGTTTGGTATAGAGGTTCGTGTAGTATTCCCTAAACGCCCCATTAATCTCTTCTTGCGTGGTGGCCATTTTGCCTTCATCTAAACTTATAATCCCTATGGGGGACTGCTGACGGTTCTCGTGAAGGAGCCATGCCAACAGCCTGCCCGATCTGTCTCCCTCTGTTTGTAGGCGCATTATATGATATTTGTGGTCATGTCGGCGTAGACGGGAATCTGCTTCATTATATTTTGTACGCGCCTCTTTTAGCACTGTGTAGGGTATCTCATTTCGCGCCACTGCAATTTCCCTTACTCTCAGTTCCTTTTCCAATTTGCTGACCTCCGCTTGAAGGGTGCGTCTCACTCCCCAGGTGGTTGAGATACAATGTCCTCTGACTACAGTCTTATGCGCCTCCCACTCTACTGCTCTTATGTCTGTGGAGTCTTTGTTAATTTCCCAGTACTGTCTCACTGTTGTGTTCAATCCTTCTGCGAATGCCTGATCCTGGAGACTTTCCACCTGCAATCGCCAGGTAGGGATTACTGAGCGTCTCCTGCCCCAATTCAGTGTTAATCTAAGCGGCGAGTGATCCGAAAGTGTCTTGGCCAGGTATTCTGTCCTATTGATCAGTGCGCATATGCCCAGGGTCCCCCATATTATATATATTCTGGTGTGTACTTTGTGGCGTATGGAGTAGAATGAGTATTCCTTCTGTTGAGGATGTTTCATGCGCCATAAGTCATAGAGTCTCATGTCGCCCGCCCATATCAGCAAGGGGCACCTGGCATTTCTATTTGTTGATCCTCTCGGGTGTGTGTTTGATCTGTCCAACACTGCATTCGGAGTGCTGTTGAAGTCGCCACCCCAGATGGCCGGGGCTTCGGGGTTTACCAATAATGCTGAGTAAGTGTGCCCAGGAATTCAGCTGTTGCACTGTTGGGGGCATAGATCCCGATTATCCATAATTGTCTCCTGTCTAGTTGCCCCTCTATTACCACGTATCTGCCCCCTTGATCTATCCTATGCGAGGTTTGGACAAATGGGACGCCACCTGCTATCCATACCAATACTCCTCTACCGAAAGCTGAGTATGTTGTGCCTATAATCTGTCCTCCCCATTTAACGCGAATCTCCTGTAAGTCAGACTCCAGTAGGTGTGTTTCTTGTAGAATGGCGATGTGTACTCCCTGAATTCTGAGGCGTGTATGTACCCGAGATCTTTTGCTTGGTGCACCCAGTCCTCTCACATTCCACGTGACTATTTCATATTGATGTGTGATGAGATTTACATTTTGAGCCATGTAGCGTTACATGATGTACCTGCATGTGGCACGCTCCAGGTTTCAATACCCGTCCGGGTCCCCACCATCCCCACCAGATATATAATTGAGGCTAACAGCCGCAGCAATGTTTCCTGTGTTCTGATTTGACCTATAGTGTACAACTTAATTGTCTCCCCCCCTCCTCCCGCCCCAACTAATTCCCTCACACAACTATGAACTCGTAATAAACTACACAACACACTACTACTTAAGAAAACCTGTATCCATGTGAATACCTGTAGGGGAGCTATTTTGACAACCGGATGTGGCTCTTGTACGGGGCTCACATCCTTCCACATTCATGGTCTGCGTATACGTATGGGCGCTCCCGGAATGTTAGCCCCCCCCCGGCCCGCATGCACAATGTCATTAATCAATGTTCTCAAGAAAAAGGGATAAATTGTTCAAAAGATACTCATAGGTGACAGCTACGTCCTCCGTGTGGGTTCCCTCACAGTTATCCTTTGCCGCTGTAAGGAAATGCCTCCTTGGCATGGTTACCCCCTGTAGGAGGCTGGCCTGGCTTGTAGTGAGTACCAAGGGGTACTTACACCTTGCACCAGGTCCAGGTATCCCTTATTAGTGTAGAGGGGTGTCTAGCAGCTTAGGCTGATAGAAAATTGTAGCTTAGCAGAGCAGCTTATGCTGAACTAGGAGACATGCAAAGCTCCCACTATACCACTGGTGTCATATGCACAATATCATAAGAAAACACAATACACAGATATACTAAAAATAAAGGTACTTTATTTTTGTGACAATGTGCCAAAGTATCTCAGTGAGTACCCTCAGTATGAGGATAGCAAATATACACAAGATATATGTACACAATACCAAAATACGCAGTAATAGCAATAGAAAACAGTGCAAACAATGTATAGTCACAATAGAATGCAATGGGAGCACATAGGGATAGGGGTAACACAAACCATATACTCTAGAAGTGGAATGCGAACCACGAATGGACCCCAAACCTATGTGAGCTCGTAGAGGGTCGCAGGGACTGTAAGAAAACAGTGAGGGTTAGAAAAATAGCCCACCCCAAGACCCTGAAAAGTGGGTGCAAAGTGCACCTAAGTTCCCCAGAGAGCACAGAAGTCGTGATAGGGGAATTCTGCAAGAAAGACCAACACCAGCAATGCAACAACGATGGATTTCCAGACGAGAGTACCTGTGGAACAAGGGGACCAAGTCCAAGAGTCACGATCAAGTCGGGAGTGGGCAGATGCCCAGGAAATTCCAGCTGTGGGTGCAAAGAAGCTGCCACCGGATGGTAGAAGCTGTAGATTCTGCAAGAACGAAGAGGGCTTGAAACTTCCCCTTTGGAGGATGGATGTCCCTTGTCGTGAAGAAGCTTGCAGAGGTATTTTCGTGCGGAAAGACCGCAAACAAGCCTTGCTAGCTGCAAGGATTGCTGTTATGGTTTTTGGATGCTGCTGTGGCCCAGGAGGGACCAGGATGTCGCCAATTGCATGAGAAGACAGAGGGGGCGTCCAGCAAGACAAAGAGCCCACTCAGAAGCAGGCAGCACCCGCAGAAGTGCCAGAACAGGCACTACAAAGTGGAGTGAACCAGAGCTCACCCGAAGTCACAAAGGAAGGTCCCACAACGCCTGAGGACAACTCAGGAGGTCGTGCACTGCAGGTTAGAGTGCTGGGGACCCAGGCTTGGCTGTGCACAAAGGAAATCCTGGAAGAGTGCACAGGAGCCGGAGCAGCTGCAAATCACGCAGTACACAGCAATACAGTCTACCATGGGGAGGCAAGGACTTACCTCCACCAAACTTGGACTGAAGAGTCACTGGACTGTGGGAGTCACTTGGACAGAGTTGCTGAGTTCAAGGGACCTCGCTCGCCATGCTGAGAGGAGACCCAGAGGAACGGTGATGCATTTCTTTGGTGCCTGCGGTTGCAGGGGGAAGATTCCGTCGACCCACTGGAGATTTCTTCTGAGCTTCTAGTGCAGAGAGGAGGCAGACTACCCCCACAGCATGCACCACCAGGAAAACAGTCGAGAAGGCGGCAGGATCAGCGTTACAAGGTCGCAGTAGTCGTCTTTGCTACTTTGTTGCAGTTTTGCAGGCTTCCAGCGCGGTCAGCAGTCGATTCCTTGGCAGAAGGTGAAGAGAGAGATGCAGAGGAACTCTGATGAGCTCTTGCATTCGTTATCTAAAGAATTCCCCAAAGCAGAGACCCTAAATAGCCAGAAAAGGAGGTTTGGCTACCTAGGAGAGAGGATAGGCTAGTAACACCTGGAGGAGCCTATCAGAAGGAGTCTCTGACGTCACCTGCTGGCCCTGGCCACTCAGAACAGTCCAGTGTGCCAGCAGCACCTCTGTTTCCAAGATGGCAGAGGTCTGGAGCACACTGGAGGAGCTCTGGGCACCTCCCAGGGGAGGTGCAGGTCAGGGGAGTGGTCACTCCCCTTTCCTTTGTCCAGTTTCACGCCAGAGCAGGGCTGGGGGATCCCTGAACCAGTGTAGACTGGTTTATGCAGAGATGGGCACCATCTGTGCCCATCAAAGCATTTCCAGAGGCTGGGGGAGGCTACTCCTCCCCAGCCCTGACACCTTTTTCCAAAGGGAGAGGGTGTAACACCCTCTCTCTGAGGAAGTCCTTTGTTCTGCCTTCCTGGGCCAGGCCTGGCTGGACCCCAGGAGGGCAGAAACCTGTCTGAGGGGTTGGCAGCAGCAGCTGCAGTGAAACCCCGGGAAAGGTAGTTTGGCAGTACCCGGGTTTGTGCTAGAGACCCAGGGGATCATGGGATTGTCTCACCAATGCCAGGATGGCATTGGGGGGGCAATTCCATGATCTTAGACATGTTACATGGCCATGTTCGGAGTTACCATTGTGAAGCTACACATAGGTAGTGACCTATGTATAGTGCACGCGTGTAATGGTGTCCCCGCACTCACAAAGTCCGGGGAATTTGCCCTGAACAATGTGGGGGCACCTTGGCTAGTGCCAGGGTGCCCACACACTAAGTAACTTAGCACCCAACCTTTACCAGGTAAAGGTTAGACATATAGGTGACTTATAAGTTACTTAAGTGCAGTGGTAAATGGCTGTGAAATAACGTGGACGTTATTTCACTCAGGCTGCAGTGGCAGACCTGTGTAAGAATTGTCAGAGCTCCCTATGGGTGGCAAAAGAAATGCTTCAGCCCATAGGAATCTCCTGGAACCCCAATAACCTGGGTACCTCAGTACCATATACTAGGGAATTATAAGGGTGTTCCAGTATGCCAATATGAATTGGTGAAATTGGTCACTAGCTTGTTAGTGACAATTTGTGCAGAGAGAGCATAACCACTGAGGTTATGGCTAGCAGAGCCTCAGTGAGACAGTTAGGCATCACACAGGGAACACATACATATAGGCCACAAACGTATGAGCACTGGGGTCCTGACTAGCAGTGTCCCAGTGACACATAACAAACATACTGAAAACATAGGGTTTTCACTATGAGCACTGGGCCCTGGCTAGCAGGATCCCAGTGAGACAGTGAAAACACCCTGACATACACTCACAAACAGGCCAAAAGTGGGGGTAACAAGGCTAGAAAGAGGCTACTTTCTCACACCCCCTGACTTTTTGCCTTTGCTGATGCAAAGTTTTGATTTGTAAGTGTGCTGAGGCCTGCTAACCAGGCCCTAGCACCAGTGTTCTTTCCCTAACCTGGACTTTTGTTTCCACAATTGGCACACCCTGGCATCCAGGTAAGTCCCTTGTAACTGGTACCCCTGGTACCAAGGGCCCTGATGCCAGGGAAGGTCTCTAAGGGATGCAGCATGTCTTATGCCACCCTGGGTAGCCCTCACTCAGCACAGACACACTGCTTGCCAGCTTGTGTGTGCTAGTGAGGACAAAACCAGTAAGTCGACATGGCACGCCCCTCAGGGTGCCATGCCAACCTCACACTGCCTATGCAGTATAGATAAGTCACCCCTCTAGCAGGCCTTACAGCCCTAAGGCAGGGTGCACTATACCATAGGTGAGGGCACAAGTGCATGAGCACTGTGCCCCTACAGTGTCTAAGCAAAACCTTAGAGATTGTAAGTGCAGGGTAGCCATAAGAGTATATGGTCTGGGAGTCTGTCATGCACAAACTCCACAGCACCATAATGGCTACACTGAAAACTGTGAAGTTTGGTATCAAACTTCTCAGCACAATAAATGCACACTGATGCCAGTGTACATTTTATTGTAACATACACCCCAGACGGCACCTTAGAGGTGCCCCCTGAAACCTTAACCGACTATCCGTGTAGGCTGACTAGTTCTAGCAGCCTGCCACACACCAGACATGTTGCTGGCCACATGGGGAGAGTGCCTTTGTCACTCTGTGGCTAGTAACAAAGCCTGTACTGGGTGGAGGTGCTTCACACCTCCCCCCTGCAGGAACTGTAACACCTGGCGGTGAGCCTCAAAGGCTCACCCCCTTTGTTACAGCACCACAGGGCACTCCAGCTAGTGGAGTTGCCCGCCCCCTCCGGCAACGGCCCCACTTTTGGCGGCAAGGCCGGAGGAGTTAATGAGAAAAACAAGGAGGAGTCACTGGCCAGTCAGGACAGCCCCTAAGGTGTACTGAGCTGAGGTGACTCTGACTTTTAGCAATCCTCAATCTTGCAGATGGAGGATTCTCCCAATAGGGATAGGAATGTGCCCCCCTCCCATCGGGAGGAGGCACATAGAGGGTGTACCCACCTTCAGGGCTAGTCGCCATTGGCTACTAACCCCCCAGACCTAAACACGCCCTTAAATTTAGTATTTAAGGGCTCCCCAGAACCTAGGAACTCAGATTCCTGCAACCTAAGAAGAAGAGGACTGCTAAGCTGAAAAACCCCTGCAGAGAAGACGGAGACACCAACTGCTTTGGACCCAGCTCTACCGGCCTGTCTCCCCACTTCTAAAGACACTGCTCCAGCGACGCTCTCCCCAGGGACCAGCGACCTCTGAATCCTCAGAGGACTGCCCTGCATCTAGAAGGACCAAGAACTCCCGGGGACAGCGGCTCTGTTCACCAAAGACTGCAACTTTGTAACCAAGGAGCAACTTTAAAACAACTTGCGTTTTCCGCCGGAAGCGTGAGACTTGCCACTCTGCACCCAACGCCCCAGTCTCGACTTGTGGAGAACAAACACTTCAGGGAGGACTCCCCAGCGACTGCGAGACCATGAGTAGCCAGAGTTGCCCCCCCTGAACCCCCACAGCGACGCCTGCAGAGGGAATCCCGAGGCTCCCCCTGACCGCGACTGCCTGATTCTCAGATCCCGACGCCTGGTAAAGACTCTGCACCCGCAGCCCCCAGGACCTGAAGGATCCAAACTCCAGTGCAGGAGTGAGCCCCAGGAGGTCCTTTCCCTTGCCCAGGTGGTGGCTACCCCGAGGAGCCCCCCCCCCCTTGCCTGCCTGCATCGCTGAAGAGACCCCTTGTCTCCCATTGAAACCTATTGAGAACCCGACGCGTGTTTGCACACTGGACCCGCCCGCCCCCGTGCTGCTGAGGGTGTACTTTCTGTGTGGACTTGTGTCCCACCCGGTGCCCTACAAAACCCCCCTGGTCTGCCCTCCGAAGACGCGGGTACTTACCTGCTGGCAGACTGGAACCGGGGCACCCCCTTCTCCATTGAAGCCTATGCGTTTTGGGCACCACTTTGACCTCTGCACCTGACCGGCCCTGAGCTGCTGGTGTGGTAACTTTGGGGTTGCTCTGAACCCCCAACGCTGGGCTACCTTGGACCAAACTTGAACCCCGTAGGTGGTTTACTTACCTGCAAAAACTAACAAACTCTTACTCCCCCTAGGAACTGTTGAAAATTGCAGTGTGTCTAGTTTTAAAATAGCTATATGTGATTTATGTGAAAACTGTATATGTTATTTTGCTAATTCAAAGTTCCTAAAGTACCTACCTGCAATACCTTTCATTTGAAGTATTACATGTAAATCTTGAACCTGTGGTTCTTAAAATAAACTAAGAAAATATATTTTTCTATACAAAAACCTATTGGCCTGGAATTGTCTCTGAGTAGGTGTTCCTCATTTATTGCCTGTGTGTGTACAACAAATGCTTAACACTACTCCTTTGATAAGCCTACTGATCGACCACACTACCACAAAATAGAGCATTAGAATTATCTCTTTTTGCCACTATCTCACTCTAAGGGGAACCCTTGGACTCTGTGCATACTATTCCTTACTTTGAAATAGTACATACAGAGCCAACTTCCTACAGCCGCCCTTCAACTTGTCACTCAGTTCTGGTGGAAAAGCGGTCTGGCAGCTTGCGTTTACAGTGCATCCGTGGATCTGGGGGTGAGCTTCAGGCCCTTGAGCACTTCTGTTATCGTGGAGTCTGAGCTAGCCGAGTCAGAGTCTGTGTTATCTGCAGGGACCGCCCAAAGTGCCTCAAAGGAATTTTGTGTGTGCAGGGGTGTTTCTTCCAATACCTTTGCCCTTTCTTCTGCTGCCTGTTTTTCAGTGGGTTGTCCCTTGGCTCGTTTCTTGGTGCGCTTCCGCAATGATGAGGTAAGCCATTCCTCTCCTTTGTCCGTTCCCTCTTGGGATTGTGCGAAACCTTTGGCGTGCAACCACGTCGAGGCATTTTCAGGGGAGGTAATTATATGGGTACGATCATCTGATATCACTCTCAATTTAGCAGGAAACAATAGGGTGTATTTAATATTGTGCTCGCGGAGGCGTTGTTTGATTTTTGCATAGGAGTTACGTTGTCTCTGTACCTCTTGGGTAAAGTCTGGGTAGGCATTACTCTTGGGTAAAGTCTGGGTAGGCAGTAACAACTGAGTCCTCATGTCGGAATGGGCCTTTGCCACGGAACTGCTGTAATATTATATCGTGGTCTCTGTAGTTTAAGAATCTTGCTATGAGTGGTCTAGGTGGTTGGCCTGGAGCCGGCAGCCTCCCCGGGACTCTGTGCGCCCTTTCCACAGCGAAGAACTTCGATGGGGCCCCATTTAGCACTTTTTTGATTAGCCATTGCTCTAGGAATATTTCCGTACTCTGCTCTGCTAGTTTCTCGGGGAACCCTAGAAAGCGTACATTATTGCGCCGGGATCTGCCTTCTGCTTCTTCAGCACGTCAAAATAGGATCTTCACCTCTGCATCCAGTCGTTGGATTTGTTTTTGATTGTCCGAAACCGTAGGGTTCAACTCGTTCATCACATCTTCCGCTGACTTCACTCTCTCCGACCAGATTGCGGTGGTCCACTCTAAGTAGGTTCAAATCTTGTGATACTGTGTCTATTCTTTTTTCCAAGGAGGATTTATTGTCCATGATCGCCTGCAATACTTTTTCAAATTGTGAAGAGTGGGCTTGGAGTGTGCTTTCCAACAACTGTAACTCAGTGCCGGTCGAGTGGTATTTCGATCTTGGCTTTTCACGGATTTAGATTTCCCCAGCCACGATGCATTTCTGTTGGTCAACTTTCGTGGTGTAGAGCGGCGTGGCTATGTGCTGCTTGGGCGTCGGATTTCACTGTTGGTGCGCACCCGCCTCACAGTATGTGGTTCCTCACTGTGGCACAGCCGAATCTGTTTGCGTTTCCCCCTGAACGAGCCGGTCTGCAGCGGCGCGGGTCGCAGGCAAATAAGTGTTGAACACTGCCGCCAATAATTAAGTGTACTGGGTCAGGAGCATGTTACCTCCGCCGGGTTGCCCACCCATCGCCAATTAGATAGCATTTTGGGTGGCCTGGGTTACCCCAGCCGGCCCGCCCCATGTATTGTTCTTACGTATAAACTTGACCAGTGGCGGGGATGGGGGGGCCGGATAGAAATGATGGAAAAAAAAGATGGCGGGGGGGACTCCGGTCTCTGCCGCCCGCCCAACCCCCTCCTAGGTCCTGTGGGACTGTTGCCCCCGTTAACGGGGGGAAGAATTCCGTTATGGGCAGTATAGAGGGAATTGTCCCTCAGACTCATGATCATCACCGCCGGGCCCGGGCGTGTGTTCGCCGACACAGTGCGGCTCTCCTCTGCACGCGCTGCATCTAATTCATCTACTTTGCTCCAATTATTCCCCTGGCAGGCAGGCAAACGGAGAGGAGCAGCGCACGCCTCCAGGCCTCGGCGCGCGATCCCCTCCGCGTCTTCTCCTCGGCTGAAGAGGTGCCCCGCCCGGAGGGGAAAACGTGGTAAATACGCCGCCATCCGAGGAAGGGGGGGAGAGGGGAGAAAGGGGAGAGGCTGTAGTTAGTTCTGGCTGGTGAAAACCCCCCTCCGTTCTGCCGTCCTCTCCTCTCGCCAGCGTTTCTCGGCCGGGCCAGCGGGCAACGTCCAGCGCCGTCCCAGCCTCTGCGGCCACCGGGGATCACTCGAGGTCGCGGCCTCCGGCTCCACTCGCAGCGCCGCTCGGCTCCACAGTGGCACGCTGACTTCACGGGGTAGTTTGCTGTGCTTTTCAGGCGACGAACACCGCTCTGGGAGCACCCAACAGGATGTTTTCTGTGAGCCCGAGTCAGAGCTCACGTTTTAGGCGTCCGTCGCCACCGCCATTTTGGCTCCTCTCACCAATGCACTCTACATAACTCCTCTCTACCCCCTGCAGTCTACAGCACTCCATTATACAATATTCCCCTGTATGCAACTGCAGTCTACGCCACTCAGCTCTACCCTAGACAACTGTATGTCACTCCACTCTACGCCAGTCCACGGTATGCCTCTCCACTGTATGCTATTCCAAAGTATGCTACTACACTGGACCCCACTCCACTCTACGCCACTCTACTGTACACCACTGCAGTGTATGTCACTCTACTGTATACAATTCCAGTCTATGCCACTCCACTGTACCCTACACAGCTGTGCATTATTTCAGTGTATGTTAGCTTACTGTATGCTATTCTACTATTGTTACTCTACTCTACACAACTCCCATTTACATTACTTTACACCGCTGTGCATTATTTCAGTGTATGGGAGCTCACTGTATGCTATTCCACTATATGCCACTCCACTCTACACCACTCCCCTTTACACCACTCAAATGTAGGTTATTCTACTTTACACCTCTCCACTCTCCCACAAGCCACTCTATGTCACTCCACTCTATGCCACTTCACTGTACAACACTCCCTTGTGCTCAACTCCACCTTTTCTATTCAACAGTACAGCACTCGACTCTTCGTTACTCCGATGTACGCAAATCCACTATACACAACTCCAGTCTTCAACACTTCACTGTATACTACTCCACTATACACCAATCTACTCTATGCTATTGCACTGTCTGCAACTCCACTTTATGCTGCTTCACTCTATGTTGTTTTACTCTACCCTACCCTCCTGTATGCCACACCAGTGTATATCACTACTGAGTAAGCCACTCAACTACGCTTGTCCGCTGTACTCCATTCCACTCTGGGGCAGTGCGCTGTATGCCACTCCAATCTGTGGTATTTCACTACATGCCACTCCAGTCTACGACACTCCACCATTCACTATGCCACTTTATGACACTCCAGTGTACTTTTCTCCACTTTACCCCACTCCACTGAATACTATTCTCCTCTACCCTACTACAGAGTACACCAGTAAAGCCAATGACATTCCACTATAAGCAACTCAACTGTATAATATTTGGAAGATGGTCTCACAAGAGTCACCGAGATGGGGGGCGTGGTCAAGCAACATGGCAGACACGACATGAGCTTCTGAGCTCCCGGCCGGCCTGTGATAAAATCCTGACTAATCCTGTGTAATCCCAACCCATCTAAAAATACCTTAATCTTGATAGTGGTGTTGTTGGGAGAGATCAGTTGCACGACTGACTGTCTAGTGCTGCTTGGAGAGTGTGGCAACTTGAAAGGCTCGGCTGGCGTGAGGCATGGGCCTGTGAGAGAATAGACGGAAGCCAACCACCCTTGCCTAGTGGATGTGGAGTATGGCTGTGTGAGGAGACCCAACATTGCTGGCACGTTTCGGGTTGAGCTGACCTCTAGGGGTAGTGAAGCAGGGGCCAGATACCCCAGGGCTATTTGGTGCTGGATGAGGCAGAACTACTCGTGGCTGTGGGACTGACGTAGCCCGGGGCTGGAGTTGCACTGTGCTGCTGGCTGTGGCCCGACAGTGTGCGAGGATTCTTGTTCACCTGGAGGAGGTGGGTTCTGTTGGTGCTATGATGGTTGGGGGCCTTGATTGTTACAGCTGTCCCCCGTCCTCAAAGGAGTGGATGAGGAGACCTGGGGAATGCCGTGAATGCCACATGCGGCATGCTGACAGGGGGAACTTGAGGTCGAACTCCGCACCGGGACAAACACCTGATTGAGATGCTTGGGTCCGGTGCTGCACCCTTACTTTCCAGGGACCTGAAAACATTTGAAGCATCCCCCTCCACAGTCGGCACTCCATTCTGGGCCCTGCCCCTTGAAGCACAATGTGGTGGAGGCTCCCGGGTCTCGACCTCGGTTTGGGCCCCTTTTATATCTGGAATATGGCTGAGAGGGCAGAAGATAAATACAACTCCCTTGGGGCTGGGAATAGTGGCCCTGTGGTTAGCATCCCCTGTATAAGAAACTGTGAAACTCCCCGTGCAGTGCACTGTAAGTATTGGGGGAACTGAGATGGCAGCTATCTGGTAGATATCAAAGAGATTGGGGAAGTGAACCCTGACTTCATGCCTGCGTGGGCTAGTTGCGGCTGTGGGTGCAGCAGTGTGGCTCCAGTACCCAAGTGACTCATGCTGGAATCCTATGCACAAGACAACTCCGTGCTCATGCCTAGACCCATTCAGCCTACACAAAAAGCAAATGTGCACAGTGTCCCTTCCATGGTGGTGGGGCCCTGGGTTGGGCCTCCACCAGTAGCATCTCTTTAATTCAAGAAAACTCATCTGGAAGCCCCCGAGACCAAATCTGTTTTTGGCAACAGACCACTGAAGAGGGGCATCAGCCCCTGAAAGAGCTGAGCTGTGCCTGCCTCGGAGGAGAGCAGCAGATATGAAGGCATGTATGGTGCCTGAGTAACAGATAGACTGTAACTCTGGGAAGAGTTCAGGGACAGTACTGTAGGACTCAGGCACCCAAGGTATGTTTAATGAATGAGACAGTGAGTGAGGGGTGAGGCGACCAGGAACAACACTTGCCACCACATATACAGTCACCCATGGGCCTGGAGAGACAGTCGTCTTCTACTACTCAAGGAATGGAGAACAGTGTTCTGAAGGCCTTAGACGCCTGAATTCTTTCTGCAATAATTGGTTGGACCTGCTTGGGGGCTGCTCTCAGCAACTCCCCTTTAGAAAACCCTCACTTGTGGGCTGACTAGTTGAGACCCTCTTAGTGACAGCAAGTCACCTTCATTGCAAGGACCGGGAGTCTGGGGTCAAAACAATTATGAAGGACCACAGTGGAGTAAACACCTGGAAGCCCAGGTCTGATCACCATGGTGAAAGATAAGGGGTCATGGCAGGCTCAGTCCAATAAATTTGTGAACTACATACCGACGGGTCCCTCCAAGAGAAAAAACTGGCAAGAGATCATTGACTGACCAGGGAGCACAGATCAATGAGCAGTCTAGCCTTGCCCTTCCACTGGCAGACCTGATGGAGGCCATCAAGGGTACCCCCAGGGAACTGGCCACCAAGATAGGCTCGGTGGCTCTTGATGTCAACCTCCTCAGAGTGGACCTCCGAGGTGTCACTGACCGCGGGACAACCATGGAAACAAATGTAGATGAGTTGCAACAGGAAGTGGTCACCCTATGAGACATTACATTCTCACTACAATAACTGACAGCGAGGATTGAGGAATGGATGGAAGACTTAGACAAAAGATCCAGAAGAAATAACCTATGATTTATGGGCTTCCCGGAGAGGGCAGAAGGCCCATCTGTGGAGCTCTTCATGGAAGATTGGATTACTAAAAGTATGCGTCTACCATAGTCGAAAATCTTTACAATTGAGAGGGCGCTTTGAGCGCCGATCCCTATACTGAATCCTGGTGCCCCGCCACGTGCCATTAACACCCATCTCTAAGGACCACAACACAATTCTTCAGCACCTCCATATTAAAGGCCCATTGGCTTTTGAGGGGCGACAGGTATCAATCTTTCCTGACTTTTCCCAGAAGGTTCAAAACCAATGCAAAACATATCTGGATGTTAAGAAAAGGCTAAGCTACCTTAATCTGCGTTACAGTCTGATGTTTCCAGCAAAGCTCTGTGTTGTGCATAACAGAAAGTTATATTTGTTTTTTACAGCTGCTAAGGCCAGTGACTGGATGGATACATTGTCCTGGAGCTCCCATCCAAAATCAATCTGCTGATGGAGCACCTTCCTCAATAGTGCAGAGTCACTCGGCATAACTAAAGAAATGAAAAAATGTATGGAAGTCCTCCGGGGATGAAGGACCTTTGGGCCGAATGGTGGTGTGTTCATATGGCAGCCTCAGGGACATGGAGACTGTCCTTTCAGGTTCAACAGGGAACCCCTCGATTAGGCACGGATAGCACAGATGGCGGTCCGCCGTCATTCCTATAGACCAGTGCCGTAACACTACAATGCTGTGTAAGTTCAAAATACTATCTAGTGCGGTGGTGCCTGTCGTGCTGTGACCACCATTTACTGATTAGTGAAAGTGGACTTTGTGTTACTCCTGGTGGAACTAGTGTAGGAGGCTGGACTGGCTTGTAGTGAGTACCAAGGGGTACTTGCACCTTGCACCAGGCCCAGTTATCCCTTATTAGTGTATAGGGTGTCTAGCACCTTCGGCTGATAGATAATGGTAGCTTAGCAGAGCAGCTTAGGCTGAACTAGGAGACGTGTGAATCTACTACAGTACCACTTAGTGTCATATGCACAATATCATAAGAAAACACAATACACAGTTATACTAAAAATAAAGGTACTTTATTTTTATGACAATATGCCAAAGTATCTTAGAGTGTACCCTCAGTGAGAGGATAGGAAATATACACAAGATATATATACACAATAGCAAAAATATGCAGTATAGTCTTAGAAAACAGTGCAAACAATGTATAGTTACAATAGGATGCAATGGGGAAACATAGGAATAGGGGCAACACAAACCATATACTCCAAAAGTGGAATGCGAACCACGAATGGACCCCAAACCTATGTGACCTTGTAGAGGGTCGCTGGGACTATTAGAAAATAGTGAGAGTTAGAAAAATAACCCTCCCCAAGACCCTGAGAAGTGAGTGCAAAGTGCACTAAAGTTACCCTAAGGACAAAGAAGTCGTGTTAGAGGAATAATGCAGGAAAGACACAAACCAACAATGCAACAACTGTGGATTTCCAATCTAGGGTACCTGTGGAACAAGGGGACCAAGTCCAAAAGTCACAAGCAAGTCGGAGATGGGCATATGCCCAGGAAATGCCAGCTGTGGATGCAAAGAAGCTTCTACTGGACAGAAGAAGCTGAGGTTTTGGCAGGAACGAAAAGGGCTAGAGCCTTCCCCTTTAGTGGACGGATCCCACTCGCCGTGGAGAGTCGTGCAAAAGTGTTTTCCTGCCGAAAAAACGCCAACAAGCCTTGCTAGCTGCAAATCGTGCAGTTAGCGTTTTTGGACGCTGCTGTAGCCCTGAAGGGACCAGAAGGTCGCAAATTGGACCAGGAGAGAGAGGGGATGTCGAGCAAGACAAGGAGCCCTCTCAGCAGCAGGTAGCACCCGGAGAAGTGCCAGAAACAGGCACTACGAGGATGCGTGAAACAGTGCTCACCCGAAGTTGCACAAAGGAGTCCCACGTCGCCGGAGACCAACTTAGAACGTCGTGCAATGCAGGTTAGAGTGCCGTGGACCCAGGCTTGGCTGTGCACAAAGGATTTCCGCCGGAAGTGCACAGGGGCCGGAGTAGCTGCAAAAGTCACGGTTCCCAGCAATGCAGCCCAGCGAGGTGAGGCAAGGACTTACCTCCACCAAACTTGGACTGAAGAGTCACTGGACTGTGGGGGTCACTTGGACAGAGTCGCTGGATTCGAGGGACCTCACTCGTCGTGCTGAGAGGAGACCCAAGGGACCGGTAATGCAGCTTTTTGGTGCCTGCGGTTGCAGGGGGAAGATTCCGTCGACCCACGGGAGATTTCTTCGGAGCTTCTGGTGCAGAGAGGAGGCAGACTACCCCCACAGCATGCACAAGTAGGAAAACAGTCAAGAAGGCGGCAGGATCAGCGTTACAGAGTTGCAGTAGTCGTCTTTGCTACTATGTTGCAGGTTTGCAGGCTTCCAGCGCGGTCAGCAGTCAATTCCTTGGCAGAAGGTGAAGAGAGAGATGCAGAGGAACTCGGATGAGCTCTTGCATTCGTTATCTAAAGTTTCCCCAGAGACAGAGACCCTAAATAGCCAGAAAAGAGGGTTTGGCTACCTAGGAGAGAGGATAGGCTACTAACACCTGAAGGAGCCTATCAGCAGGAGTCTCTGACATCACCTGGTGGCACTGGCCACTCAGAGCTGTCCAGTGTGCCAGCAGCACCTCTGTTTCCAAGATGGCAGAGGTCTGGAGCACACTGGAGGAGCTCTGGACACCTCCCAGGGGAGGTGCAGGTCAGGGGAGTGGTCACTCCCCTTTCCTTTGTCCAGTTTCGCGCCAGAGCAGGGCTAAGGGGTCCCCTGAACCGGTGTAGACTGGCTTATGCAGAATTGGGCACATCTGTGCCCAACAAAGCATTTCCAGAGGCTGGGGGAGGCTACTCCTCCCCTGCCTTCACACCATTTTCCAAAGGGAGAGGGTGTCACACCCTCTCTCAGAGGAAGTTCTTTGTTCTGCCATCCTGGGCCAGGCCTGGCTGGACCCCAGGAGGGCAGATGCCTGTCTGAGGGGTTGGCAGCAGCAGCAGCTGCAGTGAAACCCCAGGAAGGGCAGTTTGGCAGTACCAGGGTCTGTGCTACAGACCACTTGGATCATGGGATTGTGCCAACTATGCCAGGATGGCATAGAGGGGGCAATTCCATGATCATAGACATGTTACATGGCCATATTCGGAGTTACCATTGTGAAGCTACATATAGGTAGTGACCTATATGTAATGCACGCGTGTAATGGTGTCCCCGCACTCACAAAGTTCAGGGAATTGGCTCTGAACAATGTGGGGGCACCTTGGCTAGTGCCAGGGTGCCCTCACACTAAGTAACTTTGCACCTAACCTTTACCAGGTAAAGGTTAGACATATAGGTGACTTATAAGTTACTTAAGTGCAGTGAAAAATGGCTGTGAAATAACGTGGACGTTATTTCACTCAGGCTGCAGTGGCAGGCCTGTGTAAGAATTGTCAGAGCTCCCTATGGGTGGCAAAAGAAATGCTGCAGCCCATAGGGATCTCCTGGAACCCCAATACCCTGGGTACCTCAGTACCATATACTAGGGAATTATAAGGGTGTTCCAGTAAGCCAATGTAAATTGGTAAAATTGGTCACTGGCCCGTTAGTGACAATTTAGAAAGAAATGAGAGAGCATAACCACTGAGGTTCTGGTTAGCAGAGCCTCAGTGAGACAATTAGGCACTACACAGGGAACACACACATATAGGCCACAAACTTATGAGCACTGGGGTCCTGACTAGCAGGGTCCCAGTGACACATAACAAACATACTGAAAACATAGGGTTTTCACTATGAGCACTGGGCCCTGGCTGGCAGGATCCCAGTGAGACAGTGAAAACACCCTGACATACACTCACAAACAGGCCAAAAGTGGGGGTAACAAGGCTAGAAAGAGGCTACTTTCTCACAACTAGTTGAACTATCCTTGAATGATTGCTTGTTGGCCATTATTTTTGCTACTGGGTCATATCCTTGTTAATACAAGGGGACGGGCTTTGGGGAAAGAAGTTTATGATTGTATCTGTTTCATATTCTATCAGGTTGGCAGAAAAATAGGTTTTAAGGGGCAGAGGCACTGGTAGGGCTGAATGAGAACCACTGCCTTGAGGCCCCAATGGCATACTGACTCCTTGCACAGCATATACGTCTGTGATTTTTTGAATATCTGTCTTTTTGAGCTGATTATAGTACCATGGGGAATGGGGTGGGGAATGCTAGTTTCTGCACTGTCTAGGTTTAGGCAGTGTGTGTTTGCTTTACTGCCCAAGGGGTGGGGGAAGTTGGGAGGGGAAGTTGAATTAACTGTTATACTGGACACATGCTGATTATATGGATGGGAACACTGCAACCTCATGTTGCGGGGCCAGGGAGAGAGGTTTGGGGTCATCAAATCTGGGCAGGCTAGTCAAGATATGGTGCTAAAATGTGATGATGATTTCGGATGAAATGTTTACATTTCTAGCATGGAATGTCAGGGGACGAGCCCATCTGGTGAAATGGCGGAGGGTCTATGCGTACCTAAAGTGCTATGAGGTCTGTGTGGCAATCCTACAGGAGACACATGTGTGGAAAGATTGTATTCTTAGCCTCTGTAAGCCCTCGTGAGGGCAATTATATGCAACCTCATATTCTGGGTATGCCCGAGGCTCACTAATATGGGTGGCTTCTAGGGTACCATTTTATTACAGGAAACACATTATGGATCTGGATGACTGGTGCGTGACTTGAAGGCACGTGACTTGGAGGGGCATGAGTTGTGCATGTTGAATGTGTATGCTCCCAATAATGACTGTGAGACATTTTACACCAAGGAAGCAACTGTGGCTGCTCCATGCTTGTCATCAGATATAGCATTGGGGGGAGACTGCAATTGTGTCCATGATGGGATGCTTGACCAAGAGCCACCCCGGGGGGACATGAAACCACATATGACAGGACAATTGAGGGGTCTAAAAAAGGAATGAAACCTACTGGATGTCTAGCGAGCGAGACATCCTGACTCGAGGGTATTCTCATGTTGCACACCAACTGCAGGGATGCGTAGCCACCTGGACTACTGCTTTTATCAACTGGTCTGACACAGAAGGTGAAGGAGATTACTTTTTTGGCGTGCTACTTTCTAGACCACTCTCCATTGTTGATGAGCCTGGAGAAGGGTTGTGTACGCCCCGCGGTCCCCTTGTGGTGAGTACCCGTGGAGGCATTTTCAGACCCACCGTTTGCCACCACAATCCATGAGGATCTGTCTCATTATTTCTGCAAAAACGTGGGCAGTTCCAGAAGTAAGGGTCACGACTGGGAGGGGATGAAAGTGGTGATCAGAGGGATTTGCCTTAAGACCTCATATGGTGTTAGACGACAGTTAGAACAGGACCTATCCCAGAAGGCACTCAAGCCACTAGACATAAAAAAAACACTCCACATCCAACTACAGCACCTCCGGGAATGGCAGCACACCCATAAAGACCTTCTAGATGACTGGTGTAGACTCGAGAAACACACTCACAGCATACCGACAGTGCTTGCATGGTGAGGGAGACAAAACTGAGGTTGATGCTAGCACAACTGCTTAAACAGCAGGAGTCCCGGGATCCGGTGTTGTCTCTGCAAGATCTGTCTAAAACATTTGTTTACTCCAAACTACGATTAATGAAGAGTTTCATGCCCACCTCTCCACCACCTATGGAGGAGGTGGCGCGCGACCGGCGATTATGGGAGAGAGTTCCATGATGGAATTGACGTTCCCGGGTTGAGGGATGAGGATGGAACTGCCAAGGATATTCCCATTACTAGGGAGGAACTACAGGCTGCGTTGAAGCAACTAAAACCAGCTAAGGTCTCCCCACCAAATTTCATCAAAAATATGCAGAAGAGAGTGTATAAAAATTGTTGGAGGTCTATCACAAAGCACTACAATGGGGACAATTGCACTCCACCATGTGCGAGGCCTTGGTGGTTTTAGTACTGAAGCCCAGCAAAGACCCGGAGATTGCATCATCTTATCACCCAATTTCGCTTTTAAATGTAGATAATGAAATATTGAGTGGTGTACTGGCAGCACAGTTGCTCCCACATTTAACCTCATTGATTCAAATGGATCAATATGGGTTTATACCACAGACAAGGACAGTGCACAGTCTTCACGGGTTGTTTCAAAATCCTTCATGCCCCACACCTATAAGAGGGTCACCATGATTTGTCCCTCTTGGACATTGAGCAGGTGTTTGACTCCATTGACTGGAAGTACTTATGGCCCATCCTTGAGAAAATGAGATTTGGTCCCAAATATATAGCAAGGGTCAAATTGTTGTATATTGACCAAGGTGCCAGGGTACGGACGGGTGGTATTGTGCCTGAAAGTTTTGCACTGTACAGGGGTACCCATCAGGTTTGCCCCTTATCCCCCTTACTGTTTGCCCTGACTATGAAACCGGTGGTAGCTTTGTTGCACCGTGAGCTGGGTCCCTGGGGAACTGCAGTAGTGGATACCATGCATGTGGTGTCCCTGTACGCTGATGATACCCTGATATATGGCCTACCCAGTGGCCTCGGTTCCCATGATGCTGCATCTGTTGCAGACCTTCGGAGAGGTGTCTGGTTTCTTTGTTAATGTTCACAAATCTTAGCTGTTGCTGATCAGTAGCTAAGCGGGGTTATGGATGGAGTCACTCCCAGTGCTGGGACTCCTGTTGGGTGGGGAGGGTGTGAGATATCTTGAGGTCTGGATCACCCGCACAAAACAAACATTTCTTGACCTTTGCATTGGTAGAGTGCTGGATGGTTTAAGGGCGTCAGTCACCTCTCTTTATCACTGATGGGTAAAGGTCATCGCTAAAATAATGGTGCTTCTCAGATGTGAATATACACTACAAAACACAATGTATGAGATACCCCCCCAAAAATTTCGTGGAGATAGATAGCTTGATTACATAATTGCTGTGGGTGCATTAACGGAAACGCATAGGGCTCTCTATGCTGAAACAAACATGGGAGAGGGGAGAACTTGAACGCCCCAATGTGGCGATTTACTACTTTGCAGCTCACTTACAACACGTGGTCCAGTGGCTCGACGAAGGTGACAACTGGGAAACAAATCTCCAGAAAGGATCCTATACAGACTTACCGCTTCCGGATCTGCTATTTACGGCTCCTGGATACCTGTGAAGCCTCCCCAACTGGATGCTGAATCAGTACAAGGACCTTTTTTAAGAAACTGGGCAACAATAAACTCACATTCAAATTGGAGATGTTAAAGTACTAATTAAGAGGCAAGTGAACATATTAGAGGTAATTTTCAACCAATGACTTACTGCAGAAGAGTACAATTATATTGTAAAAAGAAATTGTAGCTATTATTGTAGCTGCTGGGTTTGGGAATGGGCAATTATGAGTCACGATGCACATCATATGCGCAAGATATGCCACTCTGGGTGCTACAATCATTTGCGAGACTACCTGAGGTGATATCTGTGCAGCATTGGATAGTTTGTGGCTGCAGATTCCTGGGTGTTTTATATCTATGTGGTCAATTTATCACATGGGTAGATGCCGGAGGATTATTTACGTTAGGTCCTAGGGGATGACTGCAACTGTTAAGATACTGGCGACAGTACAAGGGATATGGCCTTGTTTCCCTGAGGAACCAATGCCCTCACAGATATTGGATGGGCTGCTCACATTGGGTGGGGAACGCAGACTGATCTTGCATCTTTACTGCACACTGAGAGAAGACCTGCCAAAAAACGTGCCCAAGGCAAAGGAGAAGTGGGAACACACACTAGGCGAGTCACTCACCGTCCGAGAATGGGAACAGGTTCATGAAGGGGCCCGTAAAATGAATTCTAATGCACGCTTTAAGCTGATATAGTACAACTTTACACACCAGGCATACCTTGCACCTACTACTGTACAGAAGATATACGCCACTTGGTCATCTCAATCTGTTCAATGTGATTCTCCTGTGGCAGACTTTGTGCATGTGGTGTGGCTGTGTTCTGTGATTGTGCCATACTGGATAATAGAGTTGGAGACTTTAAATAAGGTGATTTGATTGGAGGTACTGCTTTCTCCACAATTGGTACTGCTGGGACTCATCCAGACCCCAGTGAAGAAGAAACTCAGCCACTAGTTCTTTCTGTTCAGCCTGCTGGTGGCGAAAAGGCGCATCACCATTAAATTAATGAGTGTACAACCCCCCCAGCTACGCTCATTGGCTTATTGATATGTTTGAATGGGCAACGGAAAGATAATCAGAATGAAGCATGTAAGGAAAGATGAAAGATTGGAAGATGATTTAGCTGCCTGGGCACTGATGGTGACAGAGCTACAAGATGGGCAAAGGGCAGGAGTGGTTTAGGGGAACCTTGAGTGAGGAATGAGTGCAGGATTCTAAGTGGAATGAATAATGTTGGAGAGATGATACATGATTGCCAGGTCCAGATTATTCATTCACCTGGACTGCGAACCAATGACCATACATTCTTGGATTTCTGAGGCACGGCTCAGTTGATGTCCCAGTTGTTTCTTCATGAGTAATAAGATTCCAACATGAACATGTATCCTGCAACAATTAAGCAGCATGAGGAGGTGGGGTATAAATATGGATTTGTTCATTGTTCAAGTATTGTGGTAACCCTTGCTTGTAGTGTATACTAGATTAATAGAGTTTTTATGTGGAATATTGCTTGTATGAAGCCAATAAAGAAATTCAGAAAAAAAAGAGTTACAGAGACTCTTGCGAGATCACCAATTAAAAAATAGAGCAGAAATAGAAGGATAAAAACTATTGTAATCCGAAGAGACTCTTGTAGAAACAATGGCAGTCAGGCAGCATTTCTATGTGCTAAAAGCCCCAGGGAGCCTACCCCCAGTGTGAAAAACAATTTAATTTGGGAGGGTAACACACGCCCCCATATAAGGATGTTTTTTGGGGGGGATGGGGTAACTGGGGCCAAAATCAGCCCAGGGAGGAGATATGCATGCCCCCCCACTGAATGTAATGCAGAGCCCTAGGGGATAGGCTCCCCACAGCTGAAATAGAGCCAGAGAGGGGGCTGTTGCCTTCTGCCCCCTTCAAAATGGCACTGGGCAGGCCCTGGGGGGTGGGGTCCCCCAGGGACAAAATTGGCTCAGGTAGGGGGGGCACGTGCTACCTGCCCTTTAATTTTAATGAGTGGCCCTTGGGGACTGGGTTTCCAGGGCCAGGCCATATTGCCAACCACCCACTGTGCATGGACAAATGCTGTGTGCAGTATGGGGTTGGCTGCATGGGGAGTGTTGGCTGCAGTCAACCTCCCACCACACACGGCCAAAGGCTGTGCACAACTATGGTAATTCATTATTACTTATCATTGTTAGAAAATCTAGCAATTCACTGAAGTAAACAAAAATTCAAGTATTGTTAAAGTTAGGTGTAATAAAAATGTGTGTTTTTGATTGCACTTTAGAAATTCACTGAAACAACAAAGGTTAAAGTGACATTAGAGTTAGGTGAATGTCTCAATGTCAGTGGTATTGTTTTGAACTAAAAAAATCACAGAAATTCACAAATTATAGTTAGCAGCACTAACTAGAACTTCTGTCTCAGTCATGCACTGCTTATGTCCTCACATATGACATCTCTCATGGCATGTTCTATGACATCATTTATAACATCACTGATGACATCTCAAATGATATCACTGATGACATCACTGATGACACCACTAACCATCAAAAATATAAACATTTCAATAGCAAAAAACAAAAAATATATTAACTAATTATTAAACTATTAGTTAAAAATAGAAAAAACACATTGACTGAGACACTATAAACATAAAAAACATATAAAAATAAAAACAAATAGCATAAAATTAATTAATGCTAAATAATCATTAAACAATAGCATGAAAACTATTGGTGTTTAAGAATATTTATTATACTATTCCCACTACAAAAGAAGGTAGGGAGAGTGTTAGACTTCAGAGGGGTGAAATAACTATTCCTACTCCACTCACTGAAACAGTAGAGAAAGTGTTTGACTTCAGAAGTATCAAATTTACTATTCTTCCTCAGGTATAAATAACAGTAGGGACAGTGTTCAGTTTTGGAGGGTTTAAACATACTGTTCCCATTCCACACAATTTGGGTTAAATGTACTATTTCCATTTCAAACAATTTAACAGTACAGAAAGCGTTGGATTTTGGGTAAAATTTATTATTTCACTGAAGTCTGTGCATTAGTAGGGAAATCACTGGATTTCTGAAGAGAGAAATTCCCTGTTCTCACTCCAGTCAGCGCAACAATAGAGAAAGAGCCATATTTATACTTTTTGACCCGAAGATGCACCGACGCAGTTTTGCGTCAAAAAGTTTAACGTCGGCTAACGCCATTTCTTTGCGCCACCCGGGCATCAAATTTATACTTTGACACTCCGTGGTGCAAACCACGGGTTAGAGTCATTTTTTTTGCTCTAACCATTGCGCCATGTCGTAAAGAAAAATGACGTTAACACGCCGAAAATTACTTTTATCCGGTTTACGTCATCCCATACCAGATACATGCCTTTTTTGCCGCAATAGCAACAAAATGTGCAAAGGAGCCCCAAAATGGATCCCAAAAGCCATGAGAGACCCCAGGAAGACTACAACTGACCAGATACCAGCCAGGAGGACCCAGACAAGACCCAGGAGAGGGAGAAGAAGAAAAGGAAGTGCCGGTTCAGTGCAGAGGAGCAGGAAATACTGGTGAAAGAGGTGACGGAACACCAGCATCAACCTTTTGTCACCTCAAAATTGCCAATTGGGAGGAGAGAGGCAATTTGGCAACAAATTGTCGATAAGATCAACAGTGTGGCATGGGCTGTGCAGGGGAAACCTGGGGCACAGCACAACACTACACCAACAACCTTTGCATGGCGGTACTCTGCCATGCCAAGGCTGTTGGAAAGGTCAAAGCCAATCCAGGAAGGTAGGGTACAATGCAAAACTGGCCTGCTGTCACACGACAGCTGGTATTGTCGCTACATGAACTAGGGCTCAATTTCCGCAATTGGTATTTACCATTTACAACAGTTGCCACTACCACCTGTGCTGTGTTTGCAGGTCAAGTACCAATGGCAGTTAGGTGCCCATGGATCAAGTACACTCAAAATAGAGGGTTCAGGATGACGACGTTATTAATCCCCTGTAATTACTAACAATGTTCAAATCCTGTCAAATGCTCATGTCATAAGAGGAAATGGAACACTGCTAGAACCATCAGTGCAATCCAATGTAGCACACATTCCCCAACATCAGCAGTACACACTACCAATGCTAACACCTGTATCGTGCCATGCCAATGCTATACATAGTATATGCTAGATTTCAGCAACACATAGGTGTATGTGAAATATCAGACACTGGGTCAGTTCCAGATTGTTAAGTGAGGTGCAAGTGCCCTCAGAAAACCCTCGGCCAGTGCAAGGACTCACCATGATAATGGCAGTAGACAGAGGGTTGAGTAGTACAAGAAGGCGGCACCCCGCCTTAGAACACCATCATACAAGAAAAATAATAAAGGTGAAACATCCTTCTCCGTTCAAGCAGCCAAACTATGGAATTCATTACCCTCAACTATAAGAGCCACAGATAACTTTCTTGTCTTCAGAAAACTACCCAAGAGTTGGTTCTTTCCCTCATAACCACCATATTCAAACAACTATGGACTGCATATGCCTATGTTGATAAATATTTTTTTCTGATTATGTGTCTATTTCTAGTTATGTATAGTTCTTTAGAAAATATGTATTGCTACTATGTCATAATGATAAAATACACACACACTCTTTAAACCTGTTTGACTAAGTATATTTACCCATGGTTCTAATTATGTACATATATGTGTGTGTATTTGTGTATGTATATATATATATATATATATATATATATATATGTAAGTGTGTACGTTGTTCTGTGCTTGGCATGTTCGTGGGTCATTGCATGGCTCCTGGGTGGGTTGTTATACTAGATATCTATGAATCCCTGCTCTCATCTTATCACACTTATCTACCCATCATCATATGTCATGTCTCTATCAATCTATCCTCCATTCCCACTCTAACTCATCCCAAATCCATTCTACTACTTTCATCTCCTAAATACCTCTGCCTAAGCTCCTCCCTCCGCTTCCACATCTAACTCACCAAACCTCACTTTACTACCATGACCTCCCAAACAACCCTACTAAACTCTCCCTCATTTATCTCACCCTGCTACTATGATCTCCCTAACCCTTCCACAGACTCTTCCCTCCTCCATCCCCCTTTACTCATCCCAAGCCTTTGGGATGAGTGAGTGAGGAATATACTCCCAATTAACATTTCTGGATTTCTTTCCTCCTCCACCCCTCCATTACTCCAGTCAATCCAACTAACAAACTCTCATATCCGCAGCTCAAATTAACTCATAATAATACTAAAACTGCACTCATATTTCCTGATACTAATCCATCACTAGTTCTTGTTGGGGTCCGGAGTAGCGTGCTACTCGCCAAAAAGCGCTTCAACGCCTCGTCAGGGGTAGTAAGCGCTATATAAATACTATTACAATACTATTACAATACAATACAATATAATACAAATATGCAATTTGGATCGAACCTACACCTAGAGGATGGGACACAGATGATTCCCCAAACTGCCCACACTGCATGTGACATGCAGGTGGGGCATAGGCCTGTGAAAATGCTAATCTTAATGACATGAACAATGACCAGGAACCAAGATTACAATGTTCAACTAATAGGAAGTCAGGAACGTCACATAACAAATGCCATGACACAGACACACTAATTGTACAATATCTCATTGCAGAGGACGAGGGCTCTCCTGGGGATATGCCTGTCCTGGACTTCCCTGATGACATGGATGACGAGCTGACAAAAATTAGCCAGCAGACCCTCCAAGATGTCCTTGGTTTACTCCATACCCCACCTTCAGTTGCAATGAGGAGCACAGAAGTAGCAGCCATCACAGAGGACCCACCCTCCACCCCAATAGTACAACCTGCCAGCTCCAGAACAGCTGAGGACTCTGAGGACATTGGTACCAACTTTGAGAGGGCTGTAGTTGGAGTACAGCGGGAGCTGGCCAAGGAGGTGAGGGTGGAGATGCAAAATATGGCAGCCAGCCTTGAGGGGATGCGTTTGTGCATGATGTCATCTGCAGAACAGGCAGCAGCCTTGCAAGCGCTAACATCCATCCTGCAAGGACTACAACAAAGTTTAAGGGAATTCACCACAGCAGTAAGGGAGTTGCCACAACAACTGGCATCCCAAACCTTTCACTGCATGCATGAATGCAATCATGACCCCCTCAGGGCTGACCTGGCTGCCTACCACAGTGATGTAGCTGTTATACTGAAGAACCATCAGCTCCTCCTTGCTGCAGTAATGCCCTTTATAGCCCCACAGTTGGCAGCTACCAGGAATTCTGACTACATGTCTTCAAACACTGAAGTGTGTGTTGGCCCTTCAAACCCACCACCACCAAGGGCAGAGGAGACAACACACACATCAGAAGATGAAGACGTGGAACAGATCACCTTCACCCGTAGGAGTACCTGGTAGCACCAGTCCATGCAACATGGGCACTGATATCCTAGGTCCTGTGCTTGTTAACATGGCAGTTTTGCAACAGTTGGTCACATGCACTGTTCTCCAGTGCACTGTTTACCTTGACACTATGCTCTGTGATTGTCTCTCAGTACCTCATTGGCAATTCATGTTCCTCTGCACTGTATGACACTTCACCCCAGCATGTCCAATGACATGTCCCATTGCACTTGTGTAGCATCACAATAGAAGGTGTCACTCTAATGGACTCACAATCCTGGACTATGAAATTATTGCACTACAGCACTTTCAAATAAATAGCACTTACACAACCATTGTCTCTGTGTAATGTGACACATCAACTGTGTAGGACATTAGTGATGTATGTCACGTCAGTGGCCATAGAATGTCAATACAACTGCGTTGAAAGAATGTGGGTTGATAATGATGCACTGGGGTCTGGATAGTATCATCATCTGCGGTTCCTGAGGCTTATTTCTGAAGTAAATTGAAAACTAACAGTATAATGCTGTTTTGGACTGAAAAAGTCACTTCAAGATATGTATAAACTGAAAATCAATGTGGCCAACATTCCCTTCAAGACAATCTTTATGTATGTGACATCTGACTATAAACTTTCATCACACACACACACCATACAGCAGGAATGGATGTGTACAAGTGTATGGACCAATATGTAACCTGGGGGTACAATGTAAGAAATGATAGGTGTGAGCTAGGTATACAATACTACATAAGATTATAACATCACTCAGCTTATCAGGGTTCACATGAATATAATGCTGCAGGCAGGCGTACCACAGTGCTCAAGATTCTAATTCAGGTCTCAAACGATGACAGATTTAAAAACACATCCAAACTTCACAACACATTGGGAACCATAGTAACTTTGAGTGGTGGGTGCAATGGATGGCAGATGCATAGAGAAGTATCTTTGGTGTAGCTGGCAATGTGACTGCACATTAGGAATTGGGAATAACTGTAGGAAAGTACCATCTTGCCTGGCATGTTACCCCCAATGTTTACTTATATGTATGTTTGTTTTTGCCTTTGTCACTGGGATCCTGCTAGCCAAGACCCCAGTGCTCATAAGTTGTGCCCTGTATGTGTTCCCTGTGTGGTGCCTAACTGTATCACTGAGGCTCTGCTAACCAGAACCTCAGTGTTTATGCTCTCTCTGCTTTGAAAATTGTCACTGAAGGCTAGTGACTAATTTTACCAATTCCGATTGGCACACTAGGTACCCAGGGTATTGGGGTTCCAGGAGATCCCTATGGGCTGCAGCATTTCTTTTGCCACCTATATGGAGCTCAGACAATTCTTACACAGGACTGCCACTGCAGCCTGAGTGAAAAAATGTCCATATTATTTCACAGCCATTTTACACTGCACTTAAGTAACTTATGAGTCACCTATATGTCTAACCCTCACTTAGTGAAAGTTAGGTGCAAAGTTACTAAGTGTGAGGGCACCCTGGCACTAGCCAAGGTGCCCCAACATTGTTCAGGGCAATTTCCCTGGACTTTATGAGTGCGGGGACACCATTACACGTGTGAACTACATATAGGTCAATACCTATGTGTAGCGTCACAATGGTAACTCCGAACATGGCCATGTACCATGTCTAGGATCATGGAATTGTCCCCCCAATACCATTCTGGTATTAGGGGGACAATCCCATGCATCCCCGGGGCTCCAGCATGGACCCCAGGTACTGCCAAACTAGCTCTCTGTGGTTTTCCTTGCAGCTACCGCTGCTGCCAACCCTCAGACAGGTTTCTGCCCCCATGGGACCTGGGCAGCCCAGTCCCAGGAAGGCAGAACAAAGGATTTCCTCTGAGAGAGGGTGTTACACCCTCTCCCTTTGGAAATAGGTGTTAAGGGCCTGAGAGGAGTAGCCTCTCCTGGCCTCTGGAAATGCTTTGAAGGGCACAGATGGTGCCCTCCTTGCATAAACCAGTCTACACTGGTTCAGGGATCCCCCAGCCCCTGCTCTGGCGCAAAACGCGACAAAGGAAAGGGAAGTGACCACTCCCCTGTCCATCACCACCCTAGGGGTAGTGCCCAGAGCTCCTCCAGTGTGTCCCAGACCTCTGCCATCTTGAATGCAGAGGTGTGAGGGCACAATGGAGATCTCTGAGTTGGCAGTGCCAACAGGTGACGTCAGAGAGCCCTCCTGATGGGCTTTTACCTGGTTAGGTAGCCAATCCTCCTCTGAGGGCTATTTAGGGTCTCTCCTGTGGGTTTCTCTTCAGATAACGAATGCAAGAGCTCACCAGAGTTCCTCTGCACTTCTCTCTTCGACTTCTGCCAAGGATCGACCGCTGACTGCTCCAGGACGCCTGCAAAACCGCAACAAAGTATCAAGAAGACTACCAGCAACATTGTAGCACCTAATCCTGCCGGCTTTCTCGACTATTTCCTGGTGGTGAATGCTCTGAGGGCTGTCTGCCTTCACCCTGCACTGGAAGCCAAGAAGAAATCTCCCGTGGGTCGACGGAATCTTCCCCCTGCTAACGCAGGAACCAAACTTCTGCATCACCAGTCCTCTGGGTCCCCTCTCATATTGATGAGCGTGGTCCCAGGAATGAAGGAGCTGGATCCAAGTGACCCCAACAGTCCAGTGGCCCTTCTGTCCAAATATGGTGGAGGTAAGTCCTTGCCTCCCCGCACCAGACAGTAATCCTTTATACTGAGTGAACTGCAGCTGCTAGGGCTTCTGTGCACTTTTGCAAGACTTCCTTCGTGCACAGCACAGCCCAGGTCCCCAGCACTCCGTCCTGCATTGCCCAACCTGCTGAGTTGACCTCCGTGCTCAGATTTCCTGAACACCTGTTCAGGTGCTTCAGTGGGTGCTGCCTGCTTCTGCGTGGGCTCTCTCTGTTGCTGAGCGCCCCCTCTGTTTCCTCCTCCAAGGGGCGACCTCCTGGTCCTTCCTGGGCCCTGGCAGCACCCAAAACCTTCAAAAGTGACTCTTGCAGCTAGCAAGGCTTGTTTGCAGTCTTTCTGTGTGGAAACAGCTCTGCATCCTCCAGCACGCGGTGGGACAACTTCTGGGCAAAGGAGAAGGTCCTGGCACCTTCAGTTGTTGCAGAATCTTTGGCTTCTTGCACCCGGAGGCAGACCCTTTTGCACCTTCATCCGGGGTTTAGTGGGCTCCTGCCCCCCCTGGACACTTGCGTGACTCTTGGACTTGGTCCCCATCCTTTACCGGTCCTCAGGTCCAGGAATCCATTTTCAGTGCTTTGCAGTCAGCTGTTGTCTTTGCAGAATCCCCTATCTCGACTTTACTGTCTTTCTGGGGTAGTAGGGTAACTTTACTTCTACTTTTCAGGGTCTTGGGGTGGGGTATCTTAGACACCCTTAGTGTTTTCTTACAGTCCCAGCAACCCTCTACACACTACACTAGGCCTGGGGTCCATTTGTGGTTCGCATTCCACTTTTGGAGTATATGGTTTGTGTTGCCCCTAGGCCTATTGTCTCGTATTGCATTCTATTGTGTTCTACAGTGTTTGCACTACTTTTTTAAGTGTTTCACTTACCTGATTTTTGGTTTGTGTGTATATTTTGTGTATTTTACTTACCTCCTAAGGGAGTATATCCTCTGAGATACCTTTGGCATATTGTCACTAAAATAAAGTACCTCTATTTTTAGTAACTCTGAGTATGGTGTTTTCTTGTGATATAGTGCTATATGATATAAGTGGTATAGTAGGAGCTTTGCATGTCTCCTAGTTCAGCCTAAGCTGCTCTGCTATAGCTACCTCTAGCAGCCTAAGCTGCTAGAACACTACTAATCTACTAATAAGGGATAACTGGACCTGGCACAAGGTGTAAGTACCATCAGGTACCCACTGTAAGCCAGGCCAGCCTCCTACAATAACCATGTCAATAATGGGATTCAGATGCAGGTTGGAACACAAATGTAAATAAATACTAAATTGACACTGTTCACCCATGCCAAGGCCCGGATCCCCAAGAATATGACACATACTGTAAAGGAGTACCTAAAAATGTATTTAACAGTAATAAAGGATACTAAAACTAGGGGAAACACCTTAACTAACCTATCCTATCCTAACTACACATTATCCACAACTGGCCCTAACTACCCTAATCTAAACTTACCTATCACATTCAACTAAACACTCTAAACATCAACCCCCCACTCCCCTTTTATGATGGGACACATGTAGGACATCATATACTAACCTAAACACATACTATCTTACCCTAAACAAATATATATTTTTGTTTTTTTTTGTATATTTTTCTACTTTTTCATTTTTCTATTTTTCTTACACATAAAACCCAACATCATCCCCCACCCAACCACCCACAAAAAAACACATGTAATAATATAACCCCATCTACCCCCAACCCACTTATACTAACTAAACTAACAGCCTATTCTAACCTAACACTAAGCCCCCTAAACCCACTCAAGATAAGAACCAGGAAAGAGGAGGGAGGGGAGGGAATCATGGCTGAGGGTCCAAAAGTCACAAATATGCCCTCCGCAGGATCTTCTTTATACCCTGCAGTCTCCTGCTATTGCGGGACATCTCCTGCTGCAGCCTGTCCATCCTGCGCAACATCCGTTGCATGTCACGTCTCATGGACTGAAATTCAACATTGTCTATTACAGCAGCTGGTGTTGTCTGTGTCCCACTAGTTGAGGGCTGTACTGTTGCCAGTGCCATGCTTGGAGGGGGAGGTGCAGGAGCTCCTGTCTGTGGGCCTGGAGCAGATGAGGATGATAAACCTGCAACAGTGGCTGTCATCCTTTTGGCGACTGTGGTCTGAGCTGTTGTGCTGTGGCTCTCTCATGGCGATAACGCCGTGCCATATTGCAGAACCAAGACTCCACATCTAGGATGTGGCGGTAACTCATTGCCTGCCTCTGGAATTCCCTGATCTCATGGGCATTCATGTTGGCAGCTGTAAAAATAGAGAAAGCCAAACATTAGTGACATCATTGTGTGATACATCTACAGATGATATTGTAACATTTCCTCAAAATTGGCTGAAACAGTCCAAATCACAGTACAGATCATAGAATGTCCTTGAGGAATGACAGGCCAACGCAGCCTACACATCTACTATCTAACAGCACAGCAATGCTCAAAAAGGTGTGTACCTACTTAAATGATCTGTGCACCATTGTACTGCGATTAGTCACATAACAAATGCTGCAACTACTCCACATGTGTCAGGCCAACTAATGACTATCTTCTGGATGACAACCAAGGCACACAAGTCCTGTGATTTGTAAATGGAATTGCCTGGATGGTATGCAGTTGCTAATCATGAGGGGGATCCTAGGTTGGAACAAATGAATGTTGGAATTACATGTCTGTCTTCTACACTGTGATCCTCACACCTAGGTACACATATTTCATATCCCTAACCCTGTGCCTCAGGGGGTGATGGACGTGCAACACATACTTTGCAACATCAAGGACAGCCAGGAAGCTTTGGACACCTGTCCATGGGTTTAGTCAGTCCATTCCTATAGCGCAGCCCTAGAATCCTAATATATGACTCTCCGCCACTGATTGTCCAACTCAAATTGGAACAAAATGTCAACCTCCAGTCAAGTCATATATCAGATCATGTGCCAGCACATCATACCTTGCAATGTGTCCAACACACAGGAGTCAATCACACAACAGCTGCAAACACAACACAGGACTAACATATCAACACTTACTGGATATGTCTGGATCTGCAAACCGAGCCACTACACCGATTGTGTAGGGGGCTGGTCCACCTGTAAACATGGAAGGGTGAAATGTGCTCAATGTCTGCTCACTGTACAAAACTTGGAACAACAAATCACTGTGTGTGACATTTTACATGATAGGGCAGCACCTCAGGCATTTAGACACCCCAACAGACATACTACTGCAAACATGCATTGACCCTGTCACTCCAGTGAGTGACAGACACACAAATGCACACATGCACTGGCCCTAACAATCATGTGGTGCCAAACATAATTACTCAATTTTGTGCAGATTTATTTCTAGAGGGTACTCGATTTCTTCATTTGTTGTTATGAGAGACATGAAAAGCCACAATCCTGGTGCACTGCAATACCAGTCAATGCCAGTCATTGTGGCTTGTGCATCAAAGGACAATGAGTTACTGTGTGATACTTATGTGGGTTGAGCTTAGTTCAGGAATTATTGTCCTTTCTATGGTCCATTATATGTGTTCCTGTGTTGTATGTAGGTTACATATGCCACACTGGCAGTGTCCCCAGAGCCGTATATGACCCCTATGACACCATGATGGCAGGGATCCTGTGTGTTACTTGATGACAATGTTAGAATAAACATGGATTGGCCATTTATCTAAATCAAAACAACAAAGAAATATATGCTGACAGTGTCTAATTTGATCATTCGGGACAGAATGCATGGGCACAGGTGCAGTCATTGCACCTAAAAAGTGTTACTCAGGGCCATGTGTACCTATATCAGGTATTGTAGATCACAGTTAGCCACATTCATTATCTTACATTTGCCAAGTTGGGTGATCAGTGGTTATACAACAAACTGACACTGCCCCTTAATTGAAACATGGTTTAGCAAATGTCCTACTTTGGCAATCTTGATGAGGTAGGTCTCAATTTGTATGCACCTTTGGAATGGCGGCAATCACAGAAATGCTGGCCTGCTGATATTAGCATGCACCCATGTCTGTGATAGCCTTTATACTGAGCATTTAACAATTGTACATATGCTGCAGTAGATCAGCAAGGGTGTACCAAACGTAAACTACCAAACTATTTCGTCACTTTAAATGTATGATGGAAGCAGTCAGGGATCTCTTTCACAACATCATGTAAATAAATAATTTGTGACCAAGCATTCACAAAGTTCAGGGATCCCATGATGACACTTTAACTTTAAAAAATAGATTGGCTATAAAGTGACACAGATGACAAATGCATCAGCTCTATACCAGCAATTGTGCCCAAGGCAAAATAAAACACACAGGAACATTGAACTTAGGGCCCGATTTTTTTTTTATGTGTAGCATTTGCTTCATTTGTTTACGCTATAGCTATGGAAAGTAGCACAAAATATTTAGATATTATCAAGTGTGCATTACTTTGGCATCCATAATTAATTTAAATGCTACACAAACCAAGTTAAAATATCAGCCTAAGATATTACCAGAGGTTAGGAAGATCTTTGTGCGTATGGCCATGAATACATTTCAGACATGTATTAAAAAAATTGGGGACTACATTTGTTCCTTGCATTAGCATGTGAAATACATCTCAGTCCTGGTACACTCACAGGCCCTGAATAATACTTTTGTTTGTGCCGCATTACCATCATCTATTGACGTCAAAACAGCACTAATTTACAACATCAAGTTGTCTTTTGTAAGTTTGTGCAGCTTTTGCGTCAACAAATGACTGTAATGCGTAGCAAATATAGTAAAAATCAGGGCCACTGTATGTTCAACTTGCATTCCACATGTCCACAAACATTGCATGCAGCATGTCACAAAGTCTGATACTGTCACTACAGAGCATTTTACTGTACATATTAGTCTAATTTTTAGTCACCAACGGGGCCACCAATCACCACACCCAGGTGGTCCAGCAGGTCTTGCTCTCTGGCCAGAAGGTCAGCTCAGTGATGTTTCAGTTGGTGGTCGTTGCGCTGGCTGTTGAACACTCTCTTTAGGTGGATCAGCACCTTGGACCACCTGAGCCTCCTTGCCTTGGTGTGATACCCCTGTATAACCCTGTCACCAGCCTCTAACATCAGGGGGAGGAAGTGGCACACCAGCCAAATAAAAGCCCCAAAGCTCCTCTTCACCCATTTTCCCCAGACGTGGCTTTCCCAATATCACAAAAATAATAGGGATAGGAAAGAGAAACGAGGGAAATACAGGGAAAGGAGGTATGAGAATGAAACTTAAAGAACCTACAAACAGCCCAACAATACCCCAACTAACAATACCCACTACACACTCCAAAACAGTGCAAAGACAAAAGTAGACACAAAAAATGACAAAAACACACTTACACTGATTTACAGAGACAATTACAAAAACAATAGATGACAATTGAAATGGCACACAGGAGACAAAAGCACAATATTGACAGACACAACTCTCAACACAGCCACACACTCTGGAAGAATCACAGACTGCAAAGTGAAAGTGAATGAATACCCACTGGACCATTTCTGTAAACAGGATATCCTATTACATCACTTCCTGTCTCAAATGTGGTGCGTTTTTATTATGATGCGTGGAATTTCACAATGCTTATGGGCTTTGCGTCAATATTTTTTTACGCATATACTTACAAATTCACCCGCATTCAAGGATCAATATATTTTTCATGGATAACCAATTTCATGGGGTGCAGTGTTGGAGTTAACGCTAGGGACCAATCGATGTATAATGGGTGTGAACGTCATTTGTTAACGCACATGAGTCATATTTTGACGAATATGTATCTTTTTTGATGCTTTTGCATAAAAATATCTGTCTTTAACTGTGTTTGTGACATTTTTCTAATTTTTAGGATACATGAAGGCAATACCTATACAAAGATAGGCTGTTAGGGCCTGCTGTGTGTGTTCTAGTGTTTGGGCACATGTGGCAGACCACACTAGTGCTGGCCCTGATACTCATTTGGTTATGACGGATTAGCACTCTTAACTGACGCAACAGCAACCCAAACTTTTGGAATTGAAATTGGCATTTCCTAGTTTGAGCAGGTGGTGCATCAATAGAGGATAGCAAGGCTACGCAACTTAGAAAATTCACTCATGGCCTGTGGGTTTATATCTGTGAATTGGCTATTTCAATTGTTGTTGGGCCTCTGTGTGAACGTCACAATACGTGTTTTGCATAATGTGCTTGTATGCATGTGTTGTAATTGTGGATAACAATCTGATGTCATTTATTGAGGTAAATCAGTCATGATATATGTTTGTCATATCTATTGTGTCTTATGCTGTGTGAACTCCCCTGACTTTGGGGACAAAACATCTCCCATGACAAACTATACACAGGATAGATAGATCACGGTTGATAATGGCAATGTTAAAAATGTAAGCCATCACACGTAATGGAATGTTGGATACCACTTCATGGTCACTTGTGTGTATACTACCCATGAGTCAGGCATTTGAACATGCTAGGTAGGTACAGTGTTTGTGACACAGAGTCCCAACTCCAATCCAAAAATGTATTGGTACACCACAGTTTGAGTCATGTACATGACCTACGTTTCTCCTGTGGCTATGGTGGACCAGCAGACCATGCTCATGTCTTCACATATTTCCAGTGGTTCATTGCACAAAGTTGCCCAGTTCAAGTGTGTGGCCATGTGTACCCTGTGTCTGTATTGGCCTCCATGTTGGCACAGTTACGTGAAGGTCTAGTCATGAGGCTGTGGAGTCATTCCCCGAATTTACAGAGTATCCTTCAAAGCAGATTTAACCTAAAGCCAAAGATCAACTAACGACACACATGGGGATAGTCCAGCTATGGCACTGCAGAACTTTAATAAGGCTGATGACAGGGCAACCTTGGTGTCCTTAAAAACTTTATGGATCAGTAATAGGAAATAGGCAGCTTTCATCACAACGTTTGTACACAGGGTGGGCTCTAAAATTCCCACTGCAACAGGGAACATCAGTGCCTCTGTGCTGATTAATTTCACAGCTAGTCACCACGCAAGCACCATCAAAAGGTGGCGGCAGAAGTGAATCTGTCTGTGGACCGTCAGGGCACAAACATGTTTTGCCCCTATATACACATTGGCAACCCTTGTTTGTTGTGCTGGAGGCACCGTACTGAATCCATGCATACAGCCATAGCACACTATTACTGTTTGGCACTAATGAATACATGCAAAACCAGACAAGGGATGGGGGCTGGATTAGGCAATTTGAATACATGTCCCAGAACAGAATATGATAAGTAAACTGATTAAACTACACTACATATTTGAGGATTCATCGTAGATCTACCAGACACAATTCCCCAGGAGGAAATAGAGGGCATGGAAAGCAACTATGAGACAAATGTAGCCACAGAGAACCTCTATGGTTAATGCAAAGACAGAAAGCAGTCAGGCTAACAGGATGCAGGCTCTGGCATGAACAAACATGCGCAAGGCAAATACACAGTGAGCAGACTCTGACAGGGAAAAGCTGGAACACCACTGTGGGAACTAAAAACTGTATTTGTGCTGTGGTCTGCAATGTTAAACAATCCCACAAGGGCTCTGTTACACAAGTGATTTGTACACCAATGCACAACAAGGAGATTCAGAAAATGGCAGCTTCTAAGCAGTTCCGGGCAGCAGCAATGGCAGGGCAGGTTCAAATGGCTGGTCTGCATAGAAGTGCTCACAGGTGTGTGCAGCTTCAGTCTCTCAGAAGTCCTGGATTTGAGAATCAAGTTCAAAGGGCCAACTGGACCTTTCACATGGGAAGCAATGGACAGCTGATTATAGGTCCTACCGACTTCCAGGCAGTGCATTATCGGACATGAAGTCCATGCAGACTGATGAACTCTGACTATGGCATGCCATACTGAAGAGGGAAGCACACAGGAGTCAGAATGGGAGTCTGGGTGTGTGTAGATGAAGATTCTCAGGGTACAGATAGTCCTCTTACAGGGCCCCCTAGAGAAGGGTGGGCAAAGACTAAAAACATGGCAGTGGCAGGACTTCTAACTTGGGATGAAATGCGCAGGGCATGTCTCGTGAGCAATGCTTGTCATACCCGGGGCACTCATGCTATCCATTTTCTGCTTACATGGATTCCTTGTCACACATGCTCCTTGCAAAGATAGCTGATGTCACACTTACTGCCGTTAAGGGTCTGGTCATACATTCCTGTTACCAATGCAATAGCACATCCACTGCCTCATGTATGGAACACTTTTTTACCTTATGATTGATGGTGTCTTAGTTGTGTGTCATGTCCTGCAATGGACCATGTTGGCAACATGGATGTGTCTCATAGCTGTGGTCCTCTGATATTGCCCTTCACATATGAAATATACAGGATCTATGTCATTTATACTGTGTGTGATGTTGGCTGTACATTCATACCCATCAAATGTGATGTGACTTTTTCAGTATCCTAATCTGTATTTCTGCAATGCTCCATGAGGCTGAACTCTGATTATGATTCCTAGGGATCATGTAATGCATAAACATTACCCAGAGCATGATTGATTGATGAAGTTAGGTGTTTAATGACATATCATAACAAAGTGGTGATGGTGACTTTAGTTAGAAGTAGTTTTTACAATGTGTTGTCTCCGACGCAGTGTTTGGGTGTTCCCCCTCATTTTCATGGACAGCCTCCTCCTCTTCCTCCTCTTCAGCCATTTGTGGGTCTGGTTCATATAGGAGAATGTTCCTCCTTACACAAATGTTGTGCAGGATGGCACAGGTCAAAATTATCTTGCAGACCATTTCAGGTGAATATAGGAGGCTGCCTCCTGTGATGTCGAGGCACCTGAATCTGGACTTCAGGATGCCAAAAGTCCTCTAAACTGTGGTGCGTGTCCTCCGATGTACCTCATTATAGGCACACTCTGATGCTGTGGTTGGGTTGGCAAATTGGGTCAGGATCCATGGCTGGATCCCGTAACCCTGATCAGCTGAAAGAGAAAATGAGTGTAAATATTTGGATGTCGGTTGCACCTTGATCATCACTTTGCATGGCAGTTGTTATCTAATGTCGTCTGTGACTCATTTGTGTTTGTGTTATTGTGTGGGATCCTAGGCTTCTAGGATGTTCTTTCTGCATTGGGTTGTTTAATTATCAAAACTGGTGTTTGGGTGATTGACCTGGTATCAGCGGTATATTTGTAAACTTGCAGTTCATTCTGTATCTCCCATGCATTATGTCATATTAAAGAAGTGTCCATGTGCCTTCACTGGAGGTGACATGATACTTCCACACACAGAATTGATTCCACTGTGGAGGTAACACGGTTGCACTATATGTCCTGAACATCAAATCCAATTCAACATATGTAATAGCATGTGATAAACAACAGTGAGGCCCTATGATTTGGCTAGGTGACAATGTACAACACATCTCCATAAGTTGGCAGCACTGAAGTGTTCACAATTGACAATGCACAAATATTGCATGTGTGACAAGTTCTATGCAAACCTATCTTTGTGCCCTCACCGAGTTGGCTCATGTGCAAACGTGTACCTACACTACTGAACCTGCTCCAGCTAAGCTGGCTAACTTGGTTGTGGGGGTGAAGGTTTAAGTGTCAGAAGGTCCATGTGCCTGTACATCTGTTATGAGTATGTGAAATTGTCTTAATCCGTATGTGTAGCAGTGTACAGTTTGCATTAGTGTGACATCAATATGTGTACATAGCACAGTCCACTTCCTAATTGCTAGCTGGCAATGTCACCCCAAGAGTAATGTGAGATGTTGGTACTGCCTCAATAATTCCATGTCACCTTCATTAGAGTCATCATCATCATGCTATGTGTCTCATGGTGTTTGACCTGCAGCGAAACCCATTACACACCCCTTACACAGTACGTATTGCTTGGAAGGGTGTGTGATTGAGTGTTATTGATGTGATAGTGGAAGATTCATCTTCCAAGTTGTATTTCCAGTTAAGGCCATGTCATTGTCACAGTGTGGTTTTAAGTTTGTCCCGTGTAGCTCAGGAGTGGCAGCTGTTGTTATTTGCATCTGTCATTTGTCCATAGGTGTGTAGCCCTTTGGGTCAGGATATCAAACATGACTAGCAGTGTCACAAGCTCAGTGTCTTCCTGGTCACGCGTCAATGAAGTGGGTTATGTGTTGTGTGTCCTACAGGGTTGCTGTGCTGTGTGTATATAACTAGGTTTCTGTACTTACCAGCAAGTAGGCCATTGCCAGATTGTCCATCCTGGAAGTGTTGATTGATGGTGATGTGGCGGAAGATGAATGAATCATGTACACTCCCAGGATACTTTGCCACAATGTTGGTGATCAATCCCAGTGATTCTGATGGAGTGTGTGTGCTTCGTGTTGCGGTATAGATGCTCGGTTGCAGAAGGTGGCACAATCCGTACATGTGTGCAGTCAATGGCACCAAGCATGTGTGGGAAGCCATTGGTTTGATAGAAGCCCTGTTTGGTCTCCTGCTGCGTCTGCTGTGTGTTGGGGAAGCTGATGTGGCGGGGTGTGAGGGAGATGATGGCACCCAGTACATTGGGAAGGAAGGCAGAGAATGAGGTCCGTCAGATCCCGGTAACCAGGGCACCAGTGGTTTGAAAAGAGCCACTTGCCAACATGTGCAGGACAGCTAGCAGCTTGGTCTCTGGTGGAATGATGTGGGGTGTCTACAAGCTGGGTGCCAACTATGGCTCAATGTAGCGCAGCAGCTGCTGTATGGCTTGCCAGTTTAATCTGTCCCTCTGGATGATGTCATGTTCCCTGAGGCCCTGAAGGGTTGTCCTGGTCCGGAATATCCTCTCCTGCCTTTGGCGTTGCCTTTGAGTTCCCTGTTGGTGTGGTGGAGGCTGCTGCTGTTGCTCCTGTGCTCTGCGTCTTCGTGCATGCTGGATGAATAGCACCTCCATGTCTTCCTTTTGGAGCTCTGATGTTGCTTCTGTGAGTTTTCCTTAAGTACTGGTGTGTTTGCCCCGTTTTAACGCCTCCCCTGACCCAGGTGTTAATTTTTGGTGCAAATTTGGATTTGCGCCATCTTCCGGCTCCGCTTCCCAGCCGTGCGGCATTTTTGCACAGTTGAATAAATATGGCGCACAGGTGTTTAAGTTATTTTTTGGACAGGAATGCCTACCTTGCATCTCATTAACGCAAGGCTGTTTCACGCATCCAGAAAATGACGCACCCTGAAATATTTTGACTTTAGACGGGTGTAGTGTCAAAGTATAAATATGGTGTTAGTTTTGCGCCGAATTTGCGAAAAATATGACGCAAATCTGGCACGAGCAGAGTATAAATATGGGCCAAAGTGTTAGTCTTTGGAGGGGTAAAATTTACTATTCCCTCTCCAGTCTGTGTAACATTAGGGAAAGCATTGAATTTTGGAGAGGTAAAATTTACTATTCTCACTCCAGTCAGCGCACAGTGGTGGAAGTGCTGGACTTTAGAGGGGTATAATGTACTATTCCCACTCCATTTTTTGCAACAGTATGGAAAGCACTGAATTTCAGGGTGGTGAAATTTACTATTCTGACATCAAACAATTCAACAATAGGGACTTGTTGAACTACAAAGAGGTTAATTTTACTATTCCTACTGCAGTCTAAGGTAGAGTAGGGAACGTTCTTTAGTTCAAGCACATTACATATGTCACTAATTAAATGAATGTAGAAAAAATATTAATTAACAAAAAACATATATTAGCTACTGGCGGTCACCAGTAGGTAGTTATAGTTAGGACCTAGTTTCCATAGAAAAAGTGTTTTTTGATTTGCCTATATCTTTGGAACTGTTTGCCAAATCTTCATAAATGTTTTTTTTAAAAGTGCCCTTTATTGTCTTGTTGAAAATGGAAAGTTCCAGACTGATCTGTCAAGTGGGGCTGAGAAAAAGGGGGGGGGCATGAAAGTATGTTTCCTAGTTAATTCCCATAGATTCTTTGGAAACGCTTGCAGGCCAAACCGCTGGACGGAATAACACCAAATGTCGTAAAAAGGTAGTTTTTGGTCTGCAGATCATGTTTTTTGTTATCTGGTGAAATTCCGTTCAGTAGTTTTCAGGATAATAAAGGGATACAAATTGTATAGCAAAGCCACAGATCCATGGAGATCGCCTGTTGAGATCTGATTGGCTGCCAATACTTCAAACAAGAAGTGTTGGCAGCCATTTTGGCACTTGGCTTCAGTGGACAGAAAAAGGGGGATGGTGTGTATTTTCACAATGAAATCCATGACTGGAGCCAATGATTGATCAAGAATTTGAAAAAAAGAGTGCAGAGCACTGCACTTATAGTTTAATGAGCCCCCAGGTGGGCAAGGTCCTGGCACCCCGAAGGACTTATTGAAGCCCCAGGGACCACCACCTCCCTGGGGCTAAATTTTATTATATGTGGGGGACTGCGCAGGACCCCCTGGCCCTTGGGACGACCACCTCCGTGGGGCAGCAAGATAACACATATGGGGACCCGGGGACCACCACTCGACCAGGGGCTAAAACAAATTATATAGGCAGGGCACATTGAATCTCATGGGCCATGGGGACCACCACCTCTCCAAAGTCACAATATCGAAATAAAGCAGGGGTCCTGTCTGTCTCCACTAGACCCCGGGGACCACCAACTCCCTGGGGCTGAAATTAAAATATGATGGAGGGCCGTGCAGACCCCCCTGGTCCCCGGGGACCACCACCTCCCCTGAGGCCAATGACTTTATTAAAAATATATAAAAATATATGAGTGGCCCATGCGGCCATCCTGCTTGGCCAGATATGGCCCTAGGGGCCACCACCCCACAGGGGCAGCTCCTGCTACCTCCCAGGTGCCCATCCTCGGAAGGCAGCTATTTTCTTTTGTTCGGTGGGAGCTGTGGCAGGGCCCACCAAGCAAAAGCAAACATTCTGCTTCTAGCAAGACAGAGCTTTACAAGTGGTCCCACTTACTGAAATTGGATCTCATCTCTTGGCCTGCCCACATAATTATAGCTCTTGCACAGAGAAAGCTGCTATTTGCAGCAGCTCCCTGCATTCAGGAGCAATGTTGGCTCCCTCAGGAGGCAAGGAGCTGTCTGGGACTGTGGGGGCTTTGAGGCACCACCCGGAGCCCCCATACATCTTTCCTGGGTACCCTGGGTCACCCTTGAACACCTGGCCAGGCCTCGGGGAGCTCCCACTTAATTTATTGTAGCCCTAGGGAGGTGGTTGCCCCTGGGGCCCGGGAAGTCTGTGCACCTCCTGCTTTTTTAATCTTGAAGCCTCGGGAACGTGAAAGTCCCCGGGGCCCATGGGGGTCTGCAAGCCCCCCCTAACAATTGCTATTATGTTGCACTGGGGAGGTGGTTGTCCCAATGGGCTCGGGGGTCCATGCACCCCCCCCATATATTCATTTGATGTTGTTCTGTGGAGGTGGTGGTCCTAGGGACCTGGTGGGGGTCTGCACGCCCCTCTAACTTTTTTTTATTATATTGCCTGGGGAGGTGGTGGAATTAAGATTGCAGAGTAAAACTGAAAAACAACTCATATTCTCCGAGAGCACAATCCATAACTCGTACACATACAAACAATGACTTGCACAGTAAATGTAATGTTTAAAACCTCACAGTGGCCCTCATGACAACCCTGGTGGTCGGTGATGAAGCTGCGGTAATACCGCCAACAGGCCGGCAGTAAAAAAAATGGAATTATGACCACAGCGGAAACTGCCCACACAAACAGCCACTTAAACACACTGACCGCGATGGCGGTAGCAACAAGCACCGCTGCGGTAACCGCCAACAGCCAGGCGGAAGACAATGTACCGCCCACAGTATTACAACACGCCTATCTGCCTCCTTTTCCTGGGCGGTACCAACGACATCAAAAGCACAGCGAAAACAGAACACAGAAGGCAAAGGACTCACCGGTGGAGACTCAAGGAAGAACCACAACACCATGGAGCCCGAGTTGCACATATTTCCTATGATTGTATACCTCCTCATTCACTACGAACAGCAACGCCAGCAAAGACGACCATGGTGAGTACTGCCACCTAGCACACAAGGGAGGGGGGAGGAAAAAGAGAGTGGCACACATACGCAACACCTCCACCCCCAACACCATACACACAAACAGATGCAGTAACATTACTTATACACCCCGTACCCCTCATGAATAATGCAAGGCCAACAGGAATTGATGAAAGTGAGTGTAATAAGATAAAATACGAGAAAATCATAATTCTAAATCAAAACAGTATATACATATATGCAAATGAAGGACACTGCCCAGTCCTCAATGTCTGTGGGCCACAGGGCCATATCACATAGGCCAAGGCCCCACTTGACTCCTGCAACAACACGGAGACAATACTGCAGGGGCATCAGGTCCAAAATACACAGGCACCTCAGGGGGATGGGGAATGGGGGGGGCACCTCAGCCGGAAGATGGTATAACACCACTGGTACTGGAAGGGGCTACATGCCTTGTGTGATGTCCTAGTGAGTGCAAGGCCACAGTCTCTCAAGTGGGTGGTTTGCCCACTGCTTAGTCCTGGGGAGTGCAAAGCCACAGTCTCTCAAGTGGGTGGTTTGCCCACTGCTTAGTCCTGGGTGTTGAAGTAAGCCTCAGCAAGGCCTACTAGTGCAAGGGGTTCACCTTTCTCTGCACAAAGTCCTTAGACCATGTAGGAAGAAGTTGGCACAGGAACTGAAGTAAAAGACAAAGTTTATTAACCTCATGAGGTGGTACTATAGTTCAAACAGCACCCTTAGGTAATGTCTGAAGTAGCACACTGAACTGAGAGAGCATGGTCCTTTTATACCCACGCAGGGGCTAAAAGGAGGTGGTACAATTATAGAAGCAAGACTTGTATACATGTCAGGTCATGTGGAAAATGCACAGTCGACAGGTAGGAGAAGCTAACAGTTTTCAAGGACTAACAGCTGCAGACCTTACTGAGCATGTGCGAAAGTGGGAGATGCTAAATATAACTTGTCACTAGGCAGATTTCAAGAGTAGTTAACAGAAAGGTAGGACAGAGCACATGGTGAGCACATGGCAGCATGTGGCAGAGAAAATGGCTGCCATGAATACAAAATGGATTCCGCGAAATGTTCACAATAGTTACAAATACAGATCTTTTCTGCTAATGCTTAATCTAATCGCTGCTAAACTGCAACAGACGACCCTTTCAGCATTAGCTGAAGACATTCGCCTTTCTGGGATAATCTAAATATTCATCTTGTATATTTATGCTCATCATTTCAGCTATTTCCTTATCTAACATATGTTGTGCTTTCATTTCTGTAATATTTCTTTTGGTAGGCATACAAGCAGTAATACACATGGAGCAGAACATTGGACCACACTGAATACAGATACAGCATGTGAAAAATATTGCAATCATTACACACAGGATAGTCAGTAGTTTCCAGCCCCAGGCGGCAACAAGAGCCCAAAACCATCCAGAAAAAGTCCAAGTACCAGTCTCTGTGTGGATTTCTGCAGCAATTTTATGCAATTTAGATATTGCATCATATACTGAAGGTGAGTGATCGGGAAAGAAAACACAGCAACTACTACCGATGATGCGACATGCACCACCTCGGTCAGCTAATATCACATCTAGTACCATACGATTTTGGAGCGCTACAATCCTCGCAATTTGGAGCTCCTCCGTAATATTACCAAGTGCCAGAGCTGCCTGATTGGTAACAGCTTCCACAACCCTAGTCAATCGTCTCACTTTCCTACTGTTTAACGCAGCACCCACAAAGGGGAACAATCCTAAATTAAAATCAACATATTGTTGCAGGCTAGTATCCGTTTGGTCTACCTCATTTGTACTTATTTCCCTTTTATATCTATTGTTAATGATGTCATTGAACAGTTTTAAATCTCGGTGATATGATGCAGGGGCCAAAAACACAGGGGGTAATAGAAAAGATACATAATACACACCTGACCACCCAACAGGTAGTTGGTAATATCCATAGTTACCACAAACAAAATATGTATTATGTGAAGCTGTAAAACTACTATTATTTACACCCTCAATAGTTAAAATCAAGGTACAATCGCTTATCCCTACTGGAATTCGCCCAATGCTACGTATACATAAATCTGCTTTAGTTTTTGTAACAGAAATCACAAATTGTTCTTTCTTGTCAGAGTCTCTTATATTTGTGAAGACATATGGTATTGAAACATTGTCCGGTTGATACTCTTCCCATTCCCATTTAGTTCCTTTGGCTTGGGGATACCCATCTTTGTCTTGGTAGCATACTTTATTAAGGCGAAAAAGAAGTCCGCCCTCTGTACGTTTTCCAGATGCAAACAAAAGCATGTACCAAGCTTGACAAGAACCATTGTGTGAAAAAGGAAGAGGAATGAAAGGTGTTCCTCCTTTCTTTTGATGCGCAGGTATCATTCCACATACCCAACAGTTAATAGTATTTGTAGCATTATGAGTATGATGCAACATCTGAATGAAAGTATTATTGAAGTACGATTGACGGTGCTTCTGCTCCTGATAGGGAAGCGTAAAGTAATAGTGATCCTCTGGTACTGGAGTAGTGGCAACAAAAAACTCACGAGCAGGAGCCTTCTTTTCAACAAACCAGGTGATTGTTGCTGTAACCACCAAAACAACAACAAACCCCATAGTACTAATGATCAGTTTGTTATTCATTTTATCAACAGTGATAATCAACCCTTTCAGAAATGGATTAAAAACAATTTTTGGAACTCTTATCCCTGGGCAGCCGCTGATTTCTTCACCACGGGCCAAGACGGGTGTCACTACTCTAATGCTTGGCTGATCCCCCCCCCTTGCCACATTGGCTGTCCGTTTCACTAACCCAGGGCGGTAGCTCAACTAGTTTGTTTAAAAAAAAAATCAGTTCTTTCCTCGGTCTCAAATTATATCGCGACACTCCAGAAGTCGTATGGTCCGGGAAGACCTCTGCATATTCGTCAGGTGATATAGCACGGCCTTTCTCCGTAGTCAAAATCTCTCGATGATCGGTCAGCACAGCAGGTTCCACCAAGGTAGGTAGCACTCTCTTGCAGTGAGTACTATGGACCCAATTCTTTTGGTTCGTCACTCGAACTGCTGTCCTTGTCGCAAGGAGCACCTGTTCTGGGCCTCGCCACCTTGGTTCCAAGCTGCTTGATCTTTCAAAAGACTTAATCATCACCTGGTCACGAGGTCGGAGTTCATGGCCTTCACCTGTAGATCTGTCAGGAAGTGCTTCTCGAACCTGTTGATGAATAGAAACCAAATTGTCGGTTAACTGTGCCAAGTAATCATTCATCAGGACACAAGGTACATCATATACAGAATTTGGCTTAGGAACTCCCCAAATATTCATTGGCCTCCCAAATACCACCTCATAAGGACTAAGGCCGAGTCGGGAGTGTGGCACTGACCTAATAGACAATAATGCCAACGGTAATGCATCCGGCCAAGTTAAGAATGTGGAAGCCTGTATCTTCGCTAACTTCAGCTTCAAAGTAGCATTATACCTTTCCACCAACCCTGCTGATTGTGGGTGGAAAACCGCATGGAACTTCTGTTTGATCCCTAATCCTTTCAGGACATGCTTAATAACTTCCCCAACAAAATGAGGTCCGTTATCACTCCATAAAAGTCTGCAAACACCAAACCTAGGGAAAAATTCTTTCAAAAGCACCTTCACTGTGGTAATGGCAGTATTATCCTTTGTGGGGTACGCCTCTATGCATTTACTGAAGGCACAAACCACCACCAAGACATACTTTAAATTGTTGCAGCGTTCAAGCTGAATATAATCCATTTGTAGAACTTCAAAAGGTGCAGTTGGTGTAGCAAACCCTCCCGCAGGAGTATGTGTCCCTTTTCCAGGATTGTATTGTAAACAGATCAAACAAGACTGTACTACTCTCTTAGCTGTACTGGAAATTTCTGGATGCTCCCAAACTTGGTGAGCAACTTCGTTATTGTTGAAGCTCCAACATGTGCCAGCCCATGTGCCATCTGAACCATAGGTTGTACAAAAGCTATAGGCAATTTCCATTTATCCATCTGCTTATTCCGCCAACAGCCCTCATCATCCAATTCTCCTTCTTCAGACCATTGCTCACGTTCTTTCACAGAAGCAGATTTTTGTACATCTAATAAGTCTTGTCTAGCATTATGCCAACGTTCAGCTTGTGACTTCACTACATACATAGAAGTAGTACTTCGCTGCATTGCAGTCTCACGTGCAACACGGTCCGCAAGAGCATTACCTTGCCCTATCTTATTGGTCACTTTCTTATGTGCACTACATTTCACAATAGCTAGTTTCTTTGGATATGTCAATGCAGTCAAGAGGTTATGTACTAATTCTCTGTGCATTATCTGCATCCCGTGGAATGTGAGAAAGCCTCTCTCCTTCCAAAGCAAACCAAAATCATGAGCCACTCCAAAAGCATAGCATCTGAGCGTCTGTCTGTATAAATGTTCACACATAACTCAGTACTAAGCTCACATGCTTGTGTCAAAGCTATTAGTTCAGCTGCTTGAGCTGACTTCTGTGGTATACGAGCTGTCTCCACTACCGTGTGTATTGTGGTGATTGCATATGCAGCTGAGGTCGTACCATCTGGCAACTTCAAACAAGACCCATCAACCCACAATTCCCCGTCTACATCTAAAAGGGGCATATCTTGTAAATCAATACAACCCTTTGTCTGTTCTTCGGTAAGGAATATACAATCATGTGTTTCTTGTGACTGAGGCTGAGTCACCGGATATGGCAACAAAGTGGCTGGATTTAGTGTTGTACATCTCTTCAGTGTAATGTGAGGAGCCAGCAATGTCAACTCATATCCTATTATACGGGCGCTAGTTAAATGTTGTGTCTTTGTTTGATTTAAAAGAGCATCAAACGCATGGGGTACTAACACCAACAGCTTATGTGACAAAACTATCCCTTCACTCTGACGTATTGACACAGCTGTTGCGACAACTGAACGAAAACACCCAGGCAACGCTCGAGCGACAGGATTAAGTACTGCTGAAAAATATGCACAGGGACGCTGCTTATCGCCATGTGTCTGTACTAAAACTGACAATGCACATCCATCTTTCTCATGTACGTAAAGTGCAAAAGGCTTCATGTATTCTGGAGTACCTAACACTGGTGCGGATCAAAGGGCTTGTCGCAGCTGCCTAAAAGCAGTCTCACATTCATCTGTCCATGGGAGGGGCATTGGAGTATCTTTAGTCAAAAGTGCTAGCAAAGGTTTGACAATGTGTGAAAACCCTAATATCCATTGCCTACAAAAAGAAGTAAGACCAAGGAATGTCCGAACATCTTTCTGAGTAGAGGGTACTGGTGTGTCTAAAATTGCTTGAATACGATCTGATGTAAGTGCACGGCCCTCCATAGACAAAAGGCGACCTAAATAGGTTACCTTTGGTCTACAATATTGCAATTACTTTTGTGAAACTTTATGATGGTGTGAAGCAAGAAAAGAAAGTAAGGACAAAGTGCACTTTTCACAATGCTCAGGGGTATCAGCCGCCAACAAAATATCATCGACATATTGTATGAGAGCCACACCTTCAGGCAAAACAAAAGAATCAAGTTGTCGTTTTAACGCTTGACTATAAATACTTGGACTCTCCGTATAGCCTTGAGGAACTCTGCAAAATCTACAAAATGGTTTATTCAAAGTAAAACCAAACAAATATCGGCTGTCAGGATGAATAGGGATCGAAAAGAAAGCATTCTTTAAGTCTATCACAGAGAACGTAGTTGCTGTCGGGGGAACCAAAGTAAGGAGTGTCGTGATGTCAGATACCACAGGATATTGTGGTATCACAATCTTATTGACTTCTCGTAAATCAATAATGAATCGGTAAATCCTAGTATCAGTATCCTTTTTCAGAATAGGAAGAATCGGACTGTTACAAACATTATACAGAACTTCCTCAACAACTCCAACTGCAATAAGATCATGCACAATTTGTGTGAGTGCTTCTTCGCCCTCCTGTGAAATTTTGTATTGAGGCAAACGTGGCAATACAGCTCCCTCCTTGACACTGATATGTACCGGTGGAATAATCATTTGTCCCACATCAGTATCTGAAGTAGCCCACAAAGTACTAGGGAGTGAAGCTAATGCAATTTCCTCTTTAACAAGACAAACTCTTTCCATCACAGGATGATTATCATTTAAAATAACACGCACCCCTTCAGGAGAGCATCGTATTGTAGCCCTAAAATCATAATTCTAAATCAAAACAGTATATACACATATGCAAATGAAGGACACTGCCCAGTCCTCAATGTCCGTGGGCCACAGGGCCATATCACATAGGCCAAGGCCCCACTTGACTCCTGCAACAACACAGAGACAATGCTGCAGGGGCATCAGGTCCGAAATACACAGGCACCTCAGGGAGATGGGGAATGGGGGGGCACCTCAGCCGGAAGATGGTATAACACCACTGGTCCTGGAAGGGGCTACATGCCTTGTGTGATGTCCTAGGGAGTGCAAGGCCACAGTCTCTCAAGTGAGTGGTTTGCCCACTGCTTGATCCTGGGGAGTGCAAAGCCTCAGTCTCTCAAGTGGGTGGTTTGCACACTGCTTAGTCCTGGGGATTGCAAAGCCACAATTTCTCAAGTGGGTAGTTTGCCAACTGCTTAGTCCTGGGGAGTGCAAAGACACAGTCCCTCAAGTGGGTGGTTTCCCCACTGCTTGGTCCTGGGGAGTGCAAGGCCACAGTCTCTCAAGTGGGGGGTTTGCCCCCTGCTTGGTCCTGGGGAGTGCAAAGCCACAGTCTCTCAAGTGGGTGGTTTGCCCACTGCTTAGTCCTGGGTGTTGAAGTAAGCCTCAGCAAGGCCTACTAGTGCAAGGGGTTCACCTTAGTCCTTAGACCATGTAGGAAGAAGTTGGCACAGGAACTGAAATAAAAGACAAAGTTTATTAACCTCATGAGGTGGTACTACAGTTCAAACAGCACCCTTAGGTAATGTCTGAAGTAGCACACTGAACTGAGAGAGCATGGTCCTTTTATACCCACGCAGGGGCTAAAAGGAGGTGGTACAATTATAAAGCAAGACTTATATACATGTAAGGTCATGTGGAAAATGCACAGTCGACAGGTAGGAGGAGCTAACAGTTTTCAAGGACTAACAGCTGCAGACCTTACTGAGCATGTGCGAAAGTGGGAGATGCTAAATATAACTTGTCACTAGGCAGATTTCAAGAGTAGTTAACAGAAAGGTAGGACAGAGCACATGGTGAGCACATGGCAGCATGTGGCAGAGAAAATGGCTGCCATGAATACAAAATGGATTCCGCGAAATGTTCACAATAGTTACAAATACAGATCTCTTCTGCTAATGCTTAATCTAATCGCTGCTAAACTGCAACAGATGACCCTTTCAGCATTAGCTGAAGACATTCGCCTTTCTGGGATAATCTAAATATTCATCTTGTATATTTATGCTCATCATTTCAGCTATTTCCTTATCTAACATATATTGTGCTTTCATTTCTGTAATATTTCTATTGGTAGGCATACAAGCAGTAATACACATGGAGCAGAACACTGGACCACACTGAATACAGATACAGCATGTGAAAAATATTGCAATCATTACACACAGGATAGTCAGTAGTTTCCAGCCCCAGGTGGCAACAAGAGCCCAAAACCATCCAGAAAAAGTCCAAGTACCAGTCTCTGTGTGGATTTCTGCAGCAATTTTATGCAATTTAGATATTGCATCATATACTGAAGGTGAGTGATCGGGAATGAAAACACAGCAACTACTACCGATGATGCGACATGCACCACCTCGGTCAGCTAATACCACATCTAGTACCATACGATTTTGGAGCGCTACAATCCTCGCAATTTGGAGCTCCTCCGTAATATTACCAAGTGCCAGAGCTGCCTGATTGGTAACAGCTTCCACAACCCTAGTCAATCGTCTCACTTTCCTACTGTTTAACGCAGCACCCACAAAGGGGAACAATCCTAAATTAAAATCAACATATTGTTGCAGGCTAGTATCCGTTTGGTCTACCTCATTTGTACTTATTTCCCTTTTATATCTATTGTTAATGATGTCATTGAACAGTTTTAAATCTCGGTGATATGATGCAGGGGCCACAAACACAGGGGGTAATAGAAAAGATACATAACACACACCTGACCACCCAACAGGTAGTTGGTAATATCCATAGTTACCACAAACAAAATATGTATTATGTGAAGCTGTAAAACTACTATTATTTACACCCTCAATAGTTAAAATCAAGGTACAATCGCTTATCCCTACTGGAATTCGCCCAATGCTACGTATACATAAATCTGCTTTAGTTTTTGTAACAGAAATCACAAATTGTTCTTTCTTGTCAGAGTCTCTTATATTTGTGAAGACATATGGTATTGAAACATTGTCTTGTTGATACTCTTCCCATTCCCATTTAGTTCCTTTGGCTTGGGGATACCCATCTTTGTCTTGGTAGCATACTTTATTAAGGCGAAAAAGAAGTCCGCCCTCTGTACGTTTTCCAGATGCAAACAAAAGCGTGTACCAAGCTTGACAAGAACTATTGTGTGAAAAAGGAAGAGGAATGAAAGGTGTTCCTCCTTTCTTTTGATGCGCAGGTATCATTCCACATACCCAACAGTTAATAGTATTTGTAGCATTATGAGTCTGATGCAACATCTGAATGAAAGTATTATTGAAGTACGATTGACGGTGCTTCTGCTCCTGATAGGGAAGCGTAAAGTAATAGTGATCCTCTGGTACTGGAGTAGTGGCAACAAAAAACTCACGAGCAGGAGCCTTCTTTTCAACAAACCAGGTGATTGTTGCTGTAACCACCAAAACAACAACAAACCCCATAGAACTAATGATCAGTTTGTTATCCATTTTAGCAACAGTGATAATCGACCCTTTCGGAAATGGATTAAAAACAATTGTTGGAGCTCTTGTCCCTGGGCAGCCGCTGATTTCTTCACCACGGGCCAAGACGGGTGTCACTAGTCTAATGCTTGGCTGATCCCCCCCCTTGCCACATTGGCTCTCCGTTTCACTAACCCAGGGTGGTAGCTCAACCAGTTTGTTTAAAAAAAAATTCAGATTCTTTCCTCGGTCTCAAATTATATCGCGACACTCCAGAAGTCGTATGGTCCGGCAAGACCTCTGCAGATTCGTCAGGTGATATAGCACGGCCTTTCTCCGTAGTCAAAATCTCTCGATGATCGGTCAGCACAGAAGGTTCAACCAAGGTAGGTAGCACTCTCTTGCAGTGAGTACTATGGACCCAATTCTTTAGGTTCGTCACTCGAACTGCTGTCCTTGTCGCAAGGAGCACCTGTTCTGGGCCTCGCCACCTTGGTTCCAAGCTGCTTGATCTTTCAAAAGACTTAATCATCACCTGGTCACCAGGTCAGAGTTCATGGCCTTCACCTGTAGATCTGTCAGGAAGTGCTTCTCGAACCTGTTGATGAATAGAAACCAAATTGTCGGTTAACTGTGCCAAATAATCATTCATCAGGACACAAGGTACATCATATACAGATTTTGGCTTAGGAACTCCCCAAATATTCATTGGCCTCCCAAATACCACCTCATAAGGACTAAGGCCGAGTCGGGAGTGTGGCACTGACCTAATAGACAATAATGCCAACGGTAATGCATCCGGCCAAGTTAAGGATGTGGAAGCCTGTATCTTCGCTAACTTCAGCTTCAAAGTAGCGTTATACCTTTCCACCAACCCTGCTGATTGTGGGTGGAAAACCGCATGGAACTTCTGTTTGATCCCTAATCCTTTCAGGACATGCTTAATAACTTCCCCAACAAAATGAGGTCCGTTATCACTCCATAAAAGTCTGCAAACACCAAACCTAGGGAAAAATTCTTTCAAAAGCACCTTCGCTGTGGTAATGGCAGTATTATCCTTTGTGGGGTACGCCTCTATCCATTTACTGAAGGCACAAACCACCACCAAGACATACTTTAAATTGTTGTAGCGTTCAAGCTGAATATAATCCATTTGTAGAACTTCAAAAGGTGCAGTTGGTGTAGCAAACCCTCCCGCAGGAGTATGTGTCCCTTTTCCAGGATTGTATTGTAAACAGATCAAACAAGACTGTACTACTCTCTTAGCTGTACTGGAAATTTCTGGATGCTCTCAAACTTGCGTAAGCAACTTCGTTATTGTTGAAGCTCCAACATGTGCCAGCCCATGTGCCATCTGAACCATAGGTTGTACAAAAGCTATAGGCAATTTCCATTTATCCATCTGCTTATTCCGCCAACAGCACTCATCATCCAATTCTCCTTCTTCAGACCATTGCTCACGTTCTTTCACAGAAGCAGATTTCTGTATATCTAATACGTCTTGTCTAGCATTATGCCAACGTTCAGCTTGTGACTTCACTACATACATAGAAGTAGTACTTCGCTGCATTGCAGTCTCACGTGCAACACGGTCCGCAAGGGCATTACCTTGCCCTATCTTATCGGTCACTTTCTTATGTGCACTACATTTCACAATAGCTATCTATTTCTTTGGATACGTCAATGCAGTCAAGAGGTTATGTACTAATTCTCTGTGCATTATCTGCATCCCGTGGGATGTGAGAAAGCCTCTCTCCTTCCAAAGCAAACCAAAATCATGAGCCACTCCAAAAGCATAGCGTCTGTCTGTATAAATGTTCACACATAACTCAGTACTAAGCTCACATGCTCGTGTCAAAGCTATTAGTTCAGCTGCTTGAGCTGACTTCTGTGGTATACGAGCTGTCTCCACTACCATGTGTATTGTGGTGATTGCATATGCAGCTGAGGTCGTACCATCTGGCAACTTCAAACAAGACCCATCAACCCACAATTCCCCGTCTACATCTAAAAGGGACATATCTTGTAAATCAATTCGACCCTTTGTCTGTTCTTCGGTAAGGAATATACAATCCTGTGTTTCTTGTGACTGAGGCTGAGTCACCGGATATGGCAACAAAGTGGCTGGACTTAGTGTTGTACATCTCTTCAGTGTAATGTGAGGAGCCAGCAATGTCAACTCATATCCTATTATACGGGTGCTAGTTAAATGTTGTATCTTTGTTTGATTTAAAAGAGCATCAACCGCATGGGGTACTAACACCAACAGCTTATGTGACAAAACTATCCCTTCACTCGGACGTATTGACACAGCTGTTGCGGCAACTGAACGAAAACACCCAGGCAACGCTCGAGCGACAGGATCAAGTACTGCTGAAAAATATGCACAGGGACGCTGCTTATCGCCATGTGTCTGTACTAAAACTGACAATGCACATCCATCTTTCTCACGTACGTAAAGTGTGAAAGGCTTCATGTAATCTGGAGTACCTAACACTGGTGCGGAACAAAGGGCTTGTCGCAGCTGCCTGAAAGCAGTCTCACATTCATCTGTCCTTGGGAGGGGCATTGGAGTATCTTTAGTCAAAAGTGCTAGCAAAGGTTTGACAATGTGTGAAAACCCTAATATCCATTGCCTACAAAAAGAAGTAAGACCAAGGAATGTCCGAACATCTTTCTGAGTAGAGGGTACTGGTGTGTCTAAAATTGCTTGAATACGATCTGATGTAAGTGCACGGCCCTCCATAGACAAAAGGCGACCTAAATAGGTTACCTTTGGTCTACAATATTGCAATTTCTTTTGTGACACTTTATGATGGTGTGAAGCAAGAAAAGAAAGTAAGGACAAAGTGCACTTTTCACATTGCTCAGGGGTATCGGCCGCCAACGAAATATCATCGACATATTGTATGAGAGCCACACCTTCAGGCAAAACAAAAGAATCAAGTTGTCGTTTTAACGCTTGACTATAAACACTTGGACTCTCCGTATAGCCTTGAGGAACTCTGCAAAATCTACATAATGGTTTATTCAAAGTAAAACCAAACAAATATCGGCTGTCAGGATGAATAGGGATCGAAAAGAAAGCATTCTTTAAGTCTATCACAGAGAACGTAGTTGCTGTCGGGGGAACCAAAGTAAGGAGTGTCGTGATGTCAGATACCACAGAATATTGTGATATCACAATCTTATTGACTTCTCGTAAATCAATAATGAATCGGTAAATCCCAGTATCAGTATCCTTTTTCAGAATAGGAAGAATCGGACTGTTACAAACATTATACAGATCTTCCTCAACAACTCCAACTGCAATAAGATCATGCACAATTCGTGTGAGTGCTTCTTCGCCCTCCTGTGAAATTTTGTATTGAGGCAAACGTGGCAATACAGCTCCCTCCTTGACACTAATATGTACTGGTGGAATAATCATTTGTCCCACATCAGTATCTGAAGTAGCCCACAAAGTACTAGGGAGTGTAGCTAATGCAATATCCTCTTTAACAAGACAAACTCTTTCCATCACAGGATGATTATCATTTAAAATAACACGCACCCCTTCAGGAGAGCAATGTATTGTAGCCCTGAAATACTTGAGCATATCAAGACCCACAATATTGACTGGTGTATTTGGAGAAAGCAAAAATGGACATGAGCAGTAAATTTATCAACATGGAATGCAAGTGGTTGTGACAATGGGCTAGGGGAAGGTGTTCCATCGAAACCTATCGATGTAATGGTTAAGCCAGACAGGGGAGCCCTTGGAATCAATTGTTTAGACAAGGCGCTACGAGTAGCTCCTGTATCAACCAGAAACTGATCAGTAGAACCCAAAACATGTGCTGTAACATAGGGACCCCTCTGATCTACTGGAACTTCAACTGATTCCTTACCCCATCCTAGGCAATCATATGCATAAGCAGAATCTTGGAAATCAGGCTGCACATAGTTAGACATCTGGTATTGGTTCTGTCTATCAAAAGTGTTAAACCCATCCTGCCCTCGTACATTAGCATCAACCTTAGCATGATTATTCGTGCTTCTTCTAGGTCTTGAATATCCTGAGCGATTTCTCATTTGTCCCCGGCCACGTGAACACTGCTGAACACGTAGTGCTGGACAATCGGCAGCCCAATGCCCAAATTTCTTACAATACGCACACTGATCAACAGACAAATTCAAATGAGTGTAAGAAGAACCATAAGATCCACGTCCACCTCTATCACTACCTCTAAAAGGCGGACCATAAGCTTGAGCCAACATAACCTTCATCTTTAATTCTTTAATCTTTTTGTCCTCGCTACCTTTTGCTTCTAATTCCTGACGTTCATAATACTGAGAAATAGTCAAAAGAGAAAGCGGAGTAGAGGTAGTCCATGAACTTTCACTAGCTTTTAGACGACTAGCTATTCCTGGTAACAGATTTGCAACATATTTATCGACAAACAAATGTCTGCCCGTATCATCTGACAATAACTGACCGCTAAAATCATGAAATGCTTCTTCAAAGCGTGTAAAGAAATCAGAGACCGATTCATCTGCCTTTTGCTTACAAGACGCTAAAACAGTCCAATCTATCTTTTTAGGGGGAATAATCGTTTTTAACTTAACTAATATGGCTGCAGGAAGATCTAGAATCAACTGATATGGCTTTTTCGCAGGTTCCCTATCCCCGTCCATCTGTTCTAATTCTTTCCATGACGCCCCAAAAACTGTACGATCATCAATTTTACGAACAGTTCCCCACATATCTGGCGGTAATATCAATCCGAAAAATAAATCAATGTCAGCCAAAGTCATAGTACAAGAACTAATTGCTCCCTCAACTTCCTCATAAAAGGCGGCTGGATTTTTTCGCGGGTCGGGTAATGCTGTTTTAAGTGCCATTGCATCTGCCCTATTCCAAGGAGTATACACCCAATTATAAATAAAATAACCCTTAGCATCATCAAGTTTTATCATCACTTGTACCCAATCCTTTAGGAGGAACATACAAAGGCGCGGCCTCCCGCATTGGTTTTGCGTGAACTATCATAGTCTTATCTGTTCCGAAGATGGAAGCTTGCACCCCACCGGTCTGAGATGTCTGTGCAACTACGTCCACAGCCCTTTTCTCCTCTTGCAAGCGGACTGCCGTAACACATAATTTCACCAACCGCCTGATTGCATCAGCCACCTGGGAGAAAACAAAAAGATCATCATGCATTTGCTTATAATCAGCTGCTACATCATCGGGCTCTAACTCATCAGAATATTTCCGATATAGTTCAATAACTTCTGAGCCAAATGCCTCAGTAAAATATAGCTGCTCCTTTTCCGTCCACCCTTTCATGTTGTCTAAAAGTTCAGAAGCAGAGACAACGCTACGAATTGTTTTACGAGCAATAGATCTAAGCTCAGACGCACGGTCAGCAGGCAACATAGAGCGACTGTCTTGCATCTTCTGTTGCTCCGAACTGGAGACCTTAGCTAACTCATGAGGGGCAGAAGGAACAACATACGGAGGTGGAGGGCGATCTAGTAACAATAAATCATCATGTGGTTTATTAAGGATAGGATAGAGAGGTTGCCTAACAGTGTATTGGCCAGTTACCTGTAATTTACGTTCTTTCTCTTCTAGCTCCTTTAAGTCATTAATTTCTTTCTTTCTCATTTACAATGCTTTCACATATACATTCTTCCGCTGCTCTTTCTCAAGCAAGGCTTGCTCACGTTTCACTCGTCCACGCACTTCTTTCTCCCACCTTCATACACAGTCAAACATATCTTGCCTAGACTGTCGCTTACACATACATTGTTCCACATACTCAATCTTTCGCAAATCAAATGACCCATGCATAGGTCAACGTAACTCAGGATCCGCACGAGTGTATTTATTCCATAATGTGCTGTACATTATAGAAGAAAGACCATGTTTAACATACATATCTCTATTGGGCGTCCCCTCTGGGGGTGCTGGTTGCGATTCTTCCAGTCTCAAATTGGTACCATTACAAAAGCAACACATCCTACGAAGTGCGCTAAAAACAGGCATGCCAAAAATTGTGCAAAATATGCAATATTATAATCAAAGTAGCACTTAAGGTGCTGTTCAAATCAAAATTAAATTGGAGAAAATTCTCCTCATTACCTGCCTATATAAATTGCAATTTATATATCAATTCAAAGGACACAAATTGACTAGTCACCCAAAACACGAGAGCCACAGTAAGTAGTGCTACACTACATTCCCAAACAAAGGCATCAAAACCCACAGCAAGTGCCGTAAAACGGCTCTGACCAATCACAGGGTGTCCAGGTTCCAACTGCCAAGTTCTAAAATCGACCAAATGGTCACTGCATGACGAATGAACAAAAAGGATCTCAGACGAGGACCGGCGCCACCTGGATGGTCAAATCAGAAAGAAGGGAAAAACGCTGTGGTTGCCAAGACTCGGGTCTCCTCAGGCATTGATCGTCCGCAGCGAGATCCCAATCCTTCGTCGCAACAAATCCGTTGGGCATCCGAGTCACCGATGAGTCCCTGTTCGGGCGCCAATTTGTTGAAGTAAGCCTCAGCAAGGCCTACTAGTGCAAGGAATTCACCTTTCTCTGCACAAAGTCCTTAGACCATGTAGGAAGAAGTTGGCACAGGAACTGAAATAAAAGACAAAGTTTATTAACCTCATGAGGTGGTACTACAGTTCAAACAGCACCCTTAGGTAATGTCTGAAGTAGCACACTGAACTGAGAGAGCATGGTCCTTTTATACCCACGCAGGGGCTAAAAGGAGGTGGTACAATTATAGAAGCAAGACTTTTATACATGTAAGGTCATGTGGAAAATGCACAGTCGACAGGTAGGAGGAGCTAACAGTTTTCAAGGACTAACAGCTGCAGACCTTACTGAGCATGTGCGAAAGTGGGAGATGCTAAATATAACTTGCCACTAGGCAGATTTCAAGAGTAGTTAACAGAAAGGTAGGACAGAACACATGGTGAGCACATGGCAGCATGTGGCCTAGAAAATGACTGCCATGAATAAAAAATGGATTCCGCGAAATGTTCACAATAGTTACAAATACAGATGTCTTCTGCTAATTCTTAATCTAATCGCTGCTAAACTACAACATTGGGGGTGCAAGGCCACATTCTCTCAAGTGGGTGGCTTCTTCCACTGGTTCTGGAGGGGGCATTATGCCCAGTGTGCTTCATCCTGGCAAGGAGGGGGTGAGTGAATGGCTTCTTCTACTGGTTCTGAAGGGGGCACTGTGCCCAGTGTGCTTCATCCTGGCAAGGAGGGGGTGAGTGGATGGCTTCTTCCACTGGTTCTGGAGGGGGCATTGTGCCCAGTGTGCTTAATCCTGTCAAGGAGGGGGTGAGTGGATGGCTTCTTCCACTGGTTCTGGAGGGGGCATTGTGCCCTGTGATGCAGATCTTGGGGAGTGCAAAGTCACAGTATCTCACCTGGGTGTCAGACCCACAGGATTTGCAGGGGCCAGGACGCACTACAGCCCATGGAGGTAGGACTACACACTGCCGACTGGCAGTAACGGCTGCTCAGTGGTGGCAGTGGCGGTGCTGGTGTCAGGGCTGGCAGTGGTGGGGGGGAGGCTCCAGCCCTTCCCCTGCAGCCTCGGACGGCTGCCCACTGGGGCTGCTGCTGTTGGCAGTGGTGCTGGTGGTGGTGCTGGTGGCGGTGCTAGTGGCAGTGCTGGTGGCGGTGTTGGTGTCAGGGATGCCAGTGATGGGGGGAGGCTTCAGCCCTTCCCCTGCAGCCTTGGACGGCTGAACCACGTTGGTTGGTGGTGGGGGTTCAGAATCAGTCCCAGCACTAGGCCTACTGTCCATCCTGCCTGCAGGTGCAGGCCATTTGCCCTTACCCTTGGCAGCTGGTGGTGCCTCCTTGCCCTTGGCAGCTGGTGGTGCCTTCTTGCCCTTCCCCTTGGCAGCTGGTGGTGTCTCCTTGCCCTTCCCCTTGGCAGCTGCTGGTACCTCCTTGCCCTTCCCCTTGGCAGCTGGTGGTGCCTCCTGGTCCTTCCCCTGGGCAGCTGGTGCAGGCACACTGTCAGTGCTGATGGTTGGTTCCCTGGAGCCTCTTCCACCTGCAGTAGCTGCCGACACCACTGTGGTTGTGGACTGGATGGCTGAGGTGCTAGCCTGGGTTCTGACCTCCCTGGCCTGACGTGAAGAACAGGGTGGTGGAGGGGTAGGGAAGAGGTCAATGGCGGAGAGGAAAAGCTTCTTAGGGACACTGGGGTGGGAAAAGGGTGAAGGTTTGGGAGTGGAGGAAGAGGGAGTGGTTGTTGGTGGTGTCTGTCTGCTGTGTTTGGGTGCAGGTGCATGGGCTGGATGCTGTTGTGAGGTGGATGGCTGTTGGGTGTCTGAGTGCTTGCGTTTGTGTACCTTGGGGGGGGCACAGACACAGTGGCAGAGGACACAGGGGACGTGTGCATGGATGTGGGGGTGGTGACTGCCAGTGAGGGGTGTGTAGTGATAGGTGTGATGGTGATGGGGTAGTGGATGAAGATGTAGTGCATGCACGTGTGAGTGGAGACACTACTGGGAGGGTGGTAGACGGGGAGGAGGATGGGGACACAGTGGAGACAGTGGGACACAGTGGAGGCAGTGGGTGTTGTTATGTTTGCATCTGGATGGTGTTTGTGTGAGTGCCTGTGGGATGATGTGTGGTGCTTGTGTTTGCCTGAACCACTCCTGTGTGCTGTCTTGGGTGCATGCTGGTCTGAATGTGCTTGGGATAGGTTTGGGTTGAAGGGAATGGTACTGGGCAGAGGAAGTTGGAGGGGGGAGGCTAGAGACAGGGACAATGGCTGTCATCAGGGATGAGGCCAGAGCCTGGATTGATCTCTTTTGGACCGCCATACGAGAGTGAATGCCCTCCAGGAATGCATTTGTTAGTTGAAAATGGCCTGCCAACCCCTGGATGGCATTCACAATGGTTGACTGCCCAACAGTAGTGTATCACAGGAGGTCAATAGCCTCCTCACTCAGGGCAGAAGGGCTAACTGGGGCAAGGCCTGAGGTGCCTAGGGGAAGGAGATGCCCACCCTCCTGGGTGAGCGGGCAGGGGAAACTCGCTGTGGGGCTGCTGGGAGGGCGGTGCTGGTACAGGGGTGGCAGCTGTACCTGTAGTTGGGGTGGGCACAGAGGTGTCCGCCAGAAGGAGGGAGCGTCCACCGGAGGAGGTATCACTGTCCGAACTATCCCCTCATGTCTCTGCTGTGGTGCTCCCCTCACCCTCCATCCCACTGGTGCCCTCACCGTCGGTGGATTGGGCCTCCTGGGCCCTGTGGGATGCAGCTCCCTCCGTCACCGGTGCCTCTGCTCCTCTGCCAGATGATGCTAATGCACATAAGGACAGGGTGACAAAACAAAAAGGGGGTGGGAAGAGACAAAGGATACACTTGGTCAATGGCAGCAACAACACCACCATTGGCATATATTACACTCACGCAGGGAAAACCCTATGCACTCTGCAATGCTCTACCAGTCACAACACTAGTCACCAGCCCATGGACAGGAATATCTAACGCCAATCGCAGCATACCTGAGACCCACAGACCCCTGCCAAGTAGTGGATGCCTACTAGCTTGGTTGGAGGTGGTGTTCATCAGCCCCTGCCCAACATGGAACCTACCCTGCAAGGCCCACATCCCCCATCCGGAGACTACCCCACTACACGCAAGTAGTATATTGTGAAACTTTACTCACCCCTTTGTGGCTGCTGTGATGCCCTTAAGTGCCCATCCAGCTCCGGATAGGCCACCGCCAGTATGCGGGCCATCAGGGGGGTCAGGGTTCGAAGGGCACCCCTTCCTCGTTGGGAGGCCATCCCCAGCGGGGCCTCTGCCATCTTCCTTGCCCAGCGTCTCAGGTCCTCCCACCGTTTGCGACAGTGGATGCTCCACCTGTCGTAGACCCCCAGGATCCGCATGTCCTTGGCAATGTCATGCCATATACCCTTTTTCTGATGGGCACTAAATTGTAGAAAAAGATACATTGAAAAACGTATCAGTCATACCGTCCGGCTTGTTACACTCATGGCCCACCATAGCCCTCACATCCCCTTACACACAGACATTGCCCACATACATGCATCACACTGCCCAGAACCCTTTCACCAACCCCCCTACACAAGGCCCTCACACACAGCACTCCATGCATCCATGCCCCTTGCATCGTGCTCACAGTGTACTCACCAATTGGTCTGGAGGCCCATACAGCATTCGGTACTGGGGTAGGACCCCATCCACCAGTCTCTCCAACTCCACAGCAGTGAAGGCAGGGGCCCTTTCCCCAGTGACACGAGCCATGGTCGATTCTAGACACAGGTCACAGCAGCACTTGCAGTGTAGGTCCTCTCCTGTTGAAGGTCAAGTAGCAAGTGAGTGAACAGATAGAAAATGGCGGTCACGTCCACAGTGGTGCATACCATCACCGCCGGCGTACATCACCATTGGCCACTGTAACCTATAGGGCCCATAGACAACCAACGGCGCACAACGTCAGGGGAATTACCTAATTTCCACCTATCCCTCCAAACAGGACAGGCGGACGCCATTTAACGGGGGGCAGGCCATGGCACCTAACTGCTTCACAGTACACATAGGCGCCATTTGGGCCTATCCAACGACATACTGTTACAGTCACAGCATGCAATGCAGTGTAGTGTTTGGAAATGTAGAATACTGACCAGCTACTCCCCGTTTTGCCCCCTAGATTACAACCGCTGAGGATGAATAGAAGATGGAGACATCCCCCGCGTACAGACTGCTGGTGGACTTGGCAACAATGGAGGACAGGCACATTATCCTCACCTATAGACTTGACAGGGCCACAATCATAGAACTGTGTGCCCAATTGGAGCCTGACCTGATTTCTGCAACCGTGATCACCCCTCTTGTGCAAGTCCTATCTGTGCTCCATTTCTTGGTAACTGGCTCCTTCCAAGTGACAGTGAGCATGGCAGCAGTAATGTCACAGCCAATGTTCTCAATAGTGCTAAGCAGAGTGTTGTCTGCCCTGATAAACACATGCGCAGCTACATCGTTTTCCCCCAAGTGGAGGATTTGGCCACAGTGAAAGCTGACTTTTATGCAATCGGACATATCCCCAACATTATTGAAGCAATTGATGGTACACATATTGCATTTGTCCTCCCCCCCCCCGGAGAAATGAACAGATGTTCAGAAATCGAAAGAGCTTTCACTCAAAGAATGTGCAGATAGTGCGCCTGGTGGACCAGTACATCTCCCATGTCAATACAAAGTATCCTGGCTCTGTGCATGATGCCTATATCCTGAGGAAAAGCAGCATACCATATGTGATGGCTCAACTACAGAGGCACTGAGTGTGGCTCATAGGTCAATCAATCAATCAATCAAAGAAATTTGTAGAGCGCGCTACTCACCCGTGAGGGTCTCAAGGTGCTGGGGGAGGGGGAAACTGGGAGGGGGGGCCAGGGAGGGTCACTGGTCGAACAGCCAAGTCTTGAGGTTCTTTCTGAAGACCAATAAGTCTTTGGTTTTGCGAAGGTCGGTTGGGAGGGAGTTCCAGGTTTTGGGGGCGAGGTAGAAGAAAGACCTGCCTCCTGTGGTGGTGTGCTGGATGCGGGGGACTGTGGCTAGGGCGAGGTCGGCAGATCGGAGGTTGCGTGTAGGAGTGTGGGAGATTACCCTTTCATTGAGGTAGGTTGGGCCGGTGTTGTGGAGGAATTTGTGTGCGTGGATGAGGATCTTGAATGTGATTCTCTTGTCTATGGGGAGCCAGTGAAGGGATTTGAGGTGTGGTGAGATACGTTCGAGGCGGGGGAGGCCAAGGACGAGGCGCGCGGCTGTGTTCTGGAATCTTTGGAGTTTGCGTTTGAGTTTGAGTGTGGTGCCGGCGTAGAGGGCGTTGCCGTAGTCCAGTCTGCTGCTGATGAGTGCGTGGGTGACTGTCTTTCTGGTTTCTGGGGGATCCATTTGAAGGATTTTTTTAGAGTGCGGAGTGTGTGGAAGCAGGAGGAGGTTAGAGCATTGATTTGCTGTGTCATGGAGAGGGAGGGGTCGAGGATGATGCCAAGGTTGCATGCGTGGGTTGCGGGGTAGGTGCGGGACCTAGGGCGGTGGGCCACCAGGAGTCATCCCATGTGGTTTTGTTGGGGCCGAAGATGATGATTTCGGTTTTGTTTGAGTTGAGCTTGAGGTGGTTAGTGGTCCTCCAGTTGGCGGTGTCTAGGAGAGCGGCGTGTAGGTTGGTTTTGGCGTTGGTGGGGTTGCGGGTGAGGGAGAGGATGAGTTGGGTGTCATCTGCATAGGAGAGGATAGTGATTCCGTGTGCTCAGAGAATCTTGGCTAGGGGGATCATGTAGATGTTGAAGAGTGTGGGGCTGAGGGAGGACCCTTGGGGACTCCGCAGGTGATAATTGGTAGTGGTGGAGTGGAAGGATGGAAGGCGGACTCTCTGGGTTCGGTGGGTGAGGAATGAGGTGAGCGAGTCTAAGGATTTGTGGCGGATTCCTATGTTGTGGAGGCGTGTGCGGAGTGTGTGGTGGCAGACGGTGTCAAAAGCTGCGGAGAGGTCTAGGAGGATGAGTGCGACGGTCTCGCCTTTGTCAACTTTGGTCCTGATGTCATCAGTGCATGCGATGAGGGCGGTTTCTGTGCTGTGGTTCTTGTGGAACCCAGATTGTGAGGGGTCAAGGATGTTGGTTGCTTCGAGGAAGTGGGATAGGTGGGTGTTGACTAATTTCTCTGCAACCTTGGCGGGGAAAGGGAGGAGGGAGATGGGGCGGTAGTTGGAGAAGATCTCCGGGTCGGCTTGTTGTTTTTTTTAGGAGAGCGGTGATTTCCGCGTGCTTCCAGGGGTCTGGGTAGGTGGCGGAGTCGAAAGAGGAGTTGATTATGTTGTAGAGTATGGGGGCGATGGTAGGGCTAGCTTTGTTGTAGATGCGGTGTGGACAGGGGTCGGAGGGGGAACCAGAGTGGATGGAGTTCATGGTTTTTTCGGTTTCTTTGTGTGTGGTAGGGGTCCATGTGGATAGTGTGGTGGGGGGGTCTTGGGTGGGGGTTGAGTTGGGTGAGTGAGGGGTATGTGTGGTGGATGTGTGTGATGTGAAGCTGTTGTGGAGGAAGTGGTTGGAAAGGGCGTCACATAGGGGCTGTGTGTGTGTGGGTTCTATGTTGCTGGCTTTGGGTTTGGCAAGTTCATTGATGATGGTGAAGAGTTCTTTGCTGTTTTGGGAGTTGTTGTCAAGGTGTGTATTGTAGTGATCTCTTTTGGCAGTGAGTATGAGTTGGTGATGGGTGCGAATGGTGGTTTTGAGGGTGGAGAAGTTGGTTGAGGAGGGTTCTAGTCTCCATATTTTCTCAGCTTGGCGGCATTTGCGCTTGGAGTCTTGGAGTTCCGGGGTGAACCATGGGGCGTTCTTGATGTTGCGGTGGTGATGTGTTTTCTGAGGGGTGCTAGTGTGTCTGCGCAGGTAGTGATCCATTTGGAGAGGTTGTGTGCTCCTGCGTTGGGGTCGTTGGTGTGGGGGGGGTTGTGGTCCAGTTGGGAGTTTAGTCGTTCTGTGGGGATCTTGTCCCACATGCAGTAGGGTGTGGTGTGTTTATGGTAGTGTGTGGGGGGTTTGGTGAAGGAGAAGTGAACGCAGCGGTGGTCAGTCCAGATGAGTTCGGTGGTGTGGGTGTAGGCTATGTGTTGGCTTGAGGTGAAGGTTGCGTCCAGCGTGTGTCCTGCTGAGTGGGTGAGTGCGGTGACCAGTTGTTTGAGTCCGAGGTTGTTGAGGTTGTCTATGAGGGAGGTAGTGTTGTGGTTGTGTGGGTTTTCTAAGTGAAAGTTGAAATCACAGAGGGTGATGTAGTCTGTGGAGGTGAGGGCGTACGGGCTGATGCTGTCGGTGATGGTGTCGCAGAAGGGGGCGGGGCGTGGTCCGAGTGGTCTGTAGATTAGTGTACCTCTGAGGGTGGAGTTGTTGATGTGGATGAGGAAGTGCAAGTGTTCAGTGTTGCTGATAGTGTCTTGGGAGCTGGTGGTGACTTTGATGGTGTCTCTGTGTAGGATGGCGATGCCCCCGCCTGGCCTGTTGAGGCGGTCTTTTCGTTGGAGTTTGTATCCCTTGGGGGTGGCTATGGCTATGTCGGGTTCTGAGGAGGAGTTGGTCCAGGTTTCCGTGAGGAATGCAATGTCAGGTGAGTGTGAAGTGATGAGGTCCCAGAGTTCTATGGCATGTTTGTGAAGGGAGCGGATGTTGAGGAGCAGGCAGTTCAGGTGGCTGTGGTGGGTGGTGTTGGTGTGGTGCGTGGGGGTGTTGTTGTGGGGTGTGTTCTGGTTGTGGGCTGGTGTGCTGCGGGGTTGGTTGGTAGGGGCAGGGTGGGTGAGTCTTGTGTTGGGGATGTTGTGTTTGTTGAAGGTAGGGTCGCTATGGTTGGTGTGTGGCGTGAGGGATGACGAGTAGGAGAAGTGGCAGGTGTAGCAGGTGAAGGGGCCATGAGTGTGTGTGGGGCTAGATGTGGTGCATGTGGGACGGGGGCCTGGGTTGAGAGAGTGGAGGGTGGAGGGTGAGGGGGGAGTAGGTGTGTCTGGGAGGGCCAAGGGTTCTGGCGCCGGGCGCGGTCCAGACGTGGACGGGTACAGACGGGCTTGCCTCTGGCGTGCCAGCAGTGCGCCAGCAGCGCGGCCGCGCCGCAGCTGCCATAAGGGGAGGGGAGGGTGGGAGTGGCAGCTGGGAGGAGGGGGAAGGTGGGAGGGGACGCAGGGGACACAGCGGCAGGGGAAAAGACAAAGAGGAGAACGGTGAGGATGGCGTTGGGTGGCGGAGCGGGGAGCAACCTGCCTGCAGAAGCAGGGTCAAGGGTTGTTCCTCGTTACCGCGCCGCGGCTGCCATAAGAGTAGGGGAGGGTGGGAGTGGAAGCTGGGAGGCGGGGGGGACTTGTCCAATGAGAGGGTTGGGGGTGGGGCCGCAGGGGACGCAGCGGCGGGAAAAGAAAAAGAGGAGAACGGTGAGAAAAGGAAAAGGAGGGGGGAGACGGGAGGGGCCGCAGGGGACGCAGCGGCAGGGGAAAAGACAAAGAGGAGAACGGTGAGAAAAGGAGGGGGGAGGTGGGAGGGGATGCAGGGGACGCAGCGGCAGGGAAAAAAAAGAGGAGAACGGTGAGAAAAGGAGGGGGGGAGGCGGGAGGGGACGCAGGGGACGCAGCGGCAGGGGAAAAGACAAAAGAGGAGAACGGTGAGAAAAGGAGGGGGAAGGCGGGAGGGGCCGCAGGGGACGCAGTGGCAGGGGAAAAGACAAAGAGGAGAACGGTGAGGATGGCGCTGGGCGGCGGAGCAGGGAACGACCTGGTGAGCCCTGGTTCCCACCCAGTGGATGTTGGTGTATGGTGTGGGCCCTAAGGGTTAGTGTGTGTCTAACTGGTGTCCCTCTATATTTGAAGGTGACTCTGGTTACCCAATCCTCTCATAACTACTGACCCCTGTGAGGAATCCCAGGACAAGGGCAGAGGAACGTTACAATGAGGCACATGGGCAAACAAGGAGAATAATAGAGAGGACATTCGGCCTCCTGAAAGCCAGGTTTCGGTGCCTGCATCTAACAGGTGGATCCCTGTGCTACTCACCCAAGAAGGTGTGCCAGATAATCGTGGCATGCTGCATGTTGCATAACCTTGCCTTGAGATGCCATGTGCCTTTTCTGCAGGAGGAGGAGGCTAGAGATGGGCGTGTGGCAGTAGTGGACCCTGGTGACAGTGAAGATGAGGAGGCAGAGAATGAGGACAACAGAACAGCTATTATACGACTGTACTTCCAGTGAAACACAAGTAAGACACTGTAACTTCACTTTGCATTGACAGTTTTGTATTTGACATTGTACATGGCATGCAGATTTTCCCACCTCTATGGCCACTTACTGTACCCTTTGGCATCTATATTTTCAGATATATGTGCCCCACTCGGACACATGGTGTGTTGACTGCAACCAACTACAGGTCATTCCTATGTATATATCACTGTACAGTAGTATTGCAGTGTTTAAACCTTGTTAAAAAAATACATACTTAAATCATTTGACATACTCCATACTTGTATTTTTTCAAAGGGTGTTTATTTAAATGCTAAGAGGTAAAAGGGTAAGTGCAATGGGCTGGGGGGATGATGGAGGAAAGTCCAGGATAGAGTCCAGTCTATTTGTATGACAGGTCCGTTGTCCAAGGGGGCATAGAAAGTGGAGCAATGGCAGTTCAAGGTGGACAGGGTGACAGAGTGGGACACAAGGGTGACAATCAGGAGAGTCTTATATCCTGGTGCGGGTCTTGGCAATGCTCTCTGGTTTCTCCCTGGATCGCAGGGACTGTTTGTGGGGTGGTTCTACTGCAGGGGGAGGGGTGCTGGTGGCCTGTTGTTCCTGTGGCGGGGCCTCTCGTCCACTAGTGGCAGTGGAGGTGGAGGGCTGTTCATTGGTGTGGCTAGTGTCAGGGGCCCGGTGGTGTGCTACTGCTTCCCTCATGGTTTTGGCCATGTCTGCCAGCACCCCTGCAATGGTGACCAGGGTGTTGTGGATGTCCTGCAGGTCCTCCCTGATCCCCAGGTATTGTCCCTCCTGCAGCCGCTGGGTCTCCTACAACTTGTACAGTATCTGGCCCATCGTCTCCTGTGAATGGTGGTATGCTCCCAGGATATTGGTGAGTGCCTCATGGAGAGTCGGTTCCCTGGGCCTGTCCTCCCCCTGTCGTATAGCAGTCCTACCAGCTTCCTGTTGTCCTGTGCCTCTGTCCCCTGAACCATGTGCCCGCTGCCACTGACCCCAGGTCCCTGATCGTCCTGTGTTTGTGGGGTTGCCTGGGGCCCCTGTAGTGGTGGACACACTGCTGATTGACGTGTCCTGGGGACCGAGGTATGGGCCTGCTGGGTGGGTGCTTTGGTGGTGTTTCCTGGGGTGGGGGGCGGGCTCTGTGGTGGTATGGGACTGTGCCTGGGTAACCGACTGTCTGGAGATCCCTGATGGGCCAGGTTGGTCATCCAGATCCAGGTGAGCAGAGCTGCTGTCATCACTGTGGGCCTCTTCTGGGGGGGGGCTGGATATTGCTGGCACCCCCTCTCCGGTGACGTTGGGTGGGGGACCTGTGGGGATGTAAATGCAGTATTATAGTTTCTGCGTGTGACACCTTGTGCATGGGTGTGGTGCCCTGTATGGTTGTGATTGCCTTGTCAGCTTTGCCTTGTGTGAGTAGTGATTTTGTGGGCTAAGTGATTCTCTCTAATGTGCATGCTTTAGTGATGGGCTAATGTGCATGCTTTAGTGATGGGTGTACATACAGGTCTGTGATGGGGGTCCATGCATTGGTGTTGCATGCAGGGCTTGGTATTGGGATGGGTGGGGTATATGTGAGTTGGTGGAGTGACAGGGGTGAGGGTAGGGGTGGGGGGTTCTGATGGCATGCAGGTAGGGGGAGTGATAGTAATAGAGATTTCACTTACCAGAGTCCAGTCCTCCTGCTACTCCTGTCAGGCCCTCAGGATGCAGTATTGTCAAGACTTGCTCCTCCCATGTCGTTAGTTGTGGGGGAGGAGGTGGGGGTCCACTGCCAGTCCTCTGTACATATATCTGGTGTCTTGCAACCACAGAACGCACCTTCCCCCGCAGTTTGTTCCATTTCGTCCTGATGCCGTCCCTTGTTCTTGGGTGGTGTCCCACGGCGTTGACCCTGTCCATGATTCTTTGCCATAGCACTATCTTCCTGGCAATGGATGTCTGCTGCACCTGTGATCCGAATAGTTGATGCTCTATCCAGATGATTTCCTCCACCATGACCCTTAGCTCCTCCTCAGAGAACCTGAGGTGTCTTTGTGATGTCAAGGGTGTAGTGTGTGCGGTATGTTGGAGGGTGTGTGGGGTAATGTGTTGGGGTGTGTGCTGTGAGGTGCGTGGATGGTGTATGGGTGATGGTTTTCTGTGGCTGTGATTCTGTGGGTGCTCTTGGTGTGTCTCTCTCTCAGTTGTCAAATTTTATGAGTCGTAAAGGGTTGTGGGTAATGTGTGTGTGTGTTTTATAGTGATGTGGGTGTGTGAGTGTGTGTATGTGTGTCAGGTGTGTGTTATTCAAATTTTCCAATGTGGTGTTGTGTTGTATGTGTGTGTGTATTTTGAGCGCGGCAGTATGTACCGCCAATGGTTTACTGCGGTTGAATGTCCGCTGCGGTGATTCGTGGGTCATAATGCTGTGGGCGTAGTTCTGTTGGCGTAACGGTGTGGGTTTTGCTACTGCCAGTTTATCACTGTCCTTTGGGCTGGCAGACTTGTGTGTGTGTCTGTATAGTGACGGATTTCTATGTGTGGGTCATAATATTGGTAGCGGTACACCGCTGCGGCGGTGGTATGTTGGTGGCAGTCGGCATGGCGGTAAGCGGGAGTTACTGCCAATGTCATAATGTGGGCCAATATTTATACCTATAAATAACAAAGTGAAATGTAACTAAACAAAAATTATACCATAGTCTCTGTCAAAGCATTAAGGGAAATGTGCTTGATAATCTCAACTGTAAAATGATTGACAACATTTGTATTTATATCTGTTTCCTTAAGTGTGAGGTCATGAGTATTGCATTTGGTGTGCTAAATATGCTGTGCATAGCAGTTGTGTGTGTCCTGCAGTACCCAAAATGTTCCCATGCCTGGTACACTAAAACCAGTGCAAGCTTCTGGGAAATATTTTAGCCTATGGGAGATCACAGATCTGGTTTCAGGACTGTGGATCCCACCGTGGTCCTTGAAGCTTACAAAAAGCTAGACCCTTTAGCACCTGCATTCACTGGTAATGCGTATGGTGAAATCTATGTGCAGCAGGGATCAGATTCCCACAGAAGGTGGAGCCCAGGGCCTGGCGTCTTCAGATTTTGTTCATCACACAGTTTGTATATGAAAAATTTTGCTAGCAGAATATTCTGTACTGTAAGGATGGTAAGTCACACTGTCTGAAAAACAAGCCCACAGCCTCTAGATGAATGAGCCTAATCGTTGAAGGACACCATTTTGTGTCTGTCCCTTTATAGTGCCAGAAGGAAGTTTAATTCATTACCATCATATCCTCAAAGGCTAATAGAGAAGGCTAAGAAGCAGCACAGACAAAACCAGGACCTTCTTCTACACTGCCAGATGGCTGTTGTGGTGATGACTACCATCTCCAGGGTTTCTACTTCACCTCAACAAGAAAGGAAGAGTGTTAGAAATGGGGTGTTTGGTTGACAGTCAGGTTACCCGCTGTTCAAGCAAGGACCCTCATTCTAGTCAGGGTAAAAGAGAATCACCCTCAGCTGACACCTGCTTTTACCCCCTTGGTAGCTTGGCAGAGTAGTAGGCTTAACTTCAGAGTGCTAGGTGTAACGTATTTGTACCAACACACACAGTAACTTAATGAAAACACTACAAAATGACACAACACAGGTTTAGAAAAATAGGAAATATTTATCTAAACAAAACAAGACCAAAACAACCAAAATCCACAATACACAAGTCAAGTTATCAATTAAAAAGCAAAAAGAGTCTTTATGTATTTTAAAACACACACTAACACTGTTAATGTGAAAATGTACCTTGGGTGTATCAAAAATAACCCTGCATGGGCGAGTGTGCATCAAAAAGGGCTTGCGATGCGTCGATTTCACTCACTCACAAGACCTTGCGTAGTTTCTCCTTTCGTCAGGTCGGGCGCGTCGTTTCTTCTCTCCGCAGGACAGCGATGCGTTGATCCGGTCAGCACTCTCGGGTCTGGGCCAGCCCCAGCGGTGATTGCATCGGAAATCCAGCCGTACCATGATTCAAAAAATACGCAGCATGGGTTTCGATCTCTGAGTCTCCGTCAGCAGTGCTGTGGGTCGTTTTTTCAGCTCCGTGCGTCGATTCTTCGGTCTCGTTTCCGGAGAGCAGCGATTTTCAGCTGCAGAGCCAGCGGGGCATTGTTTCTTCAGCCGCAGATCGAAGTTGCGTCGATCTTTCCCCCGCAAGGCACTCTGTGCGTGGATTTCTCACTCTTGGGGTGCCAGCTTCTCCTTTCAGGGTCCCAGGAACTAGATGGGCACCACAGGGCAGAGTAGGAGTCTCTCCAGAGACTCCAGGTGCTGGCAGTGAGAAGGGTTTGCTATCCCTGAGACTTCAAACAACAGGAGGCAATCTCTAAATCAAGCCCTTGGAGATTTCTTCTCAAGATGGAATGCACACAAAGTCCAGTCTTTGCCCTCTTTCTCTGGCAGAAGCAGCAACTGCAGGCTAGCTCCACAAAGCACAGTCACAGACAGGGCAGCTCTTTTTCTTCAACTCTTCAGCTCTTCTCCAGGCAGAGGTTCCTCTTGTTTTCCAGAAGTGTTCTAAAGTCTGTGGTTTTGGGTGCCCTTCTTATACCCAATTTCTCCTTTGAAGTAGGCCTACTTCAAAGCAAAGTCTCTCTTGAATGTGAAATCCTGCCTTGCTCAGGCCAAGCCCTGGACACTCACCAGGGGGTTGGAGACTGCATTGTGCGAGGGCAGGCACAGCCCTTTCAGGTGTAAGTGACCACTCCTCCCTCCCTCCTAGCACAGATGGCTCATCAAGAAATGCAGACTACACCCCAGCTCCCTTTATGTCACTGTCTAGTGTGAGGTGCAACCAGCCCAACTGTCAAACTGACCCAGGCAGGGAATCCACAAACAGGCAGAGTCACAGAAATGGTATAAGCAAGAAAATGCTCCCTTTCTAAAAGTGGCATTTTCAAACACGCTATCTTAAAACCAACTTTACTAAAAGCTGTATTTTCGAATTGTGAGCTCAGAGACCCCAAACTCCACATGTCCATCTGCTCCCAAAGGGAATCTACACTTTAATCAGATTTAAAGGTAGCCCCAATGTTAACCATTGAAAGTTACAGGCCTTGCAACAGTGAAAAATGAATTTAGCAATATTTCACTGTCACCACATATAAAACACATTACTATGGGCCTGATTACAACTTCGGCGGAGGGGGTTAATTCATCCCAAATGTAACAGATATCCCGCCCGCCGTATTACGAATTCCATATGGATCATAACAAGGACATTTGGGGGCCAGCAAGCATGAAGTCATCTAATTATTTATTTGTGAAACATGGCATGGAATTTTCAGATTCCTATAGTTTGGGCATGTCCTACAGAAATAATCTGATGTATATCTAGAATTGACAGATTGCTCTGCACTCTAAGGGTACCGAAAGACGTTGGGCCTTATTTATACTTTTTGGTGCAAAACTGCACTAACGCAGTTTTGCACCAAAAAGTTTTGCACCGGCTTGCACCATTTTTTAGCACCAGCTGGGCACCATATTTATGGAATGGTGCAAGCCAGTGCAAAGGGTAGGCTAGCTTAAAAAAAATTACGTTAGGCAGTTTTGAGTCAAAATTAATGAGTCATTTTTTGACGCTAAGGGGCATATTTATACTCTGTTTGCACTGAATTAGCGTCATTTTATTTTTACTCTAATTCAGTGCAAAACTAACTCCATATTTATACTTTGGTGCTAGACCCGTCTAGCGCCAAATTTATGGAGTTAAAGTCATTTTTTGAAAGTGGAAACCTACCTTGCCTTAATGAGATGCAAGGTAGGCATTCCCGTGCAAAAAATGACTATGGCCTTAACGCCATATTTATACTCCCGTGCAAAAATGGTGCAAGGGAGGGAGGAGGGATCAAAAAATGGGGCAAAGCTTGCCTTGCCCCATTTTTTAAGACCTGGGTCAGGGCAGGCGTTAGGGGACCTGTGGGCTTATTTCCATGGTGGAACACCATGGAATAAGCCCAGAGGTGCCCTCCCTAGGCCCCAGGGGCACCCCCACCCACACTAGAGGGACTGCGAGGATGGGGGACCCCATCCCAGGTAAGTACAGGTAAGTGCATTTTATTTTTGAAAGTGCTATAGGGGCCCTGAAATGGGCCCCCATACATGGTCAGGGTGCAATGGCCATGCCCAGGGGACCCCTGTCCTCTGTGCTGGCCAATGGGGTGGTGGGCATGACTCTTGCCTTTTCTAAGGCAGGAGTCATATGGCATGGTATGTTTAGCACCATAAAATGACGCTAATCTCGTTAGAGTAATTTTTTTTTACTCTAACCTGTCTAAAGCCATTTTTTGGTGCTAAGCCCTCTTCTTCTATACTGCCAGCCCCACCCGACTAAAGTCATTTTTTAAAACTCTAGCCTACCCTTTGCACCGGCTTGCACCATTCCATAAATATGGTGCCCGGCTGGTGCACAGAAATGGTGCAAGCCGGTGCTAAACTTTTTGGTGCAAAACTGAGTTAGTGCA